>NC_143257.1:8205000-8830000 GCF_984573655.1 Nuphar pumila
AAATCAATCTATAAAGCCTATGATAACAAAAATTCTTAACTTAGTAAAGTTTAAAGCAAATGTACGATCTAATTGATTCCAAAAATATGGTTATTTTTTACCGTTATTGAACTTGTTAAATTAATATTACCTTATAGAAGAGTGAATATACATAATACTATCATTTTTCTATACATTTATTTTTAATTTCTTATATTCTATATGAATATTATCTTCCTTTTTTCAATAAGTTATAAATTTTTTTGACTTTGTGATTATGTCATAGGGAAATACATTTTTTTTATATGTCACCTTTTAAAATAAAGATGTGTTGATGGCTCTCATTGACTCATTTGAGTAATACTCTCTCTCTCTCTCTCTCTCTTGCGCGCGCACACACACACACACAAACGGTTTACTAAATTCACAGGGGTAGAAGCCCAGATTCAAGCCTCACGGCCAACCGGGGAGTAGGCCCAGATTCAAGTCTCACGGCCAAAGACATCCATTAGTGGTTTTCGAACTCGTGACATCTTGTCAACTTGGTGACCTTTCATAAGTCACCTCTATCAATTGAGAGGAGCCCTCGTGGGTTAGAGCAAGGCCATACTTCACCTTTAATTGAATCACTAGACTTTATCGAGGCTATTGCCTTTGGAAAATCTCATGATTTCGGGAACTTGATCAAATTGGATTCTACTAAAGCCTGAAATCTTAACATGTTTTGCTTTTGGGGTTAAGGTTTATATTACCTTGTAATAAATTCTATAGCAAATAGCTATAGTTTCGGGCAAGTGGTAGAAATTATACCCATTTGTATACACTTCTAACTGAATTGTATAAAAAAGGTTCAAAAAAATGACCGTGTTTAACGACTAATTTGACATGTTTTTTGAAATGCCTATATAGTTTTTATATTCTATCCATGTTTAAAATCACAAAATAGCCAGCTTTGGAATGTCTTTTTTACCTTTTGCATACACGAAACTCGTGAAGTTCGTGCAAATGTCACTTAGTTTGTCAGATGCTACAGACTCCCACTTAAAATGAGGTTTACACATTTTTTACAGATTTTACAAAGTTCGCGTAATAATATTTCCGAACATCCTATCAAACTCGAACCTCAAAACTTCTAAATGTCTGATTAAGTGCGCGCACACACACATATATATATATATATATAAAGTGTACATAAAAATATGTGTGAGCATTATGCTAAACTCAAACCTCAAAATTTTGCAAATATCAAACTAGGTGTGCATATATCGCACAAGTTCACATAAAAATAGGTGCAAACATCTGGTTACCTGACTAAATGCACATATAAGTAAGAAGTTCACATAAAAATAGGTGAACATCCTCAAACCTCAAAACTTTGCCGGTATCTAACTAAGTTCACATATACCTCAAAAGTTCACATAAAAATAGGTGTGAACATCCTGTTATACTGAACCTTATAACCTCACAAATACCTGACTAAGTGCGCTTATACCTTACGAAGTTCACATATACCTCATAAAGTTCACACTTCTTAGCGAACTTCCTCACTTATATTATTTGTGAACTTCCTCCTCATCGCTTATATTAGTCACAAACTTTCTCATCCTCACTTATATTAGTCGCAAACTTCTTCACAAATTCATTTTTTAACTGTTACAAACATAAAAACTTATCATTTACAGAATAAATCATTTATATAATCCATACAAAACATATCATTTACAGAACATCTTACAAACTCATTTACAATTTTACTTCTTACAAACTCCTAAATTTAAGCAGCTTAATTGAAATTCATTTACAGTTTTACACTAAAAATCTACAAAACAATCTCAGTCACACTAAAATAATACAAAACAATCGAAGGTTTTGCAGTTACTGTTGTAAATGCCTTAGGCGGTGTAAGACCCACAATTTTTCAAACAATTTCTGAATAAAATTCATGAGGCATTTATCGGTAAAAATAACATTTTCACTCAGAATGCGAAACCAATCAATTCCTGCGAGCCAGTTATACTTAGGATATTCGTCACTTTGCGAATATATGCTCAAAAACTCTGAAAGTCATAACTTCCTACCTGAACGAAATCAAGAGATTTCCTCGAGCCAACTTTCTTAGTTACGTCAATACGAAAGGAATGACATACTCAGATTTTTTCAGAAAAAATCGCTGAAAACTCAAGTTTTTGCGGGACTCGCGAAAATATTTGTGGGACCCACAAAAATATTCCTCAGAAAATATTCTAGAATGTTTTGGAATATTCTCAGGATATTTCTAAAACCTTTTATGGAATATTCTTTCTGGATAAGATCAAACAGTCATCCAGATAAGATCAACCAGGATTTCTGAAAAAGCCAAGGGCATTGAGGTAAATAGGCTTGCTTAGGGGCTAAGCAAGCTTGCCTATAATAGGAGGAGACCTCCCTTTGGAAAAATCGCCAACCCCTCCTCTTGCCTCCTCTTTCTCTCTCCTAAACCTCCCCTACCTAGCCCACTTGGTCTGATCCTGCCTGACCTGGCCTGAGCCTGCCTGATCTGGTTATAGCCTGCCTGACCTGGTCCTAGCTCACCTGACCTGGTCCAAACCCAGTTGACTTGATTTGAACCTAGTTGGGTTTGAAGTCAAAGTCAAAGTCCTTTTTGGTCCAGATTCTGGTTTGGTTTTCTGAACCCAGACTTAGCCTGCTTGGGCTAAGACCGAACCTGCTGAACCCAGTTGACTTGGACCGAACCCAGTTTGGTTCAAACCACTTAGGTTGAGCAGCTTGACCTGCTTTACCTCTTCGTCAACTAGGTCGACCTCATCTATCTGACCTCTTGACAGAAGGATTGAAGCTCGTTCAAAGCGTTGGAGCATTCAGGAGTCGTTTCTTTCACAATGTCAAGTAAGTTCGCTTCGTTGATCAATCTCTCTCAAGTATTTGCTTGTTTGTATATAGCGTATACTTTCTGAAGTAGTATCTGATCCTAGTTCTTGGTTGAACCCTCTAGGACACTTCGGTGTTCACTCACTCGCTTTGTAACTATCGTTAGATATATATGTTCAAATGTGCAGTATATGCGTTCTTAAAAATAGTATTTCGCCTTAGTTTCTAGTTGAGCCCTCTAGGATACTTCGGTGTTCACTCGTTTGCCTTATAACTATCGTTGGATACGGATCTTGGTGTATATCGTCTGTAAATGGCCCGTCGCGTCTTATATCGTCAAGGCTGTATAATTTACCTTTGCCGTCACGTTGTATGATGCCAAGACTCCTTGCTTTCTGTAATTTCTGAATAATGCACTTCCGATTATGCATTTACTTACGTCGTTGCGTTGAATGACGCCAAGGCTCCTGCTTTCTGCAAATATATATGTAGAATATTTCGTTCAGTTACACACCATGAACAATAGTATATGCATTTCCTTTATGCCGTCGCTATATAAAGTACATGCTTATGCTTATACTAAATATATGGCGCATAAATAAGTGTTCAAATGGAGATCAACTCAAAATCGTTAATGTGATTCCCTTACCGCTACTCGTTCAAGATTCAGCTTGACGAATGAAGCTCCTATTGGAAAGGCTTCGCTTTTTGGCAAAATCGCTCTTTACGTAAAGACTAAGTCATTTACGTATGGCCTGACTATGGCCCAGGATTTCCAACAATCTTGATGGATGCAAGGTACACATAATGGTGCACATCCATTTCTCGAGTTAAGCATAGCGATTTTCCGCCAAAGAGTGAAGATGTCGCTGAAATGGATAAAAAGAAACACATGCTTTCTTCGTCAAAGAGAGGAAGTGCTGCAGAAATTTCTGAAGAAGCTATAAGTAGCTCAGAAAGAACGTAGCAGGATACTCCGTCATATAGCGGAGTGCTACCCAGTTCATGGAATGCTTTCTACAACGTAGAAAGGATCGTCGCACCACTGCCGCTAGAGCAGAGGAGGTGCTAACGAAATGGTTGGCAGAAGAGCTGTCGAAACCCGTTAAACGGCATAATGATGTCTGTTGTTGGAACGATGTCAGAATGGCTCGTCTCCCAAATACCTGTAAGGGCACCTTGCTCGTAAGGGCCGCTGAGCCGGAGTAGAGGTTGCGCCTTGAATAGGTTTAGACTCGTTGCGTAAAAATATGCCGAGCAATCGATCTATTTAGATTGAGTCATATGCATGTTTATTGAGAACGATTACACAACCAGACTCATAAGGGACGCAGAGCCAGAGTGTGTTGTTTTTACTCGGAAGAAGTGTGATGCTCGTGATGGCCGCAGTGCCGAGAGTGATATTCAGCATGCATATGAATAGGACTTAAGGTCACATATACTCTGCGGTTGAAAATCGTGTTAGGGGTATTCCCCTCGGTTGATGATCGTGCTTGGGGCATACTGAATGAGGTCGGGTACATACTCTCGTAGTGCTGATGCATGAGCTGCCTAAATGACATGCAATATCTGTCCAAGTAATTGTAAGACTGACAGACCCCTTCAGGAATTATGCTCACTGTGGAATGATAGTGATGGTACAACCTTGAGTGACATGTATTAAACTTTGGACCTGATAGAGTCCACGATAGCCTCAGTCACTCATGGGTTTTGGGGTCGTGGTCATTCTTAAGATCTAAGGATTGAACCCAACTACTGCAAGTAGAGGATGCATCCGAATATGGGCCTAGTAGTGTTCTCTCGGTTGAAACACACCGCCCTACTATGGATAGAGTCAACAGGCCTCTGGGGTATCTAAAATACATGGAATAATCAACTCCCAGAACACTGAGTTGATGCCCGAACAATTGCTTCGCCTGTGTACCAAGGGTGGAAGAGGTTAAATATCAAAAAATGCATTAGCTCTAGGTTCAATGATGCTTGAATATATGAGTGTATGGACGTTGTTGAATCAGTCATGCATAATCTTTGTGAAGGTGTCATGATCGGTATACGACTGGACCGACTGGGCAAAGACCCGTGTTGTATCTGCACGACTAAGTGGAGCTCGAGGAGCTGTCCTTAGATGCGTGAGATACAGATGCGCCAAGTATGAAGACTTGAGCTAGACATCCCTTTAAGACCCGGAAGAGGTCAAGGCTAAGTCGTGGAGACTTGAGTGGTTATTCAAATCACAAGCCAGAAGAGGCTTGCGCTAAGTTCTGAAGACTTGGGCGGATGTTCAACTCATAGCCCTGAGGAGGCTCTTGCGATATACGCTAAGTCGTGGAGACTTGAGCACCGTTATTATGAACTGTGACCCTGAGTGGTCAACGTATTTACTTGAGTTGAATGTATATGTGTTTGCTTGCTTACTGGACCATCAGCGGTTCTGACTCCGTTTAATAGGTATTTCAAGTGTTGGACCTGCGTGGCAATATGCAGAGTAAGGCAGCATCGAGTTCTAGGGTTTCTCTAGATAGAGTTGTATTGCTTCCTTTTATTGAACCTATACTACTTTTCCAAGCAGTGATGTTTTAATAAACATGTGGGTTTCGATAAAATGGAACACTTTGGTGGTCAATGAGTTGCTTGACCACATACCTGTAATGTGCTCGGAGTTTTCTAAAACTGACGACTCATTATCGTTTGATTCTGCTGCTAAAAGCTTTTCTAAGTTCCGCTGCAAAGAAAAAAAATCATGAAAATTTTAACTTAGCTTTGTTTTGAAAATCTGAAGCGTTACAGGTGGGCCCATAGCTGCTCGTTCACCTTATTTGCGTTATCGAAAAGGCGAGCTTGAGTCTATAACATATTCTTCAGCATGCAGATTTCATCTAGTGCAAGCGCTAACTCTGTTTCTACTATGGATGCAGTTTTTATGTATTTTGCCCCAACTTTCTCTTTCTCAATGACCCTTTTTGTGGAGGGACTGCCTGCAACTTGTTGGGATACAACATCTACATCTTCGTCATTGGTGGCATGTACTATGAATAACAAGTTGATGCCTTCGCCACCATTGTGTCACTCTTTAAGTTCAGAGAGAAACTTGATGGGGTAATCCTTCGTCCGATCTTTTGTTTGCAGTGAGATAAATTTACTTATAATGCAAGGACGATAGGGTTATTGAATAAACTCAAACTGTCGAATGACTCGGCTGGCCATTTGGTACTCAACTTCATTCATGTTGTGAAGTCAAATGTCTATTCTCGCGATGTTCTTCACCCCCATAACCACATTGGCATTCTCCTCCTCCTCTTTTGCGTCTTCATAGGGACACCACTTTACGTATAGAATGAAGTTGAATTCATTATTAGTCCTATATCACATTCTATATAAAAATGTAAGAAAAATCATCAAAAAAACTTACATTTGCCCTGCACAGCCTGTGCAATGATTCAACCCATTGAGCATGCCTATTGTGAGGACTCAACACTCTTCGACCGGTCACCTCTTTATTGTGTAACTGACTCTATATTATAATACACAAAAATCTATAGAGATAGTCACACATGAGAGGATTTGCAATGGATATGTGCTCCTATATCTAAACTTACAATGATTAACAATGATAAATACACAGTATAGTACATCAACATTGTTAAATAATGTTTGAGTATAAATCAAAAGTTGTACTATACAATGAAAGAATAAATACCTCTAACAATATCAATACCCTGGTAATGTTTTTTATTTCACTTTTCCTGCAACTCAAACTTACATATAGGTGTGCAAGTGAGGTTGTTCCTCGTTCATATTCATCAACACAATCCATGTCTTGCAAAAACTTAATTTACGATGCATGGATTGATTGCGTACTAGTGTCGATGAATAAGCATGCCCTAAAGAAGTAAAACAATAATGCTTTCACCTCGTTGTCAACCCTACTACCTCCCTTCCCTCCAATACACAATAGCTTTTCCTTTATCCTCTTTTCCATACTGGGGTCATAGCAGTTTCTCAACCATGATAGCTTCAACTTTTTTTCGTCGAACACATCATCATTCACTTTTAAATAAAGCTCACACCAGTGCTTGAAATCTGCCTACTGATGTCTACTCACTGTCTTTCCATGACACTTAAATTCAGTGATTCGTGCCATATCCTCCAACATGATGGTCATCTCAAAATCTTTAAATCGAAATGTGTTGGTTGTCAGATTCTATAACTAAACAATGACCTCTAAGAGGTGGTGACTGATTTTCTATGGTGTGATCTCCAAGAATTTTTATAAATGCATCCCATACAACATCTTTTTTGCTTTTTTGAATACTGCTAGGAACCACTTGTAGGCTTGAAACCAATAGAACCGACAAGTACGGGACGTTGGATCTTCTAAATCTTTTGACTGCAGATCCTACAATCTTAATTAATTTTAATAAAATTAGTCAAATTAATCATTGAATTACACACATATACAAATACAATATTTTAACAATCTAGTTATCCTAACTGTTATATGTTTTACACATATATGATTCAACGAGAAAATACACACATAAGTACAAAGAGATTTTATCTCTATCTAATTGCAATACATATAAATACAAATCATTTAATATTATAACTGTTAAAAGTAATATTCATAAGTTTGGGTAGTCATACATAATTCAGCTAAATTATGTATGCCCACTTGTTATTCTTATTTTTAGACTAATCCAGATTTAAGAAGGGGATTAGGGATCAATGAAAGGACATACTCTCTTTCTCTTCTCTCTATCATATTTTTCAAGGTTGCAGGTTGTAACATAGTATCAGAGCAGGTCTCCCTCCTGGGATGATGCTACTGCTGATTATAGATCGTGAAGGAGAATCAGGTGTCTGATCATCGTGGAAGACAAAAACAAAAAAAGGGGAGAAGGAAAGAACTCAAATATGATGGAGATCTGATTGGCATCGTCCTGGGTTAGATCTGAAAGTAGATCCAACTATTGTGGTAGATATCTGAGTGATGTCGATGATCATATCTGGTAGAGATCATACTGGTGTCGCCCTGGCTCAGCTTTGAAAGAAATCCAGAACGTTGTAGAAATTTGTTGCAGTCGACGATCAGATATGAAAATACTGATCAGATCTGAAAATAAACTAGATTGTTGTTGAATGTCTGCGATCAGACTATTGTAGTGGAGATTTAATGGTTGTTGTTCCAGTTTTTTATTCGAAAAGCAAGTCTAATGGGTGTGGTGAAGATCTGATCACTATTATTGTTCTGATCTGGGAGCAAATCATGTGGTTGTGAGGTCTGACTTAAAGAAGATCAGATCTTAGTGTGGTTATTTAGCAGTGATGTTGGTGGAAGATCGAAACCTAACGACAACAGAGATCTTTGATCTAAAGTTGTATGGAGATGAACAAAATACTGTGGTCTAAATTGACGTCTTCAATGTGTGTTTTCTAATTCTCAGGTAGAAGTTTTGGTTGAACAACTTATGAAGGATTGTCCAGTGCTGGTGGGAGGCTATAGTTGAGCAAAAATATCCTGATTTGATAAAATTATTGTTTTTTTTGTGCCGATCCTATTTAGTTGCTATCTTTGGTGAGCAAATTTATTTTCTATTATTGATCATGGCTGATTTACGTGCTCAAGATAATGATCAAAAGGGGGAGGTTCTTGGTGAATATAAGGCCTTCACAAACCCATTTTCATATGGATCTTCAGTTAAGTTAGATGATACTAACTATGTAAGGTGGTCCCACACCTTCATAATGTCAGTTTCTGGTCATCGAAAGAAGCACATCCTGTTGGAACAGGAACAAACTGGAAAATTGGAAAATATGTCACCTGGGATGAAGACAATGACATCGTAATGTCATGGATAATGAACAATGTATAGCCTCATATAGTTGATGGACTTATTTATTATACCTCAGCTAAACAAATGTGAGACAATCTTCGTGATACATATTATCATGAAACCAATATGAGTCGTATTCTACAAGTCGAGCAGGAGATTTACCAGTTGCAGCAAGGAGAAGTCTTTGGCCCAATATTATGCTTTTGTTAAATCTGTTTTTGAGAGGCTAAATGCACACATGCCCTTATGTTGCACCAAACAGAAGACCCATCAGAAGCAGATTATGGTTGCTCGATTTCTTACAGGGTTATCATCTGAATATTCAATTGCCAAAGTTCAAATGTTAACTAGTTCTGATGTTCCTACTCTTGCAGAAGCCTACAATCGTCTGAGTAGACTTGCCATTACTCTTTCTCAAACCTAACCTAAATCACATGCATCAACCCTAGCAGTCACCTCAAGTCGTGAAAGAGGTACTTTCTTGAACTCTCGAGGAAGAGGTCATGGTCACAGTATGGGAGGTAGAGGCAGACTTCAATGCACATATTGTGGTAAACTAGGACATCTTGAAGATAGGTGCTGGGATAAGACTGGTCAACCTCCTATTTCATCATCTAAACCAAATATGCTCAAGGCTCAAGTTGCAAAACTTGAAGCAGAGACTCCTATTGGCTCCTCCAGTGATTCTGTTACCCTAAGTCGTGCAAAGTACGATGAGTTATTGTCTTACAAGCCTTCCAGTTCGAGTGCTCCTACGCATGTCGCCGACGTTGCATGTTTTACATATGATAGCTTAAGTTACCAAGGTAGTAGATGGATTATTGATTTAAGTGCTTCTAGACATCTGTGTGGGACCCCCATAATTTTTTAAAGTTAAATTCTATCGCTGAACCTCGTAATGTTGTACTAGCCAACGGGAGGTCTTCTCCTGTTGTGGGCCAAGGAAACATTTTTGTATCCCCCATACTTCAATTGACTAATGTGCTTCATGCTCCTTCCTTTCCTCAAAATTTATTGTCTGTTAGCTGTATTACTAAAGAGCACAACTGTAGGGTGATATTTGATGCTATGAGCTGTATTTTTCAAGACTTGGTGATGGGGAAGAGGATTGGTGGAGGCCATGAGGAGGGTGGTGTCTACTATCTACATCAATCAGTTGGAGCCATTCTCCAGTCCATATCAGTGGCATCTCCATCTTGGTCATGTTCCTTTGCCAAAGCTTCGTAGACTTATTCCTCATATTCCTCCTTCTGTTTCGTTCTAGTGTGAAGCTTGTCAGTTGGGCAAACATCACAGGAGTTCCTTTCCTTTCAGTCCGAGTCCATCGAGTCAAAGAATGTTTGAGATTCTGCATGCTGGTGTATGGGAACCTAGTAGAGTTTCTAGTAGGTCTCAAAGTCATTATTACTTAGTGATTGTTGATGATTTTTCTAGATTGTCATGAGATTTCTTAATAAAAGAGAGGTCAACAGTTTTTTCCATTCTCATGTCTCTTGTCATTGAAATAAAAACTCAGTTTGATTATCTTGTCAAGATTATCCGCACTGATAATGCTCTTGAGTTCAAATCTAATGAATTGTTACAATTTTATCGAAATCATGGCATCCACCCTCAAACCATTTGTGCCCATACATCTCAGCAAAATGGGGTCGCTGAAAGAAAGCATAGACATCTTTTAGATGTAGCTCGCACCCTTATGCTGCAATCCAGTATGCCTCCCTCGTATTGGGAGGATGTCATTCTCACTGCTTGCTACCTTATTAATCGTATGCCTTCCTCATTGTTGGGAGAACAAATTCCTTTACTAATTCTATGTCCTAATGCTCCACTTTTCTCGATTTCTCCAAAGTATTTGGATGTGTCTGTTTCGTTCATAAATTGAGACCTAACCATGATAAACTATCTGCGCAAGCCACCAAGTGTGTCTTTAATGGATATCCACAAAACCAAAAAGGATACCGATGTTATGATCCCATTTCCCGTCGAGAGTATGTTAGTGCAGATGCATCTTTCTTTGAATTTGTCCCTTACTTTTCTAACACTGCGTCCAAACTATATGTTGATCAGGGTGATGTAATGCCTCTTCCTGTCCCCCCTTTTCTCTTGGAGTCGATTTCTTTAGAGTATTCCTCCTTCTTAGTCTTCCACAACTGCTTGGTATCATGATCCTCCTCTGGCGTACACCCGTAGATCACCTCCTGAATCCGAACCTACACCACCTCCTTCTTCAGAAGTAAGTTCTCTTGAAAATATTGAGATTTCTGTTGTGGATGATGACATGCCTATTGCTATCAAGAAAGGTAATAGACAATGCACATTACATCCTATTTCTAAGTTTGTTACAGAAGCAAGGCTTGGGGGTCACATGAGGAATTTTATCTTAGCTTTGTCTGCCACATTTGTTCCACTTAATCATCATTAGGCATTGTTGAATCTCAAGTGGAAGCAAGCTATGCAGGATGAGATGGATGCCTTGCTCTCACACAACACATGAGATTTGGTTGTTCCTCTGGTTGATGCAGATATTTTTGGATGCAAGTGGGTCTACACTATTAAGTACAAGTCAGATGACTCCATTGAAAGATACAAGGCTAGGTTGGTGGCCAAGGGGTACACACAGACATATGAAGTTGACTTCTTTGAGACATTTTCTCTAGTATCCCGCCTTGGGACTATTCGGCTTGTCATATCTGTGGATGTACATTGTGAGTGGAGTTTATGTCATTTAGATGTGAAGAACGCCTTCTTGTATGGCAATCTGTTTGAGACAATGCACATGCAACAACCTTCAGGGTTTGAGGTTTAGGGAGAGTGTAGAAAGGTGTGCAAATTAAAAAAAGCCAAATATGGTCTAAAACAAAGTCCACGTGCATGATTTCAAAAGTTATTTGAAATGATGTCTGCATTTGGTTTCAACAGGTCGGCACCAGATCACTCATTGTTTATTAAGAAGACCTCCACTGGTATTGTGGTTATGGTTGTGTATGTGGATGACATGATACTTACAGAAAACAGTGTGAAGGATATCTCAGACACCAAAGTTCATCTTCAGAAGCACTTTGTCACAAAAGATCTTGGTTCTCTTAGATATTTCTTGGGCATAGAGGTGGCTAGAAGCAATGAGGGGTTAATTCTATCACAGAGAAAGTATGTGCTTGATTTGTTACAAGAAACATGAATGTTAGGGGTCAAACCAACCAACATCCCAATGGATCCTAAACTTCATATGTATGATGAACAAGCAGAACCGATTGCCAGTAGAAGTTTTAGATCCCTAGTTGGTAAACTTTTATATGTTACTGTAACAAGACCAAATATTTCCTTGGCTGTGAGCAAGATAAGCCAATTCATGGACAAGCCAACCTAAGTGCATTGACAGGTTGCAATGATGATTCTCAGGTATTTGAAATCCTCTCCTAGAAAGGGATTGTTGTATAAACGAAGGTCCTCCCTTGATATAGTTGTGTATTCTGATGCTGATTGTGCAGGGGCCATTGATGATAAAAAGTCCACCATTGGGTTCTGTGTGTTTGTAGGAGAAAACTTAATTACTTAGAGAAGTAAAAAGTAGACTGTGGTAGCTTGCTCGAGTGCTGAATCAGAATATATGGCTATGACTCAAACAACTATTGAAATGATGTGGGTTACGTCCATTCTGAGAGACTTACAAGTGAAGATTCTAGCCCCAATGTTGATGATATGTGATAATAGAGTATCCACCTATATAGCTAACAATCCAGTATTTCATGAAGAGGACGAAACACATTAAAGTTGATTGCCACTATATACATGACTTAGTGTAGTCAGGGCATATTTCTACTAGTCATGTGCCTTTTGAGGACCAAGTTACATATGTTTTCACCAAACCTATCGCAAGTGCAAGTTTTTTCAGGTGTTATAACAAGCTGAGCATGATAGATATATATGCTCCAGTTTGATGGGGAGTGTTAAAAGTACTACTATTCATAAGTTTGGGTAGTTATACATAATTTAGCTTAATTATGTATGCCGACTTGTTATTCTTATTCTTAGACTAATCCCTATTTAAAAAGGAGATTATTTATCAATGAAAGGACATACTCTCCTTTCTCTTCTCTATCTCTCTCATCTCTCTATCATATTTTTTAAGGTCGCGAGTTGTAACAATAACTATTAATGATTGCCTAGAAGATAAATATATAATTGATATAAGTTCACAAGCAGTGGACCTTGTTCCCCACTGCAACCTATCCCTTGGAGCTTGCACATTAACCTCAGCCTTAGGGTTCACATTCTCCCCTTGGTGAGATAGCTCACCACTGTCACTGCAGGTGGATTGAGGTCTGCAACAACATCAGAGTGAGTAAATGAATCACTCCTCTTTACCTCTGAGTCACCTCCTTCTTAAATGCTTTCAAGATGGGAGGCGAGATTGCGGTCACAAACCCTTCAACCTTTTTTTACACATTCTACCTTAAATATAGACTACTTTGAAATTGTTAGTTGTTTGCCAAACAATTTTTGTATTTGTTGCTGATTATTTGAGTCTAGACTTTTGGGTTTATGAAGGGTGCCTTTTTTTTTGAAAAATGTCTAACACCTAAACTCTTAGCGGTGGATGTGGCTCCCTCTTTATCAACATACCGAGCAAGCTATGTGTTTCATAGTATGCAGGATGACCTAGTTCGTAATTTTCTTTTTTGGCTTTTTATGTTGTTTTCCAACAATAGAAGATGATGTGATGTGAAACCCTCCGACACAGTCTTCTCAGTGGCCATGTTGTATTAAACAAATTCAAAATTTTCTATAATAACAAGACAAAAAATATGGGTAAAAAGCATTGCAAAAAACATACAGAATAACCTATTGACAATGCAAAAACCCGAATAATTAAGGAAACAACAAAGAAAATCAAACAGTATTTTCAACATACCATGTTTATCATACAAAATATACAACATATAAACAATAAAACCAGAGGATAGAGGCATACAAATAATTGAAATCATTGTTTAAAAAAAAATTGGTTTAACCGTTAAAGATGTGCTTACTAGAAAAAATCATTATCGATGATTTCAGAATACTTGAGGATGAAGGGACATAGGAATAGTTATCGAAAATGTTGTTGGCGAGCAGGTTGAAGACCACAAAAACCCTAAAAAGATATGCGAAAATAACCCTCAGGTGCGGAGAATCAGTTTTTATACCCAATCGTTAAGGAGTGCCAACTTCATGAGGTATATGAGAACTTCGTGAGGTGTAAACACACATAGTCAGTTATTTGTGAGGTTACGAGATGTTCACACCTATTTTTATGCAAACTTTTGAGGTATATGCAAACTTAGTCAAATATTAGTCAAGTTTTGAGGTTTGAGGTATATGCAAACATTTAACATGAGATTTGGTTGTTCTTCGGGTTGATGCAGATATTGTTGGATGCAAGTGGGTCTACACTATTAAGTACAACTCAGATGACTCCATTGAAAGATACAAGGCTAGGTTGGTGGCCAAGGGGTACACACAGACATATGGAGTTGACTTCTTTGAGACATTTTCTCTAGTATCCCGCCTTGGGACTATTTGACTTGTCATATCTATAGATGTACATTGTGAGTGGAGTTTATGTTAGTTAGATGTGAAGAGCGCCTTCTTGTATGGCGATCTGTCTGAGACAATGCACATGCAGCAACCTTCAGAGTTTGAGGTTCAGGGGGAGTGTAGAAAGGTGTGCAAATTAAAGAAAGCCATATATGGTCTAAAACAAAGTCCACGTGCATGATTTCAAAAGTTATTTGAAATGATGTCTGCATTTGGTTTCAACAGGTCGGCATCAGATCACTCATTGTTTATTAAGAAGACCTTCGCTGGTATTGTGGTTATGGTTGTGTATATGGACGACATCATACTTACAGAAAGCAGTGTGAAGGATATCTCTGACACCAAAGTTCATCTTCAGAAGCACTTTGTCACAAAAGATCTTGGTTCTCTTAGATATTTCTTGGGAATAGAGGTGGCTAGAAGCAGTGAGGGGTTAATTTTATCACAGAGAAAGTATGTGCTTGATTTGTTACAAGAAACAGGAATGTTAGGGGTCAAACCAGCCAACATCCCAATGGATCCTAAACTTCATATGTATGATAAACAAGCAGAACTGATTGCCAGTAAAAGTTTTAGATCCCTAGTTGGTAAACTTTTATATGTTACTGTAACAAGACCAGATATTTCCTTGGTTGTGAGCATGATAATCCAATTCATGGATAAGCCAACCTGAGTGCATTGACAAGTTGCGATGATGATTCTCAGGTATTTAAAATCCTCTCCTAGAAAGAGATTGTTGTATAAACAAAGCTCCTCCCTTGATATAGTTGTGTATTCCGATGCTGATTATACATGGGCCTGTGATGATAAAAAGTCCACCACTGGGTTCTGTGTGTTTGTAGGGAAAAACTTAATTACTTGGAGAAGTAAAAAGTAGACTGTGGTAGCTTGCTCGAGTGTTGAATCAGAATATAGGGCTATGGCTCAAACAACTATTGAAATGATGTGGGTTAGGTCCATTCTGAGAGACTTACAGGTGAAGATTCTAGCCCCAATGTTGATAATATGTGATAATAGAGCAGCCACCTATATAGCTAACAATCCAGTATTTCATGAGAGGATGAAACACATTCAAGTTGATTACCACTATATACATGACTTAGTGTAGTCAGGGCATATTTCTACTAGTCATGTGGCTTTTGAGGACCAAGTTGCAATGTTTTCACCAAACCTATTGCAAGTGCAATTTTTTTCAGGTGTTATAACAAGCTGAGCATGATAGATATATATGCTCCAGTTTGATGGGGAGTGTTAAAAGTACTACTATTCATAAGTTTGGGTAGTTATACATAATTTAGCTTAATTATGTATGCCGACTTGTTATTCTTATTTTTAGACTAATCCCTATTTAAAAAGGAGATTATTGATCAATGAAAGGACATACTCTCCTTTCTCTCTTTCTCTTTCTCTCTCCTCTCTATCTCTCTCATCTCTCTATCATATTTTTTAAGGTCGCGAGTTGTAACAATAACTATTAATGATTGCCTAGAAGATAAATACATAATTGATATATGTTCACGAGCACTGGACCTTGTTCCCCACTGCAACCTATCCCTTGGAGCTTGCACATTAACCTCAACCTTAGGGTTCACATTCTCCCCTTGGTGAGATAGCTCACCACTGTCACTGCAGGTGGATGCATCTCCAACCTCATATATTTGGGCATTGAGGTCTGCAACAACATCAGAGTGAGTAAATGAATCACTGCTCTTTACCTCTGAGTCACCTCCTTCTTAAATGCTTTCAAGATGGGTGGCGAGATTGTGGTCACAAACCCTTCAACCTTTTTTTACACATTCTACCTTAAATATAGGCTACTTTGAAATTGTTAGTTGTTTGCCAAACATTTTTTGTATTTGTTGTTGATTGTTTGAGCCTAGACTTTTGGGTTTACGAAGGGTGCCTTTTTTTTTGAAAAATGTCTAACACCTAAACCCTTAGCAGTGGATGTGGCTCCCTCTTTATCAACATACCGAGCAAGCTATGTGTTTCATAGTATGTAGGATGACCTAGTTCATAATTTTCTTTTTTGACTTTTTATGCTGTTTTCCAACAATAGAAGATGATGTGGTGTGAAACCCTCCAACACAGTCTTCTCAGTGGCCATATTGTATTTAACAAATTCAAAATTTTCTATAATAACAAGACAAAAAATATGGGTAAAAAGCATTGCAAAAAACATACAGAATAACCTATTGACAATGCAAAAACCCGAATCATTAAGGAAACAACAAAGAAAATCAAACATTATTTCCAACATACCATGTTTATCTTACAAAATATACAACATATAAACAATAAAACCAGAGGATAGGGGCACACAAATTATTGAAATCATTATTTAAAAAAAAATTGGTTTAACCGTTAAAGATGTGCTTACTAGAAAAAATCATTGTCGATGATTTCAGAATACTTGAGGATGAAGGGACGTAGGAATAGTTATCAAAAATGTTGTCGGCGAGAAGCAGGTTGAAGACCACAAAAACCCTAAAAAGATATGCGAAAATAACCCTCAGGTACGGAGAATCAGTTTTTATACCCAATCGTTAAGGAGTGCCAACTTTATGAGGTATATGCGAACTTCGTGAGGTATAAACACACATAGTCAGTTATTTGTGAGGTTACGAGATGTTCACACCTATTTTTATGCAAACTTTTGAGGTATATGCAAACTTTGTAAAATATTAGTCAAGTTTCGAGGTTTGAGGATGCCCACAACTATTTTTATGCAAACTTTTTATATATATGGGAACTTAGTCAGGTATTTAGAGGTTACAAGGTTTGAGTTTAACCGGTGTTTGCACCTATTTTTATGCAAACTTTTGAGGTATATGCAAACTTAGTCAAATATTGGCCAAGTTTCAAGGTTTGAGGATGTCTACACCTATTTTTATGCAAACTTTATATATATATGCGCACTTAGTCAGGTATTTGAGAGGTTACGAGGTTTGAGTTTAACCGGTGTTTGCACATATTTTTATGTGAACTTCTCAGATATATGTGCACTTAGTTTGATATTTGCGAAGTTTCAAGATTTAAGTTTAACATGATGCTCACACATATTTTTATGCGCAGTTTATATATATATGCACACTTAGGCATTTGCAAAATTTTGAGATTCGATTTTGAATGTTCCCAAATATTATTACGTGAACTTCGTGAAGTACGCAAAAAACACATGGATCTCATTTTAAGTGAGAGTTTGCGGCACCCGACGAACGAAGCAACATTTTGCATGAATTTTATAAGTTTTGCACATGTGAAGGGTAAAAAGGACATTCCAAAGCTGACTATTTGCGATTTTGGACATGAGAAGAATATAAAAAATTATAAGGCATTTCAGAAAATGTATCAAATTAGTCGTATGGCATGGTCATTTTCAAAAAAGGTTTTTATCCGTTAGTGATAAATTTAAATTGGGAGAAATCTACGTAAACCTCACCATGGCATTGACTGGTTTTTGTCATTGCAACTAGTGAAGAATGGAAGTCCATACACCTTCCATCCCTAACGTATGCTAGCAATAATTCCTAGCACATTTACTCACAATTTCTTTTTTACACAACTCAAGATATTCTTGACTTATTTGAGTAGGCTTTGCCTTAGGATATTTTTCTCAGTAAAATCATCCTCATATGGTAAACTGACTACGCTTTTCTCTTTTCTAAAAAGCATTAGAAAGATCACTACATACTTCTAGTTTAAATTGATCTTATAATTTTCTATTTTTTTTTATAAAATTATCTTGTAATTTTTGTCAATATCTAGAATAGATATTCCTTGTTGAAGAAAGTTTACTTGTCTTTCTTAATCAAAATGTCTTTTATCTCATTTAACATTTTGGTTTGAGGACAAGTGATCAAGTTAAATATTACTTTTATCCCTCGAAAACTGGAATAGGTTCATGTTTGGTCTATCATATTGATAATCCCATGATTCTGAGAACTTGTTTTCTTCCCACTTGATTATTTTATTCGTGGCTACATTAGATGTTAGCAGATTGGATTCTACTAATGTGAGATCCGTTCATCAAGCAACCCATAGAAGGCCCTCATCTGTACCTAGGGAAAGTCACGATAACAAGATTACCATTTAAACCACCAAGGACAACCAAGCCAAACTGTGAGCATCTGAAGAATACCAGAGAATTCTTGCATATGCAGAACAAATATCTAAGAATAACTGAACCTCCACACATCAGTGCATATTAGACATGCTGCCGTGTTGCAATCAGATCAGATGATAGCTTCTGTTACCTAGAACAGCTATTAACTTAGGCAACCAAGGTTGATCATAACTGAAGCAAGATAGTTTTGTTTGTGAATAGCAAACCTAGAATGCCTAGATAGCAAGCAAGCACATACAGAATGCACCAGACAAGCTTAGTTACACATGCAGAATGGCATGCAAATTTGACTTAAATATCTGCTATTCAAGATGCATTGGAAGATTCAAATGCAGAAAAGGTTGACGGATTCAGATAATGGATCTCTGAGCTGCAGTTTTCATCTACTTCCAGTATGATACATTTGTATAGTATGAATGCAGTTGCAACAGGAAAAATATTAATGCTGTGAACCGGACATGGAAAGAATTTTGGGACTCACCATTAAGAAATTTGACATACACAACATAGAAAACACAAAAGAGGACGAAAGAAACTCTCCCAAATGCTACCACTGCCAGAGAAAGATGGGGAACTTTCATACAAAAACATAAACCTCAACATAAATAAAAGAGCAAACAGTGAGGCTGGAGTGAACTATGAGAACCCTCCCTAAAAGACGCACAAAATAGGCCACCATGAGTTGATGCTTAGATTCATACAGCATGCTGGCCACAGGTCACCACCAAGCCTTCCCTTGGGCATCAGGAGTTATGGCCTCTGGGTTTCCTAGGAATTCAGATTAAGCACTAAATCACACACCACCAGGTACAACCTAAATATGTGACCATTGGCCATGTCTAACAGTGAGGCCATTAAGTTCATAAACTGTACATTGTCATGCAAGTGCAAACTCCAAAATAGCTAATAGAACTACAAGAAGACCACATTGAAATCTCTAAAGGTCGCCATGTAAATGCAGATTCGATCATGGGAGAGAATGCAATTCACATGACTTAAAATTGAAGTTCCACTCAACTTCAAACTGATTCCGTCACTAGAGATCAAGGTTGATGGATGAAGAGTTCTTGACCAGGAGATAGAGTACAAAGAGGAACTAAAATATTTCACCCTCTGTGAATCAAGATATGATTCTGATATATCTTGCCCACGCATCAGCAGGAAAGTAGTGACTGAGTAGGTTGCTAACGCTAAACATAAAGTTACTCTGTTTTTTCATGTCTCCTATCAGTGTCTCTCAAAGTCTTTATCAGTCTCCACTTTCTCCTAGTTCCTCCAACCAAAACCGCATTACTACTCAGCAACACTATTTTAGATCATGTAGCAGATAGTACTGTGTGTTTACCATTTTCGTTATTTGAAGGTCCTCGCTTTAGAACCTTAAGAACAGTTGCGCCATTGGCAACTTTAGAGACTACAAAGCAACATCTCAAGATTCTCAACTCAAGGTATGCAGTTCAGAACACACATCAAAGCACCATGGGAAAGTTTCCCACACTGAAATTTCAATAGAGGATTGATTTGAAATGTGAAAGAGATGGATGGAGAATCTTACTCATCCATGTCAAGTTTCGGCACACCTTCAGATGGACAATCTCGTCCCACAGTTGAACTGGGTGATGAGGATAAAAGCTCTGCATTGCATGAAGATGTCATATTGGCTAATAGCATAGACATTCATGCAGAAGGATAGAGTACTGTTTATTCTATTAAGAATAAGACATGCTCCCCAAAAAAGATATAAATGGACAAGGGTGCTTGAGCCACCCCACTTTGTTAGGACCCCCCTTGCAATTCAGATAAGAATATGGGAAAAAAACAAGAATAGAAGGGAACGATGATCTCTTCGACAGATGAGCGTATAGTCTGCCTAAAAAAGAAATTAAAAATAGGAAGGAGTCTACCATCTATTCCCTAATTACGTTAGAACTCCTAATCGTGAGAAAAAAACAACAATAATCACAAGTTAGCAACAGATGTAACACATCCATAAAAATGGGATAAATCAGGAACCAAGTAGGGAACCCACATTGTTCTGCACAATGCAAATTCCTATATCCCAGTTTTGCGGATATGCAGGTTCATCCAAACACCACCCAAGGATATGTGGTTGCAAAGGGTACCTAATTATAAAAACTTGAAAAAAAATGAAAAAAGAGAAGCTGCAGTGCCATTCATCGATCAAGCGGTATTTATAATTTGTACAGACCTTACTTCAGCAAGCAAAATCACACTCTACAACCAATATATTAACATCAAGATAGTCGAACGCTATAGGGTTGACACTCATGCCAAGTTTTATGCACAAAGTAGTGAGATTTATGAGGAAAGAGACTCCAACACCAAGACGCTTTCTGCAGGGCCACTGAACAAAGCAAGCAAGGGAGTGACTTTCCGCGCAGAGCATTCCTTGAAATCAATGTGACTACTCCAATTTCTGCGGAACTCTTTTCCCATGAGTCCACAGATGATATAACATACACAGAAAGTGCAGGCACAAAACTTTTTATGGATTCACAAAAGCATGTAAAAAAATTTATACATGTGATCACCGCTGAGAGGTAGGTGTACAAGAACAAGCAATTGGCATCAAAGGTGACAAAATATCAGGAAAATGTGCACGTCTTTGTTTTCTTTCTTTGACAATGCACTCAAACAACCATGATGCCAAAAATTTCTGCAATGCAAATCACTACAAGCAGCTACTTGATAGCCTTTTTCTGCATCCGGTAGTTTCTACAGGAAGCTTGTAAATCAACATCTGCTGCTTGAAGTACCAGGTTTCTGTTGGTCCTGCCTTACTGCATCCTGCCACCAATAAATCTCTCCCTTGATTACTTCACACGTTTCTGTTGTCTAAATAATGTATATATAACTTGAATGAACATAAATATCAAAAGGTAGGCCAATTCAAAATTCAGCAGTTGCATACAAACATCACTTTGCAGCCTGCAAACAGTAAAAACAAATTAATTTCCTTATCAGGAAAGCTAAAACCCATGATAATCATAAAGTCAGAAGGTGCTGAATAGGAGATGTTCCATAGCATGTATTCTGCTGAACAATTAGACAGTACAAAGAACTTAAAATATCCTACTGATGTATCACCTCCTCGTCCTCTTCTCCATTAGCCTCTGGTTTCCAGACTATATCGTTTATTCCCGTTTTAAAATTCTTGTAGAACTGTCATTTTCAGAAGAAAAAACAGCATAAAGTAATGATAAGATCAACCATATCTAGGATCATATGTGATGAAAAAGCTTCCAAAAACTTTACAGTCAAGATAGATGGGCAAAGAAGGCATGCCTTGTGAAACTCTAAGGTGTCGCCTCCTGTCTTGCGGAGTTCAACCATGTAAAGAGAAGGCGCAACCTCAAAAACCTGTGCCAAGATAAGTAATCAATCTCACATATGCAGATTTCATGTTGTGAAACACATTCTGCAGTTTAAAAGCTAGATGATTGAAGATTTTCTATGCAATTTTACTTGCTCAGTCAGGATCTTAATCATGTTTCTTTTAAAGCCAAGCCTCAAGGATCAATGTGTTATGATATCTATGAATCCCACATACAAGTAAAGCTGATTCAAGTACAAGTTTTGATTTTATCTTTCAATCAAAACTTGTAAGAAAACAACCATCAAACATAACTAGTATTTGATTTCTTTGTTCTTTAAGTAGGTTGAAAGTTCTTTTTTTATACAACAGACCACTTCATTATCACAAAAAAAGAAGATGCAATTTCATGGTAGAAAATACGTACCTCCGTAGCTACTGACAAGTGGCCCTTTCTCCCACTCTTGTCACCATGCAACTTCATCTTTATGAGCACAAAAGAGTACAAATCAACCAATTTCATAAAACTACTCCACATTCAATACTCATGATAAATATCTCCTAATAATGCATGGCACAAACAGAGACATGAGTTACCCTATAATTATGTTTCTGAACGTTGAAACCAAGAGGTTTAGCAGTTTCCTCAATTTTAGACATTATTTCCGCTGCCGGCCGCTGAGAAGTAAACTGTGTCTCTCTCTTAACAACACCCTGCAATTTAACTACTAAGGTAAGAATATATTTAAATAACCAAACTTATGGATAGGACAACTAACACGATCCAACTCTTATTAAAATGCCATATTACAGAGCAGGGTTGCTCAAGAAATTAGATTAGTCAGCTCTCATCTAGGCACAGAGCTAGTGCTGAGTAGCAAGCTTCTCAGGTTCATGATCCTGAGCAGCACTAGCAATGTCCATGTTGCACAAATGCCATTATACTTTCTATATACTCTTATCTTTTAATTCAACAGGACAAACCAGGCCAATTGTTTTTATATTAGTGAGGATGGTTAAACATCTCTGAGTGGTTAGCAAAACTGATGGTGAACAAACATGCCAAGTTAACAAAACTTACCATCTGCTTCTCAAACAGGTTTCCAAGATTGAACCCCTCTGACCTAGAGATAAGCTGAAATGCATTCATTTGTTCAGGTTTCTCTTTCCTTTCTGTTACATGGTGTTCCTAGAAACAGAGAATTAATTTAGATAGCAGCTAAGAAATTTAACTAGATACAACTTTAAGTGATAAAAAGTAAAAAAAACCATTCAGGGTGTAGTAAAAAAAATAACTATATTTCAAATTCAATGTATGATGCATTGATGCTGATATTGACCTGCAAGGAAACGGTC
Source organism: Nuphar pumila (assembly GCF_984573655.1). NCBI lineage: Eukaryota > Viridiplantae > Streptophyta > Magnoliopsida > Nymphaeales > Nymphaeaceae > Nuphar > Nuphar pumila. The sequence continues at coordinate 8,228,075 of NC_143257.1, forward strand.
ACAGGCCAATGCCATTAATAACATTTTCTATTTTCCTTGTTTATTGATTCACTTTGTGCATGTTGCTTTCTATACATGAGTAAAATAATGGAATTGGACAAAGATTCTCACCTCCGAGTCATTGAAAACCGCATGGACATCATCAAGGCTTATGTCATCGCCATTCTCAAAATGCGGTGGCTTGTAGCCTTTCTTAAACCATTCATCTTCTAAGATTTCCGCAATTGTTATACGCTGAAAAGAGTATGAAATTTAGTGTTCCACCATTATGCTGGAGCCAATAAATTGAATTCAATGAAAAACCCTGAAACAATAGAGTAAAGATAGCATCTTACAGTCTGAGGATTAGGGTCAAGAATCCTGCGAATCAGCTTCTTTGCACCAGAAGAAAACCATGAAGGGCAAGTGAAGTCTGCTTTATAAATCTGCCATTTTGTTCAAGGTTAATCATCAGCTTCATTGAGAGAGAGAGAGAGAGAGGGAGAGAGAGAGAGAGAGATTAACTCACCTTCCTGTATAAAGCCATGAGATTTGACTCATCAAAGGGCAAGTATCCAGCCATAAGAACAAACAAAATTACGCCACAAGACCACACATCCGCAGTAGTACCATCATAACCTTTATCCCTGAGAACCTAACAGAATGAAAGGAAAAAAATATAATGGTAATGAATAACGTTAGCATGTACATTCTTCATAAAGCACAAGGCAATATTTCCAAAAATGCCACAATATCAAAGATCATGTGAAGATATGAAATATAATACGCACCTCAGGAGCAACATAATTTGGTGTTCCACAAGCAGTATGAAGTAGCCCATCCTCCTAGATGAATGGAAATGCAAGTGTGATTATGTTTCTAATACTTAACGATACAAAATAGCTGTGGTATTAGCAGCCAAATTCTAAAAAGGTACAGTTAGACAAGAAATTGCAGTCGTTGAACTGTATTTCCTAAAAGTATGAGATAATGTTGCCCTGATATGAGTCATCTAAACCAACCCTCCCATGTCCGATACTGCAGTTGAATATGTTCGTTAGGGTTAATACTTATTTATTCCAAGTTATGAGTTCTAAAGGGGATGACTTTTCCAGCAGAATGTCAGCATTTTCCGTTTGAAGAAGCTAAAGAGATCACTCTCAGAATGGCTTATAGAGTTTGCTGGTTCCCGACATCTTCCCAACAGAAAATACTAGGAGAAGATATATTTTTTCTTTCATATTTCTCAAAAGAAATTGTGGTGGTGGAATTCAAGAAATCTCTAGCTCTAATATCTACATTATTAACATGCTTCATAATTTGACATCTAGGATTTATATGGAGCTCTAACGTTAATTCTCAATGTATGTGATGCATAAATACCTATGACATATTTTGACGGGCTGCCTAGGTTTCAGTCCCATAGGCGTCACTCCCTGCATAAGCTGAAGCTTGGCGACTCCCTGGGATCGAGGGGTAAGCCCTCGGAGTTTTACAGAGACAGGACAGCGACCCTACTTACAGCAGGCTGAGCCAGCACGACTAGGTTTCTGCGCCTGGGGCGGTTTCTCCCAGTAAAAATAGGCCATGTAGGTATAGATACACGTATAGGTTAAGTCACAGATACAAAAATCACGATATAAAAGTTTCAAAGAAATGGGTGTGGGGGTACGGTGTTCCATGTGTGTGTGTGAGTATCTGTGAGAAAATAAATAAATAAGTATATACATACCCTCATTATATATAAATATAAATATATAAATAAATAAATAAATATATATATATATATATATATATATATATATATATATATAGGGAGAGAGAGAGAGTAATGAGGGCACACTAATAGAAACTATAATTTTTCATAATTATTTTGTTTTCCCATCGATCAAACCCCACGAAAATGATCTTCATCCATTTCTTGGTAGCAATCTTTAGATCATGTGATTATGACGTGTATATATATGCCTTTTAAGATCTTAAAATATCAACAGCCCACAATATATCAAAATTTCATGACTTCAAAAATCTTATTTTTTTACATCCAAAAAACATGATCAAGGTACGTTTTCTACCAAACCAACTTGCTCAATACATCTACGAGGTCTAAGATGCAGCCTAAACCTATGATTTCTACAAGATGGGTCTAGGTGCTTCCGAAGCGCGTGCGCACACACACACACAAATATATGCAACAATTTTCAAAATCCTTTACATATGAATTTATAGATTATTAATCACGAATTAAAAGCCTACATCATGTTGAAAATATATAATTAAATAACAATTAATAAACAAAACGAATATAGTTAACATTGGTCGCTTGTGATTCTGCTCGTTGACTTCAAGTGGACCAAATCACAAAAGATATAAAATGAGTCGAGTCGAGTTCAAAACCTAGTTAACCAGTATACCCATATGCACTCGGTACCAATACTAGCATTGAACCTGCACGAGATGGGTAAGAAGACTTGGCAGAAATACGCCCATGTTGCATAGATAAATACAAGACTAACTTATAATCTCCACCAACGATACTGCAAACACAAAACATGCTACCTACCCGCACTTGCTGTGATATTGCGCTTAGTCCAAAATCTGAAACTTTAAGAACACCATAGGAATCCAGCAGCAAATTTTCAGGCTGCAAAAGATTGCATATACAATTCAGAATTATGGATTATTACTGAATAAAAGTAATATCAGATATTGGAAAGACTTTGCAGATTCCCATAAGTTGTAAAAAGGGGAGATGTGATGTTGAATTAAACCTTCAAATCTCTATGGAACACGCCTCTGCTATGACAATAATCAATGGCATTTACTAGTTGCTGGAAGTACCTCCTTGCTTCATCCTCCTTAAGTCTCCCATGTTTTGCCTGGAAACTTTAACTGATAAGCAATTTTTAGAACATACTCAGAATCTATTGCATATCTATGCAATGTGTAACATGCACTAGGATGCACACAATAAGTGCCCCCGTTCTTGGTGTGGATTTTCCTTCGTGATAAAAAACAATAATTATAAATAAAGATAGACAATTAAGTAGATGAAATCAATCTTGGCAACGAGCATCTGTTGAACAAGCAAGCCTGTCGTGCATGTAAACATGCAACACGTTATTTTATACAGTATGCCTGAAAAACACTTACAATTTTATCAAAAAGCTCTCCGCCATCAACAAATTCAAGCACGATATATATCTTTGTCTTGCTCGCCATGACCTGCAGAAGACAATGGACAACTTCTTTGTAAATAAATAAGTGTATAGAAACCGTTCACTGAAATAGGTATAGAATAATAGAAATAATACAAAGCAAACATTATGTTTGACCACAATGTAAGGCACGATTTTCACCAAGCAAATATAGCTATAAATGTGACTTGGTGATCACTTTTGGAAATATTAAACGCTAATATCATAGTTACATACTCTACAATCTACAATCTTCCTTACCTTCCATCATGTGATGTCCAATTGCCTGAAGGATGGTTTCCCCATGGTTGGCAAAAGAAGAATGATTTTGAGTTTTCTTTAGGAGCGACGACTCTAAAGAAAAATCAATAATATATCAATGAAGAGGATGGTTTTTTTGTTAGGTCCCGCTAAGATCTTCCAAAAATCATACTTTAAATTATTTTTTGCTCAATCTTTAGCGTTAGATGTATTTATCATTGTTTACTTCATAGGGAACATGCATTTTATTTTTACATCAAATCAATTTAAAAAAACTTGTTTCTTAGTAAATATCAAGCAAAAGATACTTGAAAGTACAATTTTCAGATGATCCTAAGGTGACCTGTCCATCGCTTTCTTAAACTTTTTTTGTTAGTCAGAACCAGTGTTGTGAAAAGTGTTGAGGCGTAGCGAGGTGCTCCACCACCAAAAATCGAGGCCAGACGCAAGCCTCAAATTTTTTTGAAAACTTAAAAAAAATATAAAAAATATCTAAAAATACAAATAAATAAAGAAATGCTTTATTGATGAAATAACAACCAATAAGAAATAGAAAATCCCAAATAAGTACCAAAAAATATGAGATTAACACATAAAAGTAACTAAAAACTGATTACATAATTGAAAAATATATGATATTAACCAACAAAAGTTAAAATATACTAAGAAATTGATTACATAACTGAAATAACTTGAAAATATATGAGATTAACCTAAAAAAGTTAAAATATATAAGATTATTCTAAAAAATATAAGATTAACATATAAAAGTAACTAAAAAACTGATTACATAACTAGAAAATATGAGATTAACCAACAAAAATTAAAATATACTAAGAAACAGATTACATAACTGAAATAACTGAAAAATATATGAGATTAACCTATAAAAAGTTAAAACATATGAGATTATTCTAAAAAATATAAGATTAACATATAAAAGTAACTAAAAAACTGATTACATAACTGAAAAATATATGGGATTAACCAACAAAAGTTAAAATATACTAAGAAACTAATTACATAACTGAAATAATTGGAAAATATATGAGATTAACCTACAAAAATCTTATTGATTATGTCTTAGAAATCTTGTTGTATAAATTTTTTTTTTTTGCACCTTGAGGCACATAGGGCCGTGCCTCAAGGCGAGGTGCGCCTTTTACGCCACAAGGCGCATTTTTTATAACACTGGTCAGAACCTATAGATATGCTCTATAAGAATTATTTAGTAGAAAACAAGTTTTGGATCATGTGATTATAAAATAAATGCATGTTTTTTAAAAACTTAAAAAATCAACAGCTAGCAATGTATCAAAATTTCATGAGTTAAAAAATCTTATTTTTATGTCAAAAAAAAATGATCCACATGATTCCTATCAAATAAACTATGTTGAGTACATCTATAAGGTTTAATTGAGAAGATAGAACCTACAACCATGATTTGTGGGATTAGGTACCTTCAAAGCCACCGTAGCGTTACTATATATATATATATATATGAGAATAAAAACCTCCCTAATGGAAACCCTCCCAAACCTCTCCAATGATTTTTTTTTGTTTTTTTCAAAATTTTGACCATACATATTTATTTACTATAATTCGACACTTGGATCATGAATTTTGGATAGAAAAAATGGTATTTGGAGCCTAAAAAATTTATGAAAATTGTACGCCGTTGATTTTAAAACTTATAAAAACCTATCCATGCAATCAAATGCTACAAGAACAGGTTCCTATAAAAACAAGAATATAGATCACATCTGTTCGGTCAGAATTTTGAAAAAAATACCAAAAATTCAATAAAACATTCATTGGGGAGGTTTGGAAGGGTTTTCATTTCTCTATATATATATAAGCACCTCTCTCTCTCTCTCTCTCTCTCTATATATATATATATATATATATATATATATAGAGAGAGAGAGAGAGAGAGAGAGAGAGAGAGGTGCTTAATGATACATGTTTAATGGATTTTTTAGGTCTTTTTTTTTTTAATTCTGACCATACAAATGTGATTTCGTACTTGCTTTTATAAGGATAAGCTCTTAAAGTGTTAGATTCTGACACATGGGTAGGTTTTAATAAGGTTAAAAAAATTAATGGTCCAAAATTTTTGTAAATTTTGAGGCTCTAAATATCATTCTTTTCATCGAAAACACATGATTGAGGTGTGGATTCATTGTAAATTAACCATGCCTAATACATTTATGGGGTTAGAACTGCGAAAAAAAACACCAAAAGAGCAGAAAAACCATTAAGCACGCATCATTAAGCATATTTCATTAAGAACCTACCCAATTTTCTCTCTCTCTCTCTCTCTCTATATATATATATATATATATATATATATATATATATATATATATATAGTGTGTGTGTGGTAGGTGTGCAGCTACCAACACAATGGCCTGTGATAGACAACCACAAAAAAGACAAGTTTTTTCATGGTTTTTGTGCTGGCCATCGGTAGAGTCCCACTGGTAGCTATCTAAGGGTTGCGCAGCTACCACTATATATATAATAGAGCGTAGGTGGTTAACGATACTTGCTTAATGGTTTTTTCTGCTCTTTCTATATTTTTTTCGCAATTTTGACCCAATATTGGGCATGATCGATTTATGAGGAATCCACACTTGGATCATGTGTTTTCAATAAAAAGATTTATATTTGGAGCATTAAAAATTTACAAAGATTTTGGACAGTTGATTTTTTGAACCTTATAAAAACTCACCCATGTGTCATAATAGAACACTTCCAGAGTTGATCCCTATAAAATCAAGTACATAAATCACATCTGTAAACAAAAAAAAGCCTGAAAAACCCATTAAGCATTTTCATTTGTACTTAAGCTCTACTCTCTCTCTCTCTCTATATATATATATATATATATATATATATATATATAGTGTTGACAGCTTCTTCTTCTTTTTTTGTCCCTTTCCCTCTTCTTTGACTACCAAAGTCACAAACCACGTGTAACGTATGCTTTACACGTTGAGAAAAGACAAAATAGGCTCACAATCATCACCCTGTTACTTTCATACCGGTGTATCATGATTTTAATATTCACTGTGACGATATTTTTTTTATATATTTTAAAACACCCTCATTCCGATAACTAATCCAAGAAGAAAGATTATGAACATCCCACAAACTAAGTTCTTGGCAAATTGGCTGGACACTATGGTGACGCCTAAAACTGAGAACGTCTGCAAATATAAGTCAGATGCAAGGATCGTTTCTGTTTTTCGTGAAAGAAGATCATACCTCATAAAGCTTGACAACATTTGGATGCTTGATCAACTTCATGGTGGAAATTTCTCTCTTTATCTGGCGAAGGAACGAATCAAAGAGGAAGAGAAGTCACATCCCACACGTCACATGCAAAAAACAATACAAAGAAACAAAACTAAACGTCTTTTCACCATTAGCACCATCGTTTATATGTATAGTATTACTAAAATTTATAAAAAAGGTCGATGATATCAAAACAAGCGAATACAACCAACGTTGGAGATTCTTGATACTCAGCACTGGATACCATAGACAGCCGAAGAATTTCATCATTTTCCATTTTTCGTTTTTTCTTTAAACTCGGTGCTTACCAACCATACCCTAGAAATAAAAAAACGAGATATCTCCAAAACTAGTTAAACCGCCTTTTCTCATTATTTTCTCAAAACCAGTATGCAGAACCCCAAAACCAACCATACCCCAAAAACAAAGTGAGATATATAGAAATCTATCGAAATCATCTCTTCCGGAAATCCTCATCATTTTCTTCAATCAGTGAATTACCACAATAGAAACATGGAAAACACAGAAAAAGAAAGGAATGTTTGATCCCATCAAACAGCTTCAGTGCTTATATCTCAAACAAATAAGATACCAAAAGAGAAAAAAAAACCCGCTAAGTCAATACAATTTTTTCCTTTCTTTAATAGAACCTTCAACACAAATTCATATCACCCAATAACGAACATGACCGAACCAGAATCGTTTAGCGAACACCCAAATCTGACACGAACACGAACAGACTAAAACCACAAGAAAAAAGTTTCAGAGAGGGAGAGATGAGGGACCTGCTCGATCATCTTGTGGCGGAGGACCTTCTCCTTGTCGAGCACCTTAATGGCGACGGAGTCTCCCGTGGAGACGTTCCTCGCGAACTTCACCTTCGCGAAGCTTCCCTCCCCGAGCGTCCGGCCGAGCTCGTACCGCCCCACACGCGTGCAACCCGCCGTGTTCATCCTCCTCCGCTCACGTGCCCACTCGCCTCCTCCGTTCTCCTCCTCGGAATCCCGACGATGATGATGGGGCCGAAATCAGAATCAATCAGTCGGTTGCGTCCTGTATCATAATATTTGATTTGAGACTTAGAGAGGATGAAACGGACCACACCCGGACCCGGATATTCTTTTCTTATTTACGGTTCTACCCTCACGCATTCACGACCGCAAACGGCTTTATAACGCTGGCATTTTACGGAAAAGGGAAGGGTGTTTTAGGAATGTGATTTAATAAAAAAAGAAAGAGGTTCGGTGCTTAATATAAAGCGCTGCGCGTGTGAGACGCGTACGAGATCGGCGCGAGTTCTTACGTGTCCACCGTACAAGTGTACGGTGAGGGACGTGTTTGGTGGGACACTGAGACAAAGCCGCCCCCGTCCCGTGAATCTTATCCATAAAGTCTTAACAGATCAAGCTTCATGCGTTCGGGCTTCTCATCCACCAGTTTTACAGATCCGGGATGTCAACGAATCGGATTTTATCCGATATCCCTGACCATGAATTCCATTTCGGTTTAGTTGCACGTGGTAAGTTAAAACCATATCCAATTACAATCGGATGCGAATATGGTTTTGATTTTTCGTGACCCATGAATCTAACAAATATCCAAATTTGATGAATATCTGAATCAGTTTACGTGTAAGAAATCGGATTTAGTAGGATCTCAAACTATATGATTTCAATTTGGATTTGTGAAGCAACCCCGGAGCCCAAGATCACGAGAGAACAAATTATGTTATGCTATGAACTACGAAACCAAAGCAAGATTAATGAAAAATAAACCAAACAAATAGTGCATAAAATTTGGAAAATTAATTGATGGAAAATAAAGCAAGCAAATAGTGCATAAAATTTAGAAAATTAACAATAATTCAATCGAGCCTCTATCCGAAAAATGAGTATATTGAGGAACACAAGAAACCCTAGGTCTATTTTGGATCAGAGATGGACCCATTACATTAAAAAAATATTCAAATTTAAATAATATATTATTGAATGCATAAATATTTTTATTTTAGCATTTATTCATTCAACTATATGTAAGATACATATATCTTAATTCCAAGAAAAAAATTATATTTTCGAGATGATGAAAGCATGAGTATTGAAAAAATACATAAAAATTTGGAGAAACTTCAGGTATGATCTTAGAAAGATCTTCAAGTAGCACAGTACTCTCAATGAATGAATGACAATACGTCCACCTTAAATCCCTTCTCATCAGTGATTACAATTTATGTTAAATTTTCAACAATAAAACTTCAGATTATGAGATGTCTTCAAATGTGAATGTTAGAGTTATAGAGGGCTGAAAGAAAAAAAAATATATAGTTGCTATATTTATATTTTAAATATTGTGTTTCTTGCAAGACTTCAAACGTGAATATTGAAGTTATGGAGGGTTGAATGAAGAAATGTATATAGTTGTGTGTATATGTATGCTTTAAATATTGTGTTTCTTGCAGAGCTTAATGTTAGAGTGATGAAGAGTTGAAGGAAAAAATATATATAGTTGTATGTATGTATGATTTAAATATTGTATTTCTTATAGGGCTTGAAAGAAATATATATAGTTGTGTGTGTATGTATGTTTTAAATGTAATGTTTCTTGCAGAACTTCAAATGTGAATATTAGAGTTATGAAAGTTGAAGTTATGAATGAATAAAATGAATGAGAACTATAATTTAAAATGAATGATAAGTATGCTTTAAAATGAATGACAAGAATGAATGTATGCACTACTTCATTTTTTGAATAAATGAATGAATGTATGTATGTTTGGGTATGTTCATTTTTTAATGAATGAATACATAAGCATACTCATTTAGTGATGAATGAAAGAATAAATACATGAATGATTGTAAGAGTTGATTCATATTGAATGCTATGCATCAATAGGTTTATTTTAAATAAATGAAATGAATGAATATATGAACCGACTCATTTTTAAATAAACGTACATATGAGTATATTCATTTTGAATTAATGATTGAATGTATCTATGAGTAGGTTTGTTTTTTAATAAATGAATGTATATATGTATAAGCATGCTCATTTAGTGATGAATGAATAAATGAATGAATGTTAAATTTGGTTCATATTGAAGGTAAAAAATGAATGTATTAGGTTTATTTATGAATGAATAAAATAAATGAGAAGGTTCCTTTCAAATAATGTCTAAGAATGTTCATTATTTAATGAGTGCATGAGCAAGGTACATGAGAAAAAATTAAATTAGCACAAAAAAGTTTTTTTTTGCGCTAAACCTTTTTTTGGTGCTAATTTAGCGTAAAAAAAAGTCCTTTTTCCGGCGCTAAACCTTTTCTATCCCTGCTCTTTCTAGATTATTTCAGTTGTGTCATCTGTTTGACAAAACATGGCCTCTGTTTTTTAAAAAAATTCAAAAATAGGCCTACTATCTGAAAAATACTCGAGATTGGGTTATTGTGTTTGTTTTTTCTAAAATAGTTACTGGACTTTTTTGAAGTTACAGAAAACCACTTAAACTTTTCTGTTTAACTCAGAAAGTTTAAATTTTTTTATTTTAATGTTATAATTTGATGTTTTATCCTGAACTACCTTCTGACTTTTCTAATTTTGTAGAAAAGTGCTTTTGGTTTGCAAAATATCTCTCAGAGTTTTATCTAGACAGATTTGGAAATGGATTGGATCAAGTAGATGCAAGTAGTTTTTTATAAACCTGATTGAATCCAATAAAATTTTTTGACCCAGTTATAATCTAGATTGGATCTCTACCTTGATATAAAAGAGAATTTTTAGCATGCATATATTTCTTTTGGATCCTAAAATATTGTCTGCATATTATTTTTCATATGCTATATATTTTGTTCATGTTCGGATTTTATTCTATATGGATCTGGATCTGGATCTTGTATGGTTTGTATATATTTGGTCCATTTTTTTGTGATGGATCAAGTTTAATTAGACTAAGATCCCAAAGCAGGTTGTTTTCCCTCTCTCCCATTCTTCTCCCTCACTGCACACACCTTGATCCATAACTCATCATCATCTGCACTGGAAGACACATCTCGATCAATTTTTTGTTGGTGGCTTGCTGGAAAATGACATTTCTTTTCAATTTAGGACGTACAATAAATTTTCAATTCTAACTAGTGGCTGATAGTAATGTAACGAATCTACTTGTTGTTCATCCTTTAACCCGCTCAAAATTTTCAACTAATTCTCCTTTTGATTTTTCCGCTTTGTGTAACCTTTTAAAAAAAATTAAAAATCTAAGGATTTTCCAAGTTGAGATTTTTAGTTTCTTTTTCTTTTTTTAGTTTTTTGACACTGCCCATTTTTCGGCCTGCCACTGGTTGGTGGCTGGCTGAAAAATGGCCAGCCTTATTTTTTTTCTAAAGTTTCCAATGACCACCACCCCCAAACAGGTTTAAAACTTGGTTTTTGGCATGCCAAAAACCAAGTTTTTAAGCAAAAAACCTGGTTCTCCTAGGTTTTCTCAAAAACCAGGTTTTTTGCCGCTGCCATCCAAACGACTCCAAAGTTTTATGTCCAAGGATTTTCTATTTGTAAGAGAATTAGAAACATACGTGGACTTCGTGAAAAAATCACCATGTAATATTGCAGAAAATTGTTCGTGAGCTTTGCCTAAGTAGTACAAAGACTAGAAGCAGCCAATGCGGGTCGGATCTTCGAGATATGGACCCTACAATGGTTGATCCGCTTACATATAATATAATGATGCTTTGTTCTTGTCATGTATCACGTGGGGGCCACATCCCAAGCACAAATACCTGAGGGTGTTGGCTATGGACAACAATGGTCAGTCCTCCTCAGCGCGGTGGGCCAAGTACCTCAATAATGTCCCAATAATTTTGTCATCTTTCTCTAGCTTACTACAACCAAGAATTATTTGCTTTCCAATCATTTTAGAATATAAAAAAAAATTTGATACAAACCGACAAACTATAGCCAAATGATCATGGACCAGTGGGTTGGGTTGGGTCAGGTCAAGTCTAAAGTTTAGGCTAAGTGATAAGGTAGATGTAGGGATGGCAATGGACGGAGGGCCGGGGACAAGGTCTCCACCCCCATCCCGTCTCAAAATCCGAACCTCCATCCCTGCCTCCATCTATGCACGGGGATGGATTTTAACCTCCACCCCCACCTCCATCCTTGTTTCATGTCCTCCATCCCCGGTCCAAACGGGGGTGAGGCGGGGTGGGGCCCGTTTCCCCTCGTTCTATTGTCATCCCTTAAAAGGTTTGGAGACGGGGTGAGGCAGGGCAAGGCGGGGATCAAGACAGGGATGGGGCGGGGAAAAGCGTAAGTTCATCCCGGTACGGGGATGGATTTTAACCTTCATCCCCGCCTTCATCCTCATTTCATGCACTTTATCCCCGGTCTAAACGGGGCGAGGCGGGGCGGTACCCCGCTTTCCCCCCTTCCACTGCCATCCCTAGATAGATGGTTGATGGACGTGGCATATTAAGGTCTGATCAGTAGTTAGATCTGACTTATTGAATGATCTTACTTTCTTTTTCTTGATATGCTCTGTTCCCCTTTCCCTAAAGAAGGTCTTGCATGTATAGGCAATTCTGCACCAGAGCAAGCCTAGTCTCATAGTCAACTCTAATAAGTAATCAACAATTTGGCTTAACATAGCCTTTTCCAGAATAGCCCTTCTCATACTGACAAATATCGCGAGATTTATGAAAATCTCGCTATAATATCGCGAGAAATTGCCTGAAAGTTTAAAATGGCAATTTCTCGTGAGATTTTCAAAATATCGTGAGATTTATGAAAAAAACATAAATACCACAATTTAAACGCAATATTTATGTTTTAAACTGATATTTATCGCAAAAAAATCATGTATTTTTATTTTAAAATAATTTTATTTAAAAAAAGTAAATTTTATATTTTTTATTGCCAAGATTTTGCCAAAAGAAATGCAAAATTTATGATTTTTTTTTTCAATTTCTCGCGAGTTTTTTTTGAAAAACGAGAAATTGTCTATAAAAACGTTTGTCACTATATGGCCCTTCTCAACAAATATACAGTTCTTGGTCAGAAGATCTTTCTCAAATTTGAAGACCATCTTAAAGTTCAAGCATGGTTGTAAAGGAGCTAGGTAATAGAAGAAAATAATATGGTATTTGGCTATGCACTTGTTCTGTCTCCAAATTAAAATATGAGTCCTAAGCATATTCTAAAGCAATGAACAGCTGACTGGAAGAGATAGGAAATAGGAGACGAAGGTGGAGGTTATAAGTTAGGGTTTGGTAAGGGGTGAGGAAGATCTTCTTCAAGGCCGAAGATCAAGGATCCCTATAATGGGTTACTCGTACACCTGTCATACCGAAGCATCGGCCGGTAATCATTTTGAAGCGGGGGTGGAATCGATCTAGAACCATTCTGAGAAATACCAATCGATATCCATTTTGCATGTGTATATCCAAAGAATATGAATATCTATTTTTTATCCAAATATATATTTTTTACACTTTTTAAAGTACTTGGATCCAATATGAGGCCTATATCTGGAGCTAAAATCTAATCCAACTCATCCAAACAGTGATTTGGTGGAGCATATTAGGTCATGAAATCCAAAAAAATGAAGCTTTCTGACCCATTTTATGTGTCCAAGTTGTTTGCTCTGTGTAAATCAAATGAGGAACACAAGGATAACTGCATCCTTGTCCAGTCAAAGAAAACACTAGACAAGGATATGACAAGAACATGTCTATGCTAGAACAGACACATCCAAACTGTCCATCTTGGACAAGCACCCTAAGGGCATGTTTGATGGCTTGTTCAGGTTTGGACAAAATGAACAAAAAGGATCGAACAAAACATTGGTTTTGTTCATTCTGTAACAATTGTTTCAAGTTCAATGTTTGTTTGGATCGTACTCAGATGCTATGTTTCAAATGTCTGTTGCTTGATGACGATGTGTGGATAACTTGGATGGTCATGGAACTCAGAATCGTGGTCTTGGGACCTCCCGGCCGTCTGCAACCGGATTTCTTACACGGAAATTCTAGACCTGAAGTCGCAGGGGATGCTCAAGCATGTCGTGAAGCTCCCCAACTTCTCCCCCCAGCGTCGGTCGAAGGCCGTGCTTGTTGTCCTAGATGATTCTAGGGTTTTGAGGGCGGTGCTTTCGACGGAGAAGAGGGATCTGAGGTTTTGGGAGTCGTGGGATCAGATGGGAATTGGGTCGCTCTACATGAACGCGTACACGCCGTTAGTGTAGGCACCTGACCCCCTGAAGCCGTTTCTGGGTTTTCTGCAAGGCATTCCAGCGTTCCTCGTCTCACTCTTTTCATCGAAGCAAGCGATTGAGCTCCAGATGGCCAGGAACGCGCTCAGGGTGCGAAAGAGGGAGGAGATAGTGAAGTTGAGGGAGGAGAGGGAGATGATGGTCGCCGGAGGGGAACGGGGTCAGAAAGGAAGAAAGGGGATTGAGAGAGTGGGTTTGAGAGAGAACAGGGTCGAGCGATGGTCGCCGGAGGGGAACAGGGTCGGAAAGGAGGAATGGAGGTTCAAAAAGTGGGTTTTGACAGAGAGAGAGAGGAGCTTCAAGAGAGTGTCGGATGTGCAAGATGGTTTGGCACGCTCATCGAGAAATTTTGGTTCCTTTCCTTCCCGTTATTTTTGTAACCGGGGGAGGGTTGAACAAAAATAACATACTTATAAGAATGCGGAGGACGCACGGAATGTCGTCCGCCGCGTCCAACGTTTGTTGAAAATCGCCGTTAGCGTACGTCTGAATCACACTGAGAACAACACATCAAATGTACCCTAAGCTTACCCATTTTCTCGGTCCCTGTAACCTTGGGATTTAACTGTAATCTGCAACAAACCCAATGCTTTTAGACCAAGGCCTAGATTATACATGTATACATCATCATCATATCTATATATTTCTCTCTCAACCAAAACCGTTAGAATTTTCTCCAGCAATCTGTTCCATTGCAAATATCTCTCCACAAAAAAATCCCCATATAAATTGAGATTTTTCAGAGTTTTTGTTTTTTTAAAACTGATCATACAAGCGTATTAAACATGTTTGATTTTATAGGAATAGGGGCTCTTGGATCGTCCAGTGATGACACATGGGTAAGTTTTTATAGAGTTCTAAATTCAACATATCAAAACTTTTATAAATATTCAAGCCTAAAAAAAATCATATTTTTTCATTGCAAAAACACAATCCAAGTGTCCATTCCAAGCAAATGGGTCACGTTGAACATATCTATGAGGTCGGGTCAGGTGCAATCACATTCCACAAAAGCAGCGTGCTGGTACACCTGAGCGCCATTGATGCATGGAAGCGACAGAATTTTGGGTCCACAGGATCCATTTAGATCTATTTATATTTTGGATCTTTATTTGTCACTTTAATTCTTTTGTATTTGAATTTTTTTATCGGATCTAAAATTCTAGGATAAGTTTTATCTTTTAAGAAGTTATCAAAATAGGTAGTTTGCTTAATTTGAAATTAGAAAATTTCATCTATTTATAGAGGAGGTATATTTGTAATAGGAAAGTTCACGAAGATATTGAAATAAGTCAATTTCAGTTTATTTGGTTTATTTAATTATGTTATTAATTCTTCGCAATTTATATTATTTTCAGTAAATTTCTTGATTTTTTTAGCTATTTTTCATTAATTTTTGTTTTCTTAATAGCTGGTTGGGATTTTCTCATAAATCAAGTTTTCAGTTTACATCAATTGGTATTAGAGATCATCGTCTTGATTCTATTGTGGGATGATTGGGTGCTCCAAATTACCAATACGGGCCTAATGGTTTTGTGGAATAGAGAGCATCTTTACCCAAAATTTAATACCTTGGGGTGATGTCTTTCATCATGGCCTTTGTTTTATGTTAGTAAGATGATGCCTGACAAAAAGAAATTATGCTCACACTTTGGGGAAGAAATTAATGAACATTGTTTCAATGCTTTGGCTCAGTTATTAGTTGTTTCCCATAGAATATTTTCAAGTTTTTCATGTTTTTCATTGTATGGTGGCAGAGGGGTGGTTTTGAGGGTGCTGGGATGAAGACACTGGATCAAACACTGCTGGTGCACAGGTGTGTCCATGGCTTTCAGAGGTGGGCCACGTAAGGTAGGATGGTCATGGGTCCCACATGGGGTTTTCCTTGGTTAGGCAAGGGTTCCTCGTCATGAAAAAAGAATAGAGCTCCACACTTGAGAATGCATAAATGCCATTTTTCAGTGTGGTTCATCTTGGATAAGATAGTGGAGAATTGCCGACATAAACCATTCAAAAACAACACTATTGCAACCCAAAAGATTATATATATATATATATATATATATATATATATATATATATATATATATATATATATATAGTGACTAGAATATGAGAATTAGAAATATGGGCATTTTCAAGACTTTTTTTGCAAATCAAATGTCCTTGGCATGGTGAATTTGCTAAGAATCAACCATTGGATAATGTATTTTCGATAAAAAAAATGTGCATTTTTAATGCTTGAATATTATGAAGATTATGAGCCATTGATTTTAAAGCCTTAAAATATCTTGCTTATGCATCAAAATAAAAATCAAAATCAAAATAAAAATCGGATGATTCAAGAGCAAGTTCTTATACAACCAAGCATGTAGACCACATCCTTGCAGTTAGATTCAAGAGAAAAGAACCAAAATTCATGAAAATCATAGTTCACACATTAGTTATCATATATATAGGGAAATGAAAACCTCCCCAATGGAAAACCCTTTCAAACCTCTCCAATGGACATTTTATTGGATTTTTGGTATTTTTTCAAAATTTCAACCATGCAGATGTGATCTATATGCTTGTTTTTATAAGAATCAGTTCTTCGAGCATTTGATTCCGGTGCATGGGTAGATTTTTATAAGTTTCAAAATCAACAACGTACAATTTTCATAAATTTTCAAAGTTCCAAATACCATTTATCTATCCAAAATTCATTATCCAAGTGTCAAGTTATAGTAAATCAATCACGCTGAAGACATATGTATGGTCAAAATTTTGAAAAAAATACCCAAAAAAATTCATTGGGAGAGGTTTTCATTCTAGAGAGAATAGAGAAAGAGAGAAAGAGAGAGAGTGAAAGAGGAAAAAATGAACATATTAGGCCTCATTTCTCGTTCTGCCCCGATAGTTTTGAAGTGTTTTATGATAGATCTAAACCGTTAGATGTGTTTAGCATGCTCGATTTAGTGATAATAGACTCTTGGATTATGTTTTTTCGATGAAAAAACATGTTTTTATGAGTCGAAAAAACTTGGTACCTTTATAGCCATTGATTTTGGATCACCGAATTAAAAAACTTGTAGACAGGTCAGATTCCAGTGATCCAAAAGCCATTTTTTTGTCGTTGTTAAATATGAGAAAATTGAGTTAAATGTGAGAAAAAACTGTATCTAGGGTGTTAAATGTGAGAAAAAATACCAAAAAAAAAGTGATTTTGAGGTTGGAGAACGAAACTGGGCAGAACGAGAATTTGCTAGGTTGATTCCTAGCAAATTCACCATGCCAAGCACATCCACACTCTTGGATTTGCGTTGGAAATGTCCATATTTGTAGTTATCATATTGTAGTTCTCATATTCTAGTGACACACACACACACACACACACACACACATATATATATATATATATATATATAGTAATGGGTCAATGCTAAACCCATTTGTTGCTAAACCATATGTTAAATAGGTATTTTTGACTTTTTTATTTTATTTTAAAATTCTGACCATAGATGTGATCTATGTACTTGATTTTATAGGGATTAGCTCTTTAAGTGTTTGATTTCAACACATGGGTGAGTTTTTATAAAGTTCAAAAAAATCAACAATTCAAAATCTTTGTAAATTTTTAGTCTCCAAACATCATTTTTTTCATGGAAAACACATGATCCAGGTCTGTTCTTAGTAAATTGACCATGCCCAACACATCTATAAGGCCGAAATCACATAAAAAGCACAGGAGAAACTGAAAAACCCATTTAGCACCAAATGGGTTTAGCACAGACCCATTTCTCTCTCTCGAGAGAGAGATGGAAACCTACCATATAGAAAGCGTACCAACCCTACCCATTAAGATTTTTTTTGGGGTTTTTAGAAATTGACCGTACATATGTGTTCAACATGATTGATTTACTAGAAATTGACACTTGAATCATGCATTTTTTATGAAAAAATGGTATTTTAAGCCTCAAAAATTTATAAAAATTGTAGACCATTGATTTTCAAACCTTATATATGCATTGGAATCAAATGATCCAAGTGTCAATTTCTAGTAAATCAATCATGTTGAACACATGAGTAAGGTCAGAATATACAAAAAGACACCAAAAATTGACAGTCCCAAGAGGAATGCACTCTAGTAGCTTCTCACTACCCTATATATATATATAAACCATTTCTCATTCTGTCCCATAGGTTTCAAGTGTTTTATGGCAGATCTGAACCATTAGATGTGTTTAGCATTCTCAAATTAGTGGAAATCGACTCTTGGATCATTTTTTTCGATGACAAAACATATTATCTCTCTATCTATCTATCTATCTATCTATCTATCTATCTATCTATCTATATATATATATATATATATATATATATATATATATATATATATATATATATATATATATATATATATATAATCACTAGAATATGAGAACTGAAATATGAGAACCAAATACGAGAACTAAAAGTATGGGCATTTCCAACACTTTTTTTGCAAATCCAACCATGTGGATGTACTTGACATGATTTTACTAAGAATCAACCATTGGATCGTGTATTTCCAATGAAAATATATGATTTTTGAATGCTCAAATATTTATGAAGAATATGAGCCATTGATTTTAACGAATTAAAAAAATCTCATTTATGCATCAAAATCAGATGATTTAAGAGCACACTTATGGTTAAATTCAAGAGAAAAGAATAAAAATCATAAAAATTTCAGTTCACACATTAGTTCTCATATTTTCAGTTCTTATGTTTTAGTGACTATATATATATATATATATGTGTGTGTGTGTGTGTGTGTGTGTGTGTGTGTGTGTGTGTGTGTGCATGATCGCTTTTGAACATGACCAAAACGAATTCGCACGGAGAGTCCATCGCAGGCGTGATGGACACTCCACGCTTGTTTCTCCGAACAAGACCTTTAGCGACGACAAAAAGTCATCGCTAAAAGTCCAATAACTTTAGCGATAACAAAAGTCGCTGCTAAAGGTCTTCTTCGGCGGAACCACGTGCAGAGGGTGATGACGCACACGAGTTCATTTTGGTCATGTTCGAAAGTGATCATGCACCTACGAGTTTTTGTGTGTGTGTGTATATATATATATATATATATATATATATATATACATATATGGGTAAGTGCAAAATGATAGGTGCTAAATCATAACCGCTAAATGAGTTTTTCAAGGTTTTTCATTTTATTTTTAAATTCTAATAGTAAAGATGTGATCTATGAAATTGATTTTATAGGGATCAACTCTCGAAGTGTTCGATTCCGGCACGTTGGTCGATTTTTATAAGGTTCAAAAAATCAACGGTTCAAAATCTTTGCAAATTTTTGAGGCTCCAAATATCATTTTTTTCATCGAAAACACATGATCCAGGTGTGAATTCATCGTAAATCAACCATGCCCAACACATTTATGGGGTCAAAACTGCGAAAAAAACACTGAAAGGGTAGAAAAACCCATTTAGCATGTATAAATTTCGCACCTAACCATTTCTCTCTCTCTCTCTCTCTCTCTCTCTCTATATATATATATATATATATATATATATATATATATATATATATATATATATACAACAACAACAACAACTACGCCTTCATCCCAAAACAATTGGGGTCAGCGATATGAACCAAACAAGAAATTCATTTTGGGTCTTCCACATGAATCCTTTTCCTCCAATCATTTCTATCCAATGTCATGTCCTCGGTGAGGTTCAAAGCATTCATATCCTTTCCTATCATCTCCATCCAAGTCTTCCTAGGCCTACCCCGACCTCTTTTAACTAATATATTTTTCCATTTCTCAGCCCTTCTAACTGGAGCATCATTAGGCCTTCGCCGAATATGTCCAAACCACCGTAAACGATTCTCTCGCATCTTATTTTCAATGGGTGCAACACCTACCTTCTTACGTATCTCCTCGTTCCGAATCTTATCTTTTATTGTATTTCCACACATCCATCTAAGCATCCGCATCTCAGCTACACTCATTTTTTGAATATGATGTCTCTTGGCAGCCCAACATTCCGTACCATATAGTAAAGCGGGTCTAATAGTCGTCCTATAAAACTTTCCCTTCAACCGCAATGGCATTTTACGATCGCACAACACTCCAGTTGCACTTTTCCATTTCATCCACCCAACCTTTATCCTATGATTTACATCTCCATCAATTTCTCCATACTTTTGAATGATGGATCCCAAATATTTGAAATAATCATTCACCGGTATTTCTTGCTCACCAAGCTTCACTACACTCCCATCACTACTTCGTTGCTTACTAAACCGACATTCCATATATTCAGTCTTACTCTTACTCAACTTAAAACCTCTAGCTTCCAATGTCTGTCTCCATAATTCTAACTTAGCATTAACCCCAGCTCTAGACTCATCAATCAAAACAATATCATCAGCAAACAACATACACCACGGTACATTTTCTTGAATTGATCTCATAAGCTCATCCATCACTATCGCAAATAGGAAAGGGCTTAAAGCAGATCCTTGATGTAACCCAACCGTTATCGGAAAATTGGTTGTCACCCCTCCACAAGTGCGGACATTGGTTACTACTCCTTCATACATATCTTTAATTATACTAATGTACTTTAGGGAAACACCTTTCTTCATCATTGTCCACCAGAGAACGTCCCTAGGTACTCTATCGTATGCCTTCTCTAAATCAATAAAAACCATATGCAAATCTTTGTTCCTCTCTCTATATCTTTCAATAAGTTGTCTAAGAAGATGTATAGCTTCCATAGTTGATCTTCCAGGCATAAAACCAAATTGATTCTCCGATATCATGACAACCTTACTCAACCTAGACTCAATCACCCTCTCCCAAAGTTTCATAGTATGACTCATGAGTTTTATACCACGATAGTTTGTGCAATCTTGTATATCACCCTTATTCTTATATAAAGGCACCAAAATACTCTTCCTCCACTCATTAGGCATCTTATTTGTTCGCCAAATCAAGTTAAAAAGATTTGTCAACCATTCTAAACCTTTCTCTCCCAAGCATTTCCAAGCCTCGATAGGTATACCATCTGGTCCAACTGCCCTTCTAGATTTCATTTTCTTCAAAGCCTCTGCAATTTCTTTCTTTTGAATCTTGCGCATGAAGTCACGATTTATCTCATGAAAAGGAATGGAGAAGTCTCCAAGATCTTGAGCATGACTATCATTAAATAGCTTATCAAAATAATCTTTCCATCTCTCCTTAATCTCCTCATCTTTAACTAAAACCCTTTGCGTTTCATTTTTGATACATCTAACCATACCCAAATCCCTCGATTTCCTATCTCTCATCTTTGCAAGCCTATAAATATCCTTCTCGCCTTCTTTGGTATCCAACTTGTTATAAACCTCCTTATATACCTTAGCCCTCGCGTTTCGAACTACTTTTTTAGCTTTCTTCTTTGCTATCATATACTTCTCCAAATTCTCATTATCACGACTCTTACTTAGATTTCTATAACACTCTCTTTTAACCTTAATAGCTAATTTGACATCCTCGTTCCACCATGATGTATCCTTACCTAGTGGTGCACCGCCTTTAGACTCACCCAATATCTCCTTAGCCACTTTTCTCATGCCACCCGCTATCTTATTCAACATTGATTCTGAATCCTCCACGAGACACCAATCAACTTCCTTAACTACCTGCTCTACAAACATTCCTTGTTTAGCTCCTTTCAGTACCCACCACTTAATTCTAGGATCTATCCTATGTCTATCCCTTTTGCGGCATCTAAGGGAAACTCCCCTCAGACACTGACCACATATAGGTTGGTGTCCTGTTGGTAAACCCCCTGAGATTCTCCTGCCCACCGAGAAGTACACCCAGCTTTGACCTTGCGGCAAGGGGATGCCACCTGTGGGTTTTGAACTTGTGAAGTCACATAAACTTGGTGACATTCATAATTTGCACCTACCAGATGAGCGGAGCCCTTGCGGACAACTCAAAAGATAAATAGGTACTACAACTATTCTATTTTTCTGGTTGATTAATCTTTCCATGATTTTTGCTATACGCTCCATTTTCCAGCAGTGAGCATCTTACAAACCCAGTCAGTCTAATCCACGACTTGCACATGTTCCTCCCTAATTTTTTCAATCATACACATTTACTTAATTAAAAAACATTTACATTTAGTAGATTTTTTTTCACATATCTTTACCTAGAGGCCCGTTTGGAAGCAAGAAAATGGTGCGAAAGAAAAAGTGATGGCTTTTCCATTTGTTTGAAACAATAGAAAAGTTTTGAAAAGAAAAATTTTCTATTTTGCCTTGATTTTGATAGGAAAATTTCTCCATCTTGAGATGGAGATTTTTTTCCTATTATTATGTTTTCTTTTTAGTTTTGAGGACAACCAGTGGCGTAGCTAGGATTCATGTGAGGGGGGGGGGAGGGGGCAAACAGGGGTGTAGCAAAAAAAAAAAGTTGGTGTGATAGTCGGGGGTTCGGGGGCAGCGTCCCCGAATTTTTTTTTTTGAGATAAAATAAAAAATGGCTACAATTATTAATAAAAATCTATTTCATATGGACAAATCAAACTATTTGTTGCAGTCAGGGGTGGGCTAGGACTGGGCTGGGCTAAAAAAGTGGATAAAAATCTATTTCATATGGAATCAGGGCTGGGCTAGGACTGGGCTTTTAAATTTTATTTTATTTTATTTTATTTTTAACTGTTACGGGAGGCAGGACTGGGCTACAGCCCAGTCCTGCGCACCCCCCCCCCCCCCCCCAGCTCCGCCTCTGAGGACAACCCTCACCCTAATCAAAACACTAACATTTTTCCAACCTGATTTTCTCATGCCACACAAACAAGAGGAAAATTTTCATAAGGAGAAGTTCTCATATCAAACTTCTTATAGGCAAATTTTTTTTTTCATGTGAGATTTTTTCACGCTTCCAGACTTGAAGTTCAAAGTCCTGGAATCTCATTTAGCTGTAAATGGATTTTAATTAAGAACCCAATCTAGTTTAGAATGATCAACCATATGTAGATTTTGCTAGCAGATATATTAAATGTGTTTGCATAGATGAGCTTGAAATTTGTTATCAATAAATTGAATGTAGACCAAAACATGTTTTTTTCGGTCTACAATTGGTTGTTAAAACTTGCAGAAAAGAAATCTCGGAGTCAAAATTCTCTACATTGTTATACAATTGATGTGGAGGCGATTTAGCCAATCAATCACGATTTGCCAGAGTAGAATTCCAATGCTGACATTTTTCCCATTCAATACCGATTAAACACCTCTTCATGTACAGATTAAGCAAAAAAAAACCTGCAAGTATGATTTTTGCAGGCCCCTAATGCTGAAGAAACCAAAAAATTAGCATCTGCTTCGACCAAACCTGATTAATCAAGGGTTTCATTTCAAGTTTAGGCAAATATCATTATGTCAATACTAATAGCAATAGCCATCTGAACGGCTGCATTTGGTCACCCCCAGTACTCCCAAACATGGTCTTTTAGGTGCATTCAAACATCCACTGATACAAGCATAAAGGGAGTTCTCTATATATGGATTCAAGCAAAAATATTACAACCACAGTACAGAATGATACAAGCATCAGCAGCAAAATTAAACCAGTGAACAGAAACAAAGCTTGAGAAAAACACTATGTACCGAACATCACAGAGAGAAAAGGCTAAAAGACTTACAAAACTCTAAGACGCAGCAGCAGGGACGGCTTCGACGAGCCGCGAAAAGTAGAACTGCGTGGTGATAAGCCCCCGCTTCCGAATCCTCCACCCGACGCGGTTCAATGCCCGCTCAACATCAGCCTCAGCGTGAAGATACGCCCTGGTAGCCTTGGAAGGGCCAGGAAAGAGTTCCCCAATTCTCTTCAGCACGTCGTAGTACAGAGTCTTGGGCGCGAAGCTCAGCAGCAGCCGCTTCTCCGCCAGCGACGCCAGATGCGCGATCATTCCGTCGGCCTTGTCTTGCGGGTAATGTATAAGGACGTCCAGGCAGACCACCGTGTCGTACCTCCCCTCCATGCTCTCCAGATCCTTCACCTCGAACCTGGGCAGCTCCACCCCGGCCATTCCCGCAAGCGCCTCGCCAGCCTGCTTCTCGGCCTCGGCCACCATCGCCGCCGAGATATCGCTGGCAGCCACCAATGCCCCTTCCTTCGCCAGGGGGATGGCCAGGCATCCCGTCCCGCAGCCGGCGTCGAGCACGGAGACGCCGTGCAGCGGCCCCTCCTCCACCAGCATCTTCATCACGTTCTCCACGGTCTTGGAGTGGCCCAGGCGGATGTCGAGCTGCACCCGGTTCACCTCGTCGGTGTCGCCGTAGATCTTCTTCCACCGCTGGAAGCCGGAGTTGTTGAAGTAGTCCCGCACCACCTCCTTGTCCTCGCCGCCCACCTCCTCCGCCTGCTGCTGCCTCCGCTTCTCCGGGTCCGAGAGGGAGACCACCGCCGCGAGGGCGAAGAGGGAGCCTCCGCCCACGACGGCGATGGTGGTGCCGTTGAAATTGACACCCGGAATCGAGCCCGCAGCGGCGGAGAGGTCGGCCGCCGAGGGGAGCGGGAGGTGAAGGGCTCGGGGCGCCATTCTCCGGCGACTTGGGGAAGATGGTGTCCGGTTTTTGAAGGAAAAAGCTGATGACAATGCGGTCGTTGCCATCTCTCTTTCTCTCTCTCTCTCTCTCTGTGTGTGTGTGTGAGAGAGAGGGATTCTCTCCTTATCTCACACTCTGAGCAATAAAGATAACGGGCAAGGACGTTATCTTTTGCCGTACGTCACAAAAACACGTAGATTCGAGGACCCGTAACGCGGATTCGAAAGTTCGCAATTTTTGAAAAAAAATAGGACACGATGGCACGAAATTTTTTAATTTTTTAATTCACAAATTTAATATTATAAAATGTTTTTTTTATCAAAACAATACTTAAAAGTTAAAAACCATTAAAAATATTAAAATAATTTTTGTACGTCAGTGCAGTGTCATGAGCGCGTCCACTCGAGTGATAAAAGACACGACACCAAAATGGCGTGTCCTGTGACATAGATCTTTTTTGCCCAACGGCTCAAATTACAGAAACGCCACTCAGCGTTGCTCATGAGTCAGTGACTAACCCTATTCGAGTATTCGAGCTTGGCTAGCCTAACAACTCGCCTACACAAAACATGTTTAGGAGAAAAATGGGTTGATCTCTCTCTCTCTCTCTCTCTCTCTCTATATATATATATATATATATATATATATATATATATAGATATATATATATATATAGAGAGAGAGAGAGAGAGAGAGAGAGAGAGAGCTATTTGATTATAATTTTTTTCAGCTGGACATTTTTGTTTTAATCCATATCCCTGAAATTTGAAATTCCAAGTCTACCATTCGTCTCACCCACTTCAGCATCTCGCCAAATACAAAAACTAGGATCAAGTTTAGCCAGTGCAAAGTCATCAGAGGCATGCCTGAACAGAAATGCCTGCATATCACCATTGACATGTAATTCAGCAAACTGAAGTGAAGTCCCAAGGGATCGAGCAGAGGAGTTACCATAACATTTGTTGTAAGCACGTAACCCATCCGTGTACATCTCCAAAGCTGTGGTTATCTTTCCTTGAGGGGGTACGGTTCACTGGGCAACATCCCTGCAGACGTTTCCTGAATGTTACAGCCAAGTTTGATCACTTACTCAATCTTCGTCTTCTTTTCATTCTCTTTGGCATCTTGGACTTAACATTTGTCTAATTCTAAATTACAAGTTTTTGTTAATTCCAATAAAGTGTGTGAATATATATCAAATGACTATTGTATTATTTGTCATCAAGCCAAACAAACTATAGTATCTTTTTCTTATAGCTCAATATCTATCAGCTAAATTTTTTGAGCTAATTCATTGTGACATAAGTAGGGCATACAAAACTTTATCCATAATAAGAGCTTGATATTTCTTGGCTATAATGGACGATGCACATGGGTTTATCTCACGAGGCACAAACCCGAAACCTTTGATATTATTCAAAACTTCGTTGCGATGGTTGAAACCTAATTTAATACCAATGTCTTAGGTCTTAGATCTGATAATTGTACCAAATTTTTCTCTAATGATATGACTACATACCAGCTTAGACAAATGGGCATCAACCATCAATTAATTATGTGGCAACCCTACATCAAAATGGGGTCATCGAACGTAAGCACAAAGTTTTATTAAATGTAGCTCATGCCCTTCATTTTTATGCCAATTTACCAATCAAGTTTTGAGGAGAATATGTTCTCACGGTCACATACATCATAAATTATCTCCTTTCAAAACCATTGATGGATAAGATGTCATATGAGGTGATACATAATAAAGCATCTAAGTATGATCACTTAAAGGTTTTTAGATGCCTATGTTATGCTTATAACATACATCATACTCACAAATTTGACAATCGTGCCGATAATTCATGTTTGTAGGATATACCGGTACAAGAATGAGGGCCAATAATGACAAATTTTATGGTCGTTATTGCTCTATTTTTTGTTGTTATTGGCCTATAACGGCAAAAAATCTTGCTGATAATCACAAAGAAATGTCCTTTGTTGACCAATAATGACGACATTCATATGTTGTTGTTAAAGGTAAATCAATACCAGTGAAGAATCTTGCCAAAACTAGAAACACTAATAACGGCGAGGTTGTTTTAAATACGAGATACTCTATAATGGTGAGATATCTGGCTCACCGTTATAGGATACCTATAGGTTATAGCATTCTCATATCATCGTTATAGCTTATAATGATGAGCATTAACTCGCTTTTATAGGCTATATCAGGAAGAATTAACTTTCTGTTATAGGATGGCTATAACGGTAAGACAAGAATGTTGTTGTTATATGTTATAAACCTGCAAATTTTAAATTAAAAATTAGTTTTAATTTTTTTTATATTCACATTTACACCTCAAATACATATACTTTCAATACACTTCAACATAAACTTTAAATATACTGAAATTAGCAATTAAAACATACATTCAACAAAAACTTCAAATACATTTTCAACATACATCTTCAAACTTTCAACTTCAAAATCATTGTATCCTCTCTAAGCCTGCAACAAATATACTTCAAATATAAACCCGTTACACTCCCTACATCCTCTCCAAGTCTGCAATAAACATATACACTTCTACCATTCACATAAATCAAAATTTAATTATAGCAATTGTATCAAAGAATTTAATAATCAAAACATATACACTTCTCATATAAGCAAAGAATTTAAAATTTTAGTAATTGATTATCAATAATTAATGATTGGTTATCAGTAATTAATGATAATGTATAAAATAGAATGAATGAATGTGACACTACAAAGTGTGAGTTACTTACAAAGATGTCTTATTTTTTGCTACAAATGAATGTCGTGTAATTTGAATAGGTGTGTCTCTGTATAGAATGCACTCGTCGTCAGTTTTTGTCCATCTATTTCAGTCTGCGAATAACAAATTAAGAATCTATTAGATCAAACATATTTAGCATTATACTATATAAAAAATAAACTTAAAAAATAAGAATCTTACCCTCGTTTGATACTTTTGAAGGTACGAAGACAATCCACTGGTATGTAGAATTGTTTGTTTTGATCTAAACCTAAAGGAAAGACAAGAACCCCAATTTTTTCCCACTACCTTCTTTTCTTGCACCCCAACACATAGATAAGGCTCATCTCATGCAAACAAATTTAATTCATTGGGAATGTTAAACTTCAGCACTCACATCCCTCTCTAACACCTTCACATCAAACCCTCCATGATTGATAGTAACCATTTCCACATGTTGTGTTTAATGAAAGAAAGACTATCCAATAAACCAATGAGATTGTTGTGCCTGCCATATGGCATTAGATGGTCAAAGATTAAGGTAGATTTGAAAGCCATAGAAAGACAAATTTGAAGAAAAACTAGAAGCAAGAGTTCTTTTTTGTTTGTTGCATCAATCTGGGTAAATCCCTTTATCAGAATCATAGCTTGATAACGGAAAAACCTAATAGCTACAACTTATATGCTTATTGAAATATCTGAATAAAGGAATTGACTCATGATATTTTCACATCATGAGGCAATTTTAAACAATTAGGTCCATGAAATACAACCTTGCACAGTTAGTATTTCCTTTGATGAACGTGTAGTTGGATTCAATTTGCAGTTGCAACAACGTCCTTGTGGATCGGCAGAAGGAAGAATAAATATATGATTAAACTGTTTGAAAAAAAACATCAGTATTTTGTGTATTATGCATGCTGCAACAGACATATCTGTCAAACAATAAGAAGAATTGAGATAACAACTTCAATTCAACAAGATAGGAAAGCAAAAACAATCTTAGAAAATATTAGACAATCAAACAAGTTAAGTGGCTCAGTCCTAAAATGCTTAGGACAAGGCGTCGGTTGTCCAAAGAGTTTCACCATTAATACATGTAAATACAACATGTAGAAATGTTATATAAGTTTTAGTTTTTTTATTTTGGAAAAAGGAAGCAAAAAAAAGTTAAGATTCATAAATCAAGATGCATGTCCAAACCATAAAACAAAGTGCTTTTATCCACAATTTTCTTTGTCAAAAGAATTAAGAATCTTTTTTAACAGTTTTGGAAGGTCATCACCACTACTAGATCATAACTCCAGGGCAACCAAAGTTTTCAACTATTGTGAACCTCCAGTGAAAAAAAAATCTTTTTTTACATATTTAATGTTGTTACAAGTATTTTGAAAAAGAAAAAAGAAAAATTGCATGGATTAAAAGCAAATAGTTGAAATCTATCAGCAAATACCTATAATAGCCCAATGTCCATACCTAGATTTTTTCATATATATCATTGAGAAAATAGAAACCAATGAACCCTAAAAACCCAAATCAATCAATCAACAAAGAAAAACTAATGAACCCTAAAAAAGCCAAAAACTAGAAACACATATATCATTGAGAAAATCATTCTTTCATTCATTTAAATCGTGGTGTGGAGAAGTAGAGAGAAGCAGAGAGACATACCTACAACAAGGACCTCAACCGTTGGTAGTGATGATCTCTGGCAGGGTTGCAGCGAAGGCTCAGACTCAAATAAAGAAGGGCTGGAGAAGAAGAAGAAGATGAGGAGGCCAGGAGACCCAAGAGAGAGAGAGAACAGAAGAGCGCTCTGGTTTGGCAATTTCACAGAGAGAGTGTAATGCCCCAAAATTTTAACCTGAAAATTTATGATTTTTTTTATTTTAAAATCAGCAGAAACAACCTTTTACTTTGAGTTAAATATTCTGAACGGGTTACAGAAGGAACAATCATTATAACTGAATTAAAATGTGAATAACATTCACTATTAAAATTTAATTCAATCTCAATAATTTAAAATTCATATCATAGTATTTTCAATCCAAAATAACAATAAATTTTATTCCAAAACTATTCCTGAAAAAAAAAAGACTGGCTCTCGATGTTGTCTAAGTATCCTACATCCGCTCAACAACTATACACCATATTTCACCTGAAAACCTATAAAAAGGGTTAGACTCGTAAAAGTCTGGTAAAGAATACTAAGCCAATACAGGTAAACCAAAATCAATATACTACAGTGCATTCAACCATTAAAACAGATAAACATCCAATTTAGATATACTTTATCACAATTACATAACACGACTAAATTTTAGAAATAATTAACAATCTTATGCATGAGCATGTAAATAATGCATGCACTTACCAATGAAGAACCAATAGCCTTTTCATGCATGAGTGACTTTAATTATTTTTATTTAAGTTTCTTTTTACGTGATGCATGCCATGACTATATAAATATATAAACATTTAAGGTTTTACTTTTTAGCCCCGTTGGTACTATACAAGCTTAACTGAGATAAGGATCATGATTCAAGAGAAGTATATTCAAACAAGTTATGCTTTAACACTGGCCGGACACCTTTCATCGGTCTCGGGTGAGAGATGACCTGGTTGAGAGAGAGATTCTAAGGCCTTTATCATGATACATCAGACTTCACTCATGAGTTCCTTAACCTTTCACTCTACGGCTAATGTGGAGGTTTCCTCTATTTCTGTGGTTGAGGAGGAGCAACTTTTCATGCTAAAAAACTTGGGTTCATGAAGATTAAAGTACTGCTTACCTTCTCATTGTAAGCCTCAATATAATTAATGTTCATATCACATTCTTTTAATATCATTAATTCTATTATTTTTTCATGCACATAAATAATGAATCTATCACTAATATTTGTGCCTCTAGTTTGGGCACCTTGATGCATGATTCAATGCCAATAATACTTTTATACCATGCATGTTAATTATAACACATTCACTTTCATTTATTCATTCATTCATAGAGATTGAACATGATTAATAACATACATCCATACATAATCGCATGCCACACTACAATGCACATGCATATGCAATTCAATAGTAGTGCTCATTCAATCATGAGCATGCAATAATAATTTATCCAATGTCATGCTCATTATGAATTTAAAATATGCATTTTCATAATACTATAGGTCACATTTTCTTGCTAACTGAACATTTACATCCATGCATTAATGTAGAGAACTTATATTTTTTATAGCTTAATCGGCCGATTCGGGACCTGATTAGGCAAAAATCAATGCTGCTGCTATAATAGTTACTATTCTGTACACAGACTGAGACTTGAGATCATTTTTTTACAAAACATGCACATTTTTGTCAGCTTTCATACGCCGTATACCGTTATAAAAACTACTTATAACGAGGAAGATACAAATATTTTGCCAGGTAGTGGTCGGTTTCCATTTATATAGGCAATTTAAGTATAAGTTAACAAGCACATATACAAATCTTTTTTTTTATACATACTATCTAGTGATTGCACATATCACATTTGGACTAAAACAGGCCATACAGCCAGTGCCGAACAAAAATAAAACTTTCAAGCTTGTGTTAAGATTTCCCTCGTATAAATTGACCATGTTAAGGTTCCAACCATAGTGAGGATGGTAATGTGACTAAGTGCAGGCCCTATGGTGGTCCATGGACTGATGAAACACATCAGGCGAACGACAGTGATAGGTAAAAGTAGTTGAATATTACGCAGGATGTTCATGGTTCCTAAAGAACTGCTAGTTCAAGAACTATTGGGCATCAACCAATTACTTTTTTTTTAAGGTAAGTTGGGGTTAGACATACCCCACCAATTACACAACACAACATTGGGTTTTGACCTTGCAACATCCCAACCTATGTACGTGCACTAACAGATCCTGCTAGACCAGCATTAGCATGAGGACAGACCCAGTCCCAATAGAGACAGGTCTAATCTATTTTAGGGTCTGCACCCAGTTTCAATGAGGACTGGACTCTTTCTTAGTGAATTGGACTTAGGTCTGATCCATTTTCGGATCCATCCAGGAATCTTCCCAATCGAATCTTTATTTGTTACACAAAGAAAATACTTATCATTTTTTTTCTTCGCTGGGACATTTCTCATAATGCTGGACAGACCCAGTCCCATATAGGGACTGGTCTGATCCGATTCTAGGATCTTGGTTCAGGTCTGATCCTTAACTAGATTAGACCCCAAAGGTCCAAACTCTCTTGATGAATAAGCAAGAGCCATCTTGTGTTGCTGAAAATGAGTTCATCACATTAAAAGTATTAAAGGGATGATTACCAAACTAAATGATAATGATATCAACCTTTCTACATATATACACAATGAAATATCTAATTGCATCATGATGTGGTTAGCATCATTGTGCAATTTTTTTTTGTGAATTATAAGAAGGGTCAATTTTATGTTAGCTTGTTTTACCTTGCTTCTATACCGACTTAACAATTTGGAATAATTTTATTGAACATGTATTATATGAACATATATCCATGAATGCGAGCATGGGTGTCTTACATGTTGGATGAAACCAAGGTGGTGTAAATTCTAGTTTGGAAGTGGAATAATCCAACGCTTTTAGACCTTTTTTTTTTTTTTAAAATCACTTCAAGACACAAAACTTGGAGCACTTAACGTTATGCAAAAGGTGGTGGTGTTTTCTTTGGATCTAACATCTGAAACAGGACTGACCCAGTTCCCATAAGGTTGGGTCTGGTCTGTTTCAGTAATTCAATCCGGCAATGCTATAAAAAAATATATATTTTTTTCAAAAACCATGAACATATAAAACCCTATATTTGGAGGAGATATGAGTAGCCAAGATAAATAAACCACTCCCTCAACGGTGCCCTTGTGTAAAGCAGTTAAAATATGGATATTCAATTGAATCCGAAAATATCAACTACTAAAGTTACACAAGTCCAATGACACCTTAATACAAAGAACATATTTCTAACTATTCTTGCATCCAAAATATAAGACCTACATGTTTTCTTTGAAAGAACCCTAAACAAAACCTGTCTCAACAACAAACTACTTCAAGTTTGAGAAATAACAAACAAAAACAATAACACAAGATTAATCCAAAATGATCAGACCCTGTCTCAACGGGGACTGATCAGACTCATTTCGATATTTCAGTATAGGTCTGATCTGCAAACAGATCGAACCCACAACAAATACATTTTTTTTCAAGCATTATCGATGACTAGGAACTGATTCGAAAGCAGTGTCACTCCCGTATGCCTAGTTGATCCAGGTATGGATCACTTCATGGATTTGGGTACCGATTTTGCAATCGATTCAATGCCTAATGGGTCTGAACCGATATCGAGCCCATCCTAAAGAGGGTTTGATACATGGGTTCAGAACTGAACACACCTGAAGTATGCTCAAGCATACGGGCTTTAGCCTATGGGCATCGGGTTAGAACCCCTTACCTTGTACGTGCTGAAAACCAAAATTGAAACTGATTAACACAATTACATTGGCCGGATGGGCTAGAATAAAATTACTGGTCCTCTTTCTAGTGATAACAACACCTCCACTCTTGCTGGACTCCTTCACATGTGAGGAAAAGAAGAGAGGGAAAGAAGAAGAGAGGAGAGGGAGGAAGAGAATAGAAGGAGAAAAAAAGAGAAAAAAGATACAAAATGGAAAGGAAAGGAAAGGAAAGTGTGTGACCCCTTTTTATATAACTTGGGATTTCCCAATCTCCTAAGCCATATAAATTTTCCTTTTTCACATTTACTTCCAGCCCCATGTTTCTAATTTTTTATAGAAAAAGCCTATGCGCTTTTGTTTCCCTAATGCTATTAGAAATTTTCTTATGACATCTAGTCTTAGTTTTTATTAATTTTTATTTTTTGACTTTATTTACTTTGCTTTTTTATGAGAGCTCTAGCCTTATAATGAGGGCCCACTAGGGTGGGACGTCCCACCCTAAGGTGGTCTTATTTCCTAAAACCTTGACTTCCAAAAATTCTAAGTCTAACTACAAGATAAGTTCTTTTTAGTTGTCAAATGGAAAACTTTTGAATTTTATAAGTTTAGGTTTAAGAAAAATCCCCTTAATAAAAATTTCCAGATATTAGTTTCTTTCTTTATTATATTTTTTCTTTTGGAAAGGTAGGAAACACCTTAGGTTGGGTCCACATAAGGGGACGTCCAGCCCATGGACTCCTGCACTCCTATTAAGTTTGGTTAATTCTTTAATTTCATTCCATAAAAATTAATTGACATTAATTCTTTTCTAATATAGGTTCCTCTTTAAATCCAATTAAGAAACCTCGAATCAAACCTATGGACATATCCAAACTCTATTATCGAGACCCAAATCTAATAATTAAATTATCTTTACATTCTAAGAAAAATTCAAGTCTATCTTAACTTCTAATTTAACTAATTTTTAAAAACTACTCAAATAGTATTTTAATTTAACATGCAAATTTAAATTCCACATTGACTTTAAATGAAGAATCTCGATTTCACTCAAATTAAATATTAAAAATCTATATTTTTATTATTTAATGATTTCAAAAAATCAATTGTTATAGAGAGATAGAGATAGAGTGACAAAATATAAAAAGGGCTCGTCAAGCTCTTTTTAAATACAATTCAATAATGATGACATAACTATCACCATTATAGAATAAAACCCTATAACAACATGATCTAAATTTTGCCATTATTGATCTATAACAGTGAGATTTTATGGCTATTAAATATTATCGTTAAAGTGTTTTAATAATAATATTTAATGATAGAGAATCTTGTTTTTATACATATCTTTAACGACGATATAACTCTCATTGTTATGGAGTAAAACACTATAACAACAAGATTTAGAGCACGCCATTATTGATCTATAACAGCGAGATCTTATGCCCATTAAATATAGGAAATAAAGTATTTTAACGACAATATTTAATGTCCATATAATCTCGTCGTTATAAACATATCTTTAACAACGACATCCAAAGGTCACCATTATTGATGAAGCGATAACAAGAAGATTCATGGCCATAGTAGAGTAATAATGACACGATATATATGTCGCCGCTATTACCTATCATTTAACGGGTTCAAAACTCTCATCGTTAACTAAGCATAATATAATAACTACGCTAAGCTATTAAACAATCAATTGAATCAATAAAAACCAAAACTGGCTATATTATTCTATGTTTTAATCTAATGATTTACAAGACAAAAAAAAGAAAAATCTGACTTGAACTAAATTAACGTGACTCACTTAAAACCAACTAATAAATAAAACTAATGTGAGATACGAATGACAAATTACCCAAGTAACCAATGACTAAATCTGGAAATAACTAGTAAGGAATGACTTAGGCTACCTAACTAACAAAATGATAAACATAATGAAATGGCTGCAACTCTTTTTATGCTAATCTATATAAGCCTCAAATCAAATCAAAATTAATAACTAACGTGAATCACATAAAACTAACCTAACGTTCATATAAGACTAAAGCTGCATTAACCTAGAACTACTACAGGAAATACCATTAAATAAAACTACTACACTACTTCATCTACCTAATGTGCTTAATTAAAAACTAACGGCAAGAGACGACTAATGTAAATTTTAAACTCTACTTTGTGCACAACCAAAAATAAAAATCTAAAGCTGAACTGACGACTTAAAATAAATTTAACTATCTACTCTAATTCTGAAAGTAATAAAGAACTAACTTAAATGGTTTAACTAACTATTCTGAAAAACGCTAATTGAAGAAAATAGCCAAAATCGACTAAACTACTTGAATTGAGTAAAAACAAAAATTTTGGAAATAACACGACTATTGTTTAATCTAATGAATGAAAAACTTTTGGAATTAAAAGACTAACTGATAAAAGAAAACAAAAAAAATTTTAATCTAAACAATTCTAAAGAAAAACTGTAATTGATTAAAAGAAGGTATATCGGCTAAATAAAAAAAACTTTATTTACTTGATCTAAAATGCACCGAATAAAAAAAAATGTGAAACAACTATTCTAAACTAGATCTAACCTAAAACTAATCAAGAACTAATCAAGAAACACGAAAAAAAATATGAAAACCTATTTTAAAACTAATGATCTACCTAAATCAAGACTATTCTATGCATAAATCAAGAAACGACTAAACTATAACAAAAAAAAATCTATATTTTTTCTTTTTTTATTTTTCAGATGCAAAAAAACTAAACTAAACTAAATATGCAGATGATGCAATAATCAAATAAAATAATATGCAATGCTATGCTTTATGATATGCGAAAACTAAAAAAAAACTACGGTGAAACAAGGGAGAAGAAGATGTTTTTTACGTGTTGTACCCAACAAACTTCAGCTCTCTCTCTGGCAGAGGGAATGCGAGGAACCGATGATGACATGGTTTAAAAAAATGAGTGAAAAGCATAAGAATCAAGAAAGGAATACGGTAGGCAACCAATCAATCAAAAACGAGGAAGAAAGGAAGAAGGGGAAGCAGAGAAGAGAGAGAGAGAGGGGCGCAAGATCCAGCAAGAGAAAATGTCTTCTCATGGCTGGAAACTAACTATTTATAATGCTACTCTAGGTCAAAACACAAGTTTTCAAAAAGTGTTCGAAATATTTTCACAATTCTCAAAAGAGTCCTCCTCTAGAAAATGTGTTTTCCAAAAAAGGTTTTTCCTAAAATTTGATTAAAAATAATTAATTAAATCATAATCTAACTAAAATATAATTAAGAAAATTCTAAAACTAATAAACACTAAAAATGCAGGGCAAGCTTTGAAATACATAATTTTCTGATATTTTTTATTCCAATGCGGTTTCTTGAAACTAACGATAAAAATGAGTTTTTAATGCAATTTTTTCATGGATCATGCATAAAATAAGATGGTTAAAATGCATAAATGTATGCATGATCAAATTTTTTCATGCTTATCATTTTCTAGTCATCGAGCAACCTAAAGCAAAAAGCGAAAAATACTAACTACTCAAAACAAAAGCTAACTCACTTTCGTAGAAATCATGGTTGCATTTAGCACATGCAACAAACCCTTTCAACCCCTAGGTTACCCCAGTGGACGAATAAGGTCTCGTGAGGGTTTGCAGTAATGCTACCCACAAACATCTCTATGATGTATGCATAAAATAACCAACTTCAAAAACCATTAGGCAACTAAGGATTTTGCTTTCACCAATATTTCATGCCATTACATTTTCAAAACATAATTAGAGTCTTTTACGGTCCACCACAGAATAAAACATTTTCTTTCACTTTTTTAAATATCATAATCATTTATGCTTTATTTTCAGAAAATCAAATATGTGCATGTCATTATTTACTAATCCTCACTCATATGCTTTTTGCACAGGATTTCTCAATATTTGCTTCCAAGTAGTGAACTTTTTCTTGTATACTTTTTTTTTCTTGATTTTCAATTTTTTTACACTTTTTTTTTTCATTTTGTTGAGCACTATATCAAATTTCTAGTTTTCGTGACTCGTGTAATGAGCTTTGGGTCAGTAACTCCTAGGTCAGACGACCTGAGGGCACCAGGTACAAAGTATTCCTGAGACTTAATTGCTTGAGTCACTTGACATTCAATTCTCATATTTTTACGTATAGCTTGTTTCTCTGTCATGTGCAATGTCAACATCTATTAGGCTCTCTATAAATTCCATGTAACAGGCTTTCAGGTCGGTGGCTTCCGTGCCAGATGGCTTTAAAGTACTAGGTGTAAACACCCCTCAGGCTCTACTTGCTAGAACAAAATAGGTCACATATATTAACTTAGACAAAGAAGTGACTTCCTTTGTTATCTTTTTTAATATGAAATTCAAACACTTCAACTTGTGTCTGAGCCCAACTATTAAGGAGTACGAAGAGATCAAATAACTAAACATATGTTCTTTTTACTTTTTGAGCTCTTATTTTCAATATTTCTCATTTGCTTATTTTTTTTCAAAAATAAAACTGTGCATATGCATACTTGTGATTCAAAATAAACTCTAACATGTATCTATCGTCATTTATTTGAAATCCACATAAACAACCACATTTTTCTAGATCAATGTTAGAAAATATTTTCTTTTATGGGGCTTAAAAATTCTCTAAAACCATTTTATTATGTAAAGCATTTATATAAGATTAAATGCATTCCTTAAAAGCCCAATTTTTATGAGTTGACATCAAAAGTGCAAGTACAAAAACAAAATTTTTTTGGGTGTGCAAACTACACCCTCCCCCATGCTTGAATGACACTGTCCTCAGTGACACTCCCCCATGCTAGAATGAAACTGAGTGAATGCATATGAGAACAGAATAAATGGAAGAAAAGAGGTAGAAGTCACCTGATCCACACTGTAGAACCTTACCTGATACGGCATGTGAATGGCTCTGCAAAGGTTTCATCTGTCTTATAGTTTGCAACTCATAAACATATACAAAAAATATAATGCATACATGCTCTATTATTCACGCTCATGAAAGAAGAAAACTACCTAAAAACAGAAAACTACTAAGACTATTAATAGTACATCACAAATATGGGCTACCTCCCATAAAGTGCTAAGTTTTACGTCCTCAGACAGACGGATCTTTGGTTATCCTTTATCATCCATGAGATCAATGGACATGAGGTCATACTCAATCAGGGGCTCTGTGGAAAAGAGTGTCATCTATGACACTGTGCACTATGTTTCCTTCAACTTTACCCCTCTGGACCCTACGATGACTCTCGAGACTAGCAGAACGAACATGATTAGTCTCCATATGGAGGCTATTCTCAAAAGATGGAGAGTCATAAATCGAAAGACTAGCATGACACGCATCCAACTGTGGATCAGATTGCTTCTCTGTGACGTCTATTACCTGAAAGCAATCATCATGTCTTGTCACTCTGTTGGTAGGATCAAAGATATGCAAGCGCAAACGCTTGTTGCCAAAAGAAACCTCCATCTTCCTAGTATGACAATCTATATGAGCATGAAAAGTGGCCAAGAACGTTCTACCCAAAATGATGGAGATCTGGCAAGCAACCTTGACTAACACATCTTCCAAGATTTTTCACGGACACTTGGTAGACCGGTCAACTAACTACAAAACAGTCATCGTGGATTTCAAATCCCCAATCCCAAAAGTGTTATATAGGGAACCCGATAAAATACTTACGCTGGCCCCAAGATCGAGCAATGCACGCTCGATGGTCGTGTTCCCTATAACATACAAGATAATCGGTACCCCAAGATCCTTAAGCTGGGGTGGGGCTTAGTGCCGAAATACGGAGCTCACCTACTGAGTCAAGAAGATCGTCTTGAGCAACGACCTCAATTTTCTCTTCTACGTGCAAAGTTTTTTGAAGAACTTTGCATAGGCAAGCACCTGTTGGATGACATCAAGCATGAGAATGTTTATGTGAACCTGCTTGAACATGTCAAGCATCTCGTGCATGCATGCCTTTTGCTTTCCAAAATCATGTGGTTTGGTCAAGGCCTCAGGAAAAGGGGCTATAGGGATATACGAAGGAGAGTGTACAGGCCGTGGGCCCTGCCCACTTTCCTTGGGCCTGGTAGAAAAGATCGACTGGTCAATAGGTGTGACACTGGGCTCTTCAGTCTTCTCCTGAGTAGGGTAGACTTTCTTTCCACTTCGAAGGGTCATAACAGAGTTGGTCTGCTCTCGGTGGGACTCTGTGAGGTGTTGGTCGTGATACATGGGTTTCTTACCCTTCGGGTTGATGACAAACTGACTCGAGAGGTTTCCTTCGCTTCACCTGCTCAAGGCCTCAACCAATTATGACATCTGAGTCTTTAGCTTTGCTATTGACTGTGTGGGAATTGAGGTTGGTCTTAATATAAAAAAAGACCTCGAGTAGCTTTTTCTGAAAAGATGGTCTCAATGTGGGCGCTTGAGGAGAAGGCAAGTTAAGCTGGGGGTGGGCCTATAGAAATGTAGGACGCAAGTAACCTTGTGAGAGGCTACCCTGTCTGTGTTGTGTCTGGGAGGGTATGTGGGGTGGCTCTTGTAGATTTTGCTAAGCAAAGTTGGAATGATTTCGCCATTTCGAGTTATAGGTAGGTGCATAAGGATCGTACACCAGTCTGGTGAAACCTTGGGCAATATTCACTTGCTCCTGAACGAATTCAGGATAGAGTGGTGTTACTGGATACTTAGAAATAAAGTGTGCAGGGTTAGCGCATAGCTCACATACTTCTCCTACCTGATTTAACGAAGCTGGGTTGGCCAGTAATTAATCAACTTTCTTGGTCAACTGGTCCACTTTGATTTGCAAATCATGTCCGGACCCAACTTCGAAAATCTCTCTCTTCTTAGGACCACTAGGAACAGGTGTGGTCCTATCAAGGCATGAGAACAGAGCATGGTGCATGACATTTTCGCTCAATGTATCAAATAGAGCCCATGTCTCATCCTCGCTCTTGAGCATGAACGTACCCCCACACGCAGAGTCAACCATTTGCCTGTCCTTCTCTATCAGGCTATCGTAAAACAGTTGCCAATGAGGCACCTGGTGGTGGAGACATTTATGGAAAAAATCTTTCATCCTCTCTCAGGTCTCATGGAACTGTTCTTCTTCAATCTGAGAAAAACTGGTAATGACTTTACAAAACTGGTTCGTCTTACCAATTGAGAATTACTTCTTGAGGAACTCATGCTCATATGTTCCCAAGTGGTAATCTAAACAGTATCGAGGGCCTTCAGCCAGTGCTTGGCTTTGTCCTTGAGGGAGAACGGGAACAACGTCAACCTCAATGTGCCATCCCCAAAATTGTTGATCTGCACCATAGAGCAGATCTCAAGAAATTCGTCAAGATGACGGTAGGGGTATTCGTTGTTCAAGCCATAGAAAGATAGTAGCATTTGTATAATGGTGGCCTTTATCTCAAACTGCGGTGCTCCTACAACGGATCTCTTGATGCAGGAGGCTAGAGTATAAGCATTGGGAGTGAAGTACTCCCTAAGAGGATGGGTCGACTATTGATCCTAAACCAAGCATGGGGCTGGATCAATGGACTCTCCTAATAAGAGACTCGGGGTCCTGAACTATCTTCGCAAGCTCAGGGTCAAGCAAGTGTCGCCCCTGCATTCACCTCAGGGTAGACCGGTGCAACAACCATCCTAAGTAAAAGGTTTTTTACCTACCTAACGTGTAGTGCAACCAAACCACAAAGCATGTAAAAAAAAAAAATAACTAGAAAGCAGAAAATAACAAGCACCACACAATTGCACCTACAAATACTTTTGCGAAAAGTAAGCTATGAGCACGGTACCAATCATGCACAATCACCTCTAAGGGTATCCTAATAGGTGGGTCATGCAAGAAAGGTAAGCTGGTATTTAGGGTGTGCAAACACGTGGTTCTAAACCTAAATGCAGAAAAGAAACTAAACAATCCTAAATAATCAACAAGGAAAGTAAACTAAACAGTCCTAAGTAAAGAACATGAAGTAAACTAACAACCTAAGTAAAATGAGAACAAACAATGGCAATAAAGTGAATACTCATATTAATCGTCGTTCTCTGGCAATGACACCAAAATTTGGTGTGAGTTTTATGAAAATAATTTTTAAAATAATATTTTTAATGAAAATCAAGTGAAAACCAGATACCAAAAATATAAAAACTGGCTCGCATGAATGGTGGAGTTCGGGTCGATCTCAGGGAACGAGAAATACTTTATATTCAAACACACAATCTAAACTATGCTTATTGTCTTGAAAAATAAAAGATTAATTAACTAAATAAACAAGAGAGTGTTGCCCCTGCAAAGGGCTTAAACAAACACATAAATAAATGCCTTATTACAAACTCAAACAAATTAAAACAAAGGAAATCATAATCTAAAAATAAAAGAAAAGCTCTTCAGTGTTTGAGTCTTTTGTCCCCTTGATCTTTGATTTGCTTTCCTTTATCCTTCCCTCTTTGTACACTTTTGTATGGTTTGATAAATCAAAGGGAGAGTTCTGCCCTGAGGGGCTTGAAGGGCCTGAAGGGGTCTAAGAAGGCACTTCGAGGGTTTGAAAAGGGGCTCACCGCATGTCCACACACTTTTCTGCAAAAATTAAAAAACACAAAACAAAGCAGTACAAATAGAACTAAACAAGAAATCTAATGGCTAATGACTAAAAAATTCAGCAAGAACAATAATTAAACTAACTAAAACAAACTATTAAGAAGAACTAACTATGAACAAACTAATATAACAACCTAACACTAGAAGACAAAATAGCAAAACAACCTAACTAACTAATCCATCAAGAAGCTAATGTAACAAACTAAGAATCAATCTAACTAAAAGAATAACTAATTAGCTAAATGACAAAAGTGCATAACAAACTAAAGAAACGACTGCCTATGTGTTGTACACATTTTCAGACTTAATAAAGATAACTAAGCATAATGTAATAACTAAGCTAAGCTATTAAATAATCAATTGAATCAATAGAAACCAAAACGGGCTATATTATTCTATGTTCTAATCTAATGATTTACAAGACAGAAAAAAAGAAAAATCTGAGTTGAACTAAATTAATGTAACTCACTTAAAACCAACTAATAAATAAAACTAATGTGAGATATGCATGAAACTAGTAAGGAATGACTTAGGCTACCTAACTAACAAAATGATAAACATAATGAAACGGCTGCAACTCTTTTTATGCTAATCTATACAAGCCTCAAATCAAATCAGAATTAATAACTAACGTGAATCACATAAAACTAACCTAACGTTCATATAAGACTAAAGCTGCATTAACCTAGAACTACTACAAGAAATACCATTAAATAAAACTACTACACTACTTCATCTACCTAATGTGCTTAATTAAAAACTAACAGCAAGAGACAACTAATGTAAATTTTAAACTCTACTTTGTGCACAACCAAAAATAAAAATCTGAAATCAAAAGCTGAACTAACGACTTAAAATAAATCTAACTATCTACTCTAATTCTGAAAGTAATAAAGAACTAACTTAAATGGTTTAACTAACTATTATCAAAAACGCTAATTGAAGAAAATAGCCAAAATCGACTAAACTACTTGAATTGAGTAAAAACAAAATTTTTGGAAATAACACGACTATTGTTTAATCTAATGAATGAAAAACTTTTGGAAT
Organism: Nuphar pumila; assembly: GCF_984573655.1. Taxonomy (NCBI): domain Eukaryota; kingdom Viridiplantae; phylum Streptophyta; class Magnoliopsida; order Nymphaeales; family Nymphaeaceae; genus Nuphar; species Nuphar pumila. The sequence continues at coordinate 8,270,619 of NC_143257.1, forward strand.
TAAAAGACTAACTGATAAAAGAAAACAAATAAAATTTTAATCTAAACAATTCTAAAGAAAAATGGTAATTGATTAAAAGAAGGTATATCGGCTAAATAAAAAAAAAACTTGCTTCTCATTACGGGGGAAGCATACTTCCCATTTCGCTTCTCGCTTGCTTTTTACTTGCTTCTCAATATCAGGAAATAAGTTTTCTGTTTTTTAGGGAGCTTGGAGCCTAATCATAAATCATACAATCATAATCTTAGTTACAAGCAAAAAACATGGATCTCGGGCTCTGGACTAGTTTTGGATTGCTCTAATACCATTAAGTGTGTCTTCCAAAAAATCAATCGAAGCCATGACTAAATGATGAAGAACACTCACAATTCAACACTCCTTCGACCAAGGCTCCTTTAAGACGCCTCCAACAATGAAAAAGAAAGGGGAGGGGTGCAATTATAAAGCTTATAAGAGAGAAGCGACGTGAGAGAGAGAGAGAGAGAGAGAGAGAGAGAGAGAGAGAGAGAGGAAATAAAACCCTATTAAGATCATAATGAAGGGGGAGGGGCCTAACAAGAAAAAAGGGTGACAACTGACCATGCAAAATACCAAAATTGACCTTGTAGCCAAATCTATTACCAAACATGCCTTTTTATACCCATAATGCCCCTAGCTGTATACATATTGTCAATGTTGCCATTCCATTAAAACCAGCCTCTTTTCAACAAATACCATTCATATCCCAAATCCAAAAACATCCCTACCTTCTTCCTAAATTTTGGGCAAGTCCCTTGTAAAAAAATGTTATCTTCCTCAAAAATGATGACTATGCCCCCAAATCGCAACAGGTCCAATCCAAACCCAAATTCGACCAAACAAAGAGCCAACCTCACAATGAACCGATAACTCATCCAAATAACACATCGATCTCAATAAAAAGCTCATATTTTATCAAATAATTGCAATAATAAAAGGTTCAAAAATTCAGGGTGTTACAGAAAGAATCAAAAAGAGGAAACCAAGTAGTCAATTATCAACAAAAGAAAAAAGAGACACTTCACCTTCCTTGGATCGGGTCCTCCACATGGAAGGGACCCAAATCCAACAAAACTCTGTTCTACTTAAACCAATACCAACTTGCAATTTCGTCATATTATCACATTCACCGAGTTATTTTATCCCAATCACTGATAAAAAAAAAAAAAACCCAATTCCGGTCGCTCTCTTCAATCTCTTACACCACAAGTAACGGTCTTCTGCCAAGTTCAGACATCAAGAGAACACACCCCTATGTTATTCCCTTTAGTATGCTTTTGATCCAGTATAGAAAATGTACAATACCCAAGATTAAATTTGGAGAACCATCACAAAAATACAAAGTAGAGTGAACAACCAAAAGTACCCACCGAGAGTGCCTGAATCCAATTCCAAAACCACTTATCTTCATACAGAACTCATCAGATGGGAAATCAAATTTCCATAGTACCCTCAACCAGATAATAGGTTGGCCATGGCTCGGTTGCTAAAAGGGGATGGACTTCAACTTTTGAAGAAATGAGACCCAATGTGGATCGACTCGACCAGATGATAGGTTGTGTCTGGACCAGGTCTGGGCTAGGTTGGCATAGGCAGGCATTGAGCCGGCCTGGCCCAGGCTCATTTTGGAGCTGGGCTCATCAGGAGTGTGACCCGGCTCGAAAATGGCGCAGCCCATTTATTAACGTGCTGGGTTTTGGTCTGGTTCTTAATGGGCTAGTGTTTGAAAGGCAAGCTATGACTCCCCCATTAACCCAATGGACCAATGTTTAGCAGGCCAGGCCAGTATAGCACGCTCAAACCCGCTATTTTGAAAATTAAGTTAACAAATTAATTTCAAAAGCAATGAATTAATAAAAAAATCATAAAATTCACAATTTTATATTAGTTTTAATTCAATTAATGCAGCTATTAGCTTTAGATTTTATATTATTAAAAAATAATTAGGTAGCTCAGACCCATCACGTAGCCTGTGGGCCGACCCAGGTCTAACCCATTTGTATAATGGGTTGGGTTTCATTAGCTTGGCTCGTCATGCTGCATGACCTGTTGCCCACCCCTAGTTGTAGCCTGTGGGCCGACCCAGAGTCGAGTTTTAGTGAACTCGAGACCTGAATGCCCTTAACCACTAAGGCAAAGTCTTTTTCCTCTTTGTTATGCATCATGAATAGGGTGTCAACTGGTTGGGTTTACCCGGACCCGGACCTGACCCGAACCAAACCTATAAAGTTTGGGTATGGTGACAAATAATAAGACTCGGGTCTGGACCCGAATGTCTGATTAATATATGGACCTTGGAATAGTTTGTGAAATTTTATACCAGATCCGACCTGAGTTCTGATTAAGACCCTCAATTTTTCAATGTAAAAATGATAAAAAAAAATATGGTTTTACTGGGTATGGTTGGGTTTGGTTCATATAGTTCTTATCAAAAGTTCGGGTATGCTTTTTCTTAAAGTGGACTCGATTAAACTCGGGTCCAAACCTGATATCATACCCAAAAGCCGAGTCCAAGTCTGGTATCACCTTGTGCATCATAATACACCTAGTATGTGCACAAGTATTTCGACTTTAAGGCTTCTCATAACACCTTTTTAAACCATGATAAAGTAGGGTTGAGGAACTAGATGAGCCGTTGGTAGCTCAACTTATGTTCAACTCATTAAGAGATTATTTAAACTCATGAATTAGGCTCGGCAAGCTGATAACACTCTCTTTCTCTTGGATTTCCCCTTGATCGTGTCTCCTTCCCTAGGACACACCCTTACCATATGATCCCTCCATGTCATCTCTAGCTGTGTCCCCTACTTGGGACATCCCTCTCGTCTGATTATGTCCTCTACCCTGGGACATGCACTCGGCCTTATGTTTGTTGTTGCTATTATGTGTCCTACCTTCCAGACATGCCTTGACATTCATGTTAGCTGCTATAGCAACACAACGCATTGCTCAAGACACACCCAACCCTAGCAGATCTAGTGTGGGTTCTTTCTAAGCTTTGATCTGCGCTTTGCAAGTACAAGTTGTAGGTCCAACCCTCCAGAAATCGGGTCCTAACATTTGGTATCAAAGTCAGGGTCAATCTTGCGAGTCAATCCAACCAATAAATGGCCTCAGTTGATGCAGCAATGGCTCATGCCCTTCTCGCTTTCATTTAGGTACGATTCGGTGCATGTGTTAAAATTTTGAATTATATTTTAATTCCATTACATTAGATTTTATCGTGTAGAGTGTTAGATTAGATCCAACGTTGATCTAACCTGAATATGGAGGATGCTATTTTGTTTTTTACCTATGACATTTTTTGGGTCTCAAAAGAGCCAGATAATAGTCTCGACATCTTTCTAGATGTGTGGTTAAATTCTTTCTCAACCTACACCGAGCTGAATACGTATTTTGGTGCAACCTAGGCACTTTTGAGTGGGTTTAACCAACCTAGGTTTTCGACCATTATCTCAAGACGTGTTTGTCTTGTGTACGAGAGCCCCACACCTATCAGGCCATCTACGCGCACAGTGCTACCAGTATTATTACCTTTTCACAAGTCTATTCAACGAGGGCCCACTCACTTCTTATTTTCATAACCATGAAAACCCACAATATGACTCAAGCATAGGAGGTGTATGGTGAACTCTACATCACATTTGAAGTGATATCTACTTGAGTCGACGAGCAACTCGCCCGATTGGCCAAAGACATGGTTACACTCAATGGAAAGTTGGATGAGTGATTCTAGCAGCTCCTCGTGCATATCGATGGATATAATAATGATTGAGATGATCATAACATAAAATCCAACTCAGACAGCCAGACCTCGAGGTCCACCAACTGACCCTATCAAGCTTGCCAAATCTGACTAAAATTTCCTAAATTTGTCAAGACTGACCCTACGAGTAGGTTGTTTCAGACTGAGCAATATTTTTGGATTACTAGGATGCCTGAGAAAGACCGGGTGGCCTTCACCTTGATTTACCTCAAGGAAGATGTCATCCACTAGTATCACTGGTTTGTGTCCCAACTAGGGATGCGTACTTGAGATGGCTTCTTCAGAGCCCTAATGATACAATTTGGTTTCTCTACCTATGCTAACCCCCATGTTTCATTGTCTAAGATCCAACAATAGGGCAACGTTATCGACTATCAGGTTCGTCACCAGTTGGTCCTAAGAGTCGTTGATCGAAACCTTTATCATAGGCCTCAATTTAGACTTATAAATTGAGGTTCATGCCACAAGACCTATCTCCCTAATGCAAGGTTTTGAATTGGCACGAGTGAATGAGGAGAAGCTATCAATGGTGAATTTGCATTGGGCTTGGATGAGAGGGACATCCGGTCAGAGATACACGTCCCCATGGAATTCGACTTCTAGCAAGACTCTGTCCCTCCCCTCCTAGGCGTACCGATCTTGCCACAGATTGCTCCAAGCCGCCTAGTCGAGCATATGAACCATCACCCAAGATGAAAATTAGGAGGCTCTCTCGTGAACACATGGAGGAGCACTGCAAGAAGGGCCTCTGTAATCACTGTGATGAGGTATGTACTAGGGACAACAAGTGTAAGATCTTGAATCTACACCTTATCGATAGTGAGGTCAAGGGTGATGAGCCTAGTGATATCATGTTGACTAATATGAGTGATGATGCTTCAGAAGAGGTTCTAGAGATTTTGTACCACACATTAGCTATTATGAATGTACCATAGACCATGAGAGTGCCAAGTAGAATTGGTCAGTTGTCTATCTCAGTGCTAATAAACACCAGTTCACCGCACAACTTCATGTGTGCGTAGAAGACTATGAGAGCCAAATGTGTGACTTTTCCTTAGTAGCCTTTTAAGGTAGTGGTTAAGAATGGTAGAAAACTCAGATACACCTCTCTTTGCCAAGGAGTTCGGCTGAAGATCTAGGGAATGATCCTAACCATGAACATGTTTGACCTGCCGATTAAGGATGCAAACATGATATTAGGGATGCAATGGTTACAATACTTGGGTTCTGTCCGATGCAACTTCAAGGATATGATTATGGAGTTTGGTTACAAAGCCCATCAAGTGTCAATCTGAGCCTCCTTACGGATACCTGCTTCTCTGGCTGAGTTTAAACAACTCACCAAGGTGATTTTGGAGAGTGTGTTGCAAATTTTTTTGATGATGGCAGTGGATGGGGTGCCCATGAACCCAACTAAGATGCATACTGATTTAGAGGTCCTACTCTAGGATTTTGGCGTGTTGTTCAATGAGCCAAAAGGCCTACCTCTCTCATGATCCCACGATTATAAGATCTCCATTGAGTCACACCATACAAGTATATGCATGTTCAAAAGCTGAAAAATTAAGCAGTTGGTATGGAAGATACTCTCTAACGGGATCATTCTGGCCAACAAACATTTATATTCCTTTTTGGTACTATTGTTGAAAAAGAAGAACAAATCTTAGTGGCTTTGTATAGATTACCAAGCCCTTAATTAGATCATGATTAAGGATAAATACCTGACCTTGGTAATGGATGAATTATTAAACAAATTGCACGGGGCATATTATTTTTCAAAGCTAGATCTCTGATCCAACTACCACCAGATCTACATGGCCCCAAATGATGTGCATAAGACTGGGTTTTAGACTTGCGATGGTCACTATGAATTTTTGGTGATGCCTTTTAGTCTCACCAACAACCTTTCAATGTTTGATGAATAATGTGTTTCAACCCTACCTTCAGCGGTTCATACTGGTCTTTTTCAATGACATCCTAATCTATATCCCTTTTTTGGGAAGACTATATGCACTACCTGTGGATTACCCTAGAGACCCTCATTGAGTATGAATTATATGCTAAGTAGACCAAGTGTAACTTTGGTCAATCCCATACCCATTACTTAGGACATGTTATCTCTAGTCAAGGTGTAGAGGTGAACCTTGAGAAAGTCAAGGCGATGCATAGTTGGTCATTACCCCAGTCGCTCAAGGATCTGCAAAGATTTTTCTGCCTTACCGGGTAATACCAAAAGTTTGTTAAGAGGTATGCTCAGATCGCTCACCCCCTGACAGCCTTCTTGGAGAAGGGCACCTTTCACTAGAGCTAGGAGACTATCGCGACCTTTGAGTCTTTGAAGAAGGCTATGACTCAGGCACCTATTTTGGCCCTACCGGATTTCATGAAGACTTTTATGGTTGTCATTGACGCATCCGGACATAATATAGGGTTTGTTCTTATGCAACAAGAACACTCCTTCACTTATTTTCAGCATGATCATCGTAGCTGGGAAGTGGCACCTCTCCATGCACGAGAAGGAGTTCATGGCAGTCATCTTGATCATGGACAAATGGTGATCATATCTAATTGGTCATCACTTTATAGTTCGAACAGACCATAGGAGTCTTAAGTCAATGCTTGAGTAGTGGGTGAGCACTCCTATACAGCAAAAGTAGATCTTGAAGCTCTTGAGGTATGACTTTAAGATCCAGTAATGCAAGGGGGTCAACAATCAGGTAGTTGACACCCTGATGCAGAGCATCCAGATCACCATCGCATTGAAGAGGAGTTAGATGTGAATCCAACTCTATAAACTCGATCTAAAATGAGGTACCCTAGAAGATTCAATTCAAATATGGACAATTCAAGTCTAAATGGATCTCAGGGGTAAAAGTGTCATTATGCATATATAATTTCCTGAGAATTTTGACTTATATTTTCTTAGACAATACATTTATATTGTGATTCCATTTTTATGAATATTGAAATCATTCTTGTATTTTTTTTAGGTGTCTTATTCTATAGATCTGAATAGTTCTGGTGTCCGGTAGAATTTATTTTGGGCACTAGAGGGTGTACGAAAATATTTGGGTAGATTTTATATTTTTTTATAACTTTTATTTGCAAATCTAAAATTACCTAATCTTTTGAGATTCGGTTTGCAAGTATTGGATCTTGTAAAAGATCCAATACCTTAAAGTTAGATCCATATTGGTGCCCTTGGGGCTGGACCAATATAGACCCATTTTAAATCACCTTTGACCAACCCCAAAAGTCGTGTATAGGGATTAATAGCTCTTTGAAAAAATTGTGTAGCCCTTAGAGACTTATATTAACTATTAGAAAAGAAAATAAATGCTCATTTCAAATATTGATTTTTCATTGGCCACATTGGAGGTGGCCTTGGAACCCTCCTTTATACATTAACTCAGCATGAGTTGAGTTTTTAAGGCATTATCTTTGTTTCCATTGAAAAAAATTGTGAAGTCTCAATAATGGTGGAAACCCCTTAGCCGTCTCCTACCTTGAACGACCTCTTCTGAAGATTCGTTGCAGCCAGACCTTGGTGCAGCATTCATTTCTATTGTGGACTGAAGGTTTTGTTATTGTTCAGCCCAGATATCATTCTTTATACTAGAACCTTGTTGTTGTTCAACCCTATTGCCATTCCTTGTGTGCTGGAGCCTTGTGATCATCACCAGTTTGACAGATTCGAGACTGGTGGTGTGGCTGTCTACTGACTCCTCACATTGTTGAGGAGATCTTTTGAGGAAACTGCTAGGCGTGGTGTGCTCCTATTGTGACCAACCCTCCCAACCTTCGTTTCATCTCCATCGTCCTGCTGTCTATTGCCATCAGACCTCTTGAATCAGGTTGTGTCATTGCTAGACGTAGTTTGTTGGTGTTGTTGTGAACCCCTAAAGTCGACTAGAACTTTTATCTTTTGTCTATAAATCTGGTTTGACTAGAACTTGCATCAGTTTATTCGAGTTTGTGCATCTCTTGTTTGAAGAAAAAAATATTTTCTAAGTATTTTTCTTGATTAGAAAAATCCTGCTAAGATATATTTTGTTTATGGTGTGTTTGATATTCTTTTACTTAGACAAACCAGAATTGGGGTAAGGTGGAAGAAAAAATCACATTATAGAATCCACCATTGAAAGGAAAAATCACATTGCAGAATCCACCATTGAAGTATCTATTTGTGCAGGTTGAATAGTAAACCTTAAAAATTAAAATTGGCCTAAATAATTTGATGTTTAAAAAAGTGTATGAATGCGTATTTGATTCATGAAACTCTGTTTATGAGAATCAATCATTGTTGTTTGAATCATAACTCTCTGTTTAAGTTATAAAACTTTGCATGTAAGATCTTGTTGGAAAGAAATCGCATATGCCTACAAATTTCATATTTGGCACTTTTTTTTATTCCGGCATCTATTCTGGAAAAAATGCACCAGAAGAGAGTGAACAATCCTGCATATGACTGTTCATGACTGTACAAGTCTGTACCATTGATTGAGTCGTATATGAGTCATAGGATTTTTGATCAACCTGATTTGTGTTTCTTGACCTCCTGTGGTCATAAAATTGCAAACCAAGGTTCGTTGGAAAGGCGAAAGCATGTCTTACAATTCTCGTGTTGCCACCTTTGGCCGGTTAAGTGCATAACAGGTTCAAAAGGACCCCAGACTAAACCCTCTCAGCACCTAGTTTACCTCTTTTTAGCTTCCACACATGAAGATCCAATTGGATCTTAGATCGTGGATCGACCTTTTGTCAGATCCATATCACACCTGCTCGTAGCAGGGACACAAGGACGAGTTGACGTGTCTCAACATGACCGCCGTCACCTTCATTTTCCTGGACGACATCCAACAGGAGTATGTGGTGTACAACTTCCTCTCTACAGTCAGGGTACAAATTTAGATGGGAGAGGCTCCCAGACTCAAGATTCAAGAAAATTTGGTGATGCACCGTGGGCAGATAGTAGTTTCTCCCCAATTCGATTTGACAACTCTTCTTATAGAACAGTACCATGCAACTCTTATAACAAGTCATAAGGGGGTCCAACAGACTTATCAGCGTTTAAGTAGGGAGTTTGCATGGAGAGGTATAAAGAAGCAAGTTCGACAGTTTGTGGGTGATATGATATGTGTCAGAGGGTCAAGTACGAGACTGCCTGACTCATTAGATTGTTGTAGCTTCTTTCGATACTAGATCATGTTTAGGATGATATATCAATGGGATTTCCTCCATGCAAGAAAAGTCTATAATCATGGTTATAGTGGATCGTCTATCCAAGTACGAGTACCGCTTGGCTGTGTCTCACCCATACACAACCACATCTATCGTGAAGTTGTTTGTACGGAAGGTATTCTGCCTACACGGGATGCCCCATACCATCATCAGTGACAGAGATCCAATGTTCATCAGTACCTTCTAGGTGGAGTTCTTTTAGTTATAAGGTACCAAGGTGACCATGAGTACCACCTATCATCCCCAGACATGCAAATAACCAGTGCTTAGAGGATTGTCTCTGCATCTTTGTAGGTGACAAACCCAAGACATGGATGAGGCTTTGTTCATGGGCTGAGTAGTCCTACAACATAGTCTACCACTCTTCCATACAGGCGACCCCATTTCAGGCTGTGTATGAATGACCTCCTTTAATCATAGTCGACTATGTTGGTGGAGCTACGTAGGCAGGCGTAGTTGAGCTAACATTGCCAAAGCAAGACCACCTCTTGCGCTTGTTGCGTAAGATATGACTGTCGCCCATGAGCAGATGAAGCAAACCTATGATCAGAGACATCGATCCCTGCAATTTCAGGTGGGTGACCTTATGCTCCTTAAATTGTCGTCACACCAGCAAAGGATAATACAATGAGTACAACAACACAAGTTGGCACCCCATTTCTACGAGCTTTTTCTTGTCTTAGAGAGGGTTGGAACATTAGCTTATCGCTTGGACCTCCTCATAGGTGTAACGCCCCAACTTCTTATAGTAAAAATTTTGGAGTAATTTTTTTATTTTTTTTAAATAGCGAGAGTGCGAAAAACACAAGTCGGGTGCATTACAGGGTAAAACAGAGAAGTAATAAAAGCATAGCATACATTAATTAAAGCATTAATGTCATTAATTACATCCCATGACAAAAATGTAAATCTACTAATCAGAGTTCAAACAGAAAACACTGAATTGAGAATATTGAGAACCCATGCCTTCCTCCTGTCCCCCATCATATCACATCCCAGCATAGAAAATACGTCTTTCATCTTCCTCCAACTACAACAATGATTACCTCAGTAACAGTACACAGTGAGGAGTAAGCACAGCTAAGAAAAGAGAACGTAATCTCCGACACAAGGTTGGAGTTGTTGGAGAGGGAGAATAAGGACTTACGAAAGGAGGTTAACAATTTGGGGAGATAAATGCGGTCACTGGTAGAGATAATGACCAGTGTTTATAATAAGATCAAGGGAACCAAGAGGCCACCAAGGAAATGGTCCTTACCAATTAAATAAAAGAGATGATTTGTATGTCTTGATTCTCAATCAGACTCGTCAAGTGCCACTGAATAAACGATAGCAATTCTTTTAACCCGATAATTATTTGTTATAATTGTATAATTCTTTGTTCTAATTTTATAATTAATTTTTGTAACGTGACATTCTTTAATTATTTAATTCTTTTTTTATAAGTGTAATACACAAGTGCCACTGAACAGATCGTTGTAAGGTTCGACCTTCATAAATAAAAGTGATCATATTTATTTTTTATAAGAGATCATGATTGGCTTGCAATCAGTTAATTATAAGGTGTTCTATCACGATCTGTACAACCATCCCACCTAAACCCATCAACTAATTGAACTAAATCTGTTTGAATATCCTATTGCGATTTTCCTTCACGAGCTTTGTCCTAGGGAACGATACGTTCTATCGCGATTTACACAATGACATTCAAAAATGGCAGAAAAGAAAAAATAAACAAATCGACACGATGTTTAGACTTAGTTAAGAACAAATAAAGTTAACTTCACCGTTATAGAGGTCATTGTGTATATCGCTCTGCGGTAATATCTGGTATAACGATTCAGATATAATAGATGTACAATGATTTGTCTTATCGCGAATTACACAATGACTTATAAAACAAAAAGTAGAAAGAAAAAATTGTTGAAGGTTATAGTGTTACTAATATATTGTTTTTGTAGGCCTGAGCGTGGGAGCATATTGTCGTATTGTAGCATTAGTGTGGCCCTGCGATTTGTGGTTTTCTAAAGATCAGCCGATGGGCTACAATTAATGTAAAGCAAAGATAATGCTAAGTTCATTTTAGATGGTCTGCAATTAAATGAGGTAAATGGTTTAAAACCGTTTATAAACAATTCAACATTTATCATTCAGTAGTATACATTGTTGAACAATGTAGCATTCTTAAGTAATCATCGTTGCAGGATTTTGTCTTCGTTACTACAAATCGTTACCGCTTTAACATTTATCGTTTAGTACTGTAAATCGTTGTAATCGTTTGCATTTTTAAGTAATGATCGTTGCAGGAATTTGTCTTCGTTAGTATAAATCGTTATCGCTTTAGCATTTATCTTTCAGTATTATAAATTGTTGTAATCGTTAACATTCTTAAGTAATAATCGTTGCAGGATTTTGTATTCCTTAGTACAAATCGTTATCGATTCAGCATTTAACTTTCAGTATTGTAAATTGTTGTAATTGTTTGGATTCTTCAGTAACAATCATTGCGGAATATTGTATTCCTTAGTACAAATCATTATCGTTTTAGCATTTAACTTTCAGTACTGTAAATCGTTATAATCGTTTGTATTCTTAAGTAATGATCATTGCAGGATTTTGTATTTCTTAGTATAAATCGTTAGCACTTTAGCATTTAACTTCTAGTATTGTAAATCATTATACTCATTTGCATTCATAAGTTATGATCTTTGCATGAATTAAGAAAGCAGACATCATCAACAACATCAACCCACATCCAAATATTTATGTGCTTTGAAAGAGACATCATCATCGACATCAGCATCAACACCTTCAGTTTACGCAGTGGCCTTCGCTAGTCACTGCGAACGATTGAAGGCAAATCTATCTACCAATGGAGGTCCTTATCTTTTTGCAATATTTTTTTTCATGAAGTATATTGGCAACAGATAACGATATGGATCCCAACAGCCAAAGAAGATGCAATTCAGCATGACTAGCATATTTGTCTTGAAGTATATCGAAGATTAGTCAGATATTTTTTCAAATGAAACGTATGGTTTGCGAACGATTGAGAGTCTGACAGTAGGAATAGATCAAATAGATGGTCATCAACACCCTCCTGTCTATCCTGCAGAATATTTGTGCTTGCTTCGGTATGGCGACAAAGATTGAGAATGATTATGATCATTATATTCTACGTAAGCTTCGATATACTTCACGACAAATACGCCACAGTCGTATGTGTCATGAATATATCAATGTATCAACAGAAGATAACCATTGTAATCTTCATCAAAGATAGTACAGATCTTTCGACATGGCATGAAATAACTACATTATCAACATCAAACACCATCCATCAAACACATGTAGAAGGAACACAGAAGAACAAAGAAGAAAGAAAACTACAAGAAAGAAGAAGAAGAAGGCGGAGTAGAAGAATGAAGAAGAAGTTGCGCTGCCGCAGAAAAGAAAGAGGAAGAAAGGCTAAATAGATTAGGGTTTTAGACCTAGACAACAGGTCGGGTCACTCCAGCAACTAAACCCATCCCACAGATCGATACGTTGTTAAGACTAAATAAAGTAAAACAATGCTATTGTGATTTGCTTGATACATCCTATCGACTTTGTCTGGTTTTGTAAAAGGCAGATAAAAGGATATTTTTTCATTTAATTAATGTGTAATATAATTAATTTGCGTGCGGTATTTGAAAATGGGCAGTAGGTGAAAGGTTGTTTCCTTTATATATAATTGACACATCGCACAAGTTCAGGAGGGTGTCGCTTCGCTTTGCTTCATGATTAAGTAACAGACGAACCAACGATTCCTTAAGAAACAATGTGTTCTTGAAGCGAACATATAACTTGCTTCGTCGCAAAGGGGATATCGATGTCGAGAAAGGAGACGAGGATAGGTACACGACCAACGATGTCAAGGAAGAAGACAATGACAGCTACACGGCCAGCAATGGCGACGACTACAGCTACACGACCAACAATGGCGATTCAGGCGTATATTGTCTAAACCTTGTGACTAGTTTCTTCAACGTTTGTCTCTTTTATCGCGTATATTCGATTTGTGTTGTGTACTGTAGAAAGCAATTTCAATGTCGTTTATTGAATATTCTACTGATGTCAATGAAACATCCACAAATAAAGGTGGGCTTAAACGCTGCAAAGAGACATCCGCCTGTGTAGTTATACACTGCCGGTCCCAAGCCCGGATAAAGGAGGAGGGTTGCGGTAGGCCTGTGACAGCCAGCATAAAAACTTTGTCATATCCTATGAAAATGAACCAATATGAGAATTTCGTTGGGGCGTTCCCTACTGAGCGACGCGCTGTACTCTCTAGGCCCGGAGGCAGTGATAAATGTGCAAGGGTTGCTAGGTCGTCGCCCAGAAGCGACGCGTCACACCGGCGCCCGGGTGTGGTGTCAAATAAGCAAGGGTTCCCTCACTTTGTTGGACGGGTGGGGGTAAAGAAGTTAGTCCAAGACCATAAAATTAGGTTAGCCACTTGGAACATAGGGTCTTTAACTGGTAAGTTGGTAGAGTTAGTAGATGTTATGTGTAGGAGAAAGATTGATATTTTATGTCTTCAAGAGACCAAATGGGTAGGTGAGAAAGCTAAAGTGATAGAACCTTGGGGATATAAGATTTGGTATACAGGAATAAATAGGAATAGGAATGGAGTAGGGATTGTTATGAGTCGTCAGTTTATAGATAATGTAGTTGAGGTCCGTAGGAAGGGTGATAGAATTTTACTTATTAAATTAGTATTAGGTACGAATATTATTAATATTATTAGTGTTTATGCACCTCAAGTAGGTTTAGATGATTCCATTAAGCATCAATTTTGGGAAGATTTAGATGGAGTAGTACAAGAGACATCCTATGGAGAAAAGCTTTTCATCGGCGGTGACCTTAATGGACATGTAGGCATTAGTAGGGATGGATTTGAGAATATCCATGGAGGCTATGGTATAGGAGAAAGAAATGAAAGTGGAGAAAGGATTTTAGATTTTTGTTTGTCCTATGATATGATCTTAGCAAACACTTGGTTTAGGAAGAGGGAGTCTCACCTAGTAACATTTAAAAGTGGGGTTAATACGAGTCAGATAGATTTTTTCCTACTTAGAAAGAGAGATAGGGGTTGTTGCATCGATTGTAAGGTTATACCAGGAGAAAGTGTAGCTACACAACATAGAGTCTTAATTTTAGATCTTAGAATTAGACAATGCCGCAAAAGGGATAGACATAGGATAGATCCTAGAATTAAGTGGTGGGCACTGAAAGGAGCTAAACAAGGAATGTTTGTAGAGCAGGTAGTTAAGGAAGTTGATTGGTGTCTCGAGGAGGATTCAGAATCAATGTGGAATAAGATAGCGGGTGGTATGAGAAAAGTAGCTAAGGAGGTATTGGGTGAGTCTAAAGGCGGTGCACCACTAGGTAAGGATACATCATGGTGGAACGAGGATGTCAAATTAGCTATTAAGGTTAAAAGAGAGTGTTATAGAAATCTAAGTAAGAGTCGTGATAATGAGAATTTGGAGAAGTATATGATAGCAAAGAAGGAAGCTAAAAAAGTTGTTCGAAACGCGAGGGCTAAGGTATATAAGGAGGTTTATGACAAGTTGGATACCAAAGAAGGCGAGAAGGATATTTATAGGCTTGCAAAGATGAGAGATAGGAAATCGAAGGATTTGGGTATGGTTAGATGTATCAAAGATGAAACGCAAAGGGTTTTAGTCAAAGATGAGGAGATTAAGGAGAGATGGAAAGATTATTTTGATAAGCTATTTAATGATAGTCATGCTCAAGATCTTGGAGACTTCTCCATTCCTTTTCATGAGATAAATCGTGACTTCATGCGCAAGATTCAAAAGAAAGAAATTGCAGAGGCTTTGAAGAAAATGAAATCAAGAAGGGCAGTTGGCCCAGATGGTATACCTATCGAGGCTTGGAAATGCTTGGGAGAGAAAGGTTTAAAATGGTTGACAAATTTTTTTAACTTGATTTGGCGAACAAATAAGATGCCTAATGAGTGGAGGAAGAGTACTTTGGTGCCTTTATATAAGAATAAGGGTGATATACAAGATTGCACAAACTATCGTGGTATAAAACTCATGAGTCATACTATGAAACTTTGGGAGAGGGTGATTGAGTCTAGGTTGAGGAAGGTTATCATGATATTGGAGAATCAATTTGGTTTTATGCCTGGAAGATCAACTATGGAAGCTATACATCTTCTTAGACAACTTATTGAAAGATATAGAGAGAGGAACAAAGATTTGCATATGGTTTTTATTGATTTAGAGAAGGCATACGATAGAGTACCTAGGGACGTTCTCTGGTGGACAATGATGAAGAAAGGTGTTTCTCTCAAGTACATTAGTATAATTAAAGATATGTATGAAGGAGTAGTAACCAATGTCCGCACTTGTGGAGGAGTGACAACCAATTTTCCGATAACGGTTGGGTTACATCAAGGATCTGCTTTAAGCCCTTTCCTATTTGCGATAGTGATGGATGAGCTTATGAGATCAATTCAAGAAAATGTACCGTGGTGTATGTTGTTTGCTGATGATATTGTTTTGACTGATGAGTCTAGAGCTGGGGTTAATGCTAAGTTAGAATTATGGAGACAGACATTGGAAGCTAGAGGTTTTAAGTTGAGTAAGAGTAAGACTGAATATATGGAATGTCGGTTTAGTAAGCAACGAAGTAGTGATGGGAGTGTAGTGAAGCTTGGTGAGCAAGATATACCGGTGAATGATTATTTCAAATATTTGGGATCCATCATTCAAAAGTATGGAGAAATTGATGGAGATGTAAAACATAGGATAAAGGTTGGGTGGATGAAATGGAAAAGTGCTACTGGAGTGCTGTGCGATCGTAGAATGCCATTGCGGTTGAAGGGAAAGTTTTATAGGACGACTATTAGACCCGCTTTACTATATGGTACAAAATGTTGGGCTGCCAAGAGACATCATATTCAAAAAATGAGTGTAGCTGAGATGCGGATGCTTAGATGGATGTGTGGAAATACAATAAAAGATAAGATTCGGAACGAAGAGATACGTAAGAAGGTAGGTGTTGCACCCATTGAAAATAAGATGCGAGAGAATCGTTTACGGTGGTTTGGACATATTTGGCGAAGGCCTAATGATGCTCCAGTTAGAAGGTTGGAGAAATGGGAAAATATATTAGTTAAAAGAGGTCGGGGTAGGCCTAGGAAGACTTGGATGGAGATGATAGGAAAGGATATGAATGCTTTGAACCTCACCGAGGACATGGCGTTGGATAGAAATGATTGGAGGAAAAGGATTCATGTGGAAGACCCAAAATGAATTTCTTTTTTGGTTCATATCGCTGACCCCAATTGTTTTGGGATGAAGGCGTAGTTGTTGTTGTTTGTTGTTGTTGTTTAAACGCTGCAAAGAGCTCCAAGAGAACATCAATCAGCTGGAAGATAAATTCGCAGAAGGAAACACTATCAGTAATTTCGTTTGTATGAAACCACTATCAGTTATATATTTACATATGCCATGGGTATGTATGTTAACAAGTTCATATTTGTTGCAAACATACTATATCCGATTTCGTTAGGTATATTAAAAGCAACGCAACAAGCAAAACTACACGCATTGTCAACCCTTATTTCATGGTATATCAATTTTCTTTTATGTTTATTTTGTTTTTTGCTTTACTCTTGTTGCTTTGTAAATATACCTATGACCTGAATAGTTAATAAAACCTACACATTAAGATCAAGGATCAAAGGGTTCAATGAATGCAAGTTTATATTTTTAATTATGAATATGTGTTGGCTGCAAGTATGTTCATGTTATGATGATGATATGAATGTTTCACTGAGATAGATGTTCATATTCATATTCTTTATTGCATTGGCCATGTACATACATATGTGTTAGCTGAAGTATGAAAATGAATAAGATTTTCATTTACGCATATGCTCAAGTTTATGTTACAAGTATGATTAAGTAAATTTTCTAATGCTTTATAAGAATGCATCCATTGCTCATAAAGTGACTCAAGTTTTGATGTTGCATAAAAAATATGAATATAATCAAGTAAACATGTGACATTAAAACTCAGGATACTTGCTAAGAGAATGGCATGTGGTACAAAACTTCGTGGGGCAAGTATATTTCGAGCACGGAAGGTTGCTCCTCCCCTCCCACGATTTTATGGAAAAACCTCTACATTAGATTGTAGTGCTGAGGGCAAGGGACTCATGAGGAAAACTGGTGCATCGGGTTGAAAGGTGTTGAAAATCTCTCGCGTATTAACGTCCATCACTTCGTCCTAGTGAATGGGCCAGGCCAGGCTAAAGTCACCCCTGTATGTAAAATACTATCTGAGTCATGATTCTAATATGGGAATATAAGCATGTGTCATATCAGCATAGCTAAAAAACGATAACTTAAGATGTATGTGCATTAGTTAGGCATTGCATGCATCATTTAAGAAAGAAAATGTAATTAAAGATAAGAATATATGCACGCATTAAAGGGCTTTTGCATATGGTAAGTCATGCATATTAACTGCTCATGCATTTTATTTCTTGAATGTATGAATTGATGCTCTCTTGTTAAATTTGTAAATTTTGAACATGCAGGATTAGTTGTGTATTTGTACTAGTTAATTTCAAATGCTAAACTATAAAATTTCTATTGAAATTTTTTCTTTGAATTTCTCTCTTATATGCTTAGCATATTTTACACTACTGAGACATGTTTTGTCTGACCCTATATGGTTTAATATTTTTCAGGTAATGAGGAATAACTTACATGCGAAAGTGAGAGGTTGCGATGGGAACCAAGTCTACCTTTTTTTCGTATTTATAAAATTTTCAGACTCTAATTTATTATTTGATTTTTATGACAATGGATAATTTAATTAATATTTTGAATAATTATAGACCTTGATTCATTTTATACATGACGATATCTATTTCTTTTAAGTGCCCACAATTGTATGGTTATGCATGAATTCGAAAAGTAGCATGCGAACTTTTGGATCCTATGAGTTTTTCCGCTACTAGTTGTTAAAGATTTTTAAAAGCATTTAAAAAAAAATCCACCATTTTTCGGATTATAAAAATTGGGGTGTTACAATACTGCTTGCTCATGAGTTGATAGACTCTTTCGACAAGAAAAATATTTTTGCATTTTGTTTAAAGTTGGAACTTGTTAAGGCTTATGACAGAGTGTCAAATTTCTTAGAGAGTTCTCTTGCTCGTTTGGGATTTCATCCAACATGAATAAAAAGAGTTATGATATGTGTTTCCATAGCCTCATTTCAGGTTTTGGTAAACGGTGCTCTGGCAAAAAAAAATTGGAGCTCTCGTGAGCTGCGGCAAGGGGATCTATTTTCTCCTTATATGTTTCTAATTATGATGGAAAGACTCTCTAAGAGGCTGAAACTTATTAAATCCAATAATCAGTTAGAGGAGGTTAAAGTTTCTTATCTTGATCAGAATATCTCTCTATCTCTTTTGGCGAATGATGTATTATTTTTTTATAAATTAACGAAGGACCGGGTGTGAAAGGTTATGAATATTTTCTTGGAGTTCGAATCTGCTGCAGGTGTGAAAATCAGCAATGAGAAATTTGTTATTGTGTCCTTTAATGTGAATATGAAAGTGACTGCTCGGGTTTCCCAGTTGACCAGTTAGAAGGTTAGCAGTTTACCATTAAAATATTTGCGATTGCCTCTTTGTGTTGGTAAGATGAATACAATTGTATGTTAGCCATTAATTATGAAAATTCAGCAGAGGTTGGAAGCTTGGAAAGCCAAATTGTTGTTGTATGTAGGGAGACTACTTCTCATTCAAAATACACTCACCTCTATCCCTGTATTTTGGATCTTGTCCTTCAAGGTTCTCAAGAAGGTGGTGGTTCAGTTAAAAACCATATTCTGAAATTTTTTGTGGCAAGATTCGGACTCTGGGAGAAGGCCTCACTTTGTGGCTTGGGAGGTCCTATGCAAACTAAAAAGAGAGGGTGGAGTTGGTCTTTGTAGGATTGAGGAGTTGAACATTGTGTATTTAGTTAAGCTTGTTAGACTCTGTATGGGTAGACTTTATGTGATGCAAATATCTCTGCAACAAATTTTTTTGGGGAGCAAATATGGATTCCAATTCTAGATCTTGGAAGAGAATATTCTGGAGATGGAAGAAGATTGAACTATTGATGTCTTGTGCGGTGGCTGATGGACTGTTACGCGCTTTTAGACTGATCCTTGGTTGGGGCCTTCGCTTCTATAACTCCTCCCTCATAGTGAAAGATGCAGAAACATAAAAAAAATAGCATTAAGAAAGGCCTGGATCTTTGTGTGGAGCGTCATGCTCCTATCTCAGGACTCAAAATCATTTGGTCCAATATGACTGAGTTCCAGCTTTCTCATGGTTTGGATAGCCTTTGGTGGAGTGACTGTAAATGTGCTACGGAACTTAGTCACAAAAAAAATGGAATGCCATTCGAGAGGACGCTCTTGCACATGATTGGTATGGCTTTGTGTGGCCAAGAAAATCCCTGCCAAGGCTGCTTGTTATATAGACTTCTTACTCAAGAACGATTAAAGGGCTTCGATGTTGTGTTGCCTAATAGATGTCCCCTTTGCTTGAAATACAAAGTGACTCAGTCCCACCTATTGTTTTTGTGTCCCATTGTCTAATAGATTTGGAAATTTGTGTGCAAAATCTTTTGAGAATAAGAGAGTCCCTCACACTCAATTTATTCCAGAGTTGAAATAGTGGATGACATCTTCTCATTATCCTCTGTAGCTTAAGCCTTGTTGGGATATTGCATTCCACAGTCTGTTGGCATATCTAGAAATTTAGGAATGTGTCCTATCATGAGGGAGTGCTGCCAAGAAGATCAGTAATTACTGATCTTGTATGGATGTCTTGCATAGAATAGTTTGTTGTGATTGATTGGTCGGTATCTCTTAGGAGCTATATATCCATGTTTGCCAAAACAGGTTTAATAGTTGATAATTTTTTGTTAGCCAACTGAAGCTCATTCCTTTGGAGGCAATGATCTACTCTCATTTGTTGTTTATTCTAGAGACAAAATTTTATATTTCGGGGGAGGAAGAGACTTTCAAATTCTACTTTTGTTGAAGAAGAATGTATGGCCTTTGAAGGAGTGCATGTGTGTGTCATATCAAATAATAAATGCTGGTGCAGTTCGGTGAGGGAGCTGCTGAAAAATGACATACATCAGCTCTTGCACGGGTATTGGCAAATGCTTTTGTTTGTGATGATGTTCTGCTTATGGGGTCGTTGCTGGCCATGAGCTATGTTCTTTTTTTTTTCGATCTTGCAATAATTTATTGTGAAAAGATAAGCCATCAGAATTTGCTACCCTATGAGGGAAATCTTTTATATATTTTTTTATTCTTTAATATAAATTCGGGGTAACCCCCCAAGCTTTCTTTTCAAAAAAAATATATGATATGGTATATTTGAAATTAAAACAAAATTTCACATGCTTATAAGAGATATATTAATGATGATGTGCGTAAAAACTACATCATAGATAAATCCATAGCACGTAAAAAAGATCCTATATCCTATAATTAAATTAATAACCCTTTGTATTGTGCATGATATGAAAATGGAAAATCACATCGCACTATATTGTTTACCTCCATGTAATATGAAAAATTGGCATGAAAGATTGTAAGCAATTGTATTTTAAGACATCAGTCAATTGAGATTCAGATATTTGTAAAAGCCGAGCTATATATATGAAAATTCCGCAAAATGCATAATTAACATCAAGTAATATTATTGTACAAAGATAAGCTCGTGAATGAAAAAAACTTTGTAATACTATTTCCCCTTATAGTCAAGTGAGAGATGTTAGGTACATGTGGCTATAAGATAGCCGATGAGAGAAACCATTTCCAGCAGCTACGTCCTCCCATGAGTTTAAGCTATGTAATATGAAACATAAACTTAATTAATTATAAGATAAGAGTACATATATGAAACATAAACTTAATTAATTATAAGATAAGAGTACATAATCCAAGAGATGCAACCCTTGAGTTGAAGGGGCACTTCTCCATTGAACATGATACATTTCAGCCCCCGTTTGATTGCTACAAATAGCCCTCAAACCCATGGCTGAAGGAATCTGTCAGAAATTCCCAAGTTCTAAAGCATAGGAATAAGGGTTACAAGTTGAGTAAATTAACTATCTTTGACGGTTTCTTGAGTAAATGTGCAAGCCTCCACGTATTCCCATCAAGTTGGACAGTTGTGGTGCCATGAACCCATACATATATGTTCATGTATTTTCTCTTTTAGTACCAAATACATATAAAGTTGGCCAAATTAAGTCGTCATTTTTCTCCCTAATCCATCTGCAAAAAAGGTAGGCAAGAAAAGGAAAAAACTAAAGGAAATAGTAGCATCATGACTTGTGAATATCATAAACTATCGAAGGGAGCTGGAATAGTCTTTGGTAACAAATGATTTTTAGGGTATATTTTGCTTTGGTTGCAGGTGGGATAAGCATAGTGACAAATATCGAGAGATTTATGAAAAATCTCGCGATAATATAGTGAGAAATTGCCTGAAAGTTTAAAACAGTAATTTCTCGCAAGATTTTCAAAATATTGCGAGATTTATGAAAAAAAAGCTAAATACCGCGATTTAAACACGATATTTACGTTTTAAATGGCTATTTATCATGAAAAATCATGTATTTTTATTTTTCAAATATTTTTTTATTAATATTTTCTTATACAAAATAAAATTTATTTTTTTTAATTTATTTTTTTATTGCCAAGATTTTGCCAAAAATGCAAGATTTATAAAAAAAAAATAATTTCTCGCCAGTTTTTGAAAAACGAGAAATTAACGGTTTGTCACTATGGGGATAAATCATTGCACTTGAAAAAAGTTCAAGCTGTGATTGTTGTTTACAAGGTCAGTCTTGTGACCAACTTTCTCAAGTTTCAAGGGAAGAGCAGTCTCAAATGAGAATCACGATGGCAGCTTGTACTTTTTCATGTTGATTTGCAATCACAAGATCTTGGGAAAATTCAACTCTCACGTGATGTTGGAAACATGTCCTTAGAGTCACTTTTTTGCAGTTTGGTATAAAAACTTGAAGGAAACGAAAAAAAAAACACATAATCCACCCCCACCAGTTCTTTTGTTTCTCTTATTTTGGATTCCATGAAATCAATATATAATTGCCCTTATTTTAGCCAAAAAAAAATCATTATATTCATCCTTTTACTCACCCTTACCCATACAAGAATGAGACTCCAACATAATTGACAACAACCTTCTTATCGAAAAAAATTTATTTTATCCAAAAAAAAATATAAACTGCTGAATCTTTGGAAAAATAATTAAATGCTTCCAAACAAGAAAAAACCCATTTCCCTTGGAATCATTTCTATTAGTTTAACTTCTACAATTCCCTCCAAGTACATCTTCCCAAACATAGCCTTTAGTTATCACACAATAAAAAAGAAAAAAGGAATTAGAGTCACCCTAATAGGTAGTTGGCTTCATTAATATTTGCTTTAGACGAGTGAATTTATGGTTGGCAGCCTCTTTGTGGTCAAGGGTTTGAGCAGCCTGCTGGTGCTTCCAACACAATGGAACCAATATAGCTTTCTGAATATTTTTCAACAAAATACATGCCCTTCCATGCTGGCTTAAGATCAGCAATTCATTGTTTTATCATTGTCAAAAACACTTGGTAGACCATCCTAAAAAGAAAAGAAAAAAAAGAAGAACATTTCATCTCAAAATCCCGCCGCGTCTCCACTCCCCATTTCGTAGTGAGCAACTACGGTTAGGGATGGCAGTGGACCGAGGCGGGGGTAGGGGACAAGGTCTCCACTCCCGCCCCGTCTTAAAATCCGAACCTCCATCCCCGCCTTCATCCCTTCACGGGGATGGATTTTAACCTCCACCCCCGCCTCAATACCTATTTCATGTCCTCCATCCCTGGTCCAAACGGGAGCGAGACCGTTTTCTCTCAGTCTATTGTCATCCCTTAGAAGGATTTGGGACATGATGGGATGGGACAGGATGGGATGGGGCGGGGACGAGGACCAGGATCGGGATTGGGACGGGGCGGGGTGGGGGAAAGCGTAAGTCCATCTCTGCCTCCATCCTCACACGGGGATGGATTTTAACCTTCATCCTGGTCTAAATTAACGGGGCCAGGAGGGGTGGGGCTCAGTTTTCCCCCGGTCCACTGCCATCCCTACTTACGTTATCTTTCTAGCACCAAAATATTTTCAGACACCAAAAAGAGCCAACTTTGGACTGGTCAAAACCAATGTTGTTAGTATCGGTATAGCCCTGAATCGTTGGGTCGACCCATTCATCTGTATCGACTCGTTCTGTATTGGCCCAAAAATGATAAAAAGTTATAACGTGTCAATCATAACTTGACCAGTGTTAAAACTATTAAAATAATATTAAAAAATATTTGTTACAATTATTAAAAAACAACCGATTCAGGCGTGTATCGAAATTCTGCCGATACGCACCGATACACCGAGTATCATGCAGCTACCTGCCTTTTTCTGTGACATGGTACGACAAAATGAATGCCTATCCAAATCTACAACTTCATGCTCTTCAACACGTATTTCCAGTGGGGCTGTGCACGCATATCACATCGTTTATACATAGCGTGTTTGCTCCAAGTATATGTTCCTCCTTTCCCACGTCTTGTCCTGTTTTCCCATGCAATTTCCCACTTGACATAAGTATGAAACTCGGGAAAACGTGTTATTCTCTTAACATAAAACGTGATATTTCAATTCCATTTTAAACGGCTAAGATATCGTGATGTTTTCAAACTATTGTGATATTACTGTTTAAATTAAAATATCACGACATAATGCTTATATTGTCTTTATCTTATGAAAAAATGAATTTTTGTTTTTTACAGATTTTAATTTCCAACTTATTTATTTTTGCTGATATTTTGCTGAGAAAGATGATAAGAACCAAAGATTTTCAATTTGTCATGAGAATTTGCCGGTCGGGTCCGAACACCCATTACCAAATCCAGATAAATGGTTTTGGTTAGGTCGGATATCCAACCCAAAATTCATGCCTGGGGATATAAACAGTTCGGACTTCCGTCGGAACTAGGCATTATCGAGTCTGACTTGACCACGTATGGTCTAATCAGGTTCGGATTCGGAATTTGATGGAATTAGATAAAACCGAATCGAGATCTGACTAGCTTAAAAACTGATCCTCATACTTAATTGGGCCAGGTTTTAGTCTGATTCTGGTTTTTGTCAGATTAGGGTTCGGGTTTGAATGCAAACTTAATACCAAACCTGAATCCGAATCTGGCTACCAAACTTGACTAATCGAATTCGGGTTGGATGTTGGGTTATATCAGAATCATTAACATCCCTATCCATATCACATACATCCTCACAAAGAGGCTAATTTGGAATGACTTCACATAATATGCAGCGTTGTTGCATGGTGTGACCTGTCTAACAACCATCCATCTTGGTGTTTCTCGAGATGGGTGCGTTGTCCATTTTGAGAAATGTTGAGATGGATGGTCAGCAGCAGTGGCCACATAAAAAATGGCCTCATTTGAAAAATTGGATGACTCTCTCTCTCTCTCTTTTTCTCTCTCTTTGAGTCATATCAAATCCAACCATTAGACCGGTACCATGTTCAAGAGACTTTGAGTAGCCCCACTGGTCATTGGTCTAAATCAGAGTTACTGAAAATGCCTAGTCAAGTGGAGAAGGGTGTTTTTTTGAAACGCGTTTTGAATGCGCGAAACGTTTCGCTTTCAAAACACGTTGAAAAGCACCAAAATTTTTTGAGAAGCATGCTTCTCTCTCTCTTTTTTTGCATCTTCCTCGCTTTCTAGGTCGTTTCCGGTTTACTTCCTAAGTCACTTCCGAGACAATTCTTGATTTGCTTTTAAGTTGTCCTATGCTTCCCGCTTAATAAAATTTTGAAAGTGCCTTGCTTCTTGCTTTCGTTTCCCGTATCACTTTCTATTCTCGCTTCCTCGACTGGCAACCTTGGTCTAAATAGACAGATGGGCACTTCAACATTGGTGTTGTGTTCTAAGCGCCCCACATCTCTGTGATGGATGACACCCAATGGCTTTCTCATATGTTCACGTTTATAAGTTGTTCCCCTCCGGGCGATTGCTTGCACAACTACAATACTGTAGTTGGTTGAGTACCCTTAATTAAACAGTGTAAGAAGAGATGGCCCATGGGCAACTGCCTTCTTGATGTCTTAATCCCTTTAATGCCTCACGTATCTGTCTTTGAGACGGACATTCCACCTGTTACATGGTTTTTTTTTTAATGATGTTGAGCATAGAATGTGTGTATGAAGTACACGGCCCCAACCGGGGGGGTTTCCTCGCTGAGGTGAGGGTAGGGGTGGCAATCGGGTCGGGTTGGCAGGTCAGCATACCTCAACCCAAACCCGACCCGTTTATTAAACGGGTCGGCTGTGGCAAACACGAACCTGACCCGTTTATTAAACGGGTAACCCGACACGACCCGCCAACCCGCTTAATAAACTGGTTGGGTTGGGTAAATGGGTTGGCAGGTTAGCGGGTCGGGTTGGCAGGTTAGTGGGTCGGCGGACGGGTTGGCGGGTTGACCCGCCCACCTAATCCATTTATTAAACGGGTCAGCGGGTTGGCATACCCCTAACACGAACCCGACCCGTTTAATAAACAGGTTAGGCGGGTCGACCCGTTTATTAAACAGGTTTGTTTTTGCCCAACCCTAACCCACCTAAGAGTCGGGTTGGCGGGTCGTGTCAGGTTTTGCCACCCCTAGGTGAGGGTTCCTCGTTATAAAAAATATATTTCTCTTAAGAAAAGAAAAAGAAATTACATAGTTTTAATTAGGTGACCGGACATGAATTCTGATTCAAGGAGGGTACTATGTCGTTCACGTTATAACCACTTGCGAATAAATATATTGAAAATAAAATATACCATATGCTCATTACATCACTGACAATGTGTTTTAATGTAGCAAACTTTATATTTCAAACAAAAATAAAAATAAGAAAAAAAAAACTACCTAGAATAATGTCTCATTATGGTAAACAAATATAACTGGTGCAAACAAGAAAACAGAGTAAAAAAGAGAACCATATGTCTCACAAGAGGAACCCCAAGAGCCATTGGATGGTGAGCTCATTAAGGATTATAATGGGGCTTATCAAATGAGATTAATGTAAATATTAATCATAAGTTAATAGATGCATGTACATATGGGGGTTATGGAGGGGGTTATTGAATTTAACAAAGCATTATCCCTAAGTTAGTAGTGAATTTAATTCAATCTTCTATGGATAACATATAAGACCATGGTCATGGCAAAAAATACATAGATTATGAAATGAGCTCCTTTAAAGATTGTGAATGATCTCTCACTTAGAGATGAACTAGAATAGCTCAAATAAATAGAGAATGTGTCTTCACATAGATGGAGGTTTAAGTCTTCATTCTAGCACACATGCCCCATTATCTCGTGACTCCTACACTAGATCTAAGTTTGGGTCATACTTATTATGTACATTGATATAAGAGCCATGGGATGGCGAGACGATTGTCCATGATGCCTATTTTCATTGTGTCATCCTCATGATCAGTAGCATAAGCATGTGTGTTGGAGGGGCAAGAGCACTACACTAACACTCTAGAGGACACAAATGTTGTGATGCTAAGAGTGGACCGGACCAAAAGTGTTCGAAGTAGGTACACTATCGGCTAAGAGGTGCTCGATTCGGAGCCCATGGCAATGGCAATGTCATTTGTGTGTTTAAACACGCAGGAAGGCAGCATAGGTGTGGCAAAGGGCTCATATCTGATTAGAGGATAGATTCAGCCAACATAGGCTCAAATCTGCCGATCAGAGGACACATCCAGTTGGCGTAGGCTCGGATCTGTCGAACTCGGGGCAGGTCTTGTCATAGTAAGCACTGATATGTCACTCGGTGAGTCAAATCCATTCGGTATAACCAGAGATGGACTGTCAAGGTTGCAAATCTGGCTAGAACAGGAGGATCAATTGGCAGAATAATAGATCTGTTGGCTAGGACACGAATAGGTTGGTCAAGATACAGATCTGGTTTGGGTAGGCATGAATCAACCCTGCAAGGGGTCAGATCTGCCAGTGAAAATTTAAATACACTGACTACAGATCTGACCTTGACAGAGAGAGCCCAGAATACCTTAAAGAACAATTGGCAGGCTAGTGCATAAAGAGACAAAATAGGAGGAGAGAGAGAGCCGAAAGAAGATCAACATTACCACTCATGAAGATCAACAAAATGTTGAACCCATGAACCGAACAAGATAGAAAACAAAAATAAAATATAGAAAAATAAGAAACTAAAGAAAAAAAACTGCAGACATATAGCAACAGACAACAAAGCCAAGCTCGACCAGGATCCGTTGGATTAGAAGGAACCGTCAATGAGTGAGGGAAGGAGGGTAGAATCACATATACATCAACCAGGATTTTATGAATAATATTATTAAGGACGATTGAAATTTGATGAAAAATAGCATCATTGTGTGCCATCCAAACAAACCACCAAGTAGTAAGCAACCACGTCTTCCAGATCAGTCTCCACCGCTTGCATCGTCTAATTCCAACAGAGCCCAAGAGCAGATCAAGCGCGAAAGACTCCTCTTTGACAATTACGTTCGAAGATCTCCACGTCCTATTAAATAGGGCCACAAAGATTGGGCAAGATTAGAATAAATGAGAGGTAGTTTCTTCAGCAGCTTGACAAAGCACACACTAGCTAGGAAACTAAAAACCCAACTTCTTTAAATAACTATAAGTCTGAACCCTATCATGAAAAATTAACCAATCTAAGACCCGAGATCTTGGGGAAGGGCCCTTAGCCCATAACACACACTCAGAGAACCAATCTGCCCTTGGGGGAAGCAACGATCTATACACTTTATGGGTGTGGAATACACCATTTGGTGCAATCGCCCATTGCAACCACTGATTGTAATTTCTCGCATCTCAAATTTGATCTCTAAAGAACGATAAGGCTCTCAACCACATGCTTCGCAAGTGCGAGATCACCAACCCCCGGATTCCATGATGAAAAAGTGATAAATCAGGAGCACCATATTTAGCATGAAGCAAACGAGCACATGGAGAACCTGGTTGATGAGCCATCCAACATTGCTTGGCCACAAGAGCAATACTCATCTGTCTTGGAGCAAAAACACCTAAGCCAGCCATACGCCTAGGTAACATCATCGTTCGTCAACCAACCAAATGATGCTTACCCTGGAGTTGACACCCAAACCAAAGGAAATCCGCCATTAAACGACAAATCTGCTTCTTCACACCCACAGGCATCACGAACATTGACATAGAAAATTCAGGGATAGAAGAAAGAACATGTCTGATTAAAGTCAGGCGGTCAGCGATGGAGAGATAAGACGTCTGCCACGAAAAAGGCTTGTTTTTCACTTTTTGAATAGTTTGAGCCCAAGCAGCGGAGGAGAGGCACTTCACTTGTAACGGAAGGCCCAAATACGTCATTGGCAGCTTAGAGATTGCACAATTAAAAATCCATTTTCCAGCTGCAAGCATAGGAGAGAGAGAGAGAGAGAGAGAGAGAGAGAGAGAGAGAGAAAGAGAGAGAGAACCTAAGGCAACCAATAGTCTGGCTGTTGTCTGAGGAGCAAACACAATCGGAGTAGGCCCGAATCGGCAGGCAAAGGAGTGGAAAAAGTTGATGTTGACTCGGATTGAATGGCGAAGATTCAGATTCATCGATTTAATCATATGAGGCTTAAATCCAACTGAGAGAAATGATTGGCACCAGGTACAAAGAAAGGGAGAGGGTAACCAACCTGAGTCGGTCTCAATCGTTGCTGGAGAGGACAGACGGCATGCTCAGGCTCTCCGCAGACCCACATAGCTGGTGGAGGTCTATGAAACACTCATCGGCAAGGAGCGACCTCTGCTCCTTTAGGTGGTCTCAGGCAAGAGGCGCCAACAAGATGATAGGGAGGTCATTGTCGAAAGGAGGCTGCCCCCCTCGATCTTGGTTGCTCAAAGCGGGAGATGCTGGTAAAGGTTGTTGCCAGAAGGAGGCCGACGTGCTTAAGCGGAGCCACAACAGAGGAAAGAGTCTGGCATGCTTAGGTGGAGGGACAACAAAAGGAGGAGGTGCTCAGGTGGTGGCACTCCGGCAACTGACTGCTGCTCCCCCCCCCCCCCCTTCCATGATGCTCACCTACGGTGGCTCCCCCTTTCTTTTCTAGTGGTTTTTCCCTTTTTTTGTAAAAGGGAAAACGCTAATCAGGCCCCCACTTTACGCAAGAGAGTGAAGTAAAAAAAAAAAGAGGAAAAAGAAAAGAAAAGGAGGACAGGAAAAAAATAGATTCAATCTATTTGGATCTAAGTGGATCCAGTAACTTGATGATCCATAGTCATATTCGGATTTGGTTGGGCATTAACTGCATCAAAACAAGTTAATAATGGATCAGACTTCTGTAGATCTTGCACTGGATTGACTGGATGGAATCTAGTCATAATTATGGTGATTGAGTACAAATCAAAAAAATTCTACTTGAACCAGATCTGATAAGCAGGATTGGTCTAAGGAAACAATCGAAGTTCAAAATCAGAATACAAATTGTGGTTGAGCTAACTGATTAGGATCAAACTTATTCAGAGTGGATCATTTACGCATAAAACATCTATTCAATTTAGGTCCAAATCAAACTGGTATTAGATGGATCTTATGGAACCTTGTATGGTGGCTAAAAGCCACATGGATTGTGGATCATCCATATGGTGCCTTACTCTTCGTTGGTTGTTTGATAGATCCACCAAACGACAAGATCTTTAGAAGATATTAGTTTTGTCAAATTTATTGGGTTAAAATTGGAGTCTGCCTCCTTAGACTGGATCTGATGACACAATATGGGTTAGATAATAGCAATGGATTAGATCCATGGATGTAGATTAAATGTATTTGGATCAAATCAGATTGGATCCAAAAACTAGTGATCAAACTCAAAGATACAACTAAACCGGATTGGATCTAGTAGACTTGTTTAAAACCAGTTTACACCAGTCGGACCACGACCAAAACTGGAACAATTACCAATGCAAGATCTATGGATAGGTATGATGGACTACTACTTGCATGATATCAAGGTAAGTCCCCAACTATTTATCTGATTATTTGAATTTATATTGATTATCATATGTGGTTGGGTCAAACTTATTAGTTTGTGAGCATTTTTGGGTTGGGTTTGATAACCCAACATTGGATCTGAATATTAAAATTCAACTTTAGAATTGTTGACACCAAACTCAGAGTATGCTTTGGATTTAGTTATGATTAGATTGGATTGCTATGTGTTATAGGTGAGTTTGGATACAAACTAGCATTATGAGGATCCAAGATTATTTAGTTTGGGTGACTATAGACATCTTGATATATGTTCCCATTGGATGCCTTTGTAGTATGAACCTAGTATTAGTCTAAATTTATGATGGATCCAGATAATATAATGCTATATATGTTTGGATCTAATTATGTACATTGTATGAATTCATTCGAATTTGGATCCTACAACTCGAATTTGGACTATAATCAAATCTTAGTGACCCATGATTAAACATGAGAACAAACTTGATAAATAATTAGTTCAAACCCATAATATTACATAAATCCAAATAAGTAATGGACCCATTATATGAATCTGCATGAATATTGTGCTTGGAATTGGGCATTATTTTGATTGTCATGATTTGGTTATTTTAATTAATAACAAAACAAAGATATCCAAGAATAGCCTATTGGATATGCTTTGTAGATGGTCTATGTTATAGGTTAAGTATTTAATACTAGATCTACGAATCTAATGAATTTGAATTATAGTCAAATCCCATATGATCGATGTTTTGTTTCAGCTATCTAAACATGCATGAAGTCCTTATAGGTCATGTTTAGACTTGGTGATAACATCACAAGACGGTTTTGGTGATTGACACATAAAAATCCAATGGATTTTTATATATGTTTTTTCAAATCTGTTAATGAATTTGCACTTATTGTGACATGTTTATGGTTTGGTTGCTCATTATCATATTGATAATATTAAAAGCTTTGAAAAATAAATGAGCTTATAATGGTTGGCATATCCAAATGGTAATGAGAAAGAATAAGACAACTCTCACTATTTATGGATCTCGTGCATATTCAAATTGAATATGAATGAGTACTTAATCTTTAGTCTTAATGCATATTGTTTTTAATGATCATATATTACTTAATTGCAATGTGTTAAAAAAATGGCAGCTAAATGCACATGCATGTGAATATTTATTTGTATATGATGATAAATAAATCATCATAAATCATGTTTCCTATGGTTTGCTTATATGAATGCATGAAGGGATATTTTTATACCTTGTAAGTTTTATGCATGGTATGCGATATTATAGTATTTTATTTTATCTTTGTTGTTTGAATCTAGATAATATCGATCCAAAATGATCAAATGATAGTTAATTTAATGAAATTAAAGTATGTTGTATGAGATATTAAATATAATGCACATGAATAGTGGGAGTAGAGTCTATGGTAAAAACTTGAAAGTGAGAGTATTTGCTAAATTTTGGCAAATAAGAATTGATCATGAATTCATGAGCGGATGAAAAACTATAGTACCCCATTAGTGTGCATAGAGACTATATGCAAGATAATTGGCATATGATGTCCTATGATCATGGAAGAGCCATAAGAGACCCCATGATTAACTGAGAAGTTGAGACCTATATGTTATAATGAGTTGTAAGGCAACCTAATCGATATATGTGCAAAATAATTCACCATGGTGATATGTATTTGTTACTCTAAAGCTATATATTGCATAATTGTTATTGCAGTAAATATGAAGAAAATATGTACATCAAATTGCATATTAAGGGTTATGATTGAAATCTTGACATGATAAATAATTCATACGGCTATGCAAAATAATTTTGTGACATAAATTATGATAGAAAATACACACAAAATGCCCCATGATGTCATGAATAAAGCATAGTATATGTGAATAAGTCCCATGGTCACATCATATATGCATAGTAACTTGATAAATTTATAAATCTTGATGAATATGTTCTTAAGATGTTATGATCATTTTATTTTATACATGGAATGATGAATTCTGGTATGATAGAATAGTCCACATGATTATGTGATAAATAGTTCATAACATGTGTGAAAAATCTGATATAACGCTTGGAAATGTATAAATTTATTTGGTTGATGTTTATCCATATATTCTAAATAATGATAAACTCTTAGTTGATTATCAGGACATGTGAGTTGAGTAACACTCAAGTACGTATAAATGAGCATGAGTGAATTCACTTGATGTGTAAAAAATCCTCATAATGCTAATGTTCACCCCGTATAGCCAAATGGGAGATGTTGGATTTTGGTACTAAATCTGGATATGGGCATAGGGTCTCACAAGAGGAACCTCAAGAGCCATTGGATGGTGGGCTCATTAATTATTATAATGGGGCCTATTAAGTGAGATTAATATAAATATTAATCATAGGTTAATGGATGCATGTATAACCTACATATGAGTTATGGAGAGGATCATTGAGTTTAATGGGGGCACTATCTCTAAGTTAGTAGTGAATTTAATTCAATCATCGTTGGATCCCTATATAAGACCATGGTCATGGTAGAGAATATACAAAGATTCTAGAAAGTGGGAGATGTTAGATCTTGGTACTAAATCCGGATATGGGCATAGGGTCTCACAAGAGGAACCCCAAGACTTATTGAATGGTGGGCTCATTAAGGATTATAATGGGACCTATTAAGTGAGATTAATGTAAAAATTAATCATAGTTACTGGATGCATGTATAACTTACATATGAGTTATGGAGGCATTATCTCTAAGTTAGTAGTGAATTTAATTCAATTATCATAGGATCTCTATATAAGACCATGGTCATGGTAGAAAATACAAAAAGATTCTAAAAAGCATTGTGAGCTCCTTTGAGGATTGTGAAGGATCTCTCACTTAGAGATGGGATAGAATAGCTCAAATAGATAAAGCATGTGTCTTCACATAGATGGAGGTTTAAGTCCTCCTTCTAGCACACATACCTCATTATCCGGTGACCCCTACACTAGATCTAGGTTTGGGACCCACTAAGTTCCTACAAACTCATCCTAAAAAGTTCCTACAAACTTATCTTAGACAATTCCTTGGAAGGAATTCTTATTTGAAAAAAAAAAACAGTCAACCTCAGTATTTAGATTCCTCGGCAAATTGTGATTAAGCAGTAAAATACAAAGTTATGATTAAACAACAACAAAATCACCATCTATATTCCAATGATAAAAAAACTAAAACACACAATATATTTAAAAAGGTTTTATTTTTTTAATTGGTAGTACATCATAAATAAAATTTTAGAAAAATTTCACCTTTAATACTAGTCAATTTTCACCAAAATTTTAGTATTTAATCAACTCTAATAATTATTTTTATAAATAGTTTTCCTTAAAGCTTAGTTTTTAAAAATTCAACAAAGTAATATGAATAATTTCATATATGTTTAATTCAAACAACTAATTCCTATTTACGCATCCATGACAAAATCAATATTCTAACTAAACATAAAATAGTGAGGCCAAAAATAAAAACATTTAAAAAAAGTAAAAACTTCATATAAAAATAACCGAATAGGAAAGTTTATGTTATTTTAACTATCATAATATTTTGTCTTTTATGTTTTTAAAATAAAGTCAGGCCAATGTGCACCTACATAAATTTTGTAGAGAAGGGACTCGCACGTGGTAAATCACAATGTATCGACTCTATTGATTAGCGAGGAACCGGTTCATCGATTTTAATGGAAAATCGTGATCGGGTTCCTTGCTAAAATGACGTGATTTATTGATGATTTGGCCAATGAATCGTGAATTGCTGATCGCTGAGTTTGGCTACCATGAGAAGAATTGAATGAAACGGATAATAGCATTGAGTTTTCAAACAAACTCATTAACTGCACTCTTAATGGGGGCATAAAAGACGGCATTTAACATTTCAAACGGCAGCTACCAAATCCTCGATTTGGTAGTTACCAGCTGTAAGAGATGGTAGTTATCAAATCCATTATTTATTGCAAATACAAAGGGGGAGAGAACCACACTTTCCATCTCAAATGCATAAACTCCCACCCCAACAACTAGTTTCCAAACGTCGACTACCATGGTAGTTTGACAAAGTTTTTAGCAAATTGCAGTAACTTTCATCCTAGTTGCTAGTTTCCAAACACAGCTCACCAAGTCACCAACTTGAAAAGTCTAAGATAAAAAAAATGATGATGTGGGAAAGAAACAAAAAGTGAAAATGAAAATCAAAGATGAAACAGTGCAATTCAAATAGGAATGCATTCCAAAGCTTTTTTCCCTTTTCCTTTTTAAAAAAAAATTGAAAAATCTTCATTTATCCACACAAGCCGGTGACTTATTTTCCTGATACGCGGACAAGCAGGTGAGTCCTGAATAAAAATTCAGACCATGTGGCCCAAAGAGCGGGGTCAACCGATGAAATTTCAACATCTTTGTTCTATTTTTTATTCTCCTCAAGCGAAAATCACCAACGTTAATTACAAAGTTAGTTTTTCTTAATCGTCAACCCTGAACTTAACCGTCAACCTTGAACAATCAACTGATATCTCGACCATCACAATAGGGCATCAAATTCCTACACGCTTCCATATTTTTGACCTTTTATTTTTTTTTGGTTAGTGTCGAATTTATTAAATCAACAAAAAATCGCATGTCAATAATGCACGATATATATATATATATATATATATATATATATATATATATGTGTGTGTGTGTGTGTGTGTGTTTGTGTGTGTGTGTGTGTGTGTGTGTGTGTGTGTGTGTGTGTGTGTGTGTTGCTAACCACTTTGCTCACTGGGATTTTGAAGGGTATTTTCATGTTTTCCTTAAATTTGTCCATAAAGATGCATACTACATGCTTGATTTTATAGGAATGACTCTTGAATCATCTGATTATGATACACAAATAAGTTTTTATATGGTTAAAAGAATCAAAGGTCTAAGATTTTTTTGAATATTCAAGGCTTAACAAATCATGTTTTTTCATTGAGAAAACATGATCCTAAGTATCATTTCCTAGTAAATCCATCAGGGTGAACGCATTTGTATGGTCAAATTTAAGTAATACATGGAAAAAACTCTTCGACGTTAGCAACACCGGTTAATTAAAAAAGTATTTAGCAGCTGCCACCTTCTCTCTTTCTCTTTATATATATATATATATATATATATATATATATATATATATATATATATATATATATATAAGGTTTTGAAAATCTCTCCAATGGAAAACCCTTCCAAACCTACCAAATAGATGTTTTATTGGACTTTTAGTGTTTTTTTCAAAATTTTGATCGTACAGATGTGATCTAGATGCTTCTTTTTATAGGAATAAATTGTTGGAGCCTTTGATTCCGATGCATGTATAGGCTTTTATAAGTTTCAAAATCATTAACATACAATTTTCATAAATTGTTTAAGCTCCAAATACCAATTTTCTATCCAAAATTCATGATCCAAGTGTCAATTTTTAGTAAATCAATCATGTTGAACACATCTGGGCAGAATTTTGGAAAAAATACCAAAAAACTCCATTTGATAGGTTTGGGACCATTTTCATTAGGGAGGTTTTCATGCTCTTTATATATATATATATATAAAGAGAGTCTCTAGAATATAAGAACAAATGTGTGAACTGCAATTTTTATGAATTTTTTATTACTTTCTCTTAAATCGTCTCATAATAACACACTCTTGAATCATCCTATATTGATGCATAAATGAGATTCTTTTAAGGCTTTAAAATCGATGGCTCATATTCTTCATAAATATTCAAGCATTCAAAAATCATTTTTTTTCATCAAAAATACACGACCAATAGTTGATTCCTATCAAACTCATCATGTCAAGCACATCCACATGGTTGGATTTGCAAAAAAAAGTATTAAAAATGTCTATATTTTCAGTTCTCATAGTCTAGTTGTTCTCATATATATATATATATATATATATATATATATATATATATATATATATATATATATATATATATATTTCAAGAGAAAGTGAAAGGTAGTTAAAAATTAAATGTTTGATAGTACTTAAAATTTCTGGTCGTTGGATTCGGAGAATACTTTCTTGTTTCCCCTTTCACTTCTCCCCTCCCTCCAACGACTGCAGCCAGATCCTTCAAACACCTCTCTACCATCGCCATCGGCCACAGCATCGTCGCTCGTCGCCCCATCAACCACCACCCCAGGTACCTCTCTGCATCAGGCGTTGACCACCGCCATCGCCCACTACCCCAGGTGCCTCTCTCTCTTCTTTATTGATGCTTCACAAAGATACAATGGCGAGCTTAAATCATTTTTTCTTGTTACCCAAATCCTGAAATGTTCCCTTTTCTCATTTTCTCGCTTTTCCCCTCTCTTCTCCATCGAGGTGCATGGGTTTTCTGTTTCTTTGTTAAATATTGGCCATTGTTATCTTATGGTTTTTTTTCATTCATATTTCTTCCTTTTTATTTACTCGAGTTTTTCATGTGTTCACTTAGTATTTAGACCACCCTATTTGTCCTCTAATACATGGGCCTTTGAAGGTTTCACCAAATATTAAACTGCCATCAACACTTGAACTATCGAACTTGAAGACAAGGCTGGTAAGAAATGACTTTGAGTAGACTATTCCTTGCCTTTGTATTGGTGTAAGTTTGATTGGTGTATGTTATACCTTAATCTCAAATCTATCTTCACCAATCTTAGAAGATGGTGGATTATTAGGTGGGCATGATTGGTGATGCTGAGCTAGAGGAGGAATGGCAGGTGTCATACTCCCAATTGTCCTGGCTACGTTCATCATGGCTGTCATAAAAAGTGAGAAGACAATGACCATTTGGTCTGCCTGTATGACTTTGGGATGCATTTGCCTCCCTGCACCCATATCACTCTAGTCGCTCCCACAACTATTATTATTGTTAGTGTCCATTTCTGCTAACATAATATACTCAATAACTTTAGAATCTAATCAACTACATGGACTTTTTTATGACTCATAGACACTTATTCATTTGGATGGTTCAAATTATCTTTTTTATATGACCTTATAATCTTGGTAATCCTCAATCCATTAAAAAAAATCACAATCTTTTCTTTTTCAAAATCCAACTTTTTTCCAAAAATTTATCTTTGATACCACTTGTAACAACTCAAATCGGGGCCTCTCGAGCTCGAGTTCATGGATGCTAGTTTTTAGAGAAAAATTACCAAAATAACCTCAAAACTATGCCAGATTTTTTTTATATATAATAACTGAAGGTCTACATATCCATTAATAATAACTAATACCATCCGAATACAAGTGTCCAATTACATAAGTAGAATAAACAAAAATGTAAAAGTGAACAATACTTCAAATATGATGAAGTCTGGTGACAACATAGTCAAAGTCCTCGACTAATTCCTTCTATTGGCATCAATCTCTAAACCTACAGTTGCAACCAAGATAAGGGGTGAGTCTTTAACTAATAGGTTTCCATTTACAAATAGACACAAACGATAAAACTGTAGTGAGCTCTAAGGTCATAGTTTTAGTTTAGTTTGCTAACTAAGCACACATTTTGTTTATAAATTTTACCCTATTTTTACTATAACTCTATCCTTATATGCACACTCATAATCTACTCTAATCAGCTATTCCAGATATAGCCTCCTTGGGCATAACAACCCATGTAGACAACTCAGAGTCTATGACGTTAGCCAAACATATGAACTATTCACAATAACACAGTCCAAGTCGGCTCAGACTATGAACACAAGTGCTGCAGGTGCTCACCGGGAGTCACAAAGTGTTCATTGGTAGTTAGCCAAAAAGCTCAGGTGGCTCTACCTACCCCCAAGATACTCAAAGAGTTGTACCTGCTCCCAAGGTGTCGAGAAGTTATACTTGCTCTCAAGGTTTTGTGGTTCATGCTATATCCTACATGTGTTTAGTGGGCAATGTTTTAACCCCTAAGGGTCACCTAGGAATGTCTTAAAAATTCTCAAGGTACATACCTCAACAGTGTACTGGACCATGTCTCCTAGTAGAGTTTCTTATCATGCTTGGTATGGTTATCCTATGCACAATATTCTTTCAACTGTCATTTCTTAAAGTTAGTGTTTTATACAATCATCAATATATGTCCACTAACTACAGTTAATATGTATTCACATGTCATATATTTAAGGATAATAACCCACCACAGATTCAACTTATTAAATCATGACACTTTCAATGCCCCTCTCAAGGCATAAGCATGATATTCTTAAGACAGATCATATCCCAAAACTCTGAAACTCTACACTCAATTCTCAACATCATACATCAATCATTTACATGTGATAATGTCATGATTTTCTCCACACAGGATATATTCATAATATAAATCATGTCATAAAGTAAGAAACATATAACATATAAAGTATCATATAAAATATCATGATTATATATTCTTAAGCATGCTAAACAGTTGTTGTATTCACAATAAAATAAAACTAGCATGCCTAAAATACATGTAATCATATCGCAGGATGCTTAAATTAATTAGCATGTGTTTTATTCAACTAAAGAAGAATTTGCAAATGTTCACTTACTTGGAACGCTTAAATTCTAATTCTAAGGAATATCCTTAGCCTTCTTGTAAGTTTTGATCTGAAATAGATGAATATCTTATATCATCATTTAAAGTCTCGTCTTTATAAAAATGCACCTAGAATTAATGCCAAACTCTAATTTCGTTCTTTCAGAGTTTGCCATTACATCTCTTGATAATGGATCCTACTCAAAAAAGGAAATTCAAAGATCAAAAAATCACTTGAATCCAACATCGGGGTACCAAGTTATGCCTTGTTTATTATTTGGGTATATTGAGGGCAAAATAGTCTTTTTACTCTTCGACCACCCCCGATTTTATGTAATATTTTTTATTTATTTTGTTTTTTACATCATTACACCATATCTAATTCACATCAAATTTCGAATCTAGATATACTCTTATTTTAAAGCGGATCACTTAGGGTTTTCAACTACAACTTTGATTGGATCTTGGATCCAACATGCTCGATCCAAACTTTTTCATGATGGTTTGGCACAAGTATGACATCCATGCTGAAAAGTCTTGGATTTGGATTAAACCCAACTAGATCTAATTAATTTTGGATCCACTTTAGGTACACACGATTTGATTTAAGTTTGGATCCAATTTGATTCCAAACCTGGATCCAATTCGTGTTGAAAAACTGAGGTCTTCACCATCTTGATTTTCACTCTGCTCTATGTACCCATCCATTTCCACTTACTTATATATATATATATATATATATATATATATATATATATATATATATATATATATATATATATATATATATATATATATATATATATATATATAATATTCTCTAAATACCTGGCCGACTCGATCTAACCCAACTGTAGACCCAACTCGATCCGGTTCGAGTAGGTCTGCCTATAGTAGACACGACTCAATCTGGACTGTGTTGGTTCACCAAAAGTAGACCCGACTCAGACAGCCTAAAGACCGAGTCGGTCTGCCTCGAATATGGATCGGTTTTGATCTGTCTAGACTGAACCGATTTGCCAAGAAAATAGAGTTGACTCGATCTATCCAAACCAAGTCAGTCTGTCCAGACCTAGTCAGTTTGCCAAAAGCAGATCAGACTCAACTCGGTTTATTCAGACCGAGTCAATCTGCCAAAATAAATCAGATTTGACTCAGTCTGTTCAAACTGAGTCGATCTGCCACTAATACACAGACCCAACTCGGTCTGTTCAGATCGAGTCGATCTATCACATATTTTTTTTTGTTGCTTGGCTCAGTCTAGGCATGCCCAAACCGAGTCACCTGGTCATTACTTGACCCAGCTTGGTCTGGGTGCCCAGACCGAGCGACATGGATGACTCGGTCTGCCTTTTGTGCAGACCGAGTTTGCCTATCTCGAGGTCTACGGGGTTTTGTTTTAGTCGGCAATTGCTGATGGTGAGGGTAGAGGGTCGGACCTCCTGTGCCTCCTTATTGTGGACAGTAGGCAGTTCGTCCTCCCTCCCCCTGCCATTTCCCTTTTGTTTTTCATGTCAACGGCAACCTGCAGGTTGTCGGTTGAATTAACAGAGGGAAAATCCCCCTTTGTTTTCACCACCCAGGTGAGCGACAGAAATAGGGTTCTCCCTGTCTCTGTGTTCTGCAACTCATCGGCAACCTTGCAGTTGTTGGTGTCTCCTTCTTTAAAAAGAAAAACATGAGTGATTGGCGTCTCCTTCTTTAAAAAGAAAAACATGAGTGATTGGCGTCTCCTTCTTTAAAAAGAAAAACATGAGTGATAGGGAACGAGCTTACCTATGGCCGACGGTAGCGTCTTTCGCTGCCACTGTCCCTCCTCCTCTCCTTCTCTTTGAGTCTCTCTCTCTGAGATAGGGGAAGGGAGAGGGAAAACTATGGCCTTTATAGCCATGGGTGAGGGTAAGTGTTACCCTCCTCTCTCCTCTCCTTTCAAAATCGAGGAAGACATTTCTCCCTTCTCACTCCCACTTTCTATTTTCGTGGGAGAGGGAGAGGGGTAATGCTTCCCTCTCCCCATAACCACCCGACAACTCCTCCTCAATCGGGTGGTAGCGATATTATATTGGAATGATTGGTTAGCACTTAGAGTGATTGATTAACACGACAAACTCAAGTCAATAAAAAGGGAGAAATGTGAATGAAAAAAAAATATAGAAGATAACAATTGACAATATGCAACAAAGAAACAAAAAACTCATGTAGCTTAACAGAGAAGAGAGGGCAAACACAAGAAAATGAAAAAACATAGCATTTTCAGGATTTGGGTAAAAAGAAAAAAGATTTGAGCGTGCTATCATACCTTTGTGAAGCATTGATGGAGAAGAGAGCGATGCTTGATGCAGAAAGGCACCTGGGGCGGTGGTCGATGGAGCGACGATGTTGTGGCCGGCAACAATGGTAGAGGGATATTGGTGAATGTGGTTGCAATCATTAGAGAGAGAGAGAAGGGAGAGGGGAGAGGTGAAAGGGGAAAGTGAAAATATTCTCTATTTTGGCCATTGGATTTGATCTAGATCCAACGATAAAAAATTTTAAGTACCTTCAAGTATCTATTTTTAAGTACCTACCACTTTCTATATATATGTTGTTAGTAATGTAAGGTGAGTATTTTATATGGAAAATGACCATATTGTATGACCAAAATGACACATTTATTGAAAAGTCATAAAAATTTTCAAATTCGACTGTTGTCTAAAATCACAAAATATTGTTATTTGTATTACTTTTTTAGCCCTTGCACCTATCATTTTCAGTGCAAATTTCCTCCATATGTGAAGTTTTGATATTCGAGTTTAAAAAAAAAATTGCAGTTTTTTTATGCAAAGTTATTATATTTTTTATGTGAAGTAACTCAGGTATATGCATAGTTTGTTGGTTTGAGTTTTGAAGAAATTTTGCATATTTTTTATGCACTTTTCAGAAAATTTTAATGTGAAGTAACTCAAGTTTTTGTAAGGTTTTGAAGTTCAAGTTTAAAAAAATTTTGTAATTTTTTATGCAAAGTAACTTAGGTATTTGCAGAGTTTATCAATTTGAATTTAAAAGAAATTTTGCAGATTTTCTATGTGAAGTACATGCATTTATGATGTTTGAATGTTCGAGTTTTAAAGTTTATCAAACGGATCTGAATTAAATATTTTCATAGGAATCTTCAATGCCCTAGGTAGACGTGCACAAGAAAATAAGGTTGATTTGTCGACCTCCCCTCTTCAATGCACTAACCAAAATTTGAAAACTTGAATTTTGAACAACATACTAATTTGAAAACTTTTAAGGCTTTTCAAAAAACATGTCATTTTTGTAGTAAAGTACGATCATATTTTATAATTAAAATCTTTCTTTTTTAAATTAAACAAGACAAAAGATTTTAGATCCTAACAAAAACTGCTCAGTTGTTACAAAGCCTCTGCTCATATGTTATGGGTATGTGATCAGTTATGAGTTTTTTTCATTTGAATTATATATAAAAAAAACTTGCTACCAGTTTTATAACGGTCTGGCTTTGGGCACATCAATATATTTTAAAAATAAGAAGAGATTTAAAAAAACAAAAGAAATTTATTTCTAATTAGTCAAGTATTAAAGGAAATTAACTCCTTGAGTTGTCAAGATTAATAATATCAAGATTGTAAGCCTATTGTTTTGAAAAGTCAACGTACCACGAGGCACTTTTCCATGTTACTTTAGAAAGTCAATGGCTAGATGTTCTTAAAAAATTGCCAACGACAGGCACACACAATTGACCATGACCCAGCCTTTGATATAGTGGCAAGCCTTTGATTTTAAATATTTTTTAAGTCACCTGCTTTCCTGTTAAAGCAAAAAGCAAAAGATGAGGTCAATAACCCTGCTCAAGGTGATCAACAACCCAGTCCAGTCCTCTAAAAGAAGCCCAAAGTTCCAAAAAAGATGTAAAGAAAATGGGTGAAAGGATAAAAAGGCCTGGAGGTAGGGATGGCAGTGGACCGAGGGAAAGCGGAGCCCTGCCC
Source organism: Nuphar pumila (assembly GCF_984573655.1). Classification (NCBI taxonomy): domain Eukaryota; kingdom Viridiplantae; phylum Streptophyta; class Magnoliopsida; order Nymphaeales; family Nymphaeaceae; genus Nuphar; species Nuphar pumila. The sequence continues at coordinate 8,313,429 of NC_143257.1, forward strand.
CGACCTTGCCCCATTTGGACGGGGGATGAAGGGCATGAAATGGAGATGAAGGCAGGGATGAAGGTTAAAATCCATCCCCGTGCAGGGATGGACTTATGCGGGGATGGACTTATGCTTTCCCCCGCCCCATCCCCGTCTCAATTCCCACCTTGCCCCACCCCACCCCACCCCCAATACTTCTAAGGGATGACACTAGACCAAGGGAAAATGGGACCCCGCCCTGCCTCACCCCCGTTTGGACCGCGAATGAAAGACATGAAACAGGGATGGAGGCAGGGGTGAAAGTTAAAATCCATCCCCGTGCGGGGATGGAGGTTCGGATTTCAAGACGAGGCAGGGGTGGAGACCTTGTCCCCCGCCCCGGTCCATGGCCATCCCTACCTTGAGGGTTCAAAGTGAGATGCAGGAGCAAGGAAAGGTGAGTATGTGGGGCACGACCCGTGAGCCAAGGGCGGTTGCCGGGTCCGGGTCTCCTCGCCCACTTGCGCGCTCGATGATGAGCCCACGCGGTGCGGAGTCTCTCGAAAAAGAAGAGCAAGAAAAATGGCCACCCTCCCACCCTGATTTCCCTCGCAGTAAGCAACGGGGAAATCTTGGCCGCCGGATTTAGCGAGATTAAAATAATCGTGCGCGCGAGATCTGCCCGCACTGAAACTGCCGCGCTTGGTATCGGGATTCGTGGGTCCCTCTTTTTTACGTCTCTCTGGCCTGGCGCTTTTCCCATTGGAACCCTCGATTACTTCCGTTTTCCTTTAAAACCTTCTGACGCGATTTTTCTCCTTCTCTTCATTCTTCTTTTTTGACGTTTTTTCGGTTACGCTCCGGCTGTCTCCGGTCGCCGGAATCAGCCGATCCGATCGTTATCCGGCGGGTCTCCGAACAATTATGCGCCTCTGACCGCTGGAGAATGGGACTGTGCTACGGGAAAAACATAGCCGCTGCCGACGATGCCTCCGGAGACCCGCCGCCCTCCGCCTCCAGCAACGGCGTTGCCGTCCGGAGCTCGAGTCCGACGCACTCGTCGGTGGCGAACACCTGGCCCAGCCCATACCCGGTACCGTCCAGCCCGCTTCCGAGCTTCGGGGCCGCCTCCGCCAGCCCCTTGCCTGGCGGGGTAACTCCGTCTCCGGCGAGGTCGTCGACGCCGAGGAGGATCTTCCGGCGGCCATTCCCTCCGCCTTCACCGGCGAAGCCCATAAAAGCGTTGCTGGCGAAGCGGCAAGGGCCGACGAAGCCGAAGGAAGGGCCTATTTCGGAGGACGGCCTCGAGTCCGAGCGGCCGCTGGACAAGAGCTTCGGCTACAGAAAAAACTTTGCGGCGAAGTACGAGCTGGGGAAGGAGATCGGGAGGGGGCATTTCGGGCACACCTGCTCCGCTAGGGCTCGCAAGGGAGAGATCAAGGGCCAACTCGTCGCCGTGAAGATCATTTCGAAGGCAAAGGTATGCCTCTGGTTCGGTCTAGCGTTAGCTATGAAGGATTCTGTAGAATTTTTTATTCATTTTATGATTGCGATCTTCTTTCTTCCTGGTGTAATTTCGAATCTGATGGAGAAGCTTCTTTTCTTCTCTGAATTGATTGAAGTGCTTGCGTGATCGGAATTTGGAGAAATTACGGAACGGAGCTTCTCTTTATTGATGAGGTTTCTTGTTTGGCTAATTTCTCTTGGGCCACAAAATTCTTCTCTTCTAATGATCTGTCTTTTGAATTTGTGATTGATCACTGAACGCAGCTATTGGACAATGCCTAAACTTTTTTCTTGCTCTTAGATGGAGTTCCCTTTATTTCTTCTTGGTTGTTCAAGAAGCTTTGAGACTGTTCTGATTAGTACTTAGTATTATGTATTGGCAACTTTTGTGACCACTCTGTGCACCCGGAATTGGTAGCTGGTTTGTGTGTGAATCTTCGTCATGCTTGTTATCAGCACGAGAGGTGCAATTGCATTTGATCTTCCGTCCCTTTTGTTGTAAAGTATGCTCAATGGCGTGAATTACCTTACCTCATTGATTATGACCATGTATTTGTGGCTTTAGAGATGTAGGGGAAGTGCCTTGTATGTATTATCACCATCTTTCTGTAGTCCTACTTGCGCAATGTGCAGCTATGGTGCATGTATATGGCCTATTGAAACCGACCATATAGTTTTGGATGCACTGCTAGAGGTCTGTCCTGTTCTTGTCTGATTGCATTTTTCAGCTAGAGGAATTTGTGTTGCATTTGGAAGCCATCAAAATGCTTTCTTACGTTGTTACTGGCCTGTCACTTACAATGAAAGACACTTCTCTTTCCTTTTTTTTTTCTTTTTAATATTTTAAATTGAAGATGGTGTACATAATTAATGGGGACTGGGGAACATGTTTCCCTTTCATGCAAAAAATTCACATACTCGCAAATGCCTTAGTGAATTTAATGTCAGTCTGGTCCTTATGCATTGTGAAGCACTGATTTGTTGTTTTGTGTCCTTTGATTTTATCTCTGCTTAGTGGGAACTATGCAATTGTCTGCATTTACATACAAGGTGGGTTGCCTTATGGGGAACGAGTTAAATTGCATGCATATTTATACAGACTGGAATATTTTGTGCATTATGAAGAAATCTTTTTGCTTCGATGATTTGGACTTGAGTCGAATGCCCCAACCCATTTAATGAATTTTGCTCTGATGATTTGAACTTGAGTCGAATGACCCAACCAATTTAATGAACAGTTTGGACCTGACTGGAATTTAACCAGCCAGGTTGAATTTTGGTCATGCTTTCTAGACCTAGACCAAGGGTAAAACATTCAGCAATCAGATCTTGAGATAGGCCTGCTGAGTCTGAAGCCATTTATGTCCTATGGTAAATGCTTTCACTTTACATAGTAAGTTTTCAATGCATATTGTTGTGTGCTGCACCCGATACTGCTGTTTGCTTGTTGGCATCAGAAATAACCTATAATTGTTCATAAGGATTTTTATGTATTTCACATCCTGTTTTGGCAATATTTGTTTCTAACACAAGGTTAATTTTCTTTTCCCTTACCGAAGAGCTTAAGACTAGTTTCGTTCCATTGGATCAGCTTCATGTTATGTGATGAATGGGTTTGACATTTTTTTATTTGACAGATGACAACTGCCATAGCAATTGAAGATGTTCGACGGGAAGTTAAAATATTAAAAGCTCTATCTGGGCATAAACATTTGATCAAATTCTATGACGCTTGTGAAGATGCCAACAATGTCTACATTGTTATGGAGTGCGTTCTTTTAGCTTTTGTCTCGGATTTACTAAAAGCTCTATGATCTTTTTCTTGCTATTTCATCTCAATCATCTTTTCCCTGTTGCTTCTATTCTTTGGAGTTTCTAGAATATATATATATATACATATATATATATATATATATATATATATATATATATATATATATAATGTTCCTAAATGTTTGCTGTAGATATTTTTATCATTTTTTATTCCAAAATTAACCAAATGTATTAATTTTTCAGATTGTGTGAAGGTGGTGAACTTTTAGAAAGGATTCTATCGAGGTTTGTACTTTTATTCTTTTCACTTCAGTTTTGATAATGTGGGGCATGTATAATTAAGGAATTTATCTTAATGTCTCTTTTATGCGCTGTGGCTCTTTAGAGGAGGAAGATACACTGAAGAAGATGCAAAAGCGATAGTTGTACAAATCTTAAGTGTTGTAGCTTTCTGCCACCTTCAAGGTGTGGTGCATCGTGATTTGAAGCCAGAGGTTTGTATCATATTTTATAGCCTTGTTTTTTAAGCATAAGTTTCTCATTTTCATCTGTTCAATTTCCAATTAGAAGGGTATGTGTTTTTTCACCTTTGAAAATATGATTTGATTTTGTATGAATGTCACCTTGACACTGTAATCATTCTGGACCAGAATTTTCTTTTCACTACTAGGGATGAAGATGCACCTATGAAGATTATTGATTTTGGGCTTTCTGACTTCATTAGACCAGGTAACACTTGGTTGTGACTTTTTGAGCAAACTCTGATAGAATGATCATGTCCTAGTGTTATCCTTAGACTGTTATGCATTTCCAGCACAAGTACTAATATGGTGACACAAAATAGAATGTAGAAGTCTAGTCTACCATGTGACGTTGCCAGTTGTATAAGATGAAAAATATTTTTAGGATTGACAAAATTATGGAGATTTTGGGAAGAACCTTGGCTGCATGTTACATGTGGAATCAAGTAGTCTCTCTCTCTCTCTATGTGTGTGTGTGTGTGTGTGTGTGTGTGTGGTAATACATCCGTGCTAAATATGACACTGCTAAATGAATCATTTTATTGGATTTCCGGTATTTTTTCGAAATTCTGACCATACATATGTGTTCAACGTGATTGATTTACTAGAAATCGACACGTGGATCATACATTTTGGATGGAAAAATGGCATTTGGAGCATAAAAAATGTATGAAAATTGTGGGCCGTTGATTTTTAAAACCTTATAAAAACCTGTCCATGCATCGGAATCAAATGCTCCAAGAACTGATTCCTATAAAAAAAGCATATAGATCACATCTGTACGGTCAGAATTTTGAAAAAAAACTGAAAATCCAATAACATGTTTCATTTAGCACCATGCCATATTTAGCACGATTGTATTACCATATATATACACACACACATCATAGTTACAAATATCACGAAGATTTTGAAAATCTTGTGATATTATTGTGTACTATTCAAAACATGTGATATTTCATTTAGTATTGCAAGATTTTCAAAATATTTCCTTTTTTTAAAAATCATGATATTATTGCTATTTCTGACGATTATATCACGAGTTTAAATAACATAATAAATATGCATTTGATATAAGAGCAAATTCATAAATTTGCTCACTTAAAAAAACTATTAAAAATGGCTTATCCTCCTCTAGGAGGCATTTAATGCCAATCCCATGTGAGATGGAGCAGGCTTCCTGAGATAGAACGGGGGGAAGCCCATCCTTTTTTAACATGGGTGGGGGTTTTCGCTTCCTCATTATCTTCGATAATGGTATGATTCCCATAGAAGAGAATAACGTAAAAGCTATTTAATGAGCAATACTGCCCCCTTGCCGACTCTCTTCTCCTACCTCCCTCGCTCCTAGATGTTTCTATTTTTATTTTTTAATTTTCCAAGAGTACTCTGAGAACAAGATTTTCTGAGAAAACTCACTTTTTTAAAATCTCTCTAGATATTCCATTGCCAAGAGTACCCTGAGAACAAGATTTCTTGAGAAAACTCACTTTTTCAAAATTTCTCGAGATATTCCTTTGCCAAGAGTACCCTGAGAACAAGATTTGTGACTATGATATATATAGAGGCATGTCCCTCTATACAAATAACTGTATAAGTTTGCCAGTACTTTCTTAATGGTTTTCAGCCAGTGGTGATGTTGAAAACTGGTGGGATGCACCATCTATTAAGACTGGATTGTACATGTATATACGGGTCCAGATCTGGACTCGTATCTCTATCTTTGTAATATCGGGTCTGGACTGAAGAGTCACAGACCCGACCCGAGCTGATGGTTATAAGTTCACGTTAAAGAGTAGGGCACAATGATTTTGCCTAAAGAAAGGCGTGTTACATGCTGCAGCCTTCTCCCCCCTCTCTCTTCCACCAACATAGAAGAATCAGATACTCACAGGTGCGTGTTTCCTTTCATGGTATCAGAGTAGGGCGAGGATAAAACCCTGTTGAATCAAGACTGCTGATTTCCATCAAGGCTCTAGACTTTTCCAGGTTAGTTTTAATCTCTTCTCAATCTCTTTCTTCCCAAAATCTTTTCTCAACATCCTTCTTTCTTCTTTCTTTTCTTATAAAACCCTATTGAATCAAGACTGCTGATTTCGATCAAGGCTCCAGACTTTTCCGGGTTAGTTTTAATCTCTTCCTTCTCAATCTCTTTCTTCCCAAAATCTTTTCTCAACATCCTTCTTTCTTTCCTTATTCCTTTTCTTTTCCAGGCGTGATTTCATAAAAAAAAATCACGTCAGATCCTGATCCAGGCATGATTTTTTTTTGTCAAACCTGTTTTTCCCGTCAAACCTGTTTTCCCTTTAAACTTATTTTTCTTTATTTTTTTTCAATCTCATTGCTTTCTTATCTATATCACGACAAACCTGATCTGATCGTGATTTTCAAAGAAAAGGGGGTGGGGGGCTTGCTGACTCTGTTCAATTCCTGTTTAAAAAAAAAAGGAAAATAAACCCTTCTATTCTCAGGAATCAGCATTGTTTCCAGATTCCGTTTGTTCCATTCTCAGGAGTCATACCAGATCAGTTTATTTTTCCTCCTGCTCTCGTTTTATATCTGATTTCTGTTTCAAATCAGAGATTGTCCCTTCCTTGCATATATCGTTGATCCTTAGTCAAAGCATATAACCCAAAGCACGAGTTGATTTTATTTTGTAATTGTTCTAGATCTCGATTTCTGCAAAGCATTTCTGAAGCAATATATCAAGACTGTCCGCAAAAAAAAAAGAGGGCTGGACAAGTCTATTGCATTGCTGAGCAACTTTTCTTACCAATTTTTCTTACCTTCTTTTTCATGGATTCCCCATCACTTCCGTCCAGTTTTCTTGGTCAACTCATCTCTGAGAAATTGAATAATTTTTCATGGATTCCCCATCAGTTCCGTCCAGCTTTCTTGGCCAACTTATCTCTGAGAAATTGAATAATTCCAATTACTTGACCTGGAAAAGGCAATTTTTTCCTTTTATTCGTAGTTTGGACCTCTCTGGCCACCTGGATGGAACGATTCATGCACCATCTGAGTTTATTCTGCAGGAAGAGCGAGATGATAAAGGAGAAGTTTCTAACAAACTAGTTCACAATCCAGAGTATACAACATGAAAAAGAAAAGATCAGGTTGTCGTGGCTTACATTACCTCTACTTTTTTTCAAGAGGTATTAGTGGCCATTCCAGATGAATGTTCAGCTAGAGAACTGTGGCAGATTCTAGCACAAACCTATTCACAGATTTCAGAGGCTAGGATTCTTCATTTAAAGAGGAGTTTCAGCTCCTAAAGAAAGACAATTTATCAGTTACAGAATACATGAACAAAGTCAAGAGCATCACAGATCAATTAGTGATGGTGGGTTGTATAATTCATGACAAAGAAAAAATTCAACAAGCGCTGAATGGTCTTGGATCTGACTATCACATGTTGGTCACCTCTCTTCTATGCCTTCCTTTATTGCCTAACTTTGATGATATGCGGGCAAAACTACTGCAGTATGAAGTTACCATTAGAGGTGAGGAGCTGCCTCAAAATAGCAATCATGAGGTTCTCGTCACAGGCATGGTGGCAGGATGAGGATGTGGAGGCTTTTAAGGTGGACGGGGACAGAGAAGAGGTAATCAAGGAGGTCGTAGATTACTTCCCACGCCTAATGTGTCACCTAATCCACTCCCAGGGAACCAATCCTCTAGACATATACCAACGTGTTTTCAGTGTAATAAAAGGGGCACATTAAGGCAAATTGCAAGCATAATCCACAAAATAAAGGCAGATTTAATGGTACTCAAGCTTCCACTAGAGGACAAGCAAGGGATAAAAAGGAGAATATGAAGAATCTCTTGATTTCTGCTCTTTTCGAGTTAAGTTTTAAGCAAACTGAGCAAGGAACTTGGTACATTGACTCTGGGGCTGCTGCACATGTGACAGGTGATGCTGGTAAGATTTCTCAACTCATTCTTTATCGTGGTAAATTCAATATTAAAACTAGAGATGGTGCCCTTCATCCTATCTCTGATATTGGAAACATTTTTCTTCCACTCCCAAACTCTTCACTTCTTTTATCTAATGTTTATCACTCATCCAGTATTGTTAAAAATATTGTTTCTGTTTTTAAACTTGTCAATGATACTAATTTCTCTGTCGAATTTACTCCTTCTGTTTGTGTCAAGGATCTTCTCACAAAGAAGACACTCGTTGAAGGAGAAGGACAGGGGAATATGTATGTCCTCAAAGAGTCCCCTACTGCTCGTGTCGCTCCAATAAAGTCACAGACAGTTCAGCCAGTGTCATTCAAAGATTGTTTTAGTCTATCTCAGTGTAATAAGCCAGACATTTGGCATCGTCGTTTGGGTCATTGTAATCGTTCATTCATTGAAAGACTTGTGTCTAGTGGACTTGTTCCACATTCTAATTTGAATAATGAGTCTGATGTTTCTCTTTTTCCCAGTTGTCATTTATGTAAGAGTCATGTTCTTCCATTTCACTCAATAAATCAAAGAGCTTCTGTGCCTTTTGAAATTGTCTATTCTGATGTTTGGGGATCTGCTCCACAATCTTCTTTATCGGGCAACCGCTATTATATCACTTTTATTGATAGTTATTCCAAATATACTTGGATCTATTTTATGAAACATAAATCTGAAGTGTTCAAGCTTTTTCATGCATTTTGTGCCTTAGTAGTCAATTTGCATCTCAAATCCAACATTTCCAATGTGATGGTGGGGGAGAGTATCTATCAAAGGAATTTACTGAATTTCTTCAGGATAATAGAATAAGTCATCAAATATCTTGTCCACACACTGCAACAAAATGGTGTGGCAGAAAGAAAATACCGTCATATCGTAGAAAGTGCCTTGAGCATAATACATGGTACTCATGTCTCTTTAAGCTTGTGGACGAAAGCTTTTCATTCTGCTGTGTACGTCATAAATCGACTGCCCATGAAATTGCTTGCGAACCAATCTCCTTATTTTACACTCTTTGGGACTCACTCTAATTATAATGAATTGCGAGTGTTTGGTTGTGTATGTTATGTATGTTAAAATGTAAAACTGTATATATATATATATATATATATTTTATTTCTTTCTTTTCTGTAATTTTTTTTCTTTATTTTTATTTTTTGTCTTTATGTCATCTAGTTCAGTTTGAACTAGAATGACTGTTGCTAGTCAAGTTCTGTCCAGACTTGACTAACAATAGAGCTGTTGGACTGACACAACCCAACAGCTCTAAATAGAGCTGTTGGACTGTGTCCAACAACTCTATTGAGTCCTCTTTCAGCTGTGTATATAAAGGGGTGTAATCCGTCTTGTATTTTAATTCCAATGCTTCTTAAGCAATTGGTTTTTCATATCAATAAAGAATGCATTTTTATTTTTATTTTGTTTCCAATTATACCCTTTTTAAGGGTTATGCTTTAGTGTCATTCTTGACACTTGCCCTTGTGAATCTAAGCTCGTGTTTCAAAGATCCCCATTTCATTTCATGGTATCAGAGCCGCGGAAGTACTAAATCTTGAGGAAAAGTTGCCTCGGTTTTCGTTCTCATTTGCAAAAGTGTTCGTCACTTGAAGAGAAGTGTTTTATCACTTCATTGGGGAAGATTTCACATCTTGTTGTATTGTTTTTTCTTCTTTCTTTTTCATTTTTCTTCTTGTTTCTCTTCTATCCCTATTTTTTCTCTCCTTGTAATCGATGGATGACAATGATAAAGTCACCATCATGCCTATGAAACTATGCGATACGAACTATGTAACATGGGCTTCAATTATGAAGCACCATATATGGGGAAAAGGCCTATGGGGGATTGTGGATGGTTTCGATTCAGAACCTAAGTTATCTCTTATTAAAAAGGAGAAAGATAAAGAGGTCCCTCTATCGGAAGAAGAGAAAATCAAGGCTATTGCCTCATACGAGAAGAAATGGAAAGAATGGAGAATATCTCATGCAAAGATAATGTCATGACTTATCAATAGCGTTGAAATTAAAAAATGCTCAAGTCTTGCCAAATTTGATCATGCCGATAAGGCATGAGAATACCTTAAGAATGTGTATTCTCTTAAAGATATTGCACACGTGTGCAACCTCCAAGAGAAAGTTCGAATGATGACACAAGGAGACAAAACTATTCATGAATATTACAATAGGTTGTCCGAACTTTGGGAAGAACTTTTCCTTTTAGAACCAAAGTGGCATTGTGTCGAAGACATCGAGCTTCGTCAGAAACAACTCAATGCTGAACATTTTTACCAGTTTATCACTGGATTAAGGCCGGAATTTGAAACCACTAAATCGGCCTTCCTTTACCGAGGAAAAAATTCTTCTATTGAAACTATTGAAGAGTTAACAATGAAAGAAAATCCTCTCCGGAAAGGTTCTTCAAAAATTGAAGATGATTCCGTTTTAGCTGTGTCTAGACCAGGGAATCATGTTCGATCATATAGGCCTCCTCACTTTAACCGACAAAATGATGACTATGATAAGAAGAAAGTTATTTGTCATCACTGTCATGAACCGGGACACTACAGGCCACAATGTCCCAAACTTAAGGAGCTGAGAGAAAAAAGAGCAGCAATTGCTGGATCGGAGCCTAAAGATCAGGATGCACCAGTTTCTCTGCCCCAACTAATGGAGATTCTTCAGCCTCTCATCAAATGTGCTTCTTCTTCATCTGAAGCTTCAACCGGCGCAGCAACCTCATCTTTTTTTGATCCAGGTAAAATTTCTTGGCTCCTTGACTCTGGTGCATCTTTTCATATGACTCTAAATAATTAAAGTCTATCCAAATGTATTAAAAATAAAACAAGTGTGTCAAAGGTCTTTACTGCTGATGAGACTTCTCTTGAAATAGAAGGAATAAGAAATTTTGAAAAAAATTCTAAAACAAAGAAATTTTCTATTCCATAAATTAGACATGTTCTCAAATTAAATTTAAATCTTCCAAATTTAAGCCGTATCTCTATCTTTGTAATATCGGGTCTGGACTGAAGAGTCACTGACCCGACCCGATCTGGTGGTTATAAGTTCACGTTAAAGAATAGGGCACGATGATTTTGCCTAAAGAAAGGCGTGTTACCTGCTGCAGCCTTCTCCCTCCTCACTCTTCCACCAACATAGAAGAATCGGATACTCACAGGTGCGTGTTTCCTTTCACCATCTTGAAGAGATCTCACACAACAGACAGCTTTGTCACAGTAGGAACTGCTATTTGATTCTTTTTCACATTGGTAACTTTGACATCAATGTCTGATAAATTTTATACCCTTGCGAAACAAAATGTTTCCTATTTTGGTGCTGGAGTGGCTGGAAACCTGCCCATGGTGGATGGCATCATCCTACCAGTTTCTGCCTAATCTACTGCTGAATGGTAGCAGGAAATGCTTGATTTTGTCATGTCAGTGATGCAAATCAATTGTACAAGACACTTATTTACATGTGCGAGTGACACACACAATCTCTCTCTCTCTCTCTCTCTCTCTATATATATATATATATATATATATATATATATATATATATATAGAGAGAGAGAGAGAGAGAGAGAGAGATGGTGCTTCTATTGTGGTACCGAACCTCCATAACTTATGGACTTATGGTGGTGTACACTTGATTTACACCAATCTAGGCTCTGAAACCGAAAACTAACCTTTGGATCATGTTTTATTTACTACTTTAATGTGTTAAAGTTGACTCAACATAATGTCTTAGACCATTTATAGATCGTCTTTATCTTCATAAATTGTGAGCCATCAATTTTTCACCAATCTTATTGGTATAATGAAGATGATAAAACCTCCTAACATAGTAAATTAGCCATGTTAGACCAGTTTTCACACATTTCTTCCTTGTTTCCCTGCATGATTCCTATGCGCTTCGCTCACGCTTCTTTTCATGTTTTCCATGTGCTTCCTTTCACTCTGGCAACTATCATTTTTAGATTTTGAGAAGAATTTAATTCTTACACTACAAAATAAAAAAATTTAAGAATAGTAATTTTTGTTTTAGTTTTTATTCCCTTCTCCTTTGATTAGTATTTTGCTTCCCACTCGATCCCATATAACTTCGTTTTTTATTCCTATTTTACTTTTAATTTGATTCCTCGCTTCCTACTACTTATAAATTTTTAAATATCTCGCTTCTCGTTTAGTTTCCCGCTTCTGCGTCTAGTCTGGTAACCTCATGTTACACACATCCTTATGGTTAGATTTAACATCTGGCAGCTAGATCCAATCAAACAAGAGTGTACCAGTCTTATCATGGTTCAGAACCACCATATCCCTTCTTGTTATATATATATATATATATGTATATATATATATATATATATATATATATATATAGTTTTAGTAACAGCAGCTGGCAATTAATAGTTCGGACATAATGATACTTTATTCTACTGATAAAACAACATTTAGATTTCATCTCACTGTTTCTTGTTTTGTCTTGGTTGTGATATGCCCCACACACGATGGGCTTCTCTGAAAATTATTGGTCTTCCATCTCACGTTTCAGTAATTTTTTATTAAGCCATTGTTGGTGTCGAGCGACATGATTTTCAATTTATCAGGCTGCTATATGTATTTCTTTTGTCCTTGGTCCTTATTGCCTTAAATACTTTGACAATTGTTTTTCGTTGGAATGCATATTTGAGTTTCTTGCACAATGCTGGCCTTTTGCACACCTAATCTCCTTTGTACAACACCTGCATGGTGTGCTGATTTCTTCCTGATATCAGTCTTTCTGCAGTTGCTACTTTTATAAAAGCCATGTGAAGAATTAACTGTTTAGTTTTTTTAGTGTGCCAGAATTTGCCATTTTGGAAGGTTCACGTTTACCATGTCTTGTTCTGGTTGTCCCTCGGTGTAAAACCCTCCAAGTGCCCCTCCCACCAGGAAAGTCTCTTCACTGCGTCAGCATTGTGGCAAGAGATGTGTGCCTCAAGTCTCGAACTCTGTTTATACTTTCACTTGAACACCTTAAGCCGACCCACCTAGATGGGTGTCTGGAGCCCATGTGGACACCTTCATAGGGTTTAAATGTTGATGTTCTATGATGTAGGTTGCATGTGGACAAATCCACCTTTCTTGTAGGCTGAAGCTTGGACTAAGATGATGAATCTTCACATTAAGGATTTTTATGGGATGTTGTTGAACCTTGAGGTTCCAAGTTTTCGAAAGGGGAAATATGATTAGGCAGGCCTTTCTTGGAGAGTGGTTAGGTGGCCCTTTATTTAACTCTATAATAGATGCAATTCCAGTAAAGGTTTTTTAAGGCTATGATGCTACATGTATGCGAAGAACATAAAATCATTAAGGTATGTGTTTCAGAAGAATTCAATTTCCTGTAGGTTCCTTTCCTTTGCATGGCTTGAGTACAGGTGTGAATCGAGACTATTGGGTGCCTTAAGATCCTGTTAGATGGGACCTTTTAGCAGGGTGACATTGTATGAGATAGGGAGATGGTGGCTACTTTCAGCATGTTGGTGGCATGGTTTGAAAAGAATTCTTGTTTTTCCAAGAGGTGGTCTTTCTAGAAAAGAGCTGGAGTCAACATACTGTTGGAGTTGAGTTAGGATATTGACTAGGTGGGGATCTATACTGGATTGGGACCTCAATACTAGTACTGGGACTTCATCCTTTAAATGTTTCTCCTGCTGTCTCACTTGGTTTAGCTGCTGGCTAATAAGTCTCTGTTATACTATTTCTTATAGCAATTTTCTTTAATTGGCTTAAAAAAAAATTAAATTGCTAGCATGTCACACCTGAGATGGTTAGATTTTATGGTGGTACTTGAGTCATTATTCTTGAATAGACCAAGCAATTGTAATGTGCTACCTCTTACATCATGCCTTGAATAGTTGGGTTCCATGGCAGTGCATGTATAAATCATTTAGCAAATTCTCGCCAGGCTCCTGCTTCCAAGGGTCTCTCCTGAATCATTTAGTGGCAAAGTGTTGTTTCTAGCTAGCTCCTAACATCTGGTAATAGGACTATGTTGTCTAGAGGCACTAGGTAGAAGTGCAAAATTGACTTAAAGATGCCTTGCCAAACTAAAGTCCAAATGTTGATATGTAGTTGTTATTTTTGCTTATGCCAACGAAAACGGTTTTTGTGCAAAGAAGATTATGGACTGCCCATTTGTAAGTTATGCATTGCATGCTTTTGTAGGCTATGGTGGTTAATGGTGTTTATATATTAATGATGCTCATATGAGATTCACACTACTTGGATTTGGTGGACCTAATTATTTGCTTAATTTCTTTTATGTTGTTGTATCACATTTGATGTTAAATGCTTTTCTTTCTGCCTTGATGATTTTCTAGCTTTGCTGAAATGTTTTTCTGAAAATAATAGTCTAAAAGTTACATTAGTTCTTTCTTTTAATCATTACCTTAAATCATGGTTTTGCCTATGTTCTTGCATTGAACATCTGTGAAGAAATGTATGGTTGCTTCTCTTGGTATCATCCTTCATCAATCAAGTTCTTTTGTTTATTATCACTTCTGTCACACAAGCCTCCCATGTTTGAAATAGCTATACGTTTCTTATTTGTTTATGTTTTTTCTTTTGACTTTTCTATCGTTGACTGTGCTATTGATTGCATTTTTCTGGCAGAAATTACAAATTTTTGTTTTGTGCAGATGAAAGATTGAATGATATTGTTGGGAGTGCATATTATGTTGCCCCTGAGGTTCTTCATAGATCCTATAGTATGGAAGCAGACATTTGGAGTATAGGTGTTATAACATACATTTTATTGTGTGGTAGCAGACCTTTCTGGGCTCGGACAGAGTCTGGAATATTTCGTTCTGTCCTTAGGGCAGATCCTAACTTTAACGATGCACCATGGCCCTCAGTATCTCCTGAAGCAAAGGATTTTGTAAAGAGGCTTCTCAATAAAGACCACCGTAAAAGAATGACTGCTACACAAGCTTTAAGTAAGTTTACTTCCAGTACTTGTATGCAGAATTCTATGTGGATGCATTCAGTACCCATTCTTAGTTTTAAAGTCCTTTTTGAGTCTATATGTATTGCTTTTCTTATCATTTCAACTTTCCATCTGCCTCTCACTTGTTGCTGGGACTATTGGGATAACTATCTTCATTTTTGCATTTCCAGCCCATCCATGGCTTCGAGTGGAGAGTCGGCCAGTTCCCTTGGATATATTAATTTATAAGTTGGTCAAATCATATCTTCGTTCAAGTCCTCTTAAACAAGCAGCTTTGAAGGTTCCCTTTTTCTCTTTATTGTTCATTCTCATAATATGTATAGATAACAGACTTCCATCTTCTAAGTTGTTGAATTGCTGCTATTGCTGCTGGACATTTGATTTAAAATTGTCCACTTTAAGCAATCTTCTCTATTGTTATCATGTCAGTTGCTAATTTTTTTATGCTTGCTATGTGCCAATTTTACATATAGGCATGCTCAAGTAAGATAGGTTCATTGTCCTTTTGTACAAGCTTGACTGGTTGAGGTGGGGTTAGTCCTGCCCTGTGTGGCAACCCAAGATTGTTGTAACAAATTCCACGGATCTGGTTCTCTACTACTAAAAAGAAAAAAACAAAGAAAGGAAACATAAGGCCTCTTTTCTGCAAAATCTTTCTTCATGGAACTTCTCTGGTGTTTAGGTTTTTAAGATAGAACCTGTAATGTACTGAATGGAATCAGATTGTTGGTTTATATTCTTGATTTAATGCTGCATGCTGTCTCACTTTGTGTCTATATCTTATTATTTTCGTTATTGGGATCATTCATTTTAAAATCTTGAGCTATTTTCAATAATGTAACACTCATTTCTAAAAGTTGGTGTCTGCTGCTATTACATTGTACATGCATCTCAGTATCAGATGCAGGCATATTTTAGAAAGCTGCCTACCATACAAACGGACAGGCCTGCTAATGTGGCCCAGTTGCGGTTAAACAGAACTAGACATTTATTGTACCTTGAACACCTGTCTTCTTTTACTTTTTTTTATTTTTTATAATTAATCTTGTGCAGCAAGTTCAGTCAAGATGTATGCTGCTTGGCTTTGTTCATAGAAATTATGAAACTGTCTTCACCTTGATTTGATTTACCTGGTATATAGAATCAATGTTCATGTTGTATGTCTTTCTCTCAAGGCATTAATAGGTTCGGGTTATTTGGCCTATTTGCCATTATCAGCAAAAGTACTGCCCCATAAATGAAAGAGAACAGATGCCAAGGCGCTAATTTCAATTTCGCCATGAACTTTTTCTCTTTTGTATTTTTCAATCACAACATGATGTCGATCTGCCTTGAGCATACACATTTCAACTATTATTTTTGTGTCTAGTGCTGCTGTTTCTTTATTTTTCTTTTTTAGATTTTCTAAAGCTTGCTCTGTCTTACTTAGTATTTCCTCTCATTCTCACGTAACTGACAGAAAGGTTGTAGTTACGGTAGGGCATTGTTTTCCATTTTGGAGTTTCTCTGGAGATGCCATAATCTGTTCTTATCTCATTTAAAGACTAGTCCGTCATGAAAGAAAGGTGGATTCACGGGGCTCAATAGGGGTATGAAAATGGGTTGGGTCAAACCTGGCCCATATCTGGATCAAATTTTTGAAGATTGGTTCCAGATCTATCCGACTCAGATCTCACATTATAATCCCGGAACTGGTAATTGTTTTAGTTCCTATGACACTGAATCTGCTTTATATGGGAAAAATCTAATGATTTTCATGTGGAAAAGTTATAACAGACCAACAGAATTCGGTCTAACTTAGACCGAATTCTGACCCAGATCTGATCATATTTGTTTATCTGAATCCTGTGTGTATCCCAATAGATCAACCATATTTATTCTTGACCTGATCTGGACTTAGATATATTACCCAGATCTAGTAATATGGGTCAGATCTGGTTTGGACCAGGGTCTGATATCTGATCAATATGCGTCCCTGGTATCACAGATCACAATAATCCATAATTTCTTTTGCATAATGAATAGACAATTGAAACTTATTGTAAACTAAAGTGGTATAGGAATTATGTTGAGGGTGTAAACAATCATGAGGTTTTTGTTCAGTGACTTGAATGAACCAAGAGCAGACTGTTGTTGAAGAACAATAAATAGCTCAACAATTAAATCCGTACTTGATAGCTTTTAAGTCATCATGCAAATTCATGATATTGCTCCTTTTGTACCTTGCACAATTCTAATCTTACACAATGAAGATTTTTCCATAAATCTCCAAGTGTTTCCAATTCTTAAATCACTAAATTGCAAAATTTGTCTTTGCTGTCAATTAGTGTGATCAATTTCTCCAGTCCTTATAAAAAAAAAATTCTCTTCAGTAGACAATTTCTCCTTTACTTCTTTTGTTGAAGAGGCACTTTTTTGTTATTTTCTGTGAATTTGCTGAAGTTTCTGATATTTTAATTTCTCTCATGGAGTTAGCCGGCACTTCCTCTTTCTCGTATTTCTGAATATGGGTGAATTTGGTTGCAGGCATTATCAAGAGCTCTGACAGAGAACGAACTATTCTACCTTAGATCTCAATTTAAGCTCCTGGAGCCAAGTAAAGATGGACACGTTTCTCTTGAGAACTTCCGCATGGTTTGTAATTGTGCTCTTGTTCTATGTTGATTTTTGTTCATGATACTGCGTTAAAAACTATGACTGGAACTATCCCCTTTGTGTAACTAATAAGCATTGGAATTCTTTATCTGATCAATATGGACTTCTGTACAAAAGATAATGATGGTTGTTTAATTTTTGACAATTGTGCAGGCTCTTATGAAAAATGCTACTAATGCCATGAAGTTGTCGAGAGTCCCTGATATTTTGAGCACTGTATGCTACTAAACACTTTTCTCACACAGCTTGGGTCTCATTTTTAATCAAACAAAAGACATTGTGTTCTATGAAGTTTTTTGATACACATAGTCCAACACATTTATCAGGAAGGCATTGTTGAACTCTCAAGTGCACCAGCTCACTCTTATGCATAATCAATCCTTTTAGTTATGTATCCTCCATCAAGATCTAATTGGAGATGCATGTGAAAACTAGCCTTCCTCTGCCATTTCTTTTGTTGCAAATGTACTGTCAATTGAAGATTGCTGATCGATAGACCTTTTATGCATCATGTGTAGGGGTGGCAATCGGGTCAGCATACCTCAACCCGAACCCGACCCGTTTATTAAACGGGTAACCCGACACAACCCGCCAACCCATTTAATAAACGGGTTGGGTCGGGTAAACGGGTTGGCAGGTTAGCGGGCAGGTTGACCCGCCCGCCTAACCCGTTTATTAAACGGGTCAGCCGGGTTGGCATACCCCTAACACGAACCCGACCCGTTTAATAAACGGGTTAGGCGGGTCGAGCTGTTTATTAAACGGGTTAGTTTAAGCCCAACCCGAACCCGCCTAAGAGGCGGGTTGGCGGGTCGTGTCAGGTTTTGCCACCCCTAATCATGTGTGCACGCGTACATGCACACACACACACCAATCAGAGAAATGTCATCCTTCTATCTTCTCTTGGAATGTGTACTTTTAATTTGTTTAACATTTTTGTAATTGATCTTAGTTTCCTTTTTATGGAGTACATATATATAGAGAAGGGTGGATGCCCTTCTCGTCCGAAATCGGTACCGGTGGTCAGCTAAAGGTCGAAAAACCGCCTTTAGTGGTGATCCAAAAACACTGCTAAAGGTTTTTTTTTTAAAAAAGAAACGTTTCCCCCACTGATCTTGCGCAATCAGCAGCGGAAACGGGTCTGATATCATCAAACACTTTTGTGTGTTTGATGAAACTCTCTCTCTCTCTCTCTATATATATATATATATATATGTGTGTGTGTGTGTGTGTGTGTGTGTGTGTGTGTGTGAAGAGAGAGACCAGCTCCTGAATAGTCTTATCTCCTAAACCATCCTAAACAGCTTCAACAGACAAAGTTTTGGGTGTTTGCTTAACCCAAATTCATAGAGGTATTCTCTATAAGTTACTTAGTAGAAACATGTATTAGAGTAGGCATTTTTCATGTTTACTTCTGTGTTTAGAGATAAAAAATAGACAGCTGATATTGCATTGACACTTGGTGAAATAGAAATCAACGTTTCTCATTGAATCATTTCAATTCAAAGTATATTTTTTAGTGAATAAGCAAATGATAAACACATGTACAGGTTAGGATACATTTTTTAAAAGTGTTTAGGATGGTTTAGGACATAAACTGTTTAGGATCTATTCATCACTATATATATATATATATATATAGAGAGAGAGAGAGAGAGAGAGAGAGAGAGATATGGTAGCTGCTAGCTACTTTTCTAGCTAACTGCCATGCTAATCGGGCTTTCGAAGGGTTTTTCCATGCTTTCCTGTACAGGTGTGTTCTACATGTTTGATTTTATAGAAATCGACTCTTGGATCATCCGATTCCGATACGCTAGTAGGTTTTTATAAGGTTTAAAAAATTGAGTCTAAGATTTTCTTAAATATTCTAGGCTTAAAAAATGATGTTTTTCATCGAAGAAAACATAATGCAAGTGTCGTTTCCTAGTAAATTGACCGTGCCAAGCACATGGTTATATTTAAGTAATACGTAGGAAAAACCCTTCGAAAGCTCGGTTAGCATGTCTGTTAGCTAGAAAAGTGGTTGGCAGCTACCACCTTCTCTCTCTCTCTCTATATATATAATGTATATATATATATATGTATATATATATGTATGGGAAAATATTTGCTACTAATGAAGGTAAGGAACTAATAGACATGTTCAGCATGATTTGTTTGCTAAGGGTCAAGCCTTGGATCATGCTTTTCTGATGTAAAAATGTGGTTTTTGAGTTATGAAATTTGGGACATTGTGGGCCATTGATTTTTGGACCCCTTTAAAAACCAAATTACTTGTCATAATCACATGATTCAAAAAAATTTCCCACTAAATAAACCATGTAGATCACATCCGGAACATTTGATCTAAAAAAGTTGGAAATTTTTTAAGAAAAAGTTGATTTCTACTCATTAGTTCCCTACCTTCATTAGTAGCCAATATTTACCTTATAAATATATATATATATATATATATATATATATATATATATATATATATATATAGAGAGAGAGAGAGAGAGAGAGAGACTAGAATATGAGATCTACCTTCATCAATTATGAGCCTTTTCTTGTTGCCTTGTTTTTTAGATGGAACAACCGTCTCTGAGAAAGATGGATTTTGATGAGTTTTGCTCTGCCGCGATAAGCATATACCAACTGGAAGCTCTTGAAGGATGGGAACAGATTGCAAGCACAGCATTTCAATATTTTGAAGAGGAGGGCAACCAAGTAATCTCAGTTGATGAATTGGCTCGGGTAAGTGATGCTTCTTATCCCTGAACAACTTACCTCAATTTTAATGCCTTAAAGTAATAAAATAAATTTTCCAGGAAATGAACCTTGGTCTGGCTGCTCATGCAATTCTCCGTGATTGGATTAGAAATTCTGATGGAAAGCTTAGTTTTCTGGGTTACACCAAATTCTTGCATGGTGTTACCCTACGCAGTTCCAACGCAAGACATCAGTAGTCTAATGCTAGCCTGCTGATTCAGACCCATATTGAAGTCGTTCTCGTGGGTTCCTGGTTTTAGCTGTTGGCAGAATGTGTATAGATGAATATGTGGTGAAGTCCCCATCAGATTTCTAAGGCCGTGAGGTTGAGCTATTCAATGTTTTCTTTCATGTGGCATCTTGCCTGGTGATTATTTGTCAACTCTTGTCTCCATGCCATGCTGTGTATCATAGAATGCTGTCTTTCCTTCTTATTTAGGCCAATGTTAGGAATAGATATGGCACATGGAGCTTGAATAATGTTTCTAATTGGGGGCAGAGCTCGCAAGTGATTAGCTTCTGCCGATGTTATGTACATGCAGTGGAGAAGTCCATTCACGGGGTAAGCTTAAAGGGCTTCGTCTGTTTCTTTTATGATGTTTATTTTGGAGGGCAGGGAATGGAGGCGTTTACATATGATTTATACAAACTTCAATTTGTGTAATTGATTTTTTTCTCTCTTCTTTTCAAGTGCTTCAGATATATCACTTTTATACCTTTATGTTTATTTTTTCTTTTTCAAACTGCTTAAAGGATGGCTGAGTCAAGTCATGGTCAGAAGGAAATGCAGATGGATACGGCATCAAGAATATGTTTGCAATTGTTCATTTTCAATAATGCCTAGCGTGCTGTCTGCAGTGTATCGATCAATAACTTTTAGAAGTATCACAGCGTACAAGCAGTCGGACTCTTGGATTTCAAGGCTGGAATCACTGATGTAATTTTTTGCCTGGCCACCTCTTCATTCTTGGAATTAGGAATGGCAGTGGGGCGGGGCGGGGGACAAGGTCTCCACCCCCGCCCCGCCTCAAGATTTTATCCTCCACCCCCGCCTCCATCCCTGGCGGGGATGTATTTTATCCTCCACCCCCGCCTTCATCCCCGTTTCATGTTCTCCATCCCCGGTTCAAACGGGGATGAGGCGGGGTGGGGATATTGCGGGGAAAAGTGGTCGGGGCGGGGAAAAGTGCGCGTCCATCCCCGCCTCCACCCCCGGACGGGGATGGATTTTAACCTTCATCCCCGCCTCCATCCCTGTTTCATACCCTTCATCCCCGGTCCAAACGGGGAGGCGGGGCGGGGCCCCGCTTTCCCCAGTTCCACTGCCATCCACTTGGAATGCTGTCAAATCTTGACCTAGAATTTCAATATCAGCTTGACAGCAGGCAGGAGGATATTAAAGTCTCATGAGAAATTGAAAGATTGTCCCCTTCCAGCATTTTTATTGGTAAAAATGATGAATTAAAAAAATAACAAAATAAAAAATATACAATGAAATAAGTCATTTTTCCATAAATAGCTGATAAAATGAATACATTGGTACATTTTCAAAATATCATGATGTTTTGGCTGTTTAATACAGCTATCAAAATATCGTCTTTGTCGTGATATTTTCGAAGTATGGCTGATACTTGTCATTATGACCTGGATCTGTTGGTGAAAGGACATGGAAGCAGCAAAGTGACATGACTATTTTATTGATAAGCATGATTAAGGGCGTAATTTTTCTTAAGCCTCAAATGGAAATCGTTCTCAACCAACAGGGTCCACGAATCTTAACAAACTATGCAAAAAAAAAAAGCCAAAAAAACGTAAAAACAGAAAAAAGGAGAAAAATGTACAACCCTAGAAACGGATAAAGTGATTCTTCAGCATGAAGATTGAATCATAAGAAAAATCGAATATAGTGAAGAAATTTACCACGTTTTGGGTTAGGGATGTTGGAGAGAGAGAGAGAGAGAGGGCGATAAATAGAACCGTAAAAATAATTGAATAAAAATAACAATATGACTAAACTACTAATATTTGGAGGTTTTGCATATAGTAACTTCCGTGGTGTCACCTCTTGTTCGCATCATCGTGGAAGGGTATTTTCGTTCCCAGCTGCATTTTGCGGAGGTGGTCCCGGGATAGATGTAAATGGTTAGGATCCAGTTCGGACCTGAGTTTCTCTGAGACCTTGGTGTAGTGGTATTTTGTTACTGGATCCGTTTAGCGCTTGAGAATAGTAAGTTTTGGTGTTACATGTAAATGGACTGAAGTTTGATTTAAAATAATAAAAGGGTGTGTAGACACCCAATGTTGACCTATTTGGATTTTGGGTAAATTGGATTTTGGATTGGATTTTTTAAATAAGTAGTTTCATGTTCACAATAGGGCACAAGTGACTTACAATGCCATTTTGACTTACAAGAGGATATTTTTTATATTTTTAAAAGAAAAAATATTCTAGAATGTCTTACCTTTCAAATAAAATAAATTTGGACCCAAATAGATGTTTATGGCCAGAATATAAAGTTCACTCAAGGTTGACCCCGATTTTCAATTGGACCCCATTTATAGCAGATTTTTTATCTATCAAATTACATTTTTGGGTCATGAGATTGAAATCAAAGTTGTAGATAAATGTGTTATCTGTCAAATAAAACAAAACTCATGTTAATATCAATTATATGTTGAGAGATATAATAAAAATGATGAAAGCTATTTTATTAAACCTATCGAACCTGTTTCGCTTAGAAAAATGTGTCTTGGCCCAAACCAACTTACCTAAATCATAGATTCTTGAGTTTAGGCCTTCCACAATGTTAGGATAAGCCTAGTAATTCTTTTAAAATGATTCTTTAGGGTAAGTCATGCAATCTCAGCCTTTCATTCAAAAGCAACGTATAAGATCTACAAATTTTGTGAAATTTTAATCAATATAAAGAAAATTTTTGTGTGGCAAATTCAAGTTATATTAACTGAAAATTTTAGTCAATTACTGTGGCATAATAATTATTTTGCTAATTAAGATTAATTAGCATTTAATTGTTAAATATTAAGCATGTATTTACTAATTATAATGAATTAGTATTTAATTGTTAATTAACTAACATCTAAATGAAACTACACTTGATTAGCATTAAGTGAAATATTATACTCGATCTATAAATTAAATTTAGAATTTTGTTTAATGTGGAATTAATACAAGCATTTAGAAAAAAAGAAATTACATATTTTCCTTTTTGGAGTTGGATCCAAGTTTGGTTGGATTGAACCCAACTGGATTTGGATCCAAATGGGAGACCCACAAGGAAAGTCAAATTTTGTAGGAGGACCAAGTCAAAAAATTAATAATAATAAAAATAATAATGAAAAATAAAAAAAAAGGGTTCATTTTTGAAGTCTCAATAAGCCTTATCCAAAAATAGACCACTCAAAGCCTTATTTTAAAATATGTCTTTCCATTCTTTTGAAAGAGAGAAAGTCTCTTTTTGGAATTTGGAAAAGTTGATGGGCTTGACCCATCTCCCTACATCCCCTCTCCACCATCCATCTCACCTCCAACCCCTCTATGAAAGTCAAGTTTTGGAGGAAAGGGTCAAGCATCTCCTCTGTATTTTCGATTTTGGCTCTCTCTCTCAAAAACATTTTTGACGAAGAGGCCATTAAAACTCCTAGGTGAAAGAAGGAGGTCCTCAACCACACCTCCTATTATCTTTGTGTAGGGTAGAATGCTTTTGAACTTCGCTCTACACAATTTTGAGGGAGGTCATCTACTTCAAGAGCTCTTTGGAGTTGGTATCCTTGGTGTTTTTCATCAAGGTAAGGGCCTAAACACCTCTCTCATATATAGGTTTTCAATGCTAGAACATTAACATTAGTCAATGCTAGCCTAAGAGGAAAATTTTCAAGAACTTTGGAGGTAAGAAATTTACCCTACTGGCAAAAAAAAAATAGAAGCATCAGAGAGGTGCGAAGCCACAGCAGCAGCGACTGACTCAGACTTGTCAAAGGTGCGATCGTGATCACATGGGGCAGTCATGTCCTTGTAAGACTAGTGGTTGTTTGTATTGTGGCAAAATAGGCTACTATATCAGAGAATTTTGCAAGAAGGCAATGGATGACAAGAGAAAGGATGCTAGCGGATCTCAGCTCCAGCAGCAACAACCACACCAACAGTAGCAGAAGCAAGCTGGGTAGAAGACGGTAGCAGGATGTGTTTATGCTACCACATGTGAGCAGCTAACCCATAGCGATCTGGTGCAAGGTATCGTGTTGGTCGTTGGTCAAGCAGTTCTTATTTTATTTGATTGTGCTCATTCATTCATATATAAAAAGTTTGCTAGCACATTGAGTTTCTGAATTATGCCTTAGATGTATATATCTTAATTGAAAATCATTCTTTATGCGTGACTTATGTTCTGAACATAAATGTGTGGTTAAAAGGGCATAATCTACTTGTTGATACAATCCTACTCGATATGGTTGATTATGATGTCATATTAGGTATGGATTGGTTGTTCGCGCATTATTCTCAAGTTTTATGTTGGAAAGAAAATATTGTACTATCTCGACTCAAAATTTCAAAGGTGAAGTTTATACTTTCTAGACTCGTTTTGAAGGATCAAATGATCTATATGTTGAAGGCATGAAAGTACCAACAAAAGGAGTGCACTGCTTTCTTAGTCAGTGTCACTTTGCTGGAACCAAAGACGATGTCGATTGAATAGTTGGATATAGTGTGAGATTTTTCAGATGTGTTTCTGGAGAAGTTTTCTAGACTTCCTCCACACCGAGATGTGGAGTTTCACTTTCTGACTCACTAATGTGCCTTCGGCCTTTATGGATCTAATGAATCAAGTGTTTCAACCATACTTGGATATATTCATGATTGTATTCATTGATGATATCTTGGTATATTCTGAGAGAATGGAGCAATATCGAAAATACTTGAAGATCATTTTGAGAGTTCTTAGAGAGCAACAATTGTTTGCTAATTTTTCTAAGTGTAAATTTTGGCTCGAAGAAGTCATGTTCTTGGGCCATGTGATCTCAAAAAATAGAGTATTCATAGATCCTGTTAAGGTGAATATTTTACTTTTTTATTAACTCTCCAAGTTAAATAGATGAACGACTTAAATTTTTTTATTTTTGTTTTGGTTTCTAATAGGTGAACGCCATACTAACTGAAAGCAACCAATGAATGTTAGCGATATCAGAAGTTTTCTTAGATTGGTAGGTTATTATCAATGATTCATCCAAAGTATGATAAGCCAATAACACAAGCTCAATAGGAAGATACCTTTGTTTGTCTCAAAGAGAATGAGAGTATTTAGATAAAGAATAGACTTTGGGTACCGAACGACCCTAAGTTGAAGGAAAAAGTCCTAGATGAAGCCTACAAAATCAAGTGCACCATCCACTCTGAGAGCATAAAGATGCTCAAAGACCTTCAATGAAGGTATTGGTGGAATGGTATGAAGCTAAAAGTGACAACTTATGTCTCAAACTATTTGACATGCCAACAGATTAAAGATTGAGCATCAAAGACCAAGAAGAACGATGCAAATGATGAAAATTCTGTAGTGGAAATGGTAATACATTACCATAAATAATTGTTGATCCACTCATCAAATCTGCATACTTTCTATCTATTTGCGTCAAGCAATCCTTGGAAAGTTTGGCAGAGCTATACATCATGGAGATAGTCTGTTTTTATAGGGTACTAGTCTTGATCATTTTTTATTGTAACACTCATTTCACTTTCCAATTTTAGGGACAGTTGCAATAAGACTTGAGAATGAAACTGAAATTTAGTATAGCTTTTCATCTCCAAACCGATAGTCAATCAGAACGGACTATATAAACTCTAGAGGATATGCTTCATGCCTGTATGATAGACTGAAAAGGTGATTGGGATGTGCACGTTGTACTCACCGAATTCACTTACAACAGTAACTACCATGCTAGCATCATAATAGCTCTGTATGAAGCATTGCACAGAAGACCCTGTCGATCACTTATCTATTGGGACAAAGTTGATGAGCGAACAGTAGAATCGTCGATAGTATTGCAGCACTATACTCAACAAATACAAATAATCTGAGAGAGACTGCGTACAACTCAGAGTCGACGAAAGACCTACGCAGATCAACGACACAGAGAGCTTACATTCGCAGTTGAGGATATGGTGTTTGTAAAAGTATCCCCAACTAAGAGCCATTCTAATTTGGGAAGAAAGAAAATTAAATCTTTAATACGTAGGACTGTTGAAGATATTAGAGTGGATTGGAAAAATAACTTACTAAGTAGCTCTACCTTCTCAGTACACACAGATACACAATGTCTTCAATATCTCGATGTTGAGGAAGTACATCCCTGACCCATTACACGTTATTCAGTATGAGGACATAAACAACCACGAATACATAGCCATAGTGGAACAACTTGTGAAGAATTTTACTCGTTTAAATTCTGGTTCACACTGATGGATTTCAAGTATTTAATAAGTCACTATCATTGACGATGATTTATTGTTAACTAACAAATTTAATTAGGAACTTACGAGGTTTACTATGAGGTATTTGGAGCTTGACCTCAAAAAAGATCCAAGATGATCAACCTATAAAAGTGTGAGTTCGAACTATCTAAATAAGCATATTAATGATCCACTGGATCTTAAGTCATCCAGATTTGGATCTCTGAATGATTTGGGTCAAATCAAATGAATGTGGGTAGGGTTTAGACCCACATTGGGTTTAAACTGAATATGGAGGAGTTATGGATCCACTTGAGAGCCAAATGGGTCTCACTAAAGAGTTGGATTCATTGGAGATCCAAACATATCTTATTAATATTGAATGATGATTTGGATCCATTTGAGACCTAAACGGATCTCACTAATACTGCATAGAGATTTAGATCCATTAATTGAGACCCAAATGGATCTTACTAAAGCTAAATAATGATTTGAATCTATTTGAAACTCAAATGAATCACACTAAGGTAAAAATAATTTAGATCCATTCAGGACCCAATTGGATCGTATGAAATATAATATAATATAAATATTATATTAAATATATATATGTATTAATGATAGTGGGTTGGATTCAATGAGACCTAAATAAGGTCTTAGCAAATCCAAAACCAAACCCAAGGCTTAAACCCATTCCCTCTCAAATTGCAAGAAAATTTAAACACTTGAATTTTTCAAAAGTTTTTCCCTCTCTTTCTCCTTTTTCTCACCCCTCCCCCCACCCCCACCCCCACACCCACACCACCACACACACACACACAAAGAAAAAACAAAAAAACAAAAAAGGCACCTACTAAGCCTATAAATACCCCATCCCCCCTTGGTTTTAGCCATACTCTCTCTCTCTCTCTCTCTCTCTCAAGGGCCAACCTCACCCAGTTGTGTCCAGCGAACAGACGTCACCCTTCTCCTTCCTTTTTCTCTAGTGAACATGACCACCACCGGTGGCAGCAGCCACCACCGCTGGTGATAGTTCAGGTGGCCACCCTCACCCAATTTTCCGATGAGCAAAAGTCACCCTCCACCTACCGTCCTCCCTACGCCCACCGCAACCCATCTTTACAGTTTCAGGTGAGCCGACCCACCTTCTTCCCTACCGCTGCAGGAACCGACACCTCCCTATGCACACCACCACCAACCTCCACCGAACGAAAGGCCATGACACTGCCCTCCCTTCTCTCCCTCTGCAATTTTTGGTGAGCAGACTCACCTGCTCAGCCTGCACGTCTCCCCCTCTCCTCTTCCATTGGTTTCTCAGACCAACAGGAGGTCGGCCAACCTTGCCGTCTCTTGCCCTCTTGTTCTTCCTCTGATTTTCTGGCGATCGACAGTAGCCATCAAGGCTGCCGCCCACCTGTCGGCCTCCTCTCTGCTGCTGCAGAACCCAACGCCACCATCACCACCTGCATCGCTTGAGCCGACGACACTCATGTCTCTAACCCTACATTCAGGCAGATGGACACCGCCACCTCTCTCTCTCACTATATGTTTTTCTAGCCATTAGCAGCCCCCTAAGCCACTCTTCTTCTCTCCCTCTCCTTGCCGCTTGAGTTGACTCTCCCTGCCGAGAGTCGACCCTCTTTGCAGTTCAATAGAGAAGAGTCGACCCTCCAAACTGTCGACCCTCCCTGCATTTCAGGCGAAAGAGAGTCAACTCACCCTGCATTGAGTCGACCCTCTATTGGTTGAATCGACTCATCTTATGGGTGAGTCGACCCTCTCGTGGTTGAATCCACTCACCCTATGGGTGAGTCGACCCTCTCTTCCTATTGGTTGAGTCGAGTGGATGAGTTGACCCTCTCATCAGTTGACTCTCCCTACAGTTGAGTTGACCCTTCATTCCCTCTTCCGGCTAATTGAGTCGACTCTTTCTATAGATTGAGTTGACCCTCCTTACTCTCTATTTTTATGTGGGGCCGGTCCTCCTGTTATCGAGCTACCTCCCCTATTGTTGCCATCACTGATTGAGCTTCACCATCAGACCACATATCATATAAAGTTTGAGGCACTGCTACTATGAGAATGTGAAGAGCTCTCTTAACTATCCATGAATATGAACCTCTCAATACCCAATCTCCCACTATAAATAGGCCACCATGGGAGCTTGATGGGAGATAAAGGGTGATACCAATTTCTCATTCTCTTTGGGGTTCAAGGGTTCTGCTCACCTCTCGACATAACAACCTGGGCTCATCGAAGGTGTCAATTGGCTGAGAAAAATGCCGACAACTCACTCCCATCGAAGCTTCATTCAGATCGATAATGACTGCTTCCGGTAAGTAGCATTCTCCCGATCTTTTATGCTAACATACCGTCCTTCCTTATTGTAAGGCCTTATAATTTTTCAGATTTAAAAAAAATTAATCAATAAGCATTTTATATAATTTTTTTGCTAAATAATAGTTTAAAAATTATTTAAATATATATAGGGCTTGGCATAGGTTTTGGACCCCAGGTGGATCATGGATCCTTAAAAATAACCCATGGTTCATAATTAGCTAGGTGTTTTAAATTAAATAAATAAGATAAGTCTAATCAAGGCAATTGTTTATTTTAAAAGCTTAGTTAAAAGGTTAAATAAAAACCTTAATTAAGTTTATTTAGAAGAAAAAAATTAATAAGGTGGGACATTTTCCTTGGAGAGTCATTCCTTATAAGGACTTTCTTAGAGGGACATCACCTAGGAGTCACGACCTAGGTGGGATCCCCTTTATAAAAAGAGCATGAAGCCCTCTCTATAAAAATTCAGGATTTTTGAGAAAGGGAGCCGGATTGAGAGGGAAAGAGGGAACTTCCTCTTCCTCGATTTTCAGAGGGAGACCGATGTTGAGAGGAAGGTTCGGCTCAATGGTGGCCATCAAATCTGGAGTGTCTTCATCTTCTTCCGATCTTAACTAGAACAAGGTACGAGCTCCTCCATTGACTTGATATGCTAGTAAAGTAGCATGGATCGAACCAAGCTTAGGGTTTAAGGAACACACACACACACACATACACACACACACACACACACATATATATATATATATATATATATATATATATATATATATATATATATATATATATATATATATATATATATATATATATATATATATATATATATAGCATTTTGGGAGAGAATCATGTTGCATGTTCAGTTTTGAAAACAGAGAGTGGTTTTTAACATGCATATGTGATTGAATGGGCAAGAAATTAACAGAAAAAATAATATATCTGTTTGCCGATTTTCTATTTCCTGGTTACATGAAGTAATAAGTTACAACATGAACCGATCAAGGTTCTGATGTGTTCAATGACTTGCATAGATCCAGATATTAATAGCTATAGATTTTGTTTGCCTGATGTTTTTTTTTTTCTGTTATAGCATGAATTGATTATGCTTAGGATTTGAATAGCATGTGTCAATATTTCAGATCTGGTTTTATGAGTTTATGCACTGATTTTCATTGATTAATTACATGCACATGTTTCCTAGAGCACAATGATTCAGATCTTGACTTTTTTTTTGTCTATGTTGCATTCATACTGATTTTGTTTGATAGGTGTATGTATTGGGTCTGATTTAATGAGTTTCATTTATCTCATGATGGGTTTCGATGGATCAAGATCAGAACATCGGGTTGACCAATTTTTTGATGGGGTTCTTGAGTGAACCCGAGAATCTGTCCCAATCTTGTTTGACGTCTGGATGGGTTGAGTAATAAAATATATATTTTTCTAGAGTTAACTTTGGGGAACATGAGCTTGGTGGACTACACCACCAAGTTTTGGAGTCTCGAGCATTACTACCCCAACCTATTTACTGATGACAAGGTGAGGGCATCAAAGTACATGCAATGACACAAGGATAGGCTGCGGGTTCGAGTGATGACCAACCGGCCTACTAATTTCAGTGATGTGATCGATTCGGCTTTCGTACTGAAAAAGGAATGAGAAAGGTTCAAGGAAGGCAGTCCAAGAAGCCAGGTGGCAGTAGCAGTGATAATGAAAATGGTGGAGCTCGAAAGCATCTAGTTACTGGAGGTAAGGCACAAAAAGCACATTTCAAGAAGTAGACAACCCAGCAGGGGAGTCACAGAAACCACAAGTAGCAAAAGCAACCACAACAAATAAACACTCAACAGACGTGTCGGCGGTGCAACAAGAATCATCCCTTCGGTGTGTGCCTACTTTTTACTGGCATATGTTATTAGTGTAAGCAGCTAGGGCACATTGAGTAGTATTGTCTGAACAAGCCGGGAGGTTAGGGCAATCGACAATAACCGTTGCAGCAACAACAACATTAGAGGCCTCCATAGCAGCAAGCATAGGGGAGAACCAACGGGAGTGTGTACACTACTACAACCATGGAGTGGAACGATTAGAGTGGTCTAATCGAAGGTATTATCAATATTGCCATCACCTTTCATGAGTTATGTTCGATTCAGGTGCTACCCACTCTTTTATTTTTTCTTCTTTTACTGGATTACTTGATATTTTAATGTCTAGCTTAGATATTGGGTTAGAAGTTATGTCTCTTTTAGTGGTATCAACTTAATATGTTAAGTATCTCCACGCCGTTAAGGTGGTTATTGATAGACACGAGTTGTCGGCCAATCTGGTTTTACTCAAGATGAATTTTTACAATATCATTTTGGGTATGAATTAGCTATCTTAGCATAACATGACTCTTTAGTGTCGGGGTAAGAAGGTGAGATTACAATGACCCAACCTATCAGCGTTGGTATTTCAAGCGACATGACCTATTGGCGAGGTGAATATCGTATCCGCATTGAAGATTTTGAAGTATTGTATACTATGTTCTTGTCTAGTGTGATGACAACTGATAGCCATGAGTCATCATTTGAACAATTGGATGTAGTCTAGGAGTTTTTTGACATATTTTCAGAAGATTTAACAGGATTACCACCTCATTATGAGATCAACTTTTCGATTAAGTTGATGCCTAGAATAACACCAGTGTCGAGAGCATCATATTGTATGACACCTGCTGAGATTGTGGAGCTAAAGAAGCAGTTGCAAGAGCTTCTTGATAAGGGGTTTATCAGACCAAGTGTGTCACCTTCTGGTGCACCAATCTTATTTATCAAGAAGAATGCCGGATCAATGAGGCTTTGTATCGACTATCGAATATTGAATCAGGTAACAATGAAGAACAAGTACCCTTTGCCCAGGATATATGACATATTCGATCAGTTGCATAAAACTAAAGTGTTTTCAAATATTGACCATCGATCGAGATATCACCAGTTGCAAATCAGGGTAGAGGACATCCTGAAGACTGCTTTTTGGTCCAGAAATGGGTATTATGAGTTTTTGGTGATGTCTTTTAGACTCACAAATGCCCCCAACAACTTTCATGGACTTGATGAATCGAGTCTTTCAGATATGCTTAGACCAGTTTGTGATAGTTTTATCGATGATATTTTGATATATTCATAAAGTGAAGAGGAGCACAAAGTGCATTTAAGGATCGTGTTGAAAACATTGAGGGAATACAAGCTCTATGCTAAGTTCTCAAAGAGTGAATTTTGGATGGGTTGGGTCATGATCCTAGGCTATGTCATCTCGAGAAATGGTATTGAGGTAGATCTGATGAAGGTGGAAGCAGTATTGTCTTGGGAGCAGTTGAAAATTGTCACTAAGATCAGGAGTTTCTTAGAATTGGCAAGATACTATCACAGATTTATCCAAGATTTTTCTCATATAGTTATACCAATGACCAAGTTGTTGCAAAAGGAAGTGAAGTTTGTATGTATGTCTAGTTGTGATGAGAGCTTTTAGGAGCTAAAGAGAATGTTGAACTCAACTCCAGTATCAACTCTGCTAGTGAGATTAAGAGGTTTTATAGTTTACAGTGATGCCTCAAGAACCAGACTGAGTTGTGTTTTGATGTAGCATAGAAAGGTTGATGATGCATGAATTACTCGTAATATTAATATATTTTCACTGCATTAATGCATCAGTTACATGTTTAGAACCCACACTTAGATGCATATTGATGTTATAGAGCTATGGTTCAAATTTCGTCTCAATCAAACTTAAAATGAAGAAATTATTGCATTTACAGTGTTGCGGGACAA
The DNA here is from genome assembly GCF_984573655.1 of Nuphar pumila. NCBI lineage: Eukaryota > Viridiplantae > Streptophyta > Magnoliopsida > Nymphaeales > Nymphaeaceae > Nuphar > Nuphar pumila. Next base: position 8,346,146 of record NC_143257.1, read on the forward strand.
ACCTCGGAGTAGAATTGGATACTTTGGATCTAAACCGCCCATCTGGGCCTTGGATCTGGACCAAAACGCATGTAGATCCACTCCAGCCAACCCATTCACGTTTTATCAAAAATATTTTCTAAAAACCCCCTATCAAAAGAGGTGCCCAAACAATATTTAGTTTTTAATCCTTGTTTTGGAAATTTCCAAAACAAGGGCCAACGTTTAAATAGAACATGACGCCCCACATGGAGGCTGTCTTTTGCTTAGGTTTTCGTGCCCTAGGGGCACGACTCTTGCTCCAACCACCTTCCTCCCCAGCCATCCTTCATCCACTCTTCTTCAACATCCACGGTCCGACATGGAGTTCACGCTAAATCACATGGAGATGCCGACCCTTCTTCTCTCATTTCTCTCCTTTCAAATCTGCCTTCTCTTCTCACCCTGCTGAAACTAATCATCAAGGTTGTCTTTTTACAGGTTGCAGCTGCAGGTGGAGTAAACCAATCGTGGTAGGGGTGCCGTCTGCCCCTCCATAGCAAGCCATCCCTACCCCCGATGACTCTCTTCTCCATTAAAGCGCGTCACCTTCGGTCATATCCATCCAGCCGTATCCCTGTAAATGGCAGCAAAGCGATGTTAGACAGCATCATCGAGGTCCCTTGGGGCATGAAACCATGGCAAAGTTTGCTCACCCACTACCCCTCCACTCGTCGGATCACCCTTGAGGTACGATCTTCTCATCTCTTTCTTTTAGATAAAACCCAAAGTGTGCGTGTGATGTGTTTTGTTTATTTTTTGTATGTGTGTTGTGTGTTTTGTTATTTCCAAGCCTTAGTGTAGATGTTTTGTGCATAAACCAGCACGTAGAGGTCGTTTAGGTGTGTTTCGTGTCTCCTTTGAATTATTCATGATTTCAGTTTCAGTTTTGTGTTGAGTTCATGTGTGAGATTATTTTCTGTTCATACCTGCGTTTTTCCATTGTTCTCCAGCCATGTTACAGAACATGAGTAGAAGCCAGCGTAGTAGTTCAATTAGATGTCTTAATTTTGATTTATATTTAGTTCTCATTTTGCTCTATCGAGTTTGTGCGTTCTTGTACTTTAGCTAGAATAGTTAATTTACTTCTAGACGGTTGTAGTGTTTGCTGTTAGAATATTAGTGGGATAATTTAGTTTGAGTTTGTTAATTAGCTGTGTAGATTTAAGTCATTTTTATATTGTATCAGATTTAATTGTAACTGAAATTCTGTTTTGGTGTAGCCAATTTAGGTGTATGTCGATAAGATGTTTTCTGTTTTTGATTCATGTACAACATAGTATTTAGATTAATATTTGTATTTCATAGTTTAGAAGTCCGGTCATAATCGTGTAGTAGTATGGTTTAATGTAGATTATTGATTGATGTCATGGTGTAGTTCAAATGTATTCCTAATTGATTTTGTTTGGTAAATTAATGTAGTGTCTTGTTAATTTTTGTTTTATTTAAATTCCGTAGATAATAGCATGTTGAATTAATATTTGGTGCATTTTAGAATATATGTAGCCATAGATTATGCTTAAAATGTCTAGATGCAATGTAGGGTGTGTCTTGTAAAAACGTTTTTAGTATTTTGGTTAGGTAATTTTTTTGCATTGTGTGTTGGTTGTCTTAATTCAAATTTGGTAGGTTTCTTTTGAATGTTTTAAGTAAGGAGTGAAGTGTCTAGGTTCATTGTAATTAGTTTTAATCATTTTTAGAATCAATTTGCTAATGTCAATTTTTGGTGTAGCATTTAATTTAGTAGATCTTCCTAATTCGTGTTTGATTATTCGTGCCCTTTGAGTTGTATGTGCCTAGGTAAGATTATCTAGATTAATATTAGAGTAGAGTAGTTCGTTATTTAAGTTTTACCTTTTAGCTAAAGGGCAGTTGGGTCATTGTGTTTGAAACTCAATTTTGGTAATTGAAAGCCCTCCAAATTCGTTGGATGCATGGAAGGAAAGCTTTAATTTTATCCAGCCAAATTACAAAGGAATTATCTTTTCAATTGTGGAAACATTCTTTGAATTTCAAATGACTTTCTAAAAATTGTTTACACGATTTTGGGCAAGAGTTGAAATGCTATATTTTCTTTAAAGCCAACCCAAAAACGTGCGGGGTCCACCAGCTGGACGTTTCTTCCTTTTCAAGCTTTCCCCTTTTGAGAATTAAGGCAATTATGGATAAGGAATTCATTACCAAAATCGTGCTCATCATTCATCAGCCCTATTTACTAATTTCTTAGTTTGCTCTAGCCTAGATTTAATACTAACTAATTTAGTAAGTTTTGAATTAGTCTTAGATTAGGTTTGACAAAATCGTGTGGTAGGTTTTAGGAAAGTCCATTAAGTGTGTTGTGTTTTCATTAGTGTTATTTTATATTATAGTTAGTTGTCTAAATTAAATATATTCAGTTTTAGTTTAATGCCTTCCATGTCGATTTTAGTAATTAATTTTATTTGTTAAGTTTTTATATTAATTGTTTTTTAACCTTAGTTAGTCTAATTAGTCAATTTAGAGTGGCGTGGACCCAAGTCAAAGCCCTATCCTAGACCGCCATCCTAGCTAACCCTAGGTAGTTAATTGACCCTAACTAACCTTAGTTAGTTGCTAACTTTAGTTGACTTAAGATTAGTTTGTTAGTTGTGTTCAAGTAGGTGCTATAATTAATCATTGACTAATTAGTTAGTTAATAGTTTATCTTAGACAGAATACCTTAGAACTAATTAGATTCAATTATATAGATATTCTAATTAAACTTTGCATCTTAGTTTAGGATAGATTCGTGTTATTGATTTTGTTTATATTAGACTTAGTATTAGTTTGTTTAATGCATTTACAAGTTTTTCTAATTAGCTTAATTGTTGCCCTTTTCTGTAGTTTAACAGTAGGTTCGTTGTAGTTTAGGACTGTTTTGAAGTGTGAGTTAAGTCAAAGTGTCAATAGTGGATTTGTATGAATGAATAGTGCACTGATTCTCAAACCTGATTTTTATTGCATTGTGCACTCGTCATTTTATGTGAATATTTTTAGAGTTTTCTGAAAATTCTTCTTCTATTCTCTCCATCTATGTGTTTACTGTCAACAGACCAAAAATCAGCTCATTTTGAGTTGATTTGGTTTGATTTTTAAACGTTTTCCAAATACAGCTTTTTCGGGTTTTTCAGTTTCGGGACATGAGATTTCCAAATTTTCCCTGAATTTGAAACGCTTATATCTGGAGTTCCAGAAAGAATTTTTCAAATCCGTAAAATCTGTCAGATTTTTGGATCTGTCAGAAATAGAACAAAAGAAATTTCGTGAAATTTGGACTTTGTTTGCTTCTTCAAATCATCTGTTTGCGAAAAGCTGTCAGAATCCACTTTTGCACTGTCTAGGGACAAAATAATCATTTAGTTAATTGTTTGATTTAACGTAGTTTTTAGTATTTCCTAGCATGCAGTGAGTGAATTAATTGTAGTTAGACTAGTTAGGATTGATTTGTTAGTTAGTTCAGTTAGAAATTGTAGTGTTAGTTTTCTTTATTTGTTTAACTGTAGTTTATTGAATTAATTAGTTCAGAAGTAGTTAGATTGTAATCTAGATTTAATTATGAATTGTTACTAACTTTTTCTTTTCATTGTTGTAGGTTGATAAGTTAGAAACAGATTTACAATTATATTTCCAATGCAAAGTGCAGATGCACATGTGGTGAAAAGTCAAATTTACCCCTAGCGATCTGGAGAAGACTTAGCTAACTGCTTTAGTTCATTTTCATGTTTTTAGATTGCTATTTAATTAGATTTGTAATATTAACATAGTTGTAAACTCTGTGATATTAATAAATTGTTATTTTAGATTTAATTCAGAATGTATCCCGTTCCCTGTGGATTCGACCCGTACTCGCCACTTCTGTGGAAAGTCAGTTTTTATTATCTTTGGTTGACGATTTTCCAAATGCTTTTATTGAAAAATAATGTGTTAAAAATACCATTCACAAAAGTACAACCAAAGGTTATTGCTTATGCTTCTAGGCAACTGAAGGTGCACGAGAAGAATTACTCGACGCATGACTTGAAGTTGGCAGCTATTTTCTTTGTCCTAAAGATTTGACATCACTATTTATATGGAGAGCAATTTGATGTTCTCTCTATTTACAAGAGCCTTAAATATATTTTCACACAGAAGGATCTGAATTTGAGGCAACGTAGGTGGCTAAAATTCCTCAAAGATTATGAGTTCTCTATCACTTACCATCCGGGAAAAGCGAATGTGGTGGCAGATAAGCTTAGTAGGAAGACTTCAGTTTCAACCACCAGTTTGATTGAAAAAAGTTGGGATTTACTTAAAGAATTTGTCAAGTGGTAGTCGTTTGCAGACAAAGTCAGGCGTATATATTGTGTAGGGATAAGAGCACGACTCAAGATTTTAAGAAATTATAGCCAGATGATTCAGATTTTAAGAAGATATGTATGCATTTAGAAGCCAAATGTCCAGTTCCACCATGAAGAAGACGGGACCATCATATTCAGAGAAAGATAGTGGGTTTTGAAAGCTCTTAGGGAAGAGTTGCTGAGTGAAGCTCACAAGTCAATGTATTTTGTTCATCAAGGTAGCACTAAGATGTTTAAAGACTTGCCGATAACTTTTTGGTGGAATGGGATAAAATAGGTTGTGGCATATTACGAGTCTAGATGTCTTACTTGCTAGCAAGTTAAAATCGAGCACCAGAGGCCCGATAGGCTGCTACAGCCTTTGGATATCTCAAAGTGGAAGTAAAACGATATCTCGATGGACTTTATAGTGGGACTATCGAAGACCCGTCGCCAGCATGATGTCATCTGGGTAGTAGTGGACTAGCTAACGAAGAGTGCACACTTTCTGCCAATCAGGGTGAGTCAGACTCTGGAGAGCATGACAAAATTGTATATTGATGAGATAGTCAGGTTACACAGAGTACCAAGTTCAATCGTGTTTGATCAAGATCCTCATTTCACTTCACGATTCTGACATTAATTACAAAAGGCTTTGGGCACTAGACTGAAGTTCAACACAACTTTCCATATGCAAACCGATGGACAATCCGAGAGAATGATTTAGACTCTTGAGAATATGCTAAGAGCATATGCACTAGATTGGGCAGGACATTGAGATAGACATGTGAAGCTTGCAGAGTTTTCATACAACAATAGCTATCATGTTAGTATTGACATAGCCCCATATGAAGCTTTATATGGTAGGCCTTGTAGATCTCTGGTGTGTTGGGATGATGTCGGTGTTAGAGCAATTGAGTTTCCAAAGGATCTAGCACTATTTAGATCAAGTGTAATTGATTCGCCAGCAGTTGATCGCAACACAAAGTCGACAAAGGAGTTACATCAATCAGAGGTCTAGAGAGCTCGGTTTTGCAGTGGAAGAGCATGTTTTTGTTCAGATATCGCCATCGGAGAATATTTTCAGGTTCAAAAAGAAGGGGAAGCATAGTTCTCTGTACGTGGGACTTTTTGAGATCCTTGAGCGAATTGGTGAGTCGGCATATCAAGTGACACTTCCACTTCACTTTTTTCATATCCATAATGTCTTTTGCATCTCAATGTTGAGAAAATATGTACCAAACCCTTCTTATATCATTCAGTACGTGATAGTTAAAGTACAACAAGAATTGTCAACAGAAGAGAGACTGGGGGAGATTGTGGATGCTAGAAGAAGGTGCTTCGAGGCAAGACAATTTCATTGGTGAAAGTGAGGTGGCAACATCACGAATTGAAATAATGCACCCTAAACCTGAGAATGACATACGTGAGCGTTTTCCATACTTATTTGGTATGTTTTAATTTTGTGGGCGAAATTCTTATAAGGGAGTAGGGGCGTAAGAATTCATAATTTTTTAGATTAAAAAAAATAATTAAAAAACATTTTATGTAATTTTTTATGCTAAATAATAGTTTAAAAATTATTTAAATATACATAGGGTTTTATAAGAAAGTATGCGGAAAGGTATAACAAGAATGCTTAATGCATTCACACGGTCCAATGGATGGAAAAACCCAAACCTATAATGGGGAATATAGAAATAGTCCACTAAGGGACAACACAAGAAGCCTTCAAAGAGGCAACACATAAAAAATATGAACTTTATTGAATGAGGGCTTGAAAAGCCATATGTTACAAGAGGGAGAGTCCTCTATCTATAGAGGATGAAAAGCCAAAAGAAGAGGGACCACATGGGGCTCTCTTCTAGTCGTTGGGAGCCCCAACGGTCATATTAATGACCATTGGGGCCCCAACGACTAGATGAGTGGGGCCCCATGCAATCCTTTTACATGATGCAATAAAAGGAAAAAAAATAAAAAAGTAAAAATAATAAAAAGAAATAAAAGAAAATCCTAAAAATAAAAAATGGTACAGGAAAATTATCAAAATACCCCTATCCGGTTTTTGGATGTACAATAAAAAAAAAAGAGTTCTTGATGAAGTATATATATATATATATATATATATATATATATATATATATATATATATCTATTTTAACACTCCCCCTCAAACTTTATGTGGGGATAACGGAAACTTTGAAGATACAAAGAAAGAATTCCAAGTCTTCAATGGAAGTCGTCATCTTTATAACCCATGAACGTATTTTACAAATGTCAGCCTTTAACTGTCTTTAATGATCATCCTCAAACATCTTCAATGATATATCATAGGTACTTCTTTCATCTCATCTTTAAGATCCCTTGGAATACACAAAAAAGCTCCAAGTAAAAAAATATCTTTGCATTTCAATCGAGCACTATGTGAAAATATCATTAAGAAAATCATAATTATCTTATTTAAAGAACATGATCCATTAAGACAAGATAATTACTTATGCATACAAAATGTCTTTAGAAGAAATAGTGGTCTTCTAAGACTCAAACATAAACACAATTTGATAAACTCATTATATTCTTAACGAGATATATGTGTACCCAGGCATAATAAATGCTCACAAAGAAATTTATCAATACTTGGGAGTAAGAAGTGTGTGCACAAAAGAACACGAAAAACACTCACAAGTGCACGAAGACACACAAAATATGAGATTTGTATGACTCTTTTAGAAACGTTTCATGTATTAGAAATATCTTTAAGAAGACAATGTTCACACATGAACTAATTGCTTCCAAGGGAATGCGTATAAGAGCACACAAAAGAAATCATGTTTAACACACACAAATCAATAATACAGAGACATTTTATCAATAAAAGATGAGTTAATGATTTCTCACACATCATAGAGAGAAGAAAATTCATACAAAAAAGAAAGTTTATGCCAACAAATGTCATGTGTGAACTTGCAAGAACATGATTTAATTAAGTATAATAAAGACATCCACCCAAGAGTCAAGAATGAATGTTATTTGAGTAGAGAACCTTATACATTGAGGAATTTCTCACTCAAATATTTGCAAATACAAAAGCTCACTAGGTGGTTGAAAAACCATAAACACTTAATATGCAAAGTATATGAATTCCCTATAGGGTAAATGCCAAAATGTAAAATTGATTTTCAAATATGCATATCAATGATATGATCTTTTTATCGATAAATAATTTTCTTTGCAAGTAGTAAGGATTAAGGAAAAACTCATTTAGAAGAAAATCCCATATGATATATACAGATCAAAAATAAATTAAGAATAAAATTTTGTAATTTTCAACAATAGTTCATCCACTACAAGCAACCACCTCATTAGTCCTACAAAACTCATAAATCAAGTGTATAAGCTTCTAGAACACAAACATAAAAATAATGTCACTAAAGGCCAAAGGCACACACAAATGTGTGCATAAATACCTTTTGTCTACATATAATAATACTTGAAATGAGTGTATCAACGACTAGAACAAGAGTATAAAAGCCAATCATGGGCTAAAATCACACATAAAAATGTGAACAAACATCTCTTGTCTATATATAATGACACTCTAAATCAAGTACGTTCAACTACTAGAACAAGAGTACAAAGCCAACCATGGGCTAAAATAGACACGAAGATGTGACAACACATCTCTTGTCTACATAAAATGACACTTGTAATGAATGTATCATCGACTAAAACAAGGACACAAAAGCCAACCATGGGCTAATATCAAACACAATGGTGTGAAACAACAAGCCTTGTCTACATATAATGACACTCAAAACAGTGTGTTCAGCTACTAGATCAAGAGAACAAAGCCAACAATGGGCTAAAAGCACACAATGGTGTGAACAAACAATTCTTGTCTAGATATGATGACACTTAGATAAAAGGCATAAAAAAAGAAGACACTTAAGGCAAGAAGGCTTGTAATGAAAAACATTTAACAAGAAGGATATTAATTTTTTAATAAACCTTGAAACACTATGGTTTCAAACCTTAGGCATCCATCACAAGTATACATGATTAAGAGCATCCATAAAATCAATGACAAAAAACAAACGAGTGACACACTCATAATCAGAGATCACATAACATGTCATTTAAAGTCAAACTATAAGTTGACAATCTAAAATGACATAACACAAGGTGCACATAACTCACCCCAACAAACATCTTTGTAATAAAAGGGCCAAAAAGTGATGCAATAAATAACAACCTATGATGGACAATATAAATGCCATAAGAAGGCAACAAATATTTATGAAAGTTATTTTCCAAGCAAAAAACCGATTTGAAAACAAACATGGTTTCAAATAAAACAATGGTAGATTGGAAAAACTTGGACTTATATGCTCATGTATTGTTACCATAAGCAAGTTATAAATATCTAACTTGATCTAGTTTATGAAAGGAATCAATTGGAAGCATGTAAGAAGATAGAGTTTACAAACAAACAGATTCTTCACAAGCGATCTCTCACAAGAACCATATAGGTTCACATACAAAGCTTTCTCACACAAACCACTAAGGTTCACACAAAAGAACAAATAAAGAGAAAGCAAAATATAAAAGAGGAATGAATTTCATTCAAGTGGGATAAAACTTCACAACTAATCAAATTTTTTTATTTTTTTTTAGAACCCCAAACAAAATTTCAAAAGGAAGCTCACAAGAGATCTTTCTCAATGAACACAAAGATTCATTCAACACACTCACAAGAACCAAAATACTCAAAAGAGTGCACACACCAAGAGAGAAAAATATATCTCATTAAAGTGGGATGAACCCACATAGAAAAGTAAGTTTTAATAAGAATCATGCTTATTATAAGCAATTCTTCAAAAAGAGTTTATGAGTACATTAATCAAGAAATAAAAGCAATAAGGCATATCATATGCAAGGAATCCAATGATTCCAAAAAAGATGTAAATGATATCGAAAAAACACTATTTAGATTTTGCTCACAACATGATTATGATGAGACAATTAATATCATTAAAATAAAATAAATATAGAAATGATTAAGGCCACATATCATTTTATGGATGTGCATATATTCTCATAGAGGGAAAAAAACTCATGCAATAATTAAGGCTACATATCTTATACAAAAGACATGTTTACAACCAAATAAATGCAAGTGATAGGATTTATATAAAATTTTATATTTTAAGCATGTAATGGGTCAAAAAAGTTTTAAAACATGAACACGCATGTCTATCAAGGATGAAATACAAATTGTATTTGATGATTATCATATATATATATATATGTGTGTGTGTGTGTGTGTGTGTGTGTGAAATACAAGTTTATATTTTATAAAATAATATATCATTATCAAATCATTAAGATAAGACAATGATTGATGAAACATCTCGAATTAATAATTCATGGTTATATATATATATATATATATATATATATATATATATATATATATATATATATATATATATATATATATATATATGTGTGTGTGTGTGTGTGTGTGTGTGTGTGTGTGTGTGTGAAATACAAGTTTATATTTTATAAAATAAGACATCATTATCAAATCATTAAGATAAGACAATGATTGATGAAACATCTCGAATTAATAATTCATGGTTATATATATATATATATATATATATATATATATATATATGTGTGTGTGTGTGTGTGTGTGTGTGTGTGTGTGTGTGAAATACAAGTTTATATTTTATAAAATAAGACATCATTATCAAATCATTAAGATAAGACAATGATTGATGAAACATCTAGAATTAATAATTCATGGTTATACATACATGTATATATATATATATATATATATATATATATATATATATATATAGAGTTATTTTAAAAAAGGCTTCAAGATTCAAACATAATACATATATTTAGTTTCCTTAAAATAAGTTCAATGATGGTTAAAATACTATTTTAGAATTTTCAAAAAACATACATTTCAATTTTATTTTAATCATGCAATATATATATATATATATATAATGGTAAAGAAAAACCAAGTATTTTTCTCATGCGTAATGCATGGGTTAAATACTTGAAAAGTGTAAGAATACATGCCAAGTAATTATAAGTAGAAGGAAGAGAGATAAGAGATAACAAACACTTCACCAAAACGTAGAGAAATAACAAGAGGTAACAAATACTTCACCACTTTTTCAATTTTTTTAATATCACGCTTCTCGATACACCGAAGGACTAGCTTGATTATAACCGAACTCTGATACCATGTAAGAAAGTATGCGGAAAGGTATAACAAGAATGCATAATGCATTCACACAGTCCAATGGATGGACAAACACAAACCCATAATGGTGAATACAGAAATAGTCCACTAAGGGACAACACAAGAAGCCTTCAAAGAGGCAACACATAAAAAATATGAACTTTATTGAATGAGGGCTTGAAAAGCCATATGTTACAAGAGGGAGAGCCCTCTATTTATAGAGGATAAAAAGCCAAAAGAAGAGGGACCACATGGGGGCTCCCTTCTAGTCGTTGGGAGCCCCAACGGTCATATTAATGACCATTGGGGCCCCAACGATTAGATGGGTGGGGCCCCATGCAATCCTTTTACATGATGCAATAAAAGGAAAAAATAAAAAACTAAAAAAATAAAAAGAAAATCCTAAAAATAAAAAATGGTACAGAAAAATTATCAAAATATCCCTATCGAGTTTTTGGATGTACAATAAAAAAAAAAGAGAGTTCTTGATGAAGTATATATATATATGTATATATATACTTATATACATATATATGAATGTGTATATATATAAGTATATGTATATATATATGTATATTTTAATAGGGTTGGCATAGGTTTTGGACCCTAGATGGATCACGGATCCTTGAAAATAACCCATGATTCACAATTAGCGAGGTGTCTTAAATTAAATAAATAAGGTAAGTCTAATTAAAACAATTGCTTAATTTAAAAGCTTAGTTAAAAGGTTAAATAAAAAGCTTGATTAAGTTTATTTAGAAATATTTTAGTAAAGTGGGATGTTTTCTTTGAAGAGTCCTTCCTTATAAGGACTTTCCTAGAGAGACATCACCTAGGAGTCATAACCTAGGTGGGATTCCCTTTATAAAAAGACCGTGTAGCCCTCTTTCTCAAAAATTGTGATTTTTTAGAAAAGGAGCCAGAGAGAGGAAGGGAAGGAGAGAGGGAAAAATAGAACTTCCGCTTCCTCGGTTTTCAGAGGGAGATCGGTGTTGAGAGAAAGGTTCGGCTCAGTGGTCGCCATCAAATCCAAAGCGTCATCTTCTTCTTTCGATCTGAACCAAAACAAGGTAAAAGCTCCTCCATTGATTCGATATGCTAGGAAAGTAGCATGAATCAAAGCAAGCTTAGGGTTTAAGGAACATATATAGATATATATAAATATATGTAATAGCGTTTTGGGAGCGAATCACGTTGGATGCTCAGTTTTGAAAATAGAGACTGGTTTTTAACACGCATATGTGATTGAATGAGCAAGAAATTAACAAAAAAATAATATATTTGTTTGCCAATTTTCTGTTTCCTGGTTACATGAAGTAATAAGTTACAACGTGAACCGATCAAGGTTTTGATGTGTTCAATGGCTTGCATAGATCCAGATATTAATAGCTATAGATTTTGTTTGTCTGATGTTTTTTTCTTTTTCTATTATAGCTTAAATTGATTATGCTTAGGTTTTGAATAGCACGTGCCAATATTTCAGATCTGGTTTTATGAGTTTATGCATCAATTTTCATTAATTAATTACATGTACATGTTTCGTATAGCACAATGATTCAGATCTTGAATCTTTTTTTTGTCTATGTTAAATTCATATTGATTTTGTTTGATAGGTGTATGTATTGGGTCTGATTTAATGAGTTTCATTTATCACATGATGGGTTTGAATGGATCAAAATCATAACACCGGGTTGACCAATTTTCTGATAGGGTTTCTGAGTGAACCCAAGAATCTATCCCAATCTTTTTTGACGTCAGGATGGGTTGAGCAATAAAATATATATTTTTCTAGAGGTGACTCTAGTGAACATGAGCTTGGTGGACTACACCACCAAGTTTCGGAGTCTCGAGCATTACTACCTGTGATCATTGCAAAATTTTTCCTCTTGTATCTCTCTTTTCCTTCTCTTTGCCTTTCTAGCCTCTATTTCCCTTTTTAAAAGGGAAATAAAAGACAGAAAAGAAGAGAGAAGAGAAAATAAAGAAGAGAGATGAACTCTTTTGCAAAGGTCTCACTTGACCTTAATTTTGAAAAAAATGTTTTGAAATTACTCGCCTTCGTTTTAAAAATTTGTGGGAAAATTGAGAGATGGGATTCGCTCGTCAGTACGAAGTTCAACCGTTCCTGAAGCCTTTACCAGGGGTAATCGAACTAAGGATCAAATTTATGCCTTTTTGCTTTGCTAGAATATTGTCTAAGAATTTATTCTAAGTCTAAAAATGCACAAAGAATCATGCTTGTGCAATGCAAATGCAGAAATGTATGCTTTTGAGAAAATAGTTTTAGAAATTTTGGGATTTTTCAAGTGATTCTGAAATAAATCTGATAATAGAATGAAGAGATGATTCAAAGATTTGAAATTGGTTTGAGAAAGTTAGATTTTGAATCCAACTCAAAATTTGAAAGAGATATGAAAGAAGAGACTTGAAATTCCCAGTCTTAGAATAATCAGAGACTTGAAAAATGGATTTTGATTTGAAGAAATAAGACGAAAAGGAGATTTTGAAACTGAGATAGAATTTTTGTTGTGAAGATGAATTTTTAAAGTTAGAATGAACTTTGAATTTTTGATTTTGAATCCAGGATTCGAATTTGAGACATAATCTTGAAAGGGAATTGAATTCTGGATTTAAAGTCTGAAATTAGAATGAATCTTGGATCTAGGTGGAATTTGAAAACAGAATTGGATTTGAAATCTGGAATCCTAAATGGAATTGGATCCGAAGTTTGAAACCCAAGATGGAGTTTAATCCAAAATTTGGAATCCTAAATGAATTGGATCCAAAGTCTGGAATCCAAGATGGAATTGAATCCTAAAATCTAAAATCCTAAATGGAATTGGATCCTGAAATCTGGAATCCTAGATGGACTTGGATTTGAAAATCTGAATCCAAGGTGGAATTGGGTTCTAAATCTAGAATCTAAGATAAAATTGGATTTTGAAAATCCAAATGGGATTTTGAGGATGGATCTGGGTTTTGGAAACCCTGATTGAATTTAAAAATGGGCTTTGAATAAATTAAATTTTGAGATTCAGAATCAATCTCAAAACCTTGATTTTGAATTGAGAATCAAGACTCAATCTTTTAGATAGAACTTTGGAGATTTCAAAAAATGAAGGATAAACTTGATTTTGAACCTGAATCTTGAAATCAGAAAATGAATCTGGAAATTCCAAAGTTTAAATTGAACTTTGAAATACGATCTAGGGTATTGAATTGAATTTAAAATCGAATCCTAAAGATGAATTTGGAATTTCAAAGTTGAATTGAACTTTGAAATTTGATTTGAATTGGGAATTGAATTTTGAATATAGAAGTGAATTTGAAATTTCAAAGTCAAATTGGACTTTGAAATTGAATTTTGGTTTTTGAAATGAGATGTAATTGAGAAGACGAGTTTTGAAAATAAGAATTGATTTGAGAAGTGAAGAAGGTATTTAAAGATATATCTCAAAATCACTTGGATTTTGAAAAAGAATTTGAAAAATATGATGTAATTCTATCCTAAATGATGAATGAATTAAAAGAATTTAAATTTGGATTTTGAAAAGCATATTTCATTCTTTAAATGAATTGAGATAAGATTGAAGATATAATACATTTCTGACTATGGTCATAAAATGTATTATATAATAATCATATTTAAATTCAAGTGAAGAATAAAACATATTTTGGTGCCTTTATAGGGTTTCAAATGAAATTAATTATCAATATATCCTGACTATGGCCATTGATATATATTTTGAATTAATTTTAAATTAAACTCTGATAAAGGAAGAAAATATTTTAAAAATATGATGATTTTTGAAGAGGGATCCAGTGTGGATCGAGTGTTATTCCATAAAAGATGAAAATCATAAGTTTTGTTCACACCTTGACTATAGCCATTGGTGTAAATCGTCAACTTAGGATTTAATCACCTTTTATTAGAATGGTGCACGTGCCATTCGTGTTCTCATTCGTAAATTTTTGAAAATAAAAGAGAAAAATGACATGAAACAAGGATGTGTATGCTCATACATTCTAAAAAAAATCCTCATTAGTATCTAACTACAACTTTGAATTTGAATGAAAATTAAAGTTCCTAAACTAAGAAGGAAGAACAAACTTTCCTACATAATTTCTGCAAGACCGAATTAGCAAAATGCAAGGCATAAAGAAAAATTCAGAGGTTACGTTAAACTAGAATATAAAAGATGATATCCGAATGTTTAATGAAGGGATGGATATTAAAATATGTATGTGATTTGTTAGACTGGTGTATGTTATGGTATATATGGCAATGCTAAAGCATATTAGACAAATGCAAAGGAGTCAATGTATGCTAAGGCTGATACTAACATATGCTACAACATGCTGAAACTGCTAATGTGTATGCTTGATAAGAAAACATTAAGAAAACATTAAGGATTGGTAAAATATCTACTGTGATAGTCAGCAATCAAAAGGGCGTTGGAAATCACTATTCCACAGTAAGCAGAACACAACAATATTCAGATGTACCAAGCAGTCAACTCAACTGCAAGACTCAAATATAAAACCCAAGGTGAAACCATAACTATAACACTTTACCTGACATACTATGCTAACACAATGTTGACTATATGGACCCACACAGTCTAATATGTTGCTAATGTAGTCTAACCATGTAGTATTCTGATCCAAATGAATGATATATGCTAACCTTCAGACTAAACCCATGAAAACTGTTAATGCACATGTAATACGACTCATTCGATCTTCGCTGCTAACACCCATCCATTATTTAATACATTTGACTTAACGGACTAATGATACAGACTGCTAACTCCCACAATGCTAATACACATACTAACTCACACTACTGACAAAATAACACCGACCAACACACTATCTTGTTGTTCAACACACTATACTATTCATACAGTGTTAACTCTCACACTGTTAACTCATACATTGTCAACTCAGATCTACTGACACACACTCAATGCCAAGATGTTAACGTACACTAACTATAATGTATATGCCAACACGTTGACACAACCTATGCTAACTCACAGACTGACTAACTCATTACACAAACTAAATAACACTCTGGTCCGAATAAGCAACGTCTGTTAACTCACCCAATGTTAACACACCATTAACACAAAATTATTGGCACACTCATATTAACAAAGACTAACACACACACACACTGCTAGCAGAATCTTAGTACTACAACTCAAGTCCTGCTAATTCCAGATATGAATCCAATGGACTTTCACACAACTTTTTTTTTAGATAAGCAGTGAATTGCAATAGAACTTCACTGTAAAATGGTGACAGATTCACAGTTTATAGTCAGACTGCACCATAAGCATCAAATGAGAAAGTTTTTTTTTAGTTGAAATGGAAAAATTACACAGTAAGCATACATAACTACAACTTGAAATTCGATTCAAAATAATTTGAATCAAAAGACAGTGCAAAAACACATTATGAGTGCTAAAACATAAGATCGAATGGATGTCAGCATACTAAAATTCCAGCTGATCAATAGCACCTAGTTGTTATTTTCTAGAATCCTCAACAGTATTCAATCTTACCAGAGAATGGATGGGCTACAGGGCCTGAATTTGCAATGGAAATCACCAACATCCAAATGTGACTATGATCCTCTATTCTTCCCCAAACGCAGGCACACACAATCTTGTGAAAAGAGAGGTCCAACGGCTTCTAAATCTGCTGAACTAAATCACGCAAGTGGAAATAGATTAATGCAATCCACCCAGGCCAAGTTATCAAACTGAATTTCCTTCTTTTGCTACTGAGAATGATAGACAAACAACATATGCAATTCCCAGAAATGTGTTTGCAGTAACATTAATAAAGACAAACTCATGGTATGATTCAATATGATCTTCAATAGCTTTAGTGGACCATTGACCATATGATGATGCTGAATGATATAGCATGTGATTGTTGTATACAAGAATCATTTGGGGTCAGATATATACACCAGTAAGGATTAGAGCCCTTCAATGGGATGGATATACAAACCATAAGGGCATCCTTCCAAGAATTGAGCAATTTTGGATACTCGATCAATTTTTACTTTCCCAGGTAGACAAAACAGAAAAAAAAAAAAAAACAAAAGCTTGGTTGGCTGCCTACCTTGTCACCAGATCAACTTGCCTTTTGTGCACAGAATTTGTAATCAGAAGACCAGATGTCTTAGTTCCTCAGACAAAACCCTTCTCATCCTTCAACTTATGTAGTATCTCTAGCTTCATGGTAGATTACGTCACGGATGGAGGTAAATTGTTGACATCTAGAACCATCGAGGACGAGAAGTTTTCTTGGGAAGTTTGCTTGAGTTGCAAGAGCACAATATGTAGCACTCATGAGTGGTGATCGATTGTAGAGGGAATCAGAGAATCGATTAGAGAAGAAGGGGAAAGGGATGCTGGGGTGAAGCGCGGTTGATCTTCAGTTCTTAATCGCAGGAACTCTCCAGATTTGTTGTTGCAGGGGCTGAAATCTCTCTCGATTCAGCAAAAATGGAGTAAATGAGAAGAAGGGAAGGATGGGGAAAGAGAAGAGTGATGGTGGTCACGGTGAATGGCTTATTTTAAATCGTCGTTGGCAGAGACACTCTTTCAGAAGATGGGAATCGCCCAAAGCCATTGACAACTTCAACTTGCAATCTCAGGAGGTATAAGTGTAGCGGCCACTGAAAGTTCGGTCTCCTTCGTCTAACCGGAAGGAATCCGAGGAAAGGCAGAGGAAATCAGAAGAAGAGGAGAAATGGGAAGATGCGAGAATGAAGGAAAGGAAGAAGAAGATCCGCTGTGAGGGGGTGAAACGCGATGGATGAGGAGGAGAGGGGTGTCTGTTCATATATGCAGAAGGATCCCTCGAGAGAGATCCAGAATCATCCAGAAAGAGGGACAGGTCGACCCTCTGAAACTGAATTTCGTTAAGGGCTTTTTCTAAGCACGCCCTTCAATTTGTTGAAATTTTTAAAACAAGGCTCTTTTATAAGGTTTTTCCAAAGAAATGGTTTTTAACAAAAGACGATTTTCAAAAAGGCTTTCGAGCTATTTCTTTTTTGTATTTTCTCTTTTCTATTTATTTTTTTTCTCTTTTCTCTATATTTTCTATTTTTTTGTCTTTTTGAAATAAAAATTCTAAAACTAAGGGATTTTTAAACTATTTTTATAAAAATTTACAAATATTTACAAAAGAAGGGTTTTCTGAGAATTCAGGGTTATTCTCGGAAAATTTCTTCAGAAAATGGGTTTGGATCCAGATTTTGAGGAAAATTTCAAGTTTTGGACCTCGAATCGAAAAATATAGGACAGTGGATCCAAATGGACACTGGATGGACTGTTTGAGCCTTTTAGAAATTATTTTGGTAATTTTTGTAGTTTTAGTTTAAAAATTGGATAACGAAGCTCAGATTTGGGTTTGGATAATAGATCCAGATCCAAAATCTAGTCAGTTATAGAAAATAGATTTGATTCCAGTAAATCCTAGAAATAAATTGGAATTTTAAGTGAAAATGACTCAATTTACTCAGAAAATGGGGGCCAGTGACAAAAAAAGAATATTTACAAAATTTTGAAAAATTTGGGGTGTTCACACTACCCCAACCTATTTACTGATGACAAGATGAGGGCATCAAAGTACATGCAATGACACAAGGATGGGTTGCGGGTTCGAGTGATGACCAACCGACCTACTAATTTTAGTGATGTGATCGATTCGGCTTTCGTACTGAACAAGGAATGAGAAAGGTTCAAGGGAGGCAGTCCAAGAAGCCAGGTGGCAGTAGCAGTGATAATGAAAATGGTGGAGCTCGAAAGCATCTAGTTACTGGAGGTAAGGCACAAAAAGCGCAATTCAAGAAGTAGAAGACCCTGCAGGGAGTCACCAAATCTGTCCCAATCAAGTTTGACGTTAGGATGGGTTGAGTAGTAGTAGTATATATATATATATATATATATATATATATATATATATATATATATATATATATATATATATATCTCAATTCATGTGTTTTGAATCTATGTACCGTAGCTACTTTAAGATCAAATTTATGTTTATCAAGTTACTTTGGGACCTGATTTTCTGTTTATTGCCGCTACTTAAAGATTTAATTTTTTGTTTATCCCTACTACTGTTAAATCTGATTATTGTTTGAAATTAAGTGACATCTTAACCTTTCTTTGATGAAATTAACCTAGTTTGGATTTTTAAAGAAAATTTGAGAGTTGATTATAAAAATCTGAACCACTAAATGATGACTTAAATAAATGGAAATTGTTTATTTAAACATACATGTTAGTTTGAGGTATTAAGTCTGATTCTTTGCATTTTTTTTATTACATGTTGAATCTTGTTAAGCGATTTAAACTTTAGATTTTTTTAAATTAAGTAAATCTAGATTTTGTTAAATAGGATTTCAAATTGGGATGTTATTAAATAAATCTAAGTTTTGTTAAACGCGTGAAAAAAATCTGGAATTTTGTGTATAAATATAAATTTTAAGGTGTGATTATAAAATCAATTTTTTTTGTGGTTGTGAATAAAATTCTGATTTTTTTAATCCAAGAACCCAATTTTTCCAAGTTAGTTCGAAATCCAAATAACTACAGTGATGCTACGAATCAAATTTTTATTTGGTTAAGAATATAGTTTTTTTAGGCTATTATATGAATGCAAATTTAGCTATAAATGTAAATCTGTGTTTCATTTCATTTGATCAGATGAGAATATACATTCATATATTTTTATTTATGAGTCATATGTTAAAAGTGCGACTGTGTTTTGTTTTAATAACATAGATTATGTAATGGCTATGGTTGAGCCATTCATGGCCTTTTTAAGGTTGTGTATTTGTGCTTTGTTATTTAGATAATTGTGAAATGCATTGATATATTGATTTATAATGCTCTTGATCTAATTTCACATGTAGCACAAATATTGCACTATTATAACTGGCTGGGGTGATAACTCAATCAAATAATACATATTGATTTGCATGTTGTTCTTGAGTGAAAAATTCTTAATTAATTAAGAAATGTAAAAGAGACCCAAACAATGTAATTAATTTTCTTTCTTGATTGCCTTATAAAATGGTGAGATCCTTGAATGGTGGTCATGGGGGACCGTGAGGAGATTGAATTTCATGTTCACTGTTTATCCTAAGAACCTGAGAGGTGATTCATGTTCCTAGACATGGTTGTAGGAAACTTCTACCACTTTTCTTGGGCGGTAGTGTTTTTTACAGTTGTAGTTATTGATATACCAAGAAAAGTGACATCAAAGGGTGATGATATCCTCATCATCCCGACATTAGGTGATGATTCTTAATGTTCTAACTTAGAGTAATGATTCTCGACGTTAGTTGATGGACATGTGTGAGACCTAGATAATAAAATACAATTTGTGTATTTAAAATACAGTTGAGAACCGCCTTGGACCTTAGGATTTGACCCATTTGTAGTATTTATGAGATTTGTGTAAGATGAAAACTTAAGATGAGGTGCATTAAGCATACACATGTATTCAAAAGTAATGATTAATAATTAGATAAAAATTCATTCATTAAATTGGTTTATGCATTAACTATGCATTGGTTTATGTAGCATATTAGTTTTTATTGCCTGTATTAAATTGGTTTATATTGCAAGTCTGTCTTAGCTGTGAATTGTGTTCTAAGGCTTTCTTAAATTTATATTTGTTTTAATGTATGTTTTTTTCTTTATTGTTAGATTTTTGACAGGGTCTTGTACTAGAACTTTGATTTCTACCTTATTTTTAAAAACTTTTTTCAGATGTTGAGGCTCAGTCTTAGCTGAACAACGTGATGGCGGGACCGACTTGTTGGAGAGAATAACGATTGATGATTTGGTGTCCAAGATTCTAACTGTTATAGGATTGGATTGTGTTTAAACTTATAAACTTAAAGTTGAGTTTATTAAGTTGATTTTAATTTGAATTACATTTTTAGTTTGATTTAAATCATGGTTTGAAATGGGTGTTGTGTGATGGATATAAAATCTATGATATGCCCAAGGTTTATGGTTTTGCTTTTTCGCAATGATTTAAAAAAACCTAATAAAAAATTTTCTTCAAATTTTCAAAGTTGAGTTTGGGAGCCTTACACTTATAGTTGTTGTATTTTTCCTTTCCTTTCCTTTCAAGATATTTGTTGGTTCCTAAGTTTTCAGATGATCCAAACCACAAATTAAAAAAGATATTTCCCAACTCCACCTTATACATTTGTTATCAAATTTGATAGCAAACCATGTTTCAATATCCCTTTTAAGGGACCCCCTTGTGCTCCAAGAACCCCATATAGGTTAGTTGTCCATTTCCATAGATTTACAATGATCAGGCACCTGACAAAAAGGGAAGCAGATCAGGTCATGCTGAACATGAGCGTTTTTGCTCATGCCGACTTCGTGGCCGTCTGTTTGCATTTTGGATGAATGCCACGTGGTTTTGATGACTTTTGAGCTTTTTTAAAATGCAAATCGGACGACCACAATGTCGGCATGAGCAAAAACGCTCATGTTCAGCATGACCTGATCTGCTTCCCACAAAAAGGTGATTAGCATCCTCACAAGCTCTCACACAAAGCTCACATCAGCTTGAGAATTGAAATCCTCTCTTGGGCAGATTGCCCTGTTTGAGCAAGAGATCTTCTAGTTGCCTCCCAAGCTGATTTAATAGAAAACTCCCTCATTGGTGTCCATCCGAGGCGATACAGGGTTCCTGGAAACCAACATTGTGTATTGACAACTTCTTTTATCGATTCCAAATAGTAACAAAGGGGGGGGGGGCTCAACTACCATCAATTTGCTCCCTTTAATTTCTTTTAGGCTATGGCAGATCACCTTCTTTGTGTTGGGAGGGAGCAGATTTACAATAGGACCTCCAGAGCACCATCGATCAAACCAAAACTCGACCCTATCCCCCTTCATCAATCTTTCATCTCGTGTAATCAAGAATGGCTTTTGCCCCGTGTTTAACACCTTGCCACCCTAATGACCCTCTTCTTTCCTATTGGGGGACCTTCTTTAGGCATTTAGCCTCAATGATCTGAGTGTTCAGTTGGTTGGCTACTTTTCAGGCTAGCTTAACTAGGCAAGCAGAGTTCATTTCCTTCATATTTCACATTCCAAGGCCTCTTTCCTCTAGGGGTTTACAAATTTTATCCCAACACATGAGGGATACATGCCTCTCCACGGCCCCATTTTGGCATAAGAAGTCTCAAATGATTTTTTCTATGGACTCTATGATATTTGAAGGTAATAAAAAAGAACCCATCCAATACAAAGGAAAAGATTGAAGAACTAACCTTATTAACCCTACCCTTGTCGCCATGCAGAGTTGTTTCTCATTCCACTTTTCTAACTTAGCTCGAAATTTGGTGATGAGGGGGCTCACAAAGTGTTTTCTTTATTCGGCCCTTAAATATCAGCAAACCCAAGTAGGAGAGAGGAAGCTATTTGATTTGCCAACCACTCCAACCGAAAATGATAGAGCTTCTATTGTATGACAGATTGCAAGGCACAAGGATAGTTTTCTCGTTACTAATCTAGAGTCCTGATGCCGCCTCAAAAGACCCCATGCTATCAGGAAAATTTAGAATTAAACCTTTATGATCACACCAAAAGAATATTGTGTCATCTGCATAAAAGGAATGATGCCCCTTGAATTCTTTGACAGATGCAGGCAATATGAGTCTCTCAGAGACAACCAGATTAGGGTACCTAGTAAGGCATTCCATGAGGAGCAAAAAAAGGTATAGAGACAATGGGTCTCCCTGCCTTATACCTATGTTGTCCCATAATTGCTTACTTGCTTCTCCCTGCATATGATGGGATCCTTACACATTTCATGATCCTATCAGATCATCCTTGATTAAAGCCAAAAAATTTCAAGGACCTTTTCAAGAAGTCTCAATCAACCCTGTCAGGCTTTAGCCAAGTCTGTCTTGAATATAACTCCTTTCGCTTTGTTGGATAACATAGAATCCACTAGTGCATGTGCCAAAATAATACTATCTTGGATGCTTATTCCTTTTAAGAAAGCTTGTTGATTGTGGTTTATGATGCGGTCTAAGATCTCTCTCATTCTTTTGACCATGATCTTAGATAGAAATTTATATACAAAATTGCACAACCCAATGGGGGCGATATTGGCTTAGACAATCGACTCTATTAGCTTGAGAATGAGCACAGTTAAATTCTTTTGAGAATTTTCCCTCAGTGGAAAAAGTTCTTAATTGTCTTTGTGACATCACTTTCAACAATGTGCCAAATTTTTTGAAAGAAGAAGCTCTAAAATCCATCTGGGTCAGAGGCACTCTTAGCATCCGATTCAAAGACTGCCTTTTAACTTCCTCATTTGTAACTTCCTCATCTAGCATTTTGTTCTCTTCTTCATTGACCATGGGTTCCGGCTCACCCTGAATGGATTTATAGTGATCTCTGTTTTTTGAAAAAGAGAAAAAATCTGGATCCCTAACCATCCTTCAGGGTTAGAGATAGGGATGGCAGTGAACCGGGGGACAACCCCGCCTCACCCCGTTTGGACCAGGGATGAAGGGCATGAAACGGATATGGAGGCGGGGATGGAGGTTAAAATCTATCCCCATGCGAGGATGAAAGTGGGGATGGACTTACGCTTTTTTCCGCCCTGCCCCATCTCCATCCCCATCCCAATCCCAATCCCAATCCCCGCCAAGCCCTGCCCCACCCTATCCTCAATCTTTTAAGGGATGACTATAGACTAAGGGGAAACAGGACCCCACCCTGCCTCGCCCTTGTTTGGACTGGGAATGAAGGACATGAAACGGGGATAAAGGCAGGGGTGAAGGTTAAAATCCATCCCCATGCAGGGATGGAGGCAGGGATGAAGGTTCGGATTTTGAAACAAGGTGGGGGTGGAGACCTTGTCCCCCGCCCCGGTCCACTGCCATCCCTAGTTAGAGATGTAATACAGTTTCTCATGATGTTCCTAATGTTTCTTTATAGTGTGAGTGAAAGAATGTTGTGTTATGGTCTCTCTCTTTTATCGAGCGACATCTTGCCTTTTGCTTCCACATAGATTCCTTCATTGGCAATATTATATGGTTCCCCTCTCTCTATTTGCTCTTGACATCGCATAGAAAAATTTAATCTAGAGCCTATAGAGGATTTCACCCATCTAATCAGATTTCCCGTACATGCCAAAACTGAGTTGGTCCGAGCTTGAGTCTGACGGGACTCGTGTGGTATTCACTATCCATGGACTGTCTCGTGGGTGTTAGATTAATTGCAATTAAGGAAATATTTTTCCTAAATTGTTAACTCCATAACGTAGAAAATTTGTGCAACTGGCAGCATTGAAAGATGGAGATTGACAGTTGAATTCTATTTGGGACACCGTTGGGGCTGGTAAATGAGCTGAAAGATCAGCTTAAAGTAAGTCGAGGTCGAGCTCATAAGCAGTCAAAGTTAAACCAGCCGAGTCCAAGCTGAAAAAAAAAACATTGTTTTAGAGCTGAAAGAAATAGGATAAAAAAAATACATGTAAAATGTATTTTAAATATATTTCTTACTGCCTAAATAGTTTAGGCGAGTCGAGTCGAGCCGAGCCGAGCTGAGTATCTATTATTGTTCATATTCAGCTGGCCAAGCTGAGTATCCATTATTGTTCATATTCAGCTGGCCAAGCCTATTTTACCAGTTTAAACGGGTTCTTTACAAGTCTTTAATGAGCTAAGCCATGAGCAGCACAACTTGTTTCCAGCCCTAGTAACCATCTCTTTCTCTCTCAAGCCTTTTTGTATTAATTTGAGATATAGAGGAAGAATCTTGGGCATCGTTTGAATGACACCAAAATCGAGTTGAAAAACTCAGTTTTGACACTAAAATTGAGTTGAAAAACTCAGTTTTGACATCAAAACCTGGTTTTCGGAGTGAAACCAAGTTTTTGGCTGTGTTTGGGTGACGCTCAACCTGGTTTCACTATAACAGGCTTTAGTCAAACCTGGATGTAACCCAGTTTAGGAAATCAGGTCAGGGTATTACTATCATTTTCAGTCGTCTGCATCCATAGTGGAATAAATTTTTCCACTCCGCTTCTTTTCTCTGGAACTAAGAAAGAGCATAATCCAAAATAAATTTCTTTTAGGCGGCATTTGTTTCTTGCCCTTTTCCTATGAAATATGCCCTCTTTCATAGGAAAGAGGGTCTCTTTCATGAAAGGGGTGAAACACATACCTAAATGAGAAATATGTGGTGAGACTCATATTGTCACATGCTAATTTTCCCCGGTGACACATAATAAATTCCAAAAAAGTTTCTTTACTACCAAAATAGGTCCATACCTCCCATTTATAGGAAAGCACTTTACTTCCTCGATGTTTTTTTGAAGACGAAGTGGCTTTCCTTGGGTGTAGGGGTGTCAAAGGGTCCGGTCTACCCGGACCAAACCCTTTAAGGTCTGAGCATGGTGATAAATAAGAAGACCCGATTAAGACCCGGGTTCGGACCCAAAGGTCAGATTAATACATGAATCCAGGTATAGTTTGTGAAATTTTATACCAGACCCAAGTCTGACCCGAGTTTCAATTAAGACCAGCAATTTTTCAATGTAAAAATGATAAAAAATATTATTTTATTTTGTATGGTCCGAGTCTGGTTCATGTAGTTCTTATTGGGTCTGGGTAAAAAAAAATTGAGTCATCATAGATTATATGCATACATGTAACATCTAAGCATGCTAGGTTTACATAAAACCATCTTATAACAAGGATCAACACACGATTCACACCAAAAAATTAAGAATCTCATAAAACCCAATTTTCTAAAAGAAAGCATTTAAGTTACAAAATAATGCTTTTGATGTTGAATTAGACATCCTCATCAGTTTAATCATGGATCTGATGTGATTTCATTATTGCCTATTCTGGCAAACAAAAAAATGTTTTCAAGAAAATAACATGAACCCTCTCCAAAAACTGTTTTTTTCCCAAATCGTTTTTGAAGTTTAATGATTCAAAGAACCCTATAATGTTAGCCTCTCCATTATGCTTGACTGATATCTAGATATTGATGAGCATTTGTAGATCATACCACAACATATGTATATAAAACTTAATACTATGTACACATGCAAGGCTAAGTATACCTACCTCGAAAAGCCAAAAACTAAATATTAAACATTGAAACGAGATCTGCTATCATAAAAAGTCTCCCCTCCTTGTTGCACACCTTCTTCCAACTTGTGCAACCCTTATAGGAACACTACCAACCTTGGACTAGACCTCAAATGAGGCATGGGATATGGAGGAAGAAAAGAAAAAAAGAAAGAGAGAGAGAGAGAGAATTGGGAGAAAAAGAAAGAAAGATAGAAGGAGGCAGGGGGGGCGAGAATGAGGCCCTTTTATAGGCTTCATGAGCTTCCCAAATCCTATCTAGAAAGCCTCTCAAATCCTCTAGCTGGATTCCTAATTGGCTTAGAAAAGTTCAAACAATTTGGGATTTTTAACCCAATAGAATTCCAAAATTTAAAATTTTACATATATATATATATATATATATATATATATATATATATATTTTTTACTTTATGATAAGGTGAGGACGTCCCACCCCCTTGGGAGTTTATTTACCATTGGAGTTCATTCCATAGGGATTCCTTTCGAGATAGGAGAGCCCACCTAGGGGGCATCCCACCATAGAATCCAACATTGCATAAAAAAAACCAAAACTCCTATTACTAAGTTATTTCTTGAATTAGGTAACTTTTGATTTTTATCAAGATAGAATCCTTGGTGAATAAGAAACTAGAAAGTAGGGAATTTTCAGCTAAGTAGGATGGGCCTACATGGGGGGGGGGGGGGGGGGGGGGGGTGCATCTCACCCTCTTGGGATTCCTTCCTACTTAATTAAATTATTTAACTAATTCAAAACAAATAAATTTTCTATTTTAAATTTCAAATCCAATTAAGTCCACATTTTAAAACCAAATCTAATTTACTTCTAAATCCATTTCAGATCCAAACTCAAATGTTAAATCCATATTCACATCTAATTAAATCCAAATTTGAATTCATGTTTCAATTAAATCTAAATTCATATTTACATGAAATTCAATCTAAATTAAATTCAAATTCCAAATTCACATTGAATAGTGGGTAATAGAGTAGCTAAAAGACATGGGAATAAAGGTATCATTTTAAAAAATTTGCCTGGACAGGATATGCCTTATTTGCAAGATAGAACACTTGTTGATATGGTATTCAATTCATTTAATTCCAGTTAAATTCAATTAAAATTCAAATTCATTTGAGGCTTAAATTTGAATTAACCTACACAATAAATTCTAAATTATATATAAATTCAAATAAAATTAAATTCATAATTGAGACATAAAATTCATTCTTATTGATTTAATAATTGTCAAAAAAATTGTAAGTATTACAAATGTGCATTATATGCAGCTACATGATTCAACTATGAAGAACTTGTCGCAGTAATCTCTAATAGCTTTTTCTTATACAAAATACATATGATAGCATGTTCGCATGGAATTCTGCTAACATGTTACTCTTTACAAGAGCAATTTTACTTGTCACGATCAACACTGGAATCATGAGATCGATCATGGGCTTTGTACTGACATCGGTGGTAATGCATTATTTGCACATGTAGTTGTGTCTTTCTATTTAGTTTCTCTAGTGTTTTTTACATTTGGCACCATAACGCCTGGCATATGATGTCCGGTATTTTTCTTTTCTAAAAAAGTTTCATCAACATGAGATGAAGCATTTCAACTTGTCATATATAGCGAGAATCTATAAGTTGAAGCTGTCTACTATATTAGACGTTAAGCACCCATATTTTTTGCTGAAAAGTGATTGTTAGCCCAGTGTTTCGGTTTCACGTCAGTGACAACATAATTGTATGCAGCTTCATCTTGCTCTCAAATTTTTTAAAGAACATAATTGCACTATCGTCTCATGGCTGCTCAAGTTACATTCCACCAAAGTACATTGAGTGGTAAACTAATTTTTTTAGAAAAGTTCTCTGTCAAATGTTTCATACAATATCCAACTCGACATGTAGGTCATGTGTGAAGGACAATATATTTTAGACCTTTATGCCTATCTGAGATAACTATAAGTTGTATTTTCTCATTATATTCATCAAAGTGTATGAATTCTTCCTTTAGATGCTTCAAAACCATATCCATGAATCCTTTGACTCCTTATCAATAAAAAAATATCTCATCACAAAGATCACTACTATGGACTGACAATAATATTCTTGTGTATCTTTCTTTTAAGAACATGTCATCTGCATAAGAACGGAAGGGCATCATTTTAAAAACTCATCGATGCTTGAACAAAAGGATAAGAATATGTAGTGAATTCGATCTTTTTAATCAGTCTCAATGTACCCTAATGATCCTTGGTTAGTTTTCATCAAATGATCCAAATAGGCAGAAAGCATCTTAAAGGATTCTTCGAATGAACCATATAGTGTCTCCTTAGTTCGTTCTCATCCACGCTGTGCTTGTTTGTAAGTAACCTCAATATCTTCCTCTCAACTGATTTCATTCATGATTTCTCTTAGAGTTAATTTCATGTTGTCATGCATGAGTTTGTGAATAACAGTTGAAATTCACTTGAAATACTTTTCACTATAAGGTTGTCTAGTGATCCACCACATGTATTCTCACTTTGATACTTTTTCACTTAAAAGAACTTTGCTTCATGCACCTTTGTACAATGGACCTTTCAAGGGCAATCAACTGTCATCTATGGTTTCTTTCTCGTGCATACGATAGTGACCCTATTATTGTAGCTCTTTAGATTTTTTTTTTTAGTTATTTTTTATCACATGATCTTTAAAAAACTCGTGATAGTGTTGGAGATCATTAAACCTTTACCGAAATCAATTTCTCGATCGTTTGAGTATGTTGTTAGCCACTGAAATTGTTCACAATTGTTAAGTTGTTCGTTATGCAATTCATCATACAAATGAGATGCCCTCATTTCAATGATTTTTAATTGATCTTCATTGTAGGAGAATCCATCGAACAAGAACATAATCAAACCATGTCTCATTAGTGTAATAACATAAACAATTATATTTCTCAATAAATATTCATATAGGTTATAAACATACTAAGGGTTCAACTTCTCAAATGTCATTTATACCATGTCATCATTGTCTTTCTTCTGTCCCATCGACATGGTATAGTCATCATCATTGATATCATCTGATTCTCCATCGTCAACTTGATAACTACTATCACTAATTAACTGTTTGGTTGCACAAACTAAATCAAAATCCATCATATCTATTGCTTCTGTTACTTTCATGCATTGAACATTCCTGAATTTTCAACATTCAAGATTAACAATAAAACTTCATCCTAGATTAGAAGCATAAATTAAATGTCTAACAACTTGTACCTAACTTTGTCATCTGCCTAGAAGGACTGAATTTCATTCAAATTATTGCAATAAAGATCATTATCATTCAAATTATTGTGATGAAGATCATTGGCACTGATTTGCTTACATGGTTTCATATCCTCTGCAATGATCATTTTATCATATACAACATCAATTGTTCATTCTTCATTGTCTATACGTTGTACAACTATATTCTTAATTGGTTTGGGCAATTGCATATCCTCTGCATGCTTGAGTTGAATGTTTGGAATACCAACATTGTTTACTATTTGGGATAGTTGGATGTTTGACAAAAGAGTGAACTCGATAGATGATGCCTCAGATAGATAAACACAAGGTTGTTAAATGTGATGAGGCGAAGCAAGACATTGAGCCTGTTATGAAGCAAGGCGTAAGCCTCGAGGCGTTGAAGCGTAAGCTTCATGATCAAAATAATAAAATATATAATATTAATAAAATAATGAAAATTTTAAATAAGAACTACTAATAAACATGAGGTCTCTACCTGATTCAGGTAGAAAGAATAGGTACTCGATTCAGCTCTACTTGTTACATATATTTGTTTGTAATTTTATTTCTTTTAGCTTTAAAATAATGTATTTTTTTATAAACAATCTGTTTGGCTCGTTTAACTGGGCATATTTTGAGCGTGAACCCAGCTTGGCTCACAAAAGAATTAACCAAGCTTGAACACTTCAAGTTAGTCTCGGCTAGTTTACCAGCCCTACCACCAAGGTTAGATTTCATGTCATGGGTTTTTCTTTCACATGGTTTTAGACCTAAAATGTCGACTTCATTTCGGATACATAGATGTTTGCTTGTCAGACGCTCACGATTTTCATCCAATTCGTTGGTCTGTCAATTGAACATATGTCAGTATAAACAGATGACACGTGTATACTTATAACAACAACCAAGAGTTGAGCGTTTTCACCTAGTACCTGGCCCGACTCGCGCAATCACATGGCAAAAAATTTGTGTAGCACTTGATTGTCCTCTATCAAGTCTTGAGCCCCACAACTGACAGGCCCTACCCTCCGTCAGATCTTGGGTCCCACACCTGACAGACCCTGTCCACAAGATTCAATGCTTAATGCACAAATATATATTGCACTTGATCTTTTCACGCCCACCTGATCTTTTCACACTGCTGGCTGGTGGGCTGCTTCTCCTCCTCCCTCTCTTTTTCCTTCCTTCTATGCACCGTCTGATGCTCCTTGCTTCGGTTTGCAAGGCCTCCTTGATCCCTTCGATTCCGGCAGCGTTCTGGCGACACATCTGATCTTCGATTGCCCCCTCTTTCTTCTGTTCTTCCTCCTCCTCCTTGCTTTCTGTACGAGACGGGTCTCTCCGCTTCCTCTTTGCCATCAGCTCCTCCTCGGGCTCCTCTCTTCGGCCGATCACGATCCATCTCCGAGATGGCGAGCCAGTCCTCTAAATCGCAGCAATCATTTCATGATTTCACTGTGAAGGTACCTTACACGCGCTTCTCTTACCTTCTCTGGTCCACTTCTTACCATCTCAAATTTGTGGTTGTCATCTTTGTTTTTTTTACTCTCTCTCTCTCTCTCTCTCTCTCTCTCTCTCTCTCTGTGTGTGTGTGTGTGTGTGGATATGGTTCTATGGCTAGTTTTTGCGGCGGGTGAGAGGAGGTATTTGTAAATGATTTTGTTTCTGGTTTTGGGGAATTGGAGACCTCATGGCGAATATTTCTTTGAATTACTCAAAGTTTGAATCCTTTTAGGTTTGATTTCTACGGTGTTTCTGAGGACTATGGACGAGAAAGAATATGGTTGGTTTATATTGATTTCACTAGTTCAGGCAGAACTACTAATGAAAATCTCCTGATCTAACTTAAAAAAGAGTAACATGATGCATACGCCTTAGAAGCAAAGCGCGCTTCGACGTGAGGCATGCGCTTCACCCATGTGAAGCGTGCCCTTCAAGCTTGCAAACGCCTCCCTACAGCGCCTCGGTTCCTTGAGCTTGCGCTTCACCTCTGAGGCATACGCTTCAAGTTCTGAGGCGTTCACCTCTAACAACATTGGATAAACATTATCCACTTTTTTTTTAGCTTTATGAGCAACTAAGTAAATGTCACTATGAAATAACATCAATTTCACATCATCGTCCAACACATCCACCCATATATGTTGACTATCTAAGTTCAGAGAAAAAATGTATTGAAAGATCATTGACTCTTCCACATATCCAGTTTTACGAGATATCAAAGCCATAATTTTTTTATAACTACTATTTTTTGAGACGATTATAGATTTTCAAGTAGGGTGATCAGTATTATAGTAGTGTACTTTAACTATTTCAGAGTCCATCATTAATTGTCTACACCAACAAAACAAAATATCGTTTATCTAATAAAAATAACACGTGAGAAAACAAATATTGAATACACTTTATACATTCAATTGTCATAAATAAATACAAGAACCACTCTAAAAAGCAACTACGCATAATAACACCTTAACCCCTATTAAATGGTTGTGTGTAGTAAACAAATACAAAAATATTAAATAATAACTGAAGGACAAGCAAACAAACATAAACTAGCTATAACACAAACAAATATATATGTTTATAAAAAAAAACCTGAACATAGTAAACCCTAAATAATAAATTCAGTGATAAATATTAAATAAAACATAAAAAAAACATCCACAACAACAATAAAAAAATATACATGAGGCAATTAAATGCTCATATCTACAAAAAAGAAAAAAGTTCAAAATGAAATATAACAATATATTTGACCTAACCAGGGAAGTCGATGAAAATTATGGTACTACAACCTCGCCGAAATGCAAAAAAAAATTATGAAACTCGCTTGAACAAAAAGAGAAAAAATGCTTAGGGTTCTAAAGGAGAAAGGGTTATACTTCTTTGCAGGAAAAAACGAAAAATAAAAATAAAATGGAAAAACAACTTTATATATGATTCAACAAAACATGCAAAGTTACGCAGGTTTGCATGCCAAAAATTTGCACAGATCAATATGTAATTGAAGATCTCTTGAAAAAAAAATCATATTTGGAGTAACTTCTCATATTGGGAATAAACTTACATATACGGATAATCTTCGTACATTTTAAAGGAACATTGCATATTAAAAAGAATATATATGCAAACTTCTTGAGGTCTACAAAAAAAAATGTATGAACCTCATTTTAAGTGAGAGCACACGAACTTCGCGAGTTTCACACATAAGGGTAACACCATCTTAACAAAGTTATCTATTTGCAGTTTTGGTCATCAGGCGGATTTTGGCAACCTACAGGGTTTTAGGGAAAACACATTATTTTTACCGTACAATGCGGTCATTTTCTGTTAATATAATATAAACACCCAATGCCCTAACCAATAGCATGAATAAATCCACATTCGCTTCTGTATCAAGAGCCTCCTGTGCAGAGGTTATCAATAATTTTTCTCATATTAATATTGCCACCAAAGCACGAGGCTCTCTAGCATGTCCCAGTAAAAAAGAAACAAAAAGGAATATAACAA
The DNA here is from genome assembly GCF_984573655.1 of Nuphar pumila. Taxonomy (NCBI): domain Eukaryota; kingdom Viridiplantae; phylum Streptophyta; class Magnoliopsida; order Nymphaeales; family Nymphaeaceae; genus Nuphar; species Nuphar pumila. The sequence goes on from NC_143257.1 coordinate 8,378,745, forward strand.
AAACTAAAAGAAAAATAAGGTTTGTACAAGAAAATCTGAACCAGCTGGTATCAGAAAAAACAAAAAAGGAAAAAATCTGCTTTGGCATCCTTCTAGCCTTTTAATTCAGATATCACTTTGAAATCCAGTAAATAATGAGAAACAATGTACATGCAGCAATGACAGCAGATAGAATGAGAGTGTCCCTTGAGCGCTTCCTTTTGATGGCCCCTGCACGACAGACCAGGAGACTATCACAGCAGAACACATATATCATACTCTAGTTCAAATGTTTGGGAATAAGTGATCACCTAATAGTCCACGGATCACAGGGAATCTGTCACTTAGATGCTTCACTTTTCCCTGGATCTCAGCAAATGTGCTTCTTTGTGAGGCCAAAACTCCTTTTATTGCCTCTGCTTGACTGGTTACATCGTCAATCTGTAAAGCAAAAGCCAGTATTAACCTTATTGTAGCAGCCATTTTCTTGCTGACCAGTAAAAGAAAGTACATTGAAAAGCTAACACATTCAAACCTGAGCAATACTTCCATGTATCGCTGCTCGCTCCCTTAACAAGCTTGGCACTGCTTGAGAACCAGATGCCTGCAGCGCTCAGCAGAGTTAATACAAATAAACTGTGCTCATGCACAGGAGCAAACTGTCTTTTAAGTTACAGCAACTAAGCAAACCTTATATTCATTTATGTCATTTCTCACAGATGTTAGGAGTTCAGCATGCTCCCTCATCGACATTATGTTCCCCTTTGTGCGCTTAAATTCCTAAACCAACAAAGAGTAAATAAGTTTCATATTGGCACACTACTGTAAAGTAAAAGCAGAAAGTTATCCGCGCCAAAGTCTATTTGACTGGAAGTTTTACAGAGTCCTATAATGTGCACGTTGTCACTCTCAAGAAAAAGAAAAAGCATGCTGCCATTTGACAAGGTGACAATGTTGGAAACATTTCCATTTTGAATGAAACCCTCCAGCAATAGAAAGTGGTGGTAATGAAATTGAAGATGGTGTAGTTACAGTACTATTGGAAGTGGTGGTTGAGGTGAAGATCTCACATCATGATCAAGGTGGCAGAAATGGATCTGTTACTGCTGCTGTTAAGTTGTGCTGGTGGGCATCATATTTTTCTTGGCAATGGGTGGATATTTTAAAATGTAAACTGTAATACCATATCCTCACCCTATGAGAAATTCACAATACATGTTATGTCCTATTGCACCAAAAAGAAGGCGCTTCTTTGCTTACTGCTAGCAAGGCTGCCTGAGATGCCTTTGGTTTTAGAATTCTAGAAACTAGAACAAGAGAGCAATGATGAGCTGATAAAAGGCTATCAGTACCAAGGTAAAAAATGTGGAAGAGATAAACAAGCAAACCTCAGTGATCTCGTTGAAAATAAAGGAAAAGAGAAGATACAAAGCAAACATCTCTGTGGTCATCATTTTCTATTTAGAAAAGAAAACCGTAACAAGGAAAAAGAAATTTGGTAAAATAAGTTCACAACAGTAAAATAATAGGAACTCTTCAAAGACTACAGGTGAGATTGACATAAGCAACTTAACATGAACAAAATGAGAAAAAATTTAATAGAATGCAGAAAACAGTAAAAATGGTGAATAAACTTCAATCTATGCATCGTATAGCAAAATATTTCAATCAATGATAGCAGGCAGATCCTCATATAAGCACATGCGCAGATAGAACAATGGACTATGTTTGCATATAAAATAATGGACTATGTGCTGTAATTACATGCAAATACACTTTGATAAGCAATATCAAGGTTTAAATAGTAAATCTACTTTACTTGTACATGACATTTATTGATAAGTATTAGACAAACTGGAGATCCTGAAGGCAAGCTAATAGGGTCAATATGCAGGTCATACTAATTCCATACTCCACCTTTGCGATGGAGCTGTTTATCAGCTGTGGGAGAATACCTATAGGAAGGTTAAAGCCAAAGCAGGGAAGGTCACTTGCCATAAAGACAAGAATGAAAATAGTATAATAAAGAAGCGTCCAGCAGATACTCAGCAAAAACAGGAGGAAAATATTTTTTTTTTGAGAGAGGATGAAACATATATTAAAAGACCACTATATGCCATAGAATTGTCCTTTACCTAAGATATTACGAATTTTTGGTAAATGTAGTGCATGTATGCCAACAAAATTGTCTTTTACCTATCACAGTATAAGAACTTGACCATGTCATGTGGACGCTTGTCATGTTTTCTTCTGTTGACAAGACATAACACTGGGGATAGTGCAACCCTTCATGGACAGTTAACTTGTGTCAGACATAGCCAACACCTAGTCCTTGATTTCTTTTTATTATATGTGTGTGTGCACGCATGCATGTGCATGTTGATGTCCCTGTGTTCTGGTACTACAAATCTCCATGTCATACCAAGTATGTCAGTGTTGTGTCTGATATTGTATTTATGTAACATGGGAACTTGCTGAATATAGTGTACTCATGTCAAGAGATTAAGAGAGAAGATCAACACTGATGCTACTATCACAACATCAATAAACTTTTAGTACAGCAACTGCAGTCTGCAGTGAAGCTGCTTCATCCAACAGAATAATTATATCACAACTTAGTTGTCATAAGTGATAGGTGGAGCCTAAGAGGAGAGCCCCTAAAAAGGCCTAGGCGGGTCTAGGCAGTACCCCAAATAAAAAATAAAAAAAACATATAAAATATGTAAACAAACTACTAAAATTAATAAGAAACATGTACCTTAGTTGTCAAAAGCGCTAGTCGGAGCCTAGGCGGAAGACACCTAAAAGGACTAGGCGTGGCCTAGGCGGGACTAGTCGGCCTAGGTAGGACCAAAAAAATAAAACATCAATAAAAAAAATTTATTATAATAAATGGTTAAATTTAGTAACAAACATAGGATTGTAACTATGGATGAAGTGTGTAATTAAGTGTAACGTCACAAAATTCATGAAATTGCATAATACTGAACATACGCCAAATTGCATAATACTGAACCTACGCCAAAACTTGGGGCACACCATCTGATTACTCTACATACATACATATATATATATAGATAGATAGATAGATAGATATATAGAGAGAGGGATGGAGAGATAGAGAGAATAGGGATTATCGGAAGCAGATCAGGTCATGCTGAACATGAGCGTTTTTGCTCATGCCGACATCGTGGCCGTCTGTTTGCATTTTGGATGAATGCCACATGGTTTTGTTGACTTTTGAGCTTTTAAAAATGCAAATCGGATGGCCATGATGTCAGCATGAGCAAAAACGCTCATGTTCAGCATGACCTGATCTGCTTCCGGGATTATCCGGCCCTTGTTTTGTTAGGTCACTGTTAGGACCCTCCAAAATCATAGGTTTTAGAGGTTTTATACTCGAACTGAACCGTTAGATGTGTTTATGATTATTGTTGAATGGTGAATATGTAATTGATTAAGCATCTTTATGCTCAGATCTATATTTTAAAGAGGTAAAAAAATCATCGGTTGATATGTTACTAAAATTTCATGATAAAATGTTCACATTTTTTATATCAAATCAATTTGAAACAAAGTTTATTTCTCAATAAATAAGTATTGATAAACCAAAGTTGCCAATCGGGGAAGCGGGAGCGGGAAGTGATTCGGGAAGAAGGGAAGCGAGGCACTTCCAAAATTTTAGGAAGTGGGAAGCACGAGACGACTTAGAAGCGAACCAGGAATTGTCTCGAAAATGACCTCGAAAGCGAACCGAAAGCGACCTAGGAAGCGAGGGGAAAGCGAAAAAAGAAAGAAAAATAAAAATGAAAACACAAAAAAAAATAAAAAAGAAGAAGGGGAAGCGAGGGGGAAGCAAGCTTCCCCTAAATGGGAAGCAAACTTCCCAAATCTTTTTGGCTCTTCCCAACACGTCGCGCTTCCAAAACACGTTTCAAGGAAGTGCGCTTCACCGTGCCCTATGACGCTTCTGGTAACCCTGTGATAAACACATATAATGGTTAAAAATTGATCATAAAACACCTGAAACTTTGATATTTGGAGGGTCTTAACGGTGACATCAAGAAAAAGGGGAAAGGATAAATCTCGTTCTTATATATATAGAGAGAGAGATAACTGAAAAAACATATTTTTATGTGTGTGTGTTGTGTCAAAAACACATGCATACATGTTAACAACAAAAAAAAAGACAAAAAAGAAGAAAAGGGAAGAAAAAAAGAAGAGAGTGGAGGGGCGAGAGGAGGAAGAAAAAAAATAAGGAGAAAAAGAGGGAAAAAAATAAAGAAGGAAAAACGAAGAAGAGGAAGAGGAAAAGGAAGAAAAAGAGAAGCTGGAGGGGTGAAAGAAAAAGAAAAAGAAAATGAGCGAACAAAAAAAAAGCATTTGGGACGGGAGGAAAAAGAAAAAGAAAAAAGAAAGAAAGACAAAAAAACAAAAAAAAATATGACAACTATGTCCCTACGATCTAGGCGGGGACAATTTTCGAGCCTAGGTCGAAAAACATGGCCCTACTGCCTAGACCCATAAACCTAGGCAGTGGCCCTATGCCTAGCCCGCCTAGGAGCAACTTTTGATAACTAAGACATATACAACATAAAATCAATCAACAATAAGCAATAGACAAATAATAACATGTCGTTGAACACTGTAAAGCAATTATATTACATATCCTGCTCAAATAAATTAATAATAAATTAATAATTGAATAAACAAACCATAAAACAAACAATGTGAATGAACAATATACAAAAAATAAAATCATGTATACAAAAAAATTAACATGTCCACAACAATAGACATAATATAAGCAATAGACAAATAAGACGAAGAAATGAATAACTAAATAAACAAACCATGAAGCAACTGATAACCTGCTTAAAAAATTAAGAATAAATGAGCAATTGAATAACCAAATCATAAATTAAAATGAGTAAGTAACAAATAACATAAACTCATATATTAATATATATCATGTATGTGAAAAAAAATACATAAACTATACAATATACACATATACATAAATACATACACTTATAATATGTTAATATATACAAATTACAAATACATAAACTATACATAAATCATAATCAGATAAACACTAATCAGTCAACAAAAAATATAATTCAAAAGAACAGTAAAATAGAGCACACGCTAAACAGTACACAGTAAATACAAATAATATCATTATTTATAAACAATAAACAGTAAACGCTAAATTTATAATATATGTTTATGATATGTTAATATATATATATATATTTAACAAAAAACATAAATATGTGTGTGCAACTCATGGTTGCCAGTCGAGGAAGCGGGAGCGGGAAGCGTGGCACTTTCAAAATTTTAGGAAGCGGGAAGTGTGTGATAACTTAAAAGCGAATCAAGAATCGTCTCGGAAGCGAACCGGAAGCGACCTAGGAAGCGAGGAAACGAAAAAAATAAAATAAAAATACAAAAAAAAAATGAAAAAAGGGGAGAAGCGCGGAAGAAGCGTGGGGGGAGCGTGTTTCCCATAAATGGGAAATGCGCTTCCCAAAAAAAATTGGTGCTTCCCAGCACATTTCGGAAGCACGACGTTTTGCGCTTCCCCACTAGGCTAGGCGCTTCTGGTAACTCTGGTGCAACTACACATCAGAATCAAAATAAGACAATGCAAAAATCATTGTATAAATATATCTTTAATGTGTATATATTAATTATGTGTGGCAAAAACCTCATGTCACATTATGCATGATGAACAAAAAAAGAAAGAAATTTTTATTTCATCAAGAAACACTATCTAAATGGTAAAATACACACATACACACATGGTAAAGCAATCATGCTGATGAAAAAAAAGAAATAAATTTTTATCTCATCAAGAAACACTATCTAAATGCTAAAATACACACGCATACACAAGTGCGTAATTACACACATGGTAAAGCAATCATGCTGATGTCAATGGGTTGAAAAAGTTCATGTTCATATACTTATATGGTGATATATGGTGAGCAGTGGCTGCAACATTAGAGGCCCTGCAGGGCATAAAATAATGAAGATAAGCAAGTGCTTCAACCAATAAACCCACATAAGATGTGGGTCATTTGTTGCTGTGTCCCTTAGGTAGAGGAGAACAGAGAAAGTGGAATTCCATGTCTGGGGATTTGGGCGGTGGGAAGGGACTAAGTTATCCTTTGTTACATCCTGTTTTTGTTGACAAATTATTCACTTTTGACCTGTATATATATAACTTATACTTTTTATGTACAGTTTCTTCTAATAATGAAAGGGGACCTTCCCCCAGCTTATTCATTGAGAAAAAAAAGTGTTTAACCAAATACATATCTTCAAGAACTTTCATCTTTGCATTCAAGTGTTCAAATGTTATGGAATGTCTATTACCACATCTACAAGAGTACACAATCACCAACTAGTTATAACCATAGTCACAAATATTGGTATTGGCTATATCTCGACAAGGCTATTTCTCGTGATATTATAAGTTTGATGATAAATCTTGAGAAAATCTCGGGGCTTACAAAATATAAAAAATAACAAAAATAAGTAAGAAAATATCATGTTTAGTCAAAGTAATATCATAAATAATAAAATAAATAAGTAAACATGATATTTTCTTATTTATTTTATTATTTATGATATTACTTTGACTAAACATGATATTTTCTTACTTATTTTTGTTATTTTTTATATTTTGTAAGCCCCAAGATTTTCTCGAGATTTATCACCAAACTTATAATATCACGAGAAATAGCCTTGTCGAGATATAGCCAATACCAATATTTGTGACTATGGTTATAACTAGTTGGTGATTGTGTACAGTTGTAGATGTGGTAGTAGACATTCCATAACATTTGAACACTTGAATGCAAAGATGAAAGTTCTTGAAGATCATGTATTTGGTTAAACACTTTTTTTTTCTCAATGAATAAGCTTGGGGAAGGTCCCCTTTCATTATTAGAAGAAGTTGTACGTAAAAATATAAGTTATATATATACAAGCCAAAAAGTGAATAATTTGTCAACAAAAACAGGATGTAACAAAGGATCACTTAGTCCCTTCCCACCGCCCAAATCCCCAGACATGGAATTCCACTTTCTCTGTTCTCCTCTACCTAAGGGACACAACAACAAATGACCCACATCTTATGTGGGTTTATTGGTTGAAGCACTGGCTTATCGGTTTGGTGATAAATCTCAAGAAAATCTCGAGACTTAAAAAATAAAAAAATAACAAAAATAAGTAAGAAAATTTCATGTTTAGACAAAAAAGTACACAACAACAACAACAACTACGCCTTCATCCCAAAACAATTGGGGTCGGCGATATGAACCAAAAAAGAAAATCATTCTGGGTCTTCCACATGAATCCTTCTCCTCCAATCATTTCTATCCAATGCCATGTCCTCGGTGAGGTTCAAAGCAGTCATATCCTTTCCTATCATCTCCATCCAAGTCTTCCTAGGCCTACCCCGACCTCTTTTAACTAATATATTTTCCCATTTATCCATCCTTCTAACTGGAGCATCATTAGGCCTTCGCCGAATATGTTCAAACCACCGTAAACGATTCTCTCTCATCTTATTTTCAATGGGTGCAACGCCTACCTTCTTACGTATCTCCTCGTTCTGAATCTTATCTTTTATTGTATTTCCACACATCCATCTAAGCATACGCATCTTAGCTACACTCATTTTTTGAATAAGATGTTTCTTGGCAGCCCAACATTCCGTATCATATAGTAAAGTGGGCCTAATAGTCATCCTATAAAACTTTTCCTTCAACCGCAATGGCATTCTACGATCGCACAACACTCCAGTTGCACTTTTCCATTTCATCCACCCAACCTTTATCTTATGATTTACATCTCCATCAATTTCTCCATACTTTTGAATGATAGATCCCAAATATTTGAAACAATCATCCACCGGTATTTCTTGCTCACCAAGCTTCACTACACTCCCATCAATACTTCGTTGCTTACTAAACCGACATTCCATATATTTTGTCTTACTCTTACTCAACTTAAAACCTCTAGCTTCCAATGTTTGTCTCCATAATTCTAACTTAGCATTAACCCCAGCTCTAGACTCATCAATCAAAACAATATCATCAGCAAACAACATACACCACGACACATTTTCTTGAATTGATCTCGTAAGCTCATCCATCACTATAGCAAATAGGAAAGGGCTTAAAACAGATCCTTGATGTAACCCAATCGTTATAGGAAAATTGGTTGTCACCCCTCCACAAGTGCGGACATTGGTTACTACTCCTTCATACATATCTTTAATTATACTAATGTACTTGAGAGAAACACCTTTTTTCATCATTGTCCACCAGAGAACGTCCATAGGTACTCTATCGTATGCCTTCTCCAAATCAATAAAAACCATATGCAAATCTTTGTTCCTCTCTCTATATCTCTCAATAAGTTGTCTAAGAAGATGTATAGCTTCCATAGTTGATCTTTCAGGCATAAAACCAAATTGATTCTCCGATATCATGACAACCTTCCTCAACCTAGACTCAATCACCCTCTCTCAAAGTTTCATAGTATGACTCATGAGTTTTATACCACGATTGTTTGTGCAATCTTGTATATCACCCTTATTCTTATATAGAGGCACCAAAGTACTCTTCCTCCACTCATTAGGCATCTTATTTGTCCGCCAAATCTTGTTAAAAAGATTTGTCAACCATTCTAAACCTTTCTCTCCCAAGCATTTCCAAATCTCGATAGGTATACCATCTGGGCCAACTGCCCTTCTTGATTTCATTTTCTTCAAAGCCTCTGTAATTTCTTTCTTTTGAATCTTGCGCACGAAGTCACGATTTATCTCATGAAAAAGAATGGAGAGAAGTCTCCAAGATCCTGAGCATGACTTCCATTAAATAGCTTATCAAAATAATCTTTCCATCTCTCCTTAATCTCCTCATCTTTGACTAAAACCCTTTGCGTTTCATCTTTGATACATCTAACCATACCCAGATCCCTCGATTTCCTATCTCTCATCTTTGCAAGCCTATAAATATCCTTTTTGCCCTCTTTGGTATCCAACTTGTCATAAACCTCCTTATATACCTTATCCCTCGCGTTTCGAACTACTTTTTTAGTTTCCTTCTTTGCTATCATATACTTTTCTAAATTCTCATTATCACGACTCTTAGATTTCTATAACACTTTTTTTTAACCTTAATAGTTAATTTGACATCCTCGTTCCACCATGATGTATCCTTACCTAGCGGTGCACCGCCTTTAGACTCACCCAATACCTCCTTAGCCACCTTTCTCATGTCACCCGCTATCTTATTCTACATTGATTCTGAATCATCCTCGATACACCAATCAACTTCCTTAACTACTTACTCTACAAACATTCCTTGTTTAGCTCCTTTCAGTGCCCACCACTTAATTCTAGGATCTATCATATGCCTATCCCTTTTGCGGTATTGTCTAATTCTAAGATCTAAAATTAAGACTCTATGTTGTGTAGTTACACTTTCTCCCGGTATAACCTTACAATCAATGCAACAACCCCTACCTCTCTTTCTAAGTAGAAAAAATTTTATCTGACTCGTATTAACCCCACTTTTAAATGTTACTAGGTAAGACTCCCTCTTCCTAAACCAAGTGTTGGCTAAGATCATATCATAGGACAAACCAAAATCTAAAATCCTTTCTCCACTTTTGTTTCTTTCTCCTATACCATAGCCTCCATGGATACTCTCAAATTCATCCCTACTAATGCCTACATGTCCATTAAGGTCACCACTGATGAAAAACTTTTCTCCATAAGATATCTCTTGTACTACTCCATCTAAATCTTCCCAAAATTGACGCTTAATGGAATCATCTAAGCCTACTTGAGGTGCATAAACATTAATAATATTAATAATATATGTACCTAATACTAATTTAATAAGTAAAATCCTATCACCCTTCCTACGGACCTCAACTACATTATCTATAAACTCACGACTCATAACAAACCCTACTCCATTCCTATTCCTATTTATTCCTGTATATCAAATCTTATATCCCCAAGGTTCTATCACTTTTGCTTTCTCACCTACCCATTTGGTCTCTTGTAGACATGAAACATCAATCTTTCTCCTATAAATAACATCTACTAACTCTACCAACTTACCAGTTAAAGACCCTATGTTCCAAATGGCTAACCTAATTTTATAGTCTTGGACTAACTTCTTTACCCCCACCCATCCAACAAAGTGAGGGAACCCTTGCCTATTTGACACCACACCCAGGCGCCGGTGTGACGCGTCGCTTCTGGGCGACGACCTAGCAACCCTTGCCCATTTATCACTGCCTTCGGGCTTATAGAGTACAACGCGTCGCTCAGTAGGGAATGCCCCAACGAAATTCTCATATTGATTCATATTCATAGGGTATGACTAAGTTTTTATGTTGGCTCTCACTGGCCTACCACAACCCTCCTCCTTTATCCGGGCTTGGGACCGGCAGTGTATAACTAAACAGTTATACACAGGCGGAGTACATAAATAATAAAAGAAATAAGTAAAATATCTAAAAGAAAAAAGAAAAACATACTTAAAATGTAAAAAATAAATACAAAGTAAAACAAATTGATAATATCGTGATAATATCACGATATATATAAATTTCTGATATTTTAAAAATAACACGATATTTTGCCTTTAATATCATTTTTCCATCATATCTCGATAATATTGTGACATTTTCAAAATATCGCGGATATCTGTGACTATGATTGAAAAAAAATAGCAACATGGTAAAGGAGTAATTAAACGCATAGCAATGTATCAATGTACCAAGGGGTTTTCTGAACCTACAAAACTACATCCCTGACTAGCGATAAAAAAGGCGGTGCTAGTTTGATGCATCATATAGAGCTTTACAAGGGAGACAGAAAACATACTTCTTTGTAGAGAAACACGTTGAAATAATGTTTTTGGCATTTATCTGATACAAAGGCCAGCATCAACCAGTAATGTTGCCGATGAATTTGCAGATTCTGGTCATAAAAGAAAAATGCCTCACCATAAACATTTCCACTTCCCCAAAGAATTCTAATCAGTACTTTTCAGTAATCGCGTCTCCCTCATGTATAACCACATGCACAAACTTTCGTTTGTCAAATGCAGCAAAATTTCTTTGATTGCATCTCCCTAAGAGTTGAATTCATAGCTTTTTACCTGATAACAACGACTACTTACTGCTCACATTGATATAGAGGGGGCTTAACCCCTTCATATCCAACACATGTGACAAACCCTCTATTCGCAGATTAACCATCGGGCAACCAGAAAGCTCTATGTCTAGCTCTTACCATTCACAAGATCTTCAAGAACAAATCTCCCGCGAATTGGAACAAGTTGGGCATGCATCATTATAATCAAGAGATAGGAACAACAGTTTCCGGACCACCAACAAACTAAAATCGCAACAATTTTATATGGGCTCACACAATTTTGCATATTCTGCAGTATAAACTTAAAAAACTTCCAATCTAACCACAAGTACCACCAACAGGAAACCAACACAAGAAAGAGCTCCAAGTAAAAAGAAGACCAAACAGAAAGGGAAAGCCCAACATTACCTGAGTGAATTCATGAAGAATGTCCCTGTGCCTAGCGAGCTTCTGGCTAACGGATGTCGTCGGGGTCGCTGCCGCGGCGCACCGGCTCATCGCCTCATTGACGTCCAGCAATTTCTCCAGCAGAGACTCGATCTCCATCTCCATTGACTTCCATTGCATACCTTGACCGTGGCCATCCTTCGCCGGAGACTTCAAGTCGGAGTAACCTAACAACACCCCAAGAGATCGAACATCTCCCGCAAATGGGTGGCTAAAATTTTCCCACCAAGAAGTTGGGGAACGCATTCCGAAAAGAAAATCCCCAATCCCAAACGGAAACAGGAAAAGAAACGCCGATTCGAGATCTGAAACGGGGGGAAAGGAGGAAAGAAGGAGATGGTACCTCCGAGTTTGACATAGGAGGAGAGACGAACGTCGAGTTCTCCTTCGATCCGTCGGGCCTCCTTCCTCAGCTCGGACCAATCTGCACCCACCTCCTCCATGGCGGGTGCATATATGGGGGATCCCTCCTACTGCCGGAACCAATATGCCGGAGATGAAGAGCGACGGTGATCCTCTGCACGGCTATTATAGAGTCATGCTACGGTGCTCCGGGAGTACCTGGTTGTAGGTTGTATCTTTAAACTTTATGGATGTCCTCAATATTGTTTATTTAATAAGAATCATTCTTCGGATCATGTTTTTTTTACATAAAAATAGGATTTTGTAAGTCATAAAATTTTTGATACATTATGAGCCCTTAATTCTTAAAGGTCTTAAAAAACATACAATGCTATAATCATATGATTCAAAACTTGTTTTTATTAAATAAAACATATTTATAAGGTCTGATCAACAAAAAAAAAGCTCAAAAAAATTTTAAAAACTAAAGTGTAGGAGTAAGTACTGGAAGAACACCTTATCATTAAATTATACAGATAGAGAGAGACTGCATGATACTTGGTTGGGTTGGGTCACAGGGTCTAAGAGTAGGGTTTGGCATAGTGGGATGGGCCTAAAGATGGGCATCACTGTTAGGTGAGTCAAAGCAAGGCGACTTCTTGTAAGCGAGTGTAAGCCTAACTAAAGTTTATGACTATAAATAGGATAAGCACCAAGGGAGGGAAGGGCTCCAACCCTAGGGCATGTCACCTTGTGTTGTAGGTTCAAAACCCAATAGGATAGTTGTATAACTGATAGGGTATGCCTAACCCCAACTTGCCAATAATAAAAAAAAAAAACTATAAATACGAAAAGCAAGCCAGCGTCACCGAGTCTTTTATTCTTTATTTTACAGACTGCTGCAAGCGTGACTAAATCGCAAGTCCCTTTTAGCGATCAAAGCAGGCAGCATGTGAAGTAGGCCACCAATGTGGGAAGCAGATCAGGTCATGCTGAACAAGAGAGTTTTTGCTCATGCCAACATCGTGGCCATCCGATTTGCATTTTAAAAAGTTCAAAAGTCAAGAAAACCACGTGGCATTCATCCCAATGCAAACAGACGGCCACGATGTGGGCATGAACAAAAACGCTCATGTCCAGCATGACCTGATCTGCTTCCCCAGTGTGCCCCCATTTTGTCAAACTTGGCAACTCAGTACAGTGGTACAGTGTCAGCACCTAATCGAGTCAAAAATTAGTAGGATTGATTAGTAATTAAACTCAAAGGAGTCAATGTTTTGAGTTGATCGAAGCAACCGAGTTTTATCCAAGACTCAACAGAGTCAGCCAAGTCCGGTGATTAGGGATGGCAGTGGACCGGGGAAGGGTTGGGGACAAGGTCTCTACCCCCGCCCCATTTCAAAATCCGAACCTTCATCCCCGCCTTCATCCCGGCACGGGGATGGATTTTAACCTCCACCCCCTCCTTCATCACCGTTTCATGTCCTTCATCCCCGGTTTAAACGGGGGCGAGGTGCGGCGGGTTCCCCTTAGTCTATACTCATCCCTTAAAGGATTGGGGATGGGACGGGGCATGGCGGAGAAAATCGTAAGTCCATCCCTGCCTCCATCCCCGCATGGGGATAGATTTTAACCTTCATCCCCACTTCCATCCCTGTTTTATGCCTTTCGTCCCGGTCCAAACGGGGTGAGGTGGGGCGGAGCCCCATGATGGGTCTCACAGAGTTTCAAAAAAAAAGAGGGGCTCAAATAGAGTGAAAAAAGAACTAAGTGAGATTGAGAGAAAGATTAAGATTTTTTTATGACAAGAAACCTTCACTTAAGCAAGGAAAAACTCCCAATGAGTCCCCATGACCGCCCTGCATTACGTGACCCAAATAGGGTTTTATCCAAGACGCAACAAAGTCAGCTAAGTCTCATCTTTGGTTATGGGTTTAAGAGAGTTTTGGGAAAGGAGGGGCCCAAATTATATATATATATATATATAAATTGTTTAAAAGACATTTACTTTTAAAATCTCATGACACTTTATCTCATATAAAATGAGATTCACTTTTTAAATCTCACTTTTTATGAGGTTTGTTTTTTGGGTTATGTACCAAAACAAGTTTTGTTTTTTTATTGTTTTTGGGTACTGTTTAAATGAGATTCACTTTAAGTGTATTAGAAAGTGAATCTCATGTGATACCCTTTATGTGTTATTATCGAATTGCAAGAATTAAACTCTTTGGAAAAAATAAATCATATGCAGTAAAAAAATTAAGCCAATGAATTTATACTGATTTTAAATGTATAATTAAATATGTAATTAAAATATATTTAATTTGGTGTGAAATTTAATGCGTAGACATTTTTAAAAAACAATGGGCTTAATTGGAGAATCTTTTTCAAAGAACGTTAATTACCTGCAGTAAAATAAGTATAGATGATAACTTTATAATGATTTTATTTATTATTAAAATTTAAATTAAAACAATTAACTTGTTCCAGTCATTGAGTCAGCCAATTCAAAATTGAGTATCAAGAATGCCGTGATTGCTGGAGACAACCACAAAATTTTAATCATCTATTTCGTGTTGACTATGTAATCTTCTTAGCTAGTAACTTCGGTTTTTGAGGAGTATGGACTACTCGTCTTCGTAATCTTGTATTATAGTATTTTTTGTCAATAAATTCTTTCACCAAAAAAAAAAAATGCCGACCATGATTATCATAATTAATGGCATGATGAATGTATGTCTATAAAGTTTTTGCAAAATGGTACCTGCCTTTTCAGCTATTTGCAAATCAGTCCCCCACCTTATTGGATCTTGCAAATAAGTCCTCACCTTCCTCAACCTTAGTACAAAATGGTCCTTCCATTAAGATGAAGTCAAACTAACCAGGGTGAAATGTTAACCTGATTATTTTGCACTTACTATATTGTTTCCCATTAAACCCTATGTAATTCCTAACTCTCTTTTCTTCCCTAGCTCTTCCAAACCCAGATATCATATGACAATGGTAGTCATTTTGGATGTTGGATCCAGAGCCGTACCTGTGTTTTATGGGGCCTGAGGCGGAGGGAAAAAATGGGCCCCCTATTAATGGTAGGAGTTTGGGGGCAGCGCCTCCTATTTTTTTTTAAAGAATCAAAATAACAATAAAATTTGCATTCATATTAAATAAATATAATATTCCAAATATTTATATTATATTAAATAAAAATATATAAAATATTTATATAAACTACCTGAACAATACTCATTGACCTTAAAAATGGGCCCCTAATTTTTTTTGGGGCCTAGGGGCCCTGAGGCCCAAGCCTCATTGGCCTCTTTACAGGTCCGGCTCTGGTTGGATCTTGGTACCATATCCGAATACCGCCATTGGGTGTCATAAGAGGAACCCTAAGAGTGACACTCTGATCAGTTCATTATGAATTATAATTAAGTAGAATTAGTGTGATTATTAATCTTAATTTAGATTGAATACATAACTTACATGACGTTTTTTTGATGAGTTTACGGAATCAATGAAGCATTATCTTTAAGTTTAATAGTAAAATTAATTCAGCCTCCTTAGCTGATTATATAATATGGTAAAATTAATTCAGCCTTCTTAGTTGCCCTATAGGCCATAGCAAAAACATGAGCTTTTTGCTCGTGCCAACATCGTGGCCGTCTGTTTGCATTTTGGATAAATGCCACGTAGCATATAACCCATAAGCTCATGTTCAGCATGACCTGATCTGCTTCCTGCCGGCACAGGGAGGCGGATGGGATCAAGCTCAACAGATGAGCTTGAGCTTGAGCTTGAGCCCAAGGCGATCAAGTCACTGCCGCAGTGTCGGGACTACAGAGCTAGCATGCCACTGTCCTACCATCGGTCCACTGGTCAGGACGGACGACGAAAGTGGTGGCAACGAGAGTCAGGAGGAGTGCAGGCTGGACGAGCAGCCACGAGGCTTAGTGGTGTTCATCTCCTTTGGTAGCAGAGGGACCTTGACGCAGAAGCAGATGGTGGAGCCTATCGCCGGAGGAGGATGACCCCGCCGCGGGTCTTTGCCGGAGAAGAACATAAGCTGGAGGAGTGGCTAGCGAAGGCAGCAAGCACTGCTACTGCACAGGAAGCTGTAGAGAAGAGATGGCTTCCGTCACAACTCACAAGGCTATCCTTGTCGGACAACCAATCCTGGTGCCGGAGAGAAGAGGAGCAGCAATGGAGGGCTCCGCCTGAGAACCCATCAACCGCCGGCTGAGTTCGGCGGTGCCACCCGAGAGAAAAGGTTGCAGAGGCAGGGGCCTCCGTCGAAAAAATCAGAAACTGCCGTCTATGGTCGGCGGCTCTGTTTGAGAAGGCGGTTGCTGTCATCGGCCGGTTGAACCTCCGGTGAAAGGGGTAGCGTCGTGAGCCCTCTGGAGAACCTCTGTCGTCGGCCCACTTTTTCCTCCCTTGTTGCAGCTCAGTCAGATCGTCGACGGTAACCGACGCCCCCACTCGTGGCTCTTTCCCGCTCGCCGTCCATCTTCTTCCTTCCCGCCATTGTCGCCCACGCCCAGGGTCGCTCCGGTGTGAAGCGTCAGCTCCCCCTCCACCTATCTTCCTCTCGTGTTTCCCCTTTTCATAAAAGATGATTAGGGTTTCTCCCTTTTACTAGTGAGGATGAAACCAAAAGAAAAAAAAGGAAAAGAAAAAAAAAGAAAAAAAAAAGTTTAGATCTAGATGAATCTAGTGATTTGATGATCCATAATCATATTTAGATATGGTAATATAGACCACCACGGCTTTGGATCTTATTTATTTACTTAGGCCATAATGAATGTATTTTATAGATATACAAATAGAGTAGTCAGATCCAACTTAGATCAGAATGAATCTTACCCATTGATATGAATCAAATATATCTAAAGTGTCAAGCTTCTGGATCAGTTTGGGTTGACTCCATTTGGACCTAAATGTTTAAATAAATCTACTTAAATCTGTTTGGATCTAGTCAAACTAGATTAGATCCAAGTAATGATATTTAAGCTCACCACTCTCTAGATGAGATTTAGTCAACTAGACTGGACCAAGTAGACTCGTTTGAAACCGATTGAACTAGTGAGACTAAAACTGAAATTGGATCAATGCAGGATCCATAGAAAGGTATGATGCACTAGTGCTTATGATACATCAAGGTAAGTCATCAACCTTTATTTATTTGATGCTATAGATTTATGTTAAATTATCATATGTGAATGCGTTAAACTTATGAGTTCGTGGTCATTTTTGGATTGGGTTTGGTAACCCAACTTTGGATCTACATATTGAGATCCGACTTTAGAAATGTTGACACAAAACTCAAAGTATTCTTTGGATTCAGATATAATTTAAATTGGATCGTCACCTATTTTGGGTGTGTTTGAATCTACACTAACATTATCTGGATCTAAGATTATTTAGTTTGGGTGATTATAGACATCTTAATGTGTGTCTCTATTGGATATTTGAGGTATAGACCTGGTATTAGTCTAGTTTTAATTATGGATTCAGATAACATAATGCTTGATATGTTTGGATCTAATTATACATTTTATGGATTCATTAAACTTTAAATTCAGAGTATGGATTTGGACTATAGTCAAATCCTAGTAACCCATGTTTTTATATGAGAATAAACTTGATAAATAATTAGTATCAACCTATAATATTGCATAAATCTAAATAAATAACATACTCATGATATAAACTTTGTGCTTAAAATTGGGCTTATTTTGATTAATAAGAACACCATGAGATCCTAGAATATCTATTTGTATATGCTTTGTGGATGGTTCATGTTATGGATCCAATGTCCTCTCTTGATTGATGGGTTTATATAGTGAAATATAACAAATCCACTCATCTAATGGATTTGGACTAGAGTCAAATCCCATATAATCTATAGTTTTGTTTTCGTATCCTCTACAGGGAGGTTGCCTAAGCTATCTAGACATGCACAAATCTATATTGGATCCTAAAATGATTTGCATGATTGCATATTATTTTTACATGCTATATATTTTTTGTTCATATTCGGATCCTATTATATATGGATATGGATCGGGTATGACTTGTTATTGATCTAGTTTTTATAGACCAAGTTTAACTGGATTAGAATCCATTAGACCAGATGTTTGGATCCGATCAATGTTGGATCAGATGTTTGGATCTAGTAAAGTGTCATAAACCTTGGTTTGATCCAGTAAAATATTTTGGATCTAGTTGAATATGTATGGATCTGGATAGATTCAATTAAATGAGTTTAGATCCACTTGTATTAGTTTGGATCTAGACAATACTATTGGATCTTGTTGTACTTGAATAAGTTATTTTATGAGTATTTTTGGATGCTGAGCAAATAATTCAACATGGATCAAGTATTGAAATCTAGTTTAGAATTGTTCTTTGTCTCAAAGCTCATAGTATGATATAAACCCAATTAAGGTTTGATAGTTGAATGGATCCAATATTGGATCTTGAAAGTATAATGCCCGAATATGTGATATAAATCCAAATTTGTTATAGAGTTTATGTTGGATTTGGATAGTATCAGACCATGGGTCTTGATTTGACCTAAATAGATCTAGATAAGTATTATGTTGGATATATGGTGTGGATCAATTTGAATTTTATGATCGATAACCGTGACAATCCGGATTTGTATATTCCATTGTTTAAAAAAAAAATTATGAAAAAAATCGAGTTATAAATCAGTGTCCTTACACGTTTTGGTATCAGAGTCATCCTAAAATTTATCAATGTCAAGCCAAATAAGTCAGTCAAAGTCCAGTAGACAGTTAAGTATCCATAAACTGAACAAAATTGTTAATTTTAATTTTATAGATAGCCTGACGTCAACCCCAGTGTTGGACCATACAGAGAGACTTCATGATGAGAGCTCTCCACACACTGACGCTGACATGCTAGAACCTCGCCAATAATGGAGGGAATGGCAATATACATGGTCATAACAGGGAGAACAAGAACCTTAGTGAAGGGGTGAATTTCAACAATTCATGGACATGGACCCTCCATTATTCATGGGTAAGAAGGATTCAGTTACTGTTGAGAGTTGGATTCGACAGCTGGCCAAGATCTTTGAGATCTTAGAGGTTCCGAAGGCCAGAAAAGTTAGGTTTGACACCTACCAACTGAAGGATGATGCCAAGAGCTTGTGGGACATGGTTCAGGAGGTTCGTTATACCCCAAAGGAGCTACAGGCCTTGACCTAGGAGCAGTTTATCGATGTCTTTATAGATACCTACTTTTTTAGTTTGCCCGAGACTAGAAGATACAAGATTTTCTGGATCCAAAGCAAGGCAGATCATCAGTTGCAAAATACACCACGAGATTCAGGCATCTTAAGAAGTATTGCACGAATACTTATACCACCGACATAGCCCATGCCAAAAAGTATGTGCAGGGACTCAGAGATATCTCACGAGTAGAGTGCTTGGGAGTAGACCCCAAAGCCTGAACCAAGCAATAGAGATGGCAAATTTGCTACAAGCAGATTGGGAGGCTACGATATTGGGAGGCTACGAAGAAAAGCCATCCTCCGAGATCCCAGAAGAAGAGTGGCAACAAGAATGGCATTCATAGAATGACTGGAGGTTAGAATCAGAAACTGGTTGCCAAAAAGCCATGGTACCAGTAGAAAGGCAGTTCATGCCACCACCAGCAACAGAGAGCAAAAGTATTCCCTAAATATGGGAGATCCTATGGGAAGGTCAAGTGCAGAATGGATATCGGGGCATGGTTACACTGCGGCAAGTTTGGGCACTTTGTCAAGGATTGTCCCAAATGGGGGGTGCAATATGAACAAAACAACGTACCCAAAGCACTGCAACGTCTGTAGCAGAGACATAAGAAGGCCACATGATGAGTCTATGCTATGACCCGTGACAGAGCTAGAGCAGGATGCTGATGTTATCAAAGGTACTATTTCTATCGCAGGATATAATGCTAAGGTGTTGTTTGATACTGGAGCCACGCACTCTTTTGTGGCTACTTGTTTTGCTGAAATGATTACATCATCCCTTATTACCTTAGATTATATCCTAGAGATAGTGACACCTTCAGGACGTAGAACTATTGTTTGTACCTATTTACTGGAGGTAGAGGTCTTGATTTTGGGGCAAAACCTATTTGCCAATCTGATTGTGCTCGATATGGTCGGGTATGATGTTATCTTGGGTATGGACTGGCTCTACGAGCACCATGCCTGTGTGGAGTGTCATGCATGACAAATTCAATTTAGCCATTCAGACCAACCTATACTAAAGTATCGAGCCACAAAATTAGACAAGGACAAAAAGATGTTATCAACTTTAAAGGCTCAACACCTTGTGGAAAAGGGATGTGAAGCCTTTCTTGCTAGTGTATCTCTAGTGAAGCCTGAAGTAACTCCATTAGAGGATCTCGAAGTGGTGAAAGGATTACCAAATGTATTTTTCGATGAGCTTCTTGAAATTCTCTTTGTGTGGGAGATTGATTTTGCTATAGACTTGGTGCCTGAAATGACTCCAATACCTAAAGCTTCATATCAGATAGCACTAGCAGAGTTGGAGGAGTTAAAGAAGCAACTTCAAGAACTGTTAGACAAAGGGTTTATTCGGCTCAGTGTTTCTCCGTGGGGTGCGACTGTTCTTTTTATAAAAAAGAATGACGAATCAATATGTCTCTGCATTGATTATCGAATATTGAATCAAGCGACGATCAAGAACAAATACTCCCTGTTGCGCATCGATGACTTATTCGACTAGTTGAGAGCGGCTAAGGTAACTATTGATTTGGGTATGATTAGATTTATACCTTGAGATTTGAATCTCATGTTAAATAGATTTTCTAACTTAATTTGACAATTTGTTGAAGGTATTTTCCAAGATAGATCTCAGATCGGGCTATCACCAGTTGAGGATTAAGGAGTCTAACATCCAGAAGACAACATTTCAGACTCGATACAGACACTATGATTTTCTGGTTATGCTTTTTGGGTTGACCAATGCTCCGATGACTTTTATGGATTTAATGAATAGGATCTTTCGACCCTATCTGGATCTCTTTGTGATTGTTTTCATTGATGATATTCTGATCTATTCAGAGATCAAAGAAGATCACAATGTTCATCTCTGGATCTTATTAGAAATCCTGAGAGAGCATAATCTATTTGCCAAATTCTCTAAGTGTGAATTTTGGCTGGATTAAATAATGTTTCTAGGTCATGTAATCTCTAAGGATGGGATCTCTGTAGATCTGTCTAAGGTGATCAATCTTTCAATAAAATGATGTTGTTTGGTTATAGAATTATAAATTTTATTGAAAGTTGATAAATGAAATTTGGTATTTTAATAGGTAGAGGCTGTATTGAAT
Source organism: Nuphar pumila (assembly GCF_984573655.1). Taxonomy (NCBI): domain Eukaryota; kingdom Viridiplantae; phylum Streptophyta; class Magnoliopsida; order Nymphaeales; family Nymphaeaceae; genus Nuphar; species Nuphar pumila. Next base: position 8,400,085 of record NC_143257.1, read on the forward strand.
TAGAAGCAACTGAGGAGTGTCATGAATATTTGAATCTTCTTAGGACTTGTGGGATATTACAGGCAGTTTATCTAGGATTTTTCTAAGATTACCACACCGTTGACCAAGCTACTTTGGAAGGGTGTGAAGTTTGTATGGACACAACAGTGCGAGGAAAGTTTTCAGGAGCTTAAGAGAAGGCTTACTACGACACCAATGCTTATTCTTTCTTCAAGACACAAAGGCTTTATTGTTTATAGTTATGCTTCAAGAGTAGGTCAGGGATATGTCTTAATGCAACATGGGAAGGTAATTACTTATACTTCTTATTAGTTGAAGACTCACGAGTAAAACTATCTCACTCATGATCTAGAACTCACAACAATTGTTTTTGCTCTAAAAATAGAGACATTATCTATATGAGGAGCAATTTAAAGTCTTATCGAACCACAAGAGCCTTAAGTATATCTTCTCTCAAAAGGAGCTCAATATAAGGCAACGTAGGTGGTTGAAACTTCTGAAGGACTATGATTTTTCTATCTCTTATCATCATCAAAAATCTAATATAGTTGCAAATTCCCTAAGCAGTAAAGAGAGTAGAATATCATGTCATATAAAAAATGAGTGAAAGCTTCTAGAAGACTCCATTCAGTGGAGTCCTTTTAGATCAGAACAGGGCAGGATTAGGATCGCCAGTATAACTGTTAGAACCGACCTCATGGACCGTATCATTAATAAGTAGAAGAACGATCCACAATTTAGTAAGATGATAGCAGCTTGTCAATAGGATGAGTCAAATCTGCACCTCGAAGAAGATGACAACATATGATATAGATAGAGATTATAAGTGCTAGATGATCTAGAGTGGAAGAAAGAGCTTTTAGATGAAGCACATCGATTTAAGTATACCATTTATTCAGGCAGCACCAAAATGTTCAAAGATATTTAGAGGAAGTTTTGGTGAAATGAGATGAAAAGAGAGATTGCAGAATATGTTGTCAAATGCTTAGTGTGCCAACAGGTGAAGATTGAGCATCAAAAACTTAGAGGACCGATGCCGACCATAGAGATACCTCGATGGAAGTGAGAGGATATCACCATGAACTTTGTGGTGAGATTACCCAAGACCTAACATCAATATGATGCTATATGGGTGATTATAGACCACCTTACGAAGTCAGCATTCTTCTTACAGGTCAGGACTAGTCAGACCTTAGAGAGCCTCGCGGATCTATATATAGATGAGATTGTCAAGTTACATGTGGTACCCATATTGATCATTTGTAATAGAGATTCGAGGTTTACGTCGAAGTTTTAGAGACAGTTACAGAAGGCTTAGGGGACAAAGCTAAGGTTTAGTATGACCTTTCATCCTCAAACAAATAGGCAATCTGAGAGGACGATCCAGACATTAGAAGATATATTGTGAGCTTGTGCATTAGACTGGAAACATGATTGTAGCAAACATTTGAAGTTAGCAGAATTTGCATATAACAATATTTATCACTCGAGCATAGGTATGGCTTCGTATAAGGCATTGTATGGATGACCCTGCAGATCGCCTATTTGTTAGAGTGAGGTTGGTGATCGGTATGTTGAATCTCCGATAGTGCTACATCATTATACCGATCAGGTATAGATGATTCACAAGAGACTTTTGACTGCTCATACTTGTTAGAAGAGTTATGCAGATACGAAGCAACGTGAACTTACTTTCAGAGTTGATTATATATTTGTCAAGGTTTTGCTAACCAAGAGTGTAGTTCGGTTCAGAAAGAAAGGAAAGCTTAGCCCGATGTACGTGGGATCATTTATAGTTCTCGAGAAGGTTGAAGGAGCGACATACATATTGGAACTTATTTTCCAGTTCTTGAATATTCATAATGTGTTTCATGTATCTATGTTGAGAAAGTATATGTAAGACCCAACACATATTATATAATATAAGGATTTGAAAGTGAAGAATGACCTCACAATTGAGGAGCGACCAATAGAGATTCTAGATCGGAGAGATCAAGTGTTGCGAACTAAGGTTATCCCTTTGGTGTAAGTGTGTTGGCAACACTACGAAATCGAGGAATGCACTTAGGAACCTAAAGAAGCATTGAAATAGAAATATCTGAGCTTGTTCAGTGAGTAACCCTAATTAATATCGCTGACTAAATTTCTTTAAGGAGGGTCGGATGTAATGCCTATAATTTTTTGACAATTATTAAATTAATATTCATATCTTATACTGATTAAATTAGGAAGTTATCTGATTTCCAGCTTGAGATTGAAATTATAAATTAAATTGAGTTTGTAGTTGAAATAGAATTTAATATTGAATTTAATTAGGCATGAAATGAGAATTTAATAACACATAGGAATTTAAAAATTTAAGATGGATTTGGACCTTCATTAGGACGTGGGTTTTACTCATTAAAAAAAATGGATATGGATTTGATATGGTTTACTCTTATTGGATTAGATCTTAATTGGATTTTAAATCTAGTAAAGAAATCCAATAAAGATCCAATTAAGGATAAATCATGAATTTTAATAAAAAATTTGATATAATTATGGATTTGGAGTCCCATGAGTTGGACGTCCAATGTGGACTCCACATAGGGTCACACCACTTGGAAGGAGGATAAATACAAAAAAAAACATATAATAACAAAAAAAAATAAAGAGCTAAAAAAGAAAAAAAAGTAAGAAATTAGTTTTTAGTTAATAGAAGATAAAGGTAGAAGTCCTAATGACTTAAACATGTTGAGAAACCTATCCACCTAGGGACTCTAGAGGGGGTATCACCCCCTTCTAGGCCTAATTAAATAAAAAAAAAAGTGTGAAGAAAAAAAAAAGAGAGAGAAAAGAGAGTTACATTTTCCCTTATTCTTCCTCACATCTCCTTCTTCCTCCAAGAAATTAGAAAAGTCCAGACCTCCATTATGACCTGCAACCACCTTAGTGAAGGTCTAATCTAGCCCAAAATGAGGTGCAAGTAGAGGAAAAAATGACGGTATCATTGCAGGAAGCACATTTTTGGTAGGGAATCTCTACTTTCAAGGTGTTTGGTTTCAGGATGCATTAATATACCCTCTTTTTGATACAGAGCTTGAATCTACATGTAATCTAGGACTAGAACATCTATAACTATTAGATTTATATAAAAAGATGGAAGATCGATTTTGAGAAAATGATTTGGAAAAGACTAGATTCAAAACTCTAAAAAGCAAAAATCATGTGAATAGATAGATCTATATTTTATTTGATTGTTCAACATAATTAATGAATGTAGAAGCATATTTTTGAGTGTTTGTCTATGGATCTTGATGCGATAAATATGTCTCTTGCATAGATTTAGTTAAAAATATGAAAAAATTATTTTGAAGAAGGTCTTTGACAAAAACATTTTAGGGTTTTGATCTTTTATGATAAAGAAAGTTAATATGATCATATATGGTAGATTAGACATGTATAACATGATTAAACAACATATTATTGCATAAATAATTCATGATTTTATGTTATTTTTGTGTCTCTTGTGATTCTTGCATAAATAAAATTATATTTGAGATACTTCATGAAGGTTTTGTGATTTTTGGATTATATTTGTTAATGTTTTAGCAAGATTAGCATAGATATGATCAAATATGTATTGTATGACGTTGTAACTGTGTTTAGAGCATCCAAAAATCATGATTGTATGAGTTTCATGGTGATTCTTGTTCTTTTTTAATAGATCTTGCATGAGTTTGGATCTTGATTATTCTATTATCTTTTTTGTTCTAACCAGTTTAAAAAAAATGATATCTCTATGAAAATGAGGTCAATAAATAAAAATACTAGAGTCTTCTACACATTTAGGGCTTGAATTTAGAATCTTATTTCATCCTGTTTGTCAGTTTTGAGGCTGAAACACTCATTACAACAGAGCATAATTTTTCTGCCTTGTCAGCGGGACTGTTTTGACCAAAGATTTTGAAAGCGCTAAAACAAAAATACTAAATTATACACAATAAAAACCTAACTCACTTTCATAGGAATCACTGTTGCATTTAGCATATATAACAAGCCCTTTCAACCCCTAGGTTGCCCCAGTGGATGAGTAAGGTCTCGTGAGGGTTTGCAATGATGCTACCCACAAACATCTCTGTCATGCATGCATAAAAAAATTTTAAAACACAAAGCATTAGGCAGTTAAGGAGTTTGTTTTCACAAATATTTCATGTCATTACATTATCAAAACATGATTAGCGTATTTTACCTGCCACCACAGAATAAAATAATTCTAAATAGAATAATCATTTATGTTTCAATCTTAGAAATTCAAATACATACAAGTTATTATTTACTTATCCTCACTCATATGTGTTCTGCACAGGTTTTCTCAATGTTTGCTTCTAAGCAGTGAACTTTTCTCTTTTGCGCTCTTTTCTTTTTCTTGATTTTTAAATTTTCATACATTTTTTTTTCTTTCTTTTATTAAGCACTATACTAAATTTCTAGTTTTCGTGACCCGTGTAACGAGCTTTGGGTCAGTGACTCCCAGGCCAGACGACCTTAGGGCACCAAATACAAAGTATCCCTCAGACTTAATTGCTCGAGTCACTAGACCTTTAATTTTTTATAGTTTACGTATAGTCTACTTCTCTGTCATGTGTAATGTCAATATCTATTAGGCTCTCTATAAAGTTCATGTAACGGGCTTTTGGGACGGTTGCTCCCAAACCAGATGGCTTTAGGGCACCAGGTGCAAACACCCCTCAGGCTCTACTTGCTCGAACAAAATAGGCCACAAATATCAACGTAGGCAAAAAATTGACTTCCTTCGTTAACCTTTTCGACATGGAACTCAAATGCTTCAACTTGTGTCTGAGCCCAGCTACTAGAGAATACGAAGATATCAAACAATTAAATGTATGCTCGTTTCACTTTTTGAGCTATTTTGCAATGTTGTTCATTTGCTTAGTTTTCAAAAATAAAATTGTGTATATTCATACTTGTGATTCAAAATAGACTCTAACATGCATCTATAATCATTTCTTTGAAGTCCACATAAACAACCATGGTTTTCTAGATTTTTGTCAGAAAAAAATTTTCGTGGGGCTTAAAAATTCTCTAAAAATATTAGATTATGTAAAGCATTCATATAAGATCAAACTTATTCCTTAAAAGCCCAATTTTTATGAGTTGTCATCAAAAGTGCAAGCACTAAAGCAGAAAAAAATTGGGTGTGCCAACTACACCCTCCCCCATGATTGAATGACACTGTCCTCAGTGGCACTCCCTCATGCTTGCATGAAACTAAGTGAATGCATATGAGAACAAAAAGAATGGGAGAAAAGGGTAGAGGTCACTTGATCCATACTGTGGAACCTTACCTGATACGACATGCGAATAGCTCTGAATAGGTGCCACCTGTCTCACAGTTCACAACTCATAGAAATATGCAAAAGAATGCAATGCATACATGATCTAGGCTTGAGGCTCATAAATAAAAACTACCTAAAAACAGAAAAATACTAAAGCTACTAATGGTACATCACAAATATGGGTTGCCTCCCATTAAGCGCTAAGTTTTACGTCCCCAGCAGAACGGATCCCTGAAAAAACCTTCATCGTCCATGAGATCAATAGACGTGAAGTCATGCTCAATCAGGCTCTCTGAGAAAAAGAGTGTCATATATGACACTACGCACTGTGTTCCCATCCCTTCTACCTCTAAATGTAATATCATGACTCTGTGGACAAGAAGGATGAAGAATAATCTCATCTGAGAGACTAGTCAGAAAATGAGAGTCTAGGACCGACCAACTATCAATGAATGCAACTTCAGCCAAGTGGTGAATATGATCTGGCTTGACTTGGTCAAGCACCTTCTGCATCTGTACCTCTTGCTTACTAAAAACAATCGGTGATCCTAAAGGCTGAGAAAATGGGCCTTTATGAATATGTGAAGAATGTTACAACTGAGGGTCTTGCCCCTTCTGCTGAGGTATAATGGAGATCGACTCGTCAGTGGAAATGATATGGGGCTCATGAGTCGATTCTCGAGTGAGGGGGCATGCCTTCTCATGCTGAAGGGATGTAACAACTTTGACTTGCGCATGGTGTGAATCAATGGAATGCAAGTCAAATGAAATAGAATCCTCTCCCTTGGATGAGACAACAGACTGATTATGAAGGTTCCCCTGGCTTTGTCTACTCAGTGTCTGAGCTAACTATCCCATTTGAGTCTCTAGCTTATCTATTGACTGCGTATGGGAGCAAAGAGTGGCCTTGATATCAGCAAAAGCCTCTAACATCTTCTTCTGGAATGATGGACTCGAAGTGGGCTCTTGAGGAGAAGGTGGACTAGACTGGGGATAAACCTGTGGAAAAATGGGATGTGAGTAACCTTGTGAAGGGTTATTGTGTCTATACTGTGTCTGGGATGGTTGATGGGATGGGAAAATAGAATGGTTTCGCCAACCTAGGTTATATGATGGTGTAAATGAATCAGGCATGAGTCTAGCGAAACCTTGGGCAACATTCACCTGCTCCTAAACAAATTCAAGATATAGCGGCGCTGCCGAACAATCAGAAACACAGTGTGCAGGGCTAGCACAAAGCTCACACACTCTTCCTACTGGACTTCTCGAAGAGTTTGCTAGGAATTGATCTAACTTCTTATTTAACTGGTCAACCTTGGTATGCAAATCTAACCCAGACCCAACTTCAAAAGTCTCAACTTTCCTAGGACCACTAGACAATTGTGTAGTCCTATCAAGCCGTGAAGACAAAGCATGATGCATCGTGTTTTCACTCAAGGTCTCAAATAGAGACCACTGCTCATCCTCACTCTTGAGCATAAAAGTGCCCCCACAAGACGAATCAACATTTTGACGGTTCTTCTCAGTAAGACCGTCATAGAAATACTGCACCAACTGCCAACGAGGCACCTGATGCTGAGAACACCTGCAGAGAAGATCTTTCATCCTCTCCCAAAAAATTGTTTTTCCTCAATTTGAGAAAAACTGGTTATGGCTCTACGAAACTGATTCATTTTACCAATTAGGAAGTACTTTTTGAGGAATTCGTGTTGCATTCCTTCCCAAGTGGTGATACTAACCATCTCAAGAGCTTTTAGCCAGTGCTTGGCTTTATCCTTGAGAGAGAACGGAAATAAAGTCAACCTCATAGCATCATCTCCAAAGTTATTGATTTGCACTGTCGAGCAAATCTCAAGGAATTCGTCGAGATGACGATATGGGTCTTCATTACTAAGGCCATAAAACGAAGGTAGCATTTAAATAACACTAGCCTTAATCTCAAAATGGCTTGCTCCTATATCAGGTCTCGTGATGCAGGAGGCGGGAATATATGTATTTGGCATGAAGTACTCCCTTAAAGGATAGATCAAATGATGATCGTCAGCCATTGCGTACACCTTGAAGTAGACCGGTGTAGCACACGTCCTAACTTTGGGTTTTCTACCTAACGCACTAAGCGGCCAAACCACGCAAACCACAAAGCAAGTAAACAACAAAACAACTAAAAAGCGAGTAACAAACACCATGCACTTGCACTAAGCAGGGATTTACAAAAAGCAAACTATGAGCACGATACCAATCATGCGCAGTCACCTCTAAGGGAATCCTATAGGTGGGTTGTGCAGGAAAAGTAAGATAGTCTCTACGTTATGCAAACATGTGGTTCTATCCTAAGTATGAAAAGCAACTAGCAACCTAGAAATACGAGAACAAACAAAGACAATAAAGTGAATACTAGTATTTCGCCGTTCTCCAGCAACGACCCCAAAATTTAGTGTGAGTTTTATGAAAACGGTTTTAAAAATGATATTTTTATGTAAAAACAATGTGAAAGCCGGACACCAAAAATATAAAACCGGCTCACACGAGTGGTGGAGTCCGGGTCGATCTCAGAGAACGAGAATATTTCGTATTCAAACAAACAACTAAACTATCCTTTATTGCCAAAATGAAAATGTAAGAGAAAAGTAAACTACTTTCTATTACAATGAATGAATACCCTACACAGAAAGCTTAAAAGACTTTATTTACAAACCCAGAATTAAATTCCTAAATTCTAAAATAAAAGTAAAAGTGTCTTCTGCGCTCATGCCTTGTGTCGCGTGCCACCACGTATCTCGCTCACTTGCCTTCACCCTGTGCTTTCCTGCAAAACACGAGCACATGAGCAACACAAGGAGAAAAACTAATGCTATGCTAAAAGTAAAAATACAAAACTAAGCTAAGTAATACTAAATGTGAGGTATGCGATAATGAAAAACTACAAATATGTAAAATATGCATGAAGTGATTGCGCGAATGAAATTGCGAGGAAATGCAATGCAACTAGGAATGAAAAATGCATAAAAGAAATAACACGTGAACTACAATTCTGTAATATGCAAATGTCATGAAAATGAAACTAAATGTCTATAATGAAACTAAATGATTAAAATTTATAAAATGTGATGACTAAAATAAAACTAAAATGCAACACTTACAATGCCAAATGAACATCACCTGTAAAAATGAGTTTTTTTTTTAAAACACACACATATTCCATGAAAATGAGCTTTAAAAATCACACACCCATGAAAATTGGTTTTTAAAAGCAAACCATGAAAGAGAGGCTTCACAATTACTCAGGTGAAGAGCCACCAGAGAAATGCCAGGATTCCGGCAACAAAGACTAAATCCGACGATAGTAGATTGGATTATGCTATCAACTGTAGAATGCATCCGGTGGAGGTAAATGATGAAATCTGTCGTGGCAGAGGAGTGAATCAGTTTGCAAATGGCTATGGCCGATGAAGGGTGATTTCGATCAGTCCTCCGGCAGATTGAAGGGGATTCGGCAAATAAAATAAAGATTCTATTGTCACAGCAGAATGAATCCGACAGAGGCAAATGATAAACTCCAGCTAACAAAGGATTCCAAAAAATAGAACTACACGGCAGAGGGAGCTCCGACAAATATGAAGATGACCGGAATTCATGGTGAACAACAGATCAGATTCTACTTTCACGGCAGAATGAATCCAATTTCACAGCAACTACTGGTGATTTGGCAATAGAGCAGAGGAGAGGAGTCGTTGATTGAAGAATCAACGAAAGCTTTAACAATAGTTGTTCTTTCAGAGGATGTTTTCATGGTGGCTCAGGTCATGGAACAGGGCAAATCCGGTAGATATGCTCGGATTTCACGTTCCTCATTCTGATTTCACAACAGACTTCACTGTGAATCCAATCCAATTCACAGTGAATCACAAGAATAGATCACGATGGCTCTAGTCCGATTCACGGTAGATACAGACCTGCTTTCAGATTTCACGGAAAATCACAGCAGATCTGATCTCACAACAAATTATTTCACCGTGAATGAATTCATGGTGAACATAGGAATTCTCACGGACCTGAGATAAGGATGCGGGATGCTGTGCAGAGGTGGATACAATGTTGAACAGAGGCAGATGATGTGATGCTATGCAATAGACAAAAAAAACCTCAACGCAAATGTGTATTATGATATGAACTACATGATCTAAAATGCAGAATTTCATATGATTACAAATAGCAAAGGAGAAGCGGTACGAAGGAGAAGAAGAGGAAGAAGAAGTTCTTACCGTGGTTTAGCTTGGGATGAGAAGAGAAGCGGCCTTTCCCCGGAATCGACGCTCCTCATTGTAGAAGGCTCACACCGGCGAGATAGACTGGTTGAGAGAAGAGGGAGAGGAAGGAGAAGAGGGAAGAAGAGCCAGTGGAGGAGAGGGATTGAGAGAGGAGAGGATGGTACATTTTTCTCAAAGGGAAGACAAGCCCTCTCAAACCCTACGTAGGGTATTTAGAGAGAGAGGCTTTTGGCTTTCTTTTAAAATTTCAACCCATATTTATTACGAAATTTCAAAAAGAAGATTAAAAAAAATAATTTCTAAAAAAACTCTAAAAACCCACATTTTGCCTAATCTATTTAAATTTCCTAAAAACTATAATGCCGATTTATTTTTTTCTAGAATCTAAACTTACTTAAAATCTAATATCCTAAATAAAATATTTCTAACTAGTTCCTAAACGACCTAATTCACCAAATTAACTCACGATTTTTGCTTTTTCCGATATTTATCTTTTTCGTGCATTTTCTCGAAACTAATGATAAATGTGGGAATTTTATGCGATTATTCATCAGATCATGCATGAATTAATATGATAAAATGCTAAAATAAATGCATGATCAACAATGTCAACCTCAATGCATCATCCCCAAAATTATTGATCTGCACCGTAGAACAGATCTCGAGCAACTCGTCGAGATGACGGTAGGGGTCTTCATTGTTTAGGCTATAGAAAGATAAAAGTATCTAGATTATGCTGGCCTTAATCTCAAACTGCGCTGCTCCTACAACAGGTCTCGCGATGCAGGAGGTCGTAGTGTAAGCATTGAGAGTGAAGTACTCCCTAAGAGGATGAGTCAGTTGTTGATCCTGATAAGGGACTCGGGGTCGTCGACTATCTCTGGAAGCTCAGGGTCAAGCGAGCATCGCCCTGGCATGCATCTCAGGGTAGACCAGTGCAACGACCGTACTAAGTAAAAGGTTTTCTATCTATCTAACGTGCAAAGAGGTCAAACTACAAAGCAGGTAAAAGAAAAATAACTAAAAGAAACAAAAAATAAACAAATACCACACACTTTCACTCACATATATTTTGCGAAAAAAAAAACTATGAGCACGGTACCAATCGTACGCAGTTACCTCTAAGGGTATCCTAATAGGTGGGCCGTGCAAGAAAAGTAAGCTGGTATCTAGGGTTGCAAGCAACATGGTTCTAAACTTAAATACAGAAAAGAAACTAAACAATTCTAGTTAATGAACAAGGAAAATTAAACTAAACAGTCCTAAGTAAAGAACAAAAAAGAAATTAGCATCCTATCAAAATGAGAACAAACACTGACAATAAAGTGAATACTCGTATTAATAGTCGTTCCCCGACAACGATGCCAAAAATGTGGTGTGAGTTTTACGAAAATGATTTTTAAAATAATATTTTTAATGAAAATCAAGTGAAAGCTAGACACAAAAAATATAAAAACTAGCTCGCACGAGTGGTGGAGTCCGGGTCGATCTCAGGGAACGAAAAATACATTGTATTCAATTACACAATCTAAACTACTCTTTATTGCCAAAATAAAAGTAAGAATTAATTAATTAAAATAAACAAGAGAGTGTTGCCCCTGCAGAGGGCTTAAACAAATAAATAAAGTGCCTTATTACAAACCCACAATAGAATTAAATAAAATAAAAACCTAACATAAAAATAAAGGAAAAGATCTTCAGTGCTTGAGGCTTTTAGTCCCTTCTTGAATTGATTTGGTTTCCTTTGTCCTTCTCTCTGTATTTTCACAATGGAACGTGTAATGCATGTTTTTTTTTGCCCTCTGAGGGCTCCCTGAAAGCACTTCTGAGGGCTTGAGGGGACCTAAGAGGGTACTTTGAGGGCATGAAAAGGGCTTCACTGCACGTCCAAATGCTTTCCTGCAAGAAACAAAGCAGTACGAATAGATCTAAATGAGAATTTACTACCAATGACTAAAAAGATATCAGCAAAAAAAAGATTTGAATTAAGTAAACTAAACTAAACTAAGCATTAACTAAACTATGAACTAACTAATAACCTAACACTAAAAGACAAAATAGTAAAACAAACTATCTAACTAATCAAAATTAATGTCTAACAAACTAATATGAGATCAAAACTAACAAACTAAATGAATCTAACAAGACTGTACAAATTTTCAGAATTAAATAAAGCTGGACGTAAAGAATAAAACAAAACTAACTTATGCTAGCTATTTAACTAAACACTAAACAAAATAAACAAATAACTAAAAACTATCAATCGGTGATTGCTATTCTCTCTCTCTCTCTTTTTTTCTATCTAAACTAACAATATTAAATAGGCTAACGTGGATGACATACCTACTTTGCCTAATGGAATTAAATTAATATTAAGCTACAACAATACTCATCAAAGAAAAATAATCAAATGGCAACTATAACCTATTCTCAAGGAAAACACAAGCTAAAAAAAAAACAAGAAAAACCATCGGGTATTGACATCTATCTTATGTGACAAATCAAAGTCTAAACTCATTAAAACCGGCCAACTAAATTACACTAACATTAAACTATGGCTGAACACGGCTGCATACCAAATCTAAATGGTTTACCAAGAAACAATACTTAAAAAATAGACTCCTATGCACTAATTAACGATCATGTAAAACAAACAATCAAAGGAAAAAAATTCTTAACTGCAACCAAATAACGTGAATCTAAACTAAATAGTTGTATCCAGAACTAACAGTCAACTATCAAAACTATGTTTATTTTAAAACAGCAAAACACTTATTAATTAGCTATTCAAGACAACACTAATTACACTAAAGGCTAAACCTATCAAATTATTTTACTCTAATCCAAATTTTAATAAACTAGTTTATGCCAAGGGAAGTAACTCATTAATTAAAAACAAACGACATTTGATGTCATAACAAAAATTCCAAAAAAATGTTGCAAGAAGCTAAGTCGGCAAGAAACAGGATAATACTATTTATATGATCTAAAAGCAAGAAAAAGAAAACTGAATATAAAAACGTATTGCAGATTATTCTAAACTAAATCTAATCTTAAACTAATCTAAGGCTAATCAAGGAGACAAAAATATAAAAACTTAAACTAACACTAGTGATCTGCCTAAATAAAGATGTTTCAATGCTTGAATCAAGAAAACGATTAACTATCAAAACAAAATCTGTATTTTTTTTTTCAGATGCAAGATTTGAACTAACCTAATCTAGATATGAAGATGATGTGATGCTATGATTTATGCAATGCAAAATAAAAACTATGACGAAAAAGAGGGAGAAGAAATGACCTGTCGCGGATCACCTCCGATAGATGGGTTGAGAAGAAGATGGTTGATGTAAGACCCACAATTTTTCAGCAAAAGTTCTTAATAAATTCATGAGGCATTTCCAGGTGAAAATAACATTTATACTCAAAATGCGAAATAAATCTATTTTTATGAACCAATTATACTTAGGATATTCGTATCTTTGCGAATATATGATCAAACCGTTAGGGAGTCATAACTTCCTCCCTGAATAAAATCAAGAGATTTGTACAAGCCAACTTTCTTAGTTACGTCAGTACAAAGAGAATGACATAGAATTTTTTGAAAAAAAAAATTCGAAAACCCAAAATTTTTGTGGGACCCACGAAAATGTTTGTGGGACCCACAAAAATATTCTTCAGAAAATATCTTATGGGACCCACAAAATATCTCATAGAAATATCTAGTGGGCCCCACCTGAAAGGAACCTCTTGGAAATTCCAGAAAGGAACGGGCAAGAAGGGTAAAAAAACCTTTGGATTTTTCTAGCTTTTTCTAGAAAAATCCAGAGGAGGAGGTGGGATTACTTAGGGGCCAAGTAATCTTGGCTATAAATAGTCATGCCCCACCTCTCTCTAAAATCATAAAAAATGTCCCCCCTTCTCCTGTCTCTCTCTAGAACCTCCCCCAGTGAGCCTAGCCCACCTGACCTGGTCTGAGTCTACCTAATCTGGTCGTAGCCTGCCTGACCTAGTCCTAGCTCACCTGACCTGGTCTAAACCCACTTAACTTGACTTGAACCTAGTTGGGTTTGAAGTCAAAGTCCCTTTTGGTCCTGAAACCTGATTTGGTTCACTTGACCCATACCCAGCCTACTTGGGCTAAGTCTGAACCTGCTTGACCCAGTTGACTTTGACCAAACCCAGTTTGGTTCAAACCACCTAGGCTTAGCAGCTTGACCTGCTCTTCCTCTTTCTCAACTAGATCAACCTCATCTGACCTAGTCTGACCTCTCGAAAGAATGATCGAACCTCGTTCGAAGCAGTTGAAGCATTTTGGAGTCGTTTCTTTCGTAATTTGAAGTAATTTTGCTTCGTTGATCCATCTCTCTCAAGTATTCGCTTGTTTGTATATAGCATATACCTTCTGAAGTAGTATCTCACCCTAGTCCTTGGTTGAGCCTTCTAGGACACTTTGGTGTTCACACGCTCGCCTTGTGACTATCGTCGGATATATATGTTTGAATACGCAATATATGCATTCTTAAAAATAGTATCTCACTCTAGTTCTTGGTTGAGCCCTCTAGGACACTTCAGTGTTCATGCACTCACCTTATAACTATCGTTGGATGCTGATTCTCGTATATATTGTCTTGAGATTGCCATCACGTTATATATCGCCAAGGCTCTTGCTTAAATGTAATTTATGATTTGCCATCGCGTCGTATGATGCCAAGGCTCCCTGCTTTCTATAATTTCTGATTATGCACTTAAATTATGCATTTTGTCTTGCCATTGCGTCGAACGATGCCAAGGCTTCCCTACTTTATGCAATTACATATATATATATAATATTTTGTTCGGTTTCACCCCCGAAGCACTCTTTTACGCCACCGTCATATAAAACACATGCTTCTGCTTATATTACATATATGGTGCGTAAGTGAGCGTTCAAATGGAGATCAACTCCAAATCACGAATGTGATTCCATTACCGCTCCTCGATCAAGATTTTGCTTGACGAATGAAGCCCCTATTAGGAAGGCTTCACTTTTGCGCAAAACAGTTTTTTCGTAAAGACTAAGTCATTTGCGTATGACCTGGCTATGGCTAAGGGTGGCAAAATTTGACCCGACCCGCCAACTCGCTTCTTAGTCGGGTTAGGGTTTGGCTTAAACGGGTTCGTGTCATAAACAAGTCGACTTGCCTAACCTGTTTATTAAATGGGTCATGTTCGTGTTAGGGGTATACCAACCCGCCAACCCGTTTAATAAACGGGTTAGGCGGGCGGGTCAACCCGTTTAGATATTTATGTTTATCTTGATGATTGTAAGACAACTTGGTGGATATGTTTGTAGTATGGTTGTAACTTGTAAGACAATTATGTTGATGTTGTCTTTATGTTTATGACTTTATGTTGAAGTTTTATGTTAGTGTTGGTAGTACAATTCCATATTGAGATTTGTAGAAAAAAGTATAATATATATTTTTTTTGTGTTTCTAATTGTGTTATTCGGGTTAGACAGGTTATTCGGGTTACTTGGGTCGATTATCGTGTCTATGTTATCGGGTCAACCCGTTTAATAAATGGGTCGCCGTGTCGTGTCGACCCGACCCATTTATTAAACGGGTTAACCGTGTCGTGTCGGGTTACCCGTTTAATAAATGGGTCATGTTTGTGTTTGCCACATTCGACCCGTTTAATAAATGAGCCGTGTTCGTGTTGAGGCATTCTGACTCGCCAACCCGACCCACCAACCCGACCCGATTTCTACCCCTAGCTATAGCCCAAGGTTCCAATAAACCTTGATGGATGCAAAGTATGCACAACGGTGCACATTCATTCCCGAGTTAAAGCGTAGCGATTTCTCCATCAAAGAGGGGAAGTGCTGCTGAAAATTCTGAAAAGATGCTCACAGAGCTTAAAAGAAACACATGCTTCCTCAGTTAAAGAGAGTGAGTGCTACAAAATTTTCTGAAAAAGCTCAACCAAGCTCAGAAAGAGCAGAGCATATTACTCTATCATACAGAGGAGGTGTTGTCCATATGCCCTTAGTACTTTCTACAACGTAAAAAGGTTTGTCACACTTCTGCCGTCAAAGCAGGAGAAGTGCTGACAAGATGGTTGGCAGAAGAGCTGCTGGACCCAGTTGAATGGCATGAAGATGCCCTGTTGTTGAAACGCTACCAGAATGACCCATTTTCATGTTTGCCTGTAATGGCACTTCACTCGTAAGAGTCGCTGAGCCAGAGTGGTTGTTGAGCCTTGACTAGGCCAACTGCTCGTTGTGGTGAAACACGTCGAGCATCCGATCCAAAAGAGATCGATTCATATGCATGCTCATGGATACTGTTACACAACTAGACTCATAAGGGCAGTCGTGATAGAGTACGTTGTTCACCCGAAAGAGGTGAGATGCTCGTGATGGCCGAAGAGCCAAGAGCACAGTTAAACATGCATATGAATAAGACTTAAATGTCTCATGAATCCCGTGGTTAAATGTCCATATTAGGGGGGATTACTGAATGGGGTCAGGTACATATATCCTCAGTGCGGGATGCATTGGCTTGTCTGAATGACAAGAACATATCCGACAAGTAATGGTTAGACTGACAAACCCCTTCAGGACTTGCTCATCATGAAAGACAGTGAGGGTACAACCCGAGTGACATATGTTTGATACTGAACCTGATAGAGTTCAATGGGGCTTCAGTCACTCAAGGGGTTTGAGGTCGTAGTTATCCTTAAATATCTAAGGATTGAACCCAACTACTGCAAGTAGAGGATGCATTCGAATTGGCCTGTTAGGGTTCTTCCGTTACGAGAATACCACCCTAACATGGATGTGATCATTAGGCCTTTGGGATATCTAAAATACATAGAATAATCAACCCCCAGAACGTCGCGTTGATGCCTGGACAAAGAGTTCTTCCGTGTACCAAGGGGTGAAATGTTAATATCGAAACAATGCATTAGCTTTAAGTTCAACGATGTATTGAATGTATGAGTGGATGAACGTTGTTGTGTCAAGTCCTGCATAACTTTAGTTAAGGTGTCATGATCGGTATACTAGTGGACCCATAAGGCAAAGACTCATATTGTATCTACATGACTAAGCAAAGCTCGAGGAGCTTGCGCCTTAGGCTCGTAAGATACGAATATGCCAAGTATGAAGACTTGAGCTTTGACATCCTAATTGTTACCCGGATGAGGCCAATGCTAAGTCATGGAGACTTGAGCGAGAGATTCAAATCACAACCCTGAAGAGGCTTGCGCTAAGTCATGAAGACTTCAGTGAATGTTCAACTCATATCCTTGAGGAGGCTCTTGCGATATACGTTAAGTCGTGGAGACTTGAGAGTCGTTATTGCGAACTGTGATTCTGAGCGGTCGACGCATTTACTTGAGTTGAATGGATGTATGATTGCTTGCTTACCATACCATCAGTGGTTCTGACCGCGTTTTATGGGGATTTTAGGTGTTGAACCTGCGTTGCGATATGCAGAGCAAGGCAACATCGAGTTCTAGAGTTTCTCTAGACAATGTTGTACCGCTTCCTTTATTAAACCAGGTACTGCTTTTTCAAGCAGTGATGTTTGTAATAAACAAGTGATTTTGATAAATGAAACACTTTTGTGGTCAAGGAGCGCTTGGCCACATACTTGCGACTCACCCAAAGTTTTTTAAAACCGACGACTCATTATCGCCTGATTCCGTTGCTAAAAGCTTTTCTAAGTTTTGCTGCAAAGAAAAAAAAATCATGAAAATTTTAACTTAGCTTTGTTTTGGAAATCCGGAGCATTACACTTGATCCCAGCTGCACACACGTCCCAACAAAGAAGTAGTTGCCGACGATGAAAGGGGTTCAAAGCAAGAAGAAAAAGAGAAAGAAGAAGAAAGAGGAGAAGAGGTAGAAAAAGAAACCGGCAAAAGGAAGAGAGAGAGAGAGAGAGAGAGAGAGAGAGAGAGAGAGAGAGAGAGAGAGAGAGAGAGAGAGATGAAGGGTGCTTTGTTGAAGATTGGTGAGAGGAAGAAGCTTCATTTGTGCTGCGTCCCACCTCATTTTGTATGATACGCTACTGGCAGTCATGCCCAACTTGAGTTTTTGGCAATTGAGGTTGGATTTCATTAGCTCTTGATTTTCGTGACTGAATGAACCAAAAATTTCAATGATCAAATGAAATCTTGATTTTTGGTAGATTTTCTTGTATTTTATGAAAAAACTGATCAATAGTACCTTGAATGCAAGAAGTTCGTGATTGTGATGCTATCAGTGGGTTTTGTTTGCCCAAATCAGTTTTAACCTAGTCATTTTTGGGGTGTGATAGACTAGGACTGATTTGAAGGGCTGTTTTGGTGTTTGGGTGCAGTTTTGACGATAGATTTGGGTTCCTAGTTCACGCTGCAACCTATTTTCTATAGTTCTGTTTCGACCCGCATACTGTGTTGGGTTGTTGGTGCTTTGATATATCTTGGCTGTTGTTGGGTTTATAGTGTTGTGTTTTCTGTTTGTGTACTCACTTTGAGACTGTACCTGGTTATTTGTTGTTGCTTCTGTGAAGGTGCATTGATAACTGTCAATTGTTGTTGGGCCTGTTGGTTGTTAGTTGAGCACACATAGTGAGGGTTTGTTTGGCTGTTCATAATTATTTTATGAAGACAATGATAGCACCATATAGGTCAATAGGTTCTATGTATCAATGCTTTATTGTGCTCTTTTTTTGCTGCAAGTGCTATATACAACATGTCTTTGGTACTCTCTTGGTTGTTGAGTGTTTTGCATGTAACATATAAGTTGTAGTTTAGTGGTTTTGGTGTGAGATGGAGGAAGAAGGAATCCAAATTATTCTCGCAAAGCTAAATGGGAAGAACTATGCCTATTGGGCAGATTTCATATATATTTGCAATTATAGTTGGAAAAGATTTTGGTGGCTATCTGGATGGGTAAGACCAAACCAAAGAACACAAATCCAACATATATGTCACTCCATTGAATGAATGGGTGATAAACAATGCAAAGGTGAAGGTATGAATTTTGGGTTCAGTGGAGCAAAGAATTGTTATGAATTTATCTAAGTTTCAAGAAGGTAAGGATGCTTGAGATTATATGAAGCAAGTTTACAACCAAGAGGTCAGATCTATAAGGCAAGGGAACAAATCTATTTGAGTATTTTTTAGAAATACAACACGTGTGGGATTTCTCGCACTCATGGAAAAGTGCTTCAAGTGTGATAAGTGCATGAAATGTAAAAAGCAAAAGTGTAATGTAATGAGACGTGAAAATGGGTCTAGATCCAGATTCACATCAATAAGAGATTCATGTCCTTTCATTTCTTTATAATAATTTGTATTTCCTGTTTTAACCCCTAGTAAATATTATGTTGTATATTAGTGAGAGGGGTAAACTTGTACTTGTAACAAATCAATTATGTTATAGTAAAAGGAAGACCTCCCACATGTCCCACATAGGGAAAGAAGTGTTTTGGGAATTCCTGCTGCCTCTCTCTCCTTGTTATCTCTTTTCTTCTCTTCTTCTTTGGTGGTGCAACCCTGTTTTACATGGTATAAGTGTTTGATCCCAATCAAGGTGAGTCCAAAGGCTTGGATGTCTTCTTTTGTCATATTATTTTCTATTTTTTTCTCTTGTCTACCTCTTCTTTTGAAAGAACCCTAAATCTTGATTTTTGTTCTTAAAACATTTCTCTTTTGTTTTGGGTCATCATTAGTCCCTACAACCTTGTCTCATTTCTTCCATATCTTTGTTTCATATCTACTTTTCACGTGCAAGCCCTATTATCATGTGAGTACTTCTTTATTTTTCTTCTAATCTTCTTCCATCCAAATCTTTTACAAAAATTGATCTTAGCTTCTGAACCAAGTCTCAGTTTTCATGACTGTTCCTAATCAGCAAAAAATATGTGCAGACGAGTTTTACTGTTGTAGACAGATTGTCTTTACAAAGTCTTAGGCGTTAATTTTTAGTAGCTTGTTTGAGCCAAAATATTTATAATCTCTCTTATCATGTCTTCTTGAAATCATGTTATTCTCTTGGATTTCTCGCAATAGATCCTTCTTCTTCTTCATCTGCTATTCTTTATGCAAGCTTTCTCAATCAATTTGTTTTAGAAAAATCAACCAATACTAATTTTCTCATATGGAAAGGATAAATTATTTTCTTAATCCGTAGTCAAGACCTTTCAAGCCATCTGGATGAGTCAATTCTGATCCGACCAGAATTTTTTATGTAGGAAAAGAAGGATGGTAGTGGGGTTGTAGTCTCTATACATATTCGGAATCTAGATTTTGTATCATGGATAAAGCGTGATTTGGCACTTGTTGCCTACATCACATCTACCTTATCTCAGGAAGTTTTGATTAGCATTTTCGATGACTGCACAACTATGGAGCTCTGGGCAAAGTTGGTTAAGACATACTTGCAGGTTTCAAAAGTGATAGTTATGTTTCTAAAGAGAGAGTTTCAGAATCTCAAGGAGTCCATGACTATAATGGACTATCAAAACAAAATGAAGCAGATTACCGACTAACTTGCTGTGGTCGGGGGTGAGGCTTCGAAAAAAGATGAAGTGTAACATGCACTTAATGGACTTGGACTAGAATACAACATCCTCTACACCACTTTGACTTGCTTTCCAGAGTTGTAGACCTTTCAAGCATTGTGTGCTAAGTTGTTTCAGTTTGAAATGGATATGTCAGAAACATTAGAAGGGACTTCATTTTCAATTGAGAATCACAATAACCTTCTTTCTGAGATGCAATACGAAAGAGGGTGAGGGGGTATGCGAGTAGGAAGAGGACATGGATGTGCAGGAAACCAAGCACTAAGGCATGCTAAGTTGCTTCAGTTTGTAATAAAATATGTAGAAAAATAAATAAAGTGCACAATCATTATTACAAGTCCAATAAGAACAATACAAAGGCACTAAGGCACAACACAAGCACAAAGTGCATGTACACTATTCAAAAGGCCAAAAGATAATAGGGACAATTTAGTCTTTTCTATATTTACCTTTATAATAGAGACTGTCCACTATATATATAACTATATATGCATACATTTTAACACTCCCACTCAAACTTACGGTGGGATCACCGAAAGTTTATTAAGGAGAAAAATAAATCGAGGCGCAAGAAGAGCTTTACTGAAGAAATTTGCAAGTTTGTACTCTGATGTAACATACGATAACTTAATAGTCCCTCTCAGATATTCATCGCTTACGTAATGAAAATCCATCTCAATGTGTGGTTGCTCATAATGTAGATCACACTATTATTATAGCAACACATCTTCGAAGGTTTTAAGACGATTACCCTCATATCCATAAGAAGACTTCTTAGCCATACAAGTTTCATTATTGTTATGGTCATCACCTGATATTCAGTTTCAATTAGAGACAATGATACTTTTTGCTACTTCTTGCATCTTTACGAAATTAAAGAATCTCTTAAGAAAACACAAAAATCAATAGTTGAAATTCTATCATTAGGATTTCTTCCCCAACCAGCATTAGTATAAGCATGCAAATCTAAAGAGAAGGATGAGGATAAGAAAAACCTTTTTCTTATTGAGTTCTTAATGTATCTAATAATCCTTAACACAACACTCATGTACACAGTCGTGGGGGCATGCTGAAATTGGCTGGCTACATAAACCGCATGTGCTATATCGGATCTGATAATGGATAAGAATATGAGAAATCCAATCAATTGTCTATAAGGTATAGAATCTTCAAGTAGTGTTCCATCTTCAAATCTCAAATTTGTACTGACAACCTCAAGAGTCTCCACCTTCTTATCATAAAAAATTCCAGACTTAGCACAAATGTCAAATGTCAACTTCATCTATGATAGAGTATATCCTCTGGGAGAATAAGCAACCTCAATATCTAAAAAATATCTCAAGAAACCCAAATCAATATATCAATTTTTTTTAAAACAATTTTAATTTTACTAACTCCCTTTTTATCACTTGTAATTATCATATCATCAACATAAAACAACAATATCATAATATTTATACATGTTTTCTTAACAAAAAGAGAAGTGTCATTATAGGGTTCTAACACTAGTCATCCTGACTACAAGTGTAAAGGTATCTTCATAATTGATTTCATATTCTTGGGAGTAACATTTGGCAATTAGCCTAGCTATGTACCTTTTTAGGGTTGCATCACTTTTAGTGTTAACCTTAAACACCCATCTGCATCCTAAAAGTAAATTTACTATCTCACAGGTATGGGCCTTATGAAGGGCTCCTAATTCTAAGTCCATAGCATCAATCCAATGAAGACAATCTTTGGCTTCATTATAATGAATAAGGTTCATAATAGGAGTGAATAGTTAGAAGACATATCCTATAGTTTGGTGAGAAAGATTTGTAGGACACAAACTTATTTGGTAGAATGGAGGCTCTATCTAATTTCCTAAATGTGGTATTTTCTAGAGACAAATCCTGACTAGGTGTTTCTTTTATAGGAATATCTTAAAAAAAAATTCAATAGCACTTGTTTGGTTTTCTTGACTACGCCGGGTATAAACTTGAATATTTTGAGAAGCAACTAAATTGTCATTATTGAGAAACAATTCCAAAACATCACTATCATGATAATTTTCCAAAGAAATATCATTATCATGATTTAAGTCACAATCATTTGATTCATGCGAATCAACATCTTGCCTTGGCAAGGGATCAAACAAAAATGCATAGTCTATTTCTTCTTTGTTGTTTTCTTTATCAAAACCACTTCTTTTTTCAAGAAAGTTACATCTTTAGACACATAAAGTTTGTTGTTATTAGAATCAAAGCAATGACAACATTTTTTGTTTATCACCATATCTCATAAAGACACACTCAATTGCTTTTAAAGATAGTTTATCATTTTTGTGAGAAAGTACAAAGCACTTACAACAAAAAATACGTAATCTTTTGAAATTCGATGACATTTTGAACAAATTTTCAAATGAAGAAATATTTTGCGAAAAGGAAGAAGGCATTCTATTTATTAAATATGTTAAAGTCAAAATGGCTTTGACCCGAAATTTTTAGAAACATTTTTACAAATAAGTAAGGTTTTAGCGGTTTCCATGATATGTCTATGTTTTCTTTCTGTCAACCCATTTTGTTGAGGACTTCTAGGGCAAGATCTTTGATGATAAATACTATTTGTTGAAATAATTTTAAAATTCTTTTGACAAATATTCTCCACACAAGTTGGATCTAAGAATAAAAAAATTACTTTGAAATTGATTTTTGACCATCATATAGAATTCTTCGAAGAAAGAAAAGACATCCGATTTCAAATTAAGAAAGTAGACCCATGTATATCTTGTGAAATCATCAATGAAAACAAGATAATAGGAATATTCACCTTTTGATATGACCAAAGAGGGTCCTCATACATATGAATGCACCAACTCAAATAGTATTTTGGAAACAAAAATTCTAAGAGAAAAATGTATAGATTTTATTTTCCCAAGATGTAATCTTTACAAATCATATTTTTTTCATTCCAACAAGTCTCTGCAAATGGGAAAAGATACATCTTAGAAAAGCTGAGATATCGAAGTCTCTTATGCCATATTTCAATATCTTTTTCTTGGACATAGTTACAAAATGACTTACAAGAAATAGACAAAAAATCTATGTAGTAACGATCTTTTCTCCTATGGCCTTGCCCAATCTCCTCAGATCAGAGATCCTGCCCGGTGCAACTTTTTGATGAGAAAAAGATTTCATATCAATAGTTGAAAATTTGAAAAACCCAAAAAAGATTAAGGTTGAGTTTGGGAACTACTCTAATTTTGAGAACAAAATTTTTTTGAGATATTTTTGAATTTAAAGTTCTAATACTTTTAATTTTTAAATAAGTCTCATTAGCAGTTGAAACATAGGATAAATTTGAATTGGTGCATATGGTGGAAAGAGAATTCTTATGCAGGTCACATGAAAAGAGGCTCCTAAATCAAGAATCCGAGAGCACATACCTAGAGAAAAAAAGGAAGCAATAGTGGCACCGGATGTAGATTTAAGTATTTATTGAAGTGCCTTCGATATTTGAGAAAGAGAGAAAGTATCTTTAGAGTCTCATTCTCTTTTGCTTGATTCTTTCCTCTTAGGTGTAGATTCTTCAATGGAAGCCACCTTGTTCTTGAACTTTGGACAAATGGGTTTTATGTGACCGGCTTATTAAATAGTGAAAATTAATTTTCTACCACCATTATAGTTATTATGACCATAGCCGAGTCTCCTCTTGGAAAACCTCTGCAATAGCATCTTTAAGAGGTAAAGAAGAGGATCTATGAAGAAGAAAATACTTCACTTGTTCATATTCGGGGCACAAACAATGTAAGAATTGAAAAAAGTATTTTTTCTCCATTTGCTCTCGTCTTAGTTCAACATCTTTAATAGCAACTCATTTGGGTTCAAGGAGTGTCAACTCATCCCATAGAGAAGATAAGGCACTAAAGAACTCACAAACACTCATATCCCCTTGTTTGGTGGTTCTAATTATTTCTTGTAAGAAATATTATCTTGCAAGATCCTTTTGTTTATACATGTATTTCATAAATGACCAAGTTTCATTAATCTTTCTAAACTTAGCAATGTTGATACATATTTTAATGTCAACTTTGTTCATGAACTATGCTAAAAATTTTACATGATTACTCTCTCAATCTTCTATTTTAGATTGATAATCACAAATGGCTTTGACATGATCATCTCCTTCAAGAGCTTTAACTTGTTCTTCTTTATTCTTGGTGAGCACCAATTGATGCTCAAAAATACTACCCATTACGTATCCCCAAAGCCTCTTGCCTTTAAGATTGTTCTCTATGGCGAAGTCCCATATCATGTAGTTTGTACCATTAAGTTTGAATAAAAGGTTTATCTTGTGATCATGCTTTCATTTTGAAAGGAAGTAGAAAGAGAGCCAAAAAGAGATAGATATAGAAAAACACTTTCACTAGTGTCACCACAAGCAACACGAACATTTGATGACGATTCTCCACAAGTCCAAGAGCACTATGTCTCTAATACTCTGTAATGAAGTATGCGAAAAAAACAAATAAAAGTGCGCAAGCACTATTATAAGTCCAATAAGGACAATACAAAAGCACTAAGGTACAATACAAGTGAGAAGTGCATATACACTACTCAAAAGAATCAAAAGAAGAACACAAGAATATAAAAAAAATATTATCTTTATTGAACACAAAGATCCATGCTCTGCTAGACCCAGACCGATCCCCTGGGAGTTGGGTTCTATCAAATATGCATTAAAAATTCAAAAAACATAAAGCCTTATAAGGAATGCAATTAGACGGTAATTCAAGAGGAAAATAGCCAATAGTGAAATAATCACAATGCCACTAAGGCAAGAACATACAATACTTAAAATATTAATTTGATTAATTCTCATACATCCACATTCAAGGCCACTAAGGGCACAAACACATGCCTATAAGGGAAGAAATCAGACGTCACTAAGGGTGAAAAATAGAATTTAATTTTTTTTTATTTCATTAAGCTCACAATAATGAACAAAGAATGCAAGACATTATAATATTCAAAGAACAATATGATGCTAAATATCCAATGCATGTGAAGAATCAAGGAGCCTTCGATCATAAGGAAAAGTCCAACTAAAACCAAAAGTCAACAAGCATAAAAGTGGTCACTATGGACACACCCACAAGTCTCATAAAGGAGATACACACAAAGAAGGCTTAAATAAAATAATATTTTATTGATCACTAAAATTATGCAAGAAGCATTATGCTTAAATTCCCATGTGATGTAAAAGTATGTAAGATAATGTTTACTAAAGAGCCATAAAACCAAGGAATAACACAATCACAAGGCACAAATGCCATTAACATATGAAATCAGAATCCTCACAAAACCCTTTACAATAAATATTTTTATTAATGATTATGATGCACTAAGCATGTAAGGCCCAAATCATTTAAGTACAATGAGTACACTCACAATAAACACCTTCCTAGAGACAAGAACACAAGCCATAAATATGCACAACAAGATAGCACACAAAAATATAATTTTTTTTGATAACTTTTTTTAAATAAATCTGATAATAAATTTTAAAATCATTTAACGGTTTAGCTTTAAAAAATAACAAATAATTTTTCAAAGATAAGAAAAATGAATGCTTTCTCATGCATAATACATGAGATAAACAACTCAAAAATAATCATATATATAAAGATTTAAGATACATACCGGGTCAAGATCTCTCTTGAATCCAAGTCATACATCGATCACGATAACTTCACGAAGCACGAACTTGAACCAAAGAGTCCCAAGACCCAAAGAGGCAAAATACCAAGAAAATTTTCTTGGTTATGATACCATGTAATGAAATCAAGCAAAAAACAAACAATAATGTGCATAAGCACAAGAACAATTCCTACAAGAGACAATACAAATGTCAAAGGTAATGTAAAGCACCTAAGTGCATACAATGGCTACAAAGAGCCTGAATATGCACAACCACAAGTCCATAAAGGGACAATACACAAGCCAATCAATGGAAAATACATGAGATAATAAGAGGCACCAAAGAGCATACACAAAAGAATACAAAAAATATAAAAAATAATAATCTTTATTGAGATAGAATGCTTGAGAAAACATTAACAAAAAGAGAGAACAAGAGGTCCCCTATGTACAACAAATGGGGCTAAGAAAGCTCTCATAGAGTCATTGGGAGCTCCCAATGGCTATAAATATTGTCATCGAGATCATAGTTGTATGTATCGTACCATATCGTACGATACAATACTAAACATATCATTACTTTTATGTTTTACAATATGATACACACTCACATTGCGATATGAGTGTGTATCATATACGTATTCGTATTCGTATTCAAGTGTATTGTATTGTGTATCATATCCATATTTGTGTGTATCATATGATACACTCATGTATAGTATTGTATCATACGATACAATGTTGGCACACTTAAAAAATGACAAAAGTTGTATTTTTTTTATTTTGGGTTTAAAAGGCCTCTTGAGAGTCGAGTTCTTCATATGTCTAGAATCTGTTAGAAGGAAACCCACGCACCCTAAGTTTTGTGAGATCGATTTGGGGACTAATTTGTGCACAAAAGATAGGGCTTTTGCAATTTTATCAAGAGTGCTATTTTTTGCTTTTTATTGAGTGTTTTTGGGGAAATGTGTGTTTGATGCTTCTTATTTTTTTGCATCTTATTGAGTTTTTTAATTGGTTTTGCTTTATTTTAGATCCTTTGATGTCGTCTTCATGTTCATATCATATTAGAGATAATCCTACATGGAAATATTGTAGAAGCATTGATGATGTACCACGACTAGGATTACCATTGAATTTGAGATATTTGTTTTGTAGTGCTATTATTAGAGGTGGGTTGCATAGATTTAAGCAACATATTGTAGGTCAAGATCAAAATATACATCCATGTGATTCTCCATCTATTCCTGCAATGTTATTGCTGAAATAGAAGAAATTCGAAGAAGAATTTTGCAAAAATGCAAAGATGAAAGACTTTCAACCATTTTTTCAGATTCTGAAGATGATGATAATGATCCGCTTGCCCAAAAAAATGGCCTAAAATAAAAAGATCATCTAGCAACAGTTAGATGTATTATCCTAATGTTTGACAAATAGGCTCTAGAAGATAAAACCCATGAAATTTTCAAAATTCTAAATGAATAAAAGGGAGCAGTTATGTGAAATAGTAAGATTTTAAGTTAAGCAGTACAATTTTTATCACTTGTGGTTTCTAGAATGAAACCTGTAACAAACTCTTAAAGGTGGTATTTGGATCCGGATCTTGGCAAGATCCGATGATCCGACCCGACTCACAGGGCCCAATGGGAAAATCCAATGGTTTCGGGATAATAGCGTGAGATCTGAAACACATTTAAGGTAAGAGAGGGCAAGTTTAAAACCAACGGGTGAAAAATCCACCTGAAAATGGAAGAAATCCATCGACAAAAAAAAAATGTCCAAATATGACATAAATAGAATTTTCTTGCAAAAGTAAACACCAAGTGATGGTGTGGTGTAGTGGTAGGATGCACGGTTGTGGGGAGCCACATCCCAAGTTCAAAACCCCGGAGTGCCCACTTAGAAATGAAAAACATTGTTTTTTTTTCATAAAATCCGGAACAAGACTAAAAGAGTTAAATACACTTTAATTCACACACTTTGCAACGAAGAATAATGTAGCAAAAGTGGTGGGGCTTGTTACCCCGTAGGTTGATGACCCCGGTTCAAAACCCCCTGTGCGGTTTTAGCTCCTCTTTTTTTCAAGAAACAAGAAAAAAAAAATCCCACCAAATGGGGGAGGGTACCACAAAAGAAAAAAAGATGGGAAGTTGAAGATACATTTGCCAATGTGAGGGAGGGGCAAAGTTGGGACTTCCAAGCACCCACTAAAAAGGTGGGTTGGAAGTTGGGTTTTTGAAAACCAAAACTCCCCTAAGTGGGGAGAGAAGGAATTAAAGGTGGAGGAAGAGAAAGAGTTTCAGATTTCTCTCTCTTTCTCTCTCTCTCCCTCTCTCTCTCTCTCAACGTTTTTCCTTTCCCTCTCTCACGGTGGTGGTCGACCCCCATTGTCGGACGGCGTGGACTCCCATTATCAAGGTGTGTGTGTTGGCTCCAACGTGAAGGAAAGAGAACCACCATTATCGCCGGCAAGAAGCTCCAACAAGGTAAGGAGTCTTATGTTGTATGTAGTGGTCGATGGCCTGTAGTGTAATTATGTTGCAGCACTATCACGATGTATTGAGTCGACACCATCAATACGGGCTGGCAGCAGGATAGTTAGTTCGTTCAAGGGGTGGACCGAGTCACTTCAAGAAAAAAAAAATCAGATGTAGCGTCAATAGATAGGGACTTGGACTCAAGATTTTATATAGATTTGTTCAAGTAACCATTAGTTTCATTTAGATGTAAGTTTACATCTAAAATGTATTTGGATTCTCATTGGTTGTGTTACAGAAAACCTGAAAAACAAATTTATTAATTTAGCGTATCATATCTGGAAAGTTGTTTGTTGTTTCTATTCATTTATACATAGTTAAATAATAATTAAGAGCATGATAGGATATGTGCTGAATGTTATCATCTGTGTAAAAAAAGAAAAACGTGTAGTTAAAATAATGGGCTGAAGGATCATGCTGGACATACTGTTATGCTGTATGGGTTAGTATGTTTATACATATATTTAGTTCCTCAAATAAAGATCCTGAGGTGTAGATATGAGTCTCTCATCTTAAGGCATGTTTTTTTTTTAATCTGTACTACTGTACACGTTGGTGGGTTTAACTTGTTACAATATGTGTGGGTTTAACTTGGTACAATATGTACCTGGATTATACAGTTAATGTTAGGGCTGTATAGGGAACACGTTAGTTTATTTCTGGTTATAAGGGAGCACATTTATGTGTATTGATGATGACTATATAAACAAGTATGAAACAAAATGTGTTTTTATGAAGCTGGACACCCTGTTTACTCGTTTGGGTGTTTAATTAGATGTCGTACATACTGATTTGCATATGACAAGAGACGTTCTTTACTACTTGCAAACATGCAACTATGTGATGTTAGGAAAAACACAGACTTTTGGAGTAAGAAAGCAAGTGTACGAGAGGTAGTATTGTAAGACAGCATTTGCTAAAGTCGTTCTTTTTTGGCTTATTGATTCCAGCCTCACTCGACTACACCAGGAAAAATGGGTCAATGGAGGCCTATTCCGGTCAGCCCTCCTTGTCATGCATCGATATGGCCGACACAGGCTAGCCAAGCCGATAGGTGTGGAAAAAATATATATATATAGTAATAATAATAATAATAATATTAATTGGCACTCATCTAGAGGCTCGATTTGGTTCCAGTTGAGACGGGGCCGTTGTAAACTGACATATCTAGAATTGGGTGAGCTCGTTATGTGTCACCATGGCTGGTCAGGACTGTACACCGTTTGGGTGGGTCCTGTGCGGGTGGGTGTCAACGAAGTAGGCCAAGGGAAAGGACCAGTTTGTGACTGGTGCATTAGCCACTCCCAAACGGAGGCAGGTATTGAAGTGATAATCTGGTTTGGGTCATTTCATGGCCACAAAACTGCTGATCAATTGGTCGGTACATGTTGGGTGTCAATCCTTAGGTGCCTAAAAGCACAATTTTTGCTGGGATTGGAAGTGTTGAAATGAATAGTGGCACATGCTACTATGTCGTTGTTAACCATAAGGGTTACCACAACCACTAGTTCGGTGGTAATATTGTACCACTTTCGTTGGTGCGGGGTCGAGACCCATGCCGGTACTAACTAAGCTTATGACAGCTGATACTTTGGGTGAAGTCCATATGACTTCACTATGGGTGTACGTAAGAATATATATAAGATGGCTCGGTACATGGGATGCAGGTGCATACACCCTCGTGCAAGGCTTAAATGAAACTGTGGGCTTCGAGTCAAGCCTTGTTCGAAGTAATGCTATGTTGATGGTGCTTATGACACCTTGACCCAGAAATGAATACTATGTGTGTGAACCTCAAGTCGGGTTCGGGATTTTGAGAATCCTCTGTGGTGCGATGACTCGCACAGGAAAATAATTGAGAAATCAAATATGAGATTTTTGAGGCTCTGGGTATACCTGAAAGAAGGTATATGTTACCAGACCCCTCGTAGTGCGATAGCTCGCACTTGGTTATAAAGAAAAATGTAAAATGAAATATAAAACATAAAACCTTTGAGACTCTGGGTATACCTGAAAGACGGTATATGTTACCGGATTCTCCGGGCTCTGGGTACACCTGAAAGATGGTGTATGTTACTGGACCCATGGTCTACCGTAGAGAGGGTAGGTGGTACAAGCTTCGTGGACATTCTTGTTTTCGTGAGAGCTAGGCGTCTCACCAGGTCCCCAGTCCACGAAGTTAGGGGACCAGGACTACCAGTATGTCTTAGGTGGTAGATCCAAGTCTTCTGCAGAAGTACAGGGTGCATCCTAATTATTGTTTAGCCACTGGGGAGTTCTCTCTCGGTCATTGACCGTCCCCTTTGGATATCCGTACGGCTAGTCATACGAGTTATTAAACAATAGACCCCCGTATGGTCTCGGTCCGCTACGAGGTCTATGCCTGTGCGTACCCACAGGGTAAGAGTAAGATAAACATTAAGTAAATTGAGTTAAATGAAATACTCCTTCTTGAAGAATCGTGAACTGTTGATATGACTTTCGTAAAACTTGTAGAATCTACGGCTTATGCTATTGTGAATAAATGTATCTTTAGTTCAGTTATCTTTTGCACTGTATCATGAATTAGAAAGCATAATCATTTTCTTAGAATGATATAAATTTCCATGCTGGTTATATCTATAGTTGTTGCACATAATTGTACACATGACA
This sequence comes from Nuphar pumila, assembly GCF_984573655.1. Lineage (NCBI taxonomy): Eukaryota > Viridiplantae > Streptophyta > Magnoliopsida > Nymphaeales > Nymphaeaceae > Nuphar > Nuphar pumila. The sequence goes on from NC_143257.1 coordinate 8,431,115, forward strand.
CTGAGCACCACATATAAATATAATGCTTCTTACGCAGACAGGGGAGTCTGACCCTTCTGCTTTAAATATTTTTCAGGAAGCAACTAAATCGGAGTATCGTGGGCGTCGCGTATGAAAGTAGTCAAGATATCTCAGTTATTAGTGTTTTCTGTTTGAACTCTGATTAGTATATTTACATTTTTGTCATGGGATGTAATTAATGATATTAATGCTTTAATTAATGAATGATATGCTTTTAGTACTTCTCTGTTTTACCCTGTAATGCACCCGACTCGTGTCTTTCTTACTTCCGCTATTTCAAAAAAAAATAATTTACTCCAAAATTTTTACTATAAAAAGTTGGGGCGTTACAGTTTAGTTTTATGATCTTTATATTTTAGAACTTTAGAAATGAAGATTGGCATGTAAGACATGGTTAAATATAATATTTTTAGTTATCATAAACTCTTATTGGTTAAATATACGGCTTTAATTGTGTTTAAAATTTAAATTATGTAGTCTTTTATTTACATTGTCAGTTATCAGTTGCATGGTCTGTTATTAATTTAAATTATGCAGTTGCCTTCATATGTGAATTTATGGTTGTATTTTGTGCAATTCATCATTGTTTTATGTGATAATTTTTTTACAATTTATGCTAAATTTTCTAATTTTTTAGATTTTTTTTTATTTTTTTGAATTTTTTATGAAAATTTACGATATGTTTATGATAGGATACAATACAATGTTACTTTGGGCCCGACCGATACAAGTAACAATACAATACTTACAACCTTGGTTGGGATGCTTCCCAATGACTCTATGGACAAAATTCCATAGTGCCATTGGTCTTTAGTGAAAAGACCAAAAACAAAATAATAAAAATAAATAAAAAACAAAAACTGCCCCTAGAGGACAAAACCTATTACAAGAGAAAAAAAACAAAATGTTCCTTAAGGGCATTACCTATTACAAAACCAAAAAGTCTAATATATATATATATATATATATACACTTATAAACATAAGACAAAAATACATTCACATTTAAATATATATTAACAAAGGCTTAATCTAAAGAGGAATGTCATCATTTCATAGTTGAGGAGTTGAATGCTCTAGAGATGATGCATGCATGGGATCTTGATATAAGTGGGTCTATAAGATCAAAACTAATGCAAACGGTCCATAGAAAGATATAATACCAAATTTGTGGCTAAAGGATATAGACAACAATTTGGTATTGACTTTGTTGAGACCTTTGCTCGAATCGCTCACATACCACCATAAGGTCATTACTTGTTGTCTCTGCTATAAAACGATGAAACTTTTGACAATTAGATGTGAAAAATGTATTCTTGAATGTAAACTTAGATGAGGAGGTGTATATGGAGCTTTCACCTGGATATTCAGATTCTCAAGGTACGGTGTGCAAATTGAGACGTGTTTTATATGGACTTAAATGTTAAAAGTGTGTCCATATACATAATATATATTTTGTTGTATGCAAACTGAAATACCTATCAGGGGTATTTCAATCATTTCCTATTTGTAATAGGTGTTGGTCCTTTAGGAATTGACATGTCTTTTTTTCTTTTTGTATTTTCTTTTTTTTTTAATATAGTTGTTGGGTTGGTCAAACTAGTCGTTTGACCAGTCCCAATGGCTATAAATCTAGTCGTTGGGGCTGGTCCAACGACTAGTTGGATCAGCCCCTTTGAGTCCTCAAGTCCCTATTTAAAGGCACTTCTCTCTTGTATTTTCTTAATGCTTTCTTAAGCATTTTCTAAGCGAAAGACTATTTTTTATGTTTTTTACTTGCCCATAGTGGTTGATGATACATGAAATGAACATCATTTTCATACATTATTCATGCATTTTTATATATTTTGAATGTTAAAAACTCATGTATTGATATTTTTAGGTGCGAAGAAGCTACAGTTCGAATTTCACTTGAATCCAAGCTAAAATGAGAAAATTGAAGCACTTTTAAGGTTTTGGAGCGATTTATGAGTCCATTCGGATCCAGATCTGATCCAAGAGCTCAAATCATGGATCATGGACTAGATCTAAACCATAAATATTCATAAACCCAATATCCAAAATGTATTCAATGAACTTTTACCGAAACCCCCCTCTTTTTAATGCATTTAGGTAGCCATTTGAAAATAAAACATAGTGTTGACTTTTAGTTAAAATTAATTTAGCTATTAGGTAGGTTTTAGAATTAGGTAAGACTTTAGATATTTAAATAGTTTAAAATTTTAGGGTTCAACGTTTTTGAGAGTTTGGAAAAAATGTCTCCCCCTAGTCCCTTCTCACTCCCCCTTCCACTTTCTCACCCCTTCTCCCTTTTCTTTTTTCTTTTCTTGTTTCTCTTCTCCCTCCTCCTTTTCTTTCCTCCACTTTGTATTGTGTTTTTCATGTATGTTGCTGTATTTTATTTTGCAGATGTTGCAGATCCGTCTGGGGAGCTTTCATATTCGGATTTGGCTTGCCGTCTACCATCACCGAGGCCTGGCCGTGAACCCTTTTCAACCACGTCTCATGATTCTATGCTTCTAACACCGATCTCCCCTTCCGTAGCTCGGCTCTCGAAAAGTTGTAGGAGCTGGAACTAAAGTGCAGACCATCCAAGACATGTTGGGCATACCCTCTAACTCCATTAACCGCTCTTTCTTCCCCTCCATCGTCAGACGAGCCCTTGATGTGAGTCTTCCCATCCCATTCTTTTAGTTATCGTCGAGTCAGGTCGTGTCGATTGTCCTGTCATGGGTCTGTCCCTAGAGTGTCGTGTCAGTCCAGATTTCATTTTATTTAAGGTTTTTAAAATTCTGTCAAGATCGAGTTCTTGCTTGAGCAAGAACCAATCTTGAATCTGTTATTCAGCCGGTTGAAACCAATTTGCCGATTCCAATTCTTAAAAATCAATCGATTGAACAATGTATATAATGTACATAGTGTAGATAGTTTTATTTTATTATTTTAATTTTTTCTTTCATTAATTACATTCTGATTTTTAGTCTTAACAGGTCTGGGCGTGATCTAGCTGCAACCAGATCCGACCATGAGTTGTTCGGATAGGATTAGTGTTAGCCGATTAGGAGTAGAGTTAAGCATTCATTTAGGTTAGATTAATGTAAATACAATATTCAATCTTAATATTCATTTCATTAGTCTTAATTCTGATTTTACATAGTAGTCTAATAGCATGTTAACGTTATGTGTTTAGATGTTAGATAGCTGTACATTATTAGTTTTAATATAGTTGATATGTTAGGTAATGTAGATAATTTCTAAGTAGCCGAGTAGTATAGTTCTTTTTATAATGCTTTTTGTGTCATTGTTTTTTATATAATTAGGTTAGGTTAGTTTAATGTAGACTTAGGTCAACGTATGTTAGTGTAATTGGTATATTAGGTTAGCATAGATATCTTTGAAATTCGTTTTTAGTGTGTTTTGTCTTTTACTTAGGACTTTAAAAGAATTCGTGTAGAGTAATATTTAAGGTAGTAAATGATGTTTCCTTAGACCTAATTTGATTTCCAGTATTAAGTTAGGTTAGATTTTGAATTGTTAGCATACTTTTCAGCTTTACTTGATTAGTTACATTAGGTTGGCATATTAAGTAGTATATTAAGTTAGCATAAAATTTTCAAAAAGTGTGTAGTATATTTCAGGTAAGTATTTTGATTGTCTCATTTAGCCTTAGGTAAATTCCATATTTTGAATTGCTCAGTTAATTATTAGATGTTGACTTCTAGGGGTGATTTTGGTAAATAGGATTTTTTGGTAGGTTTCCCTTGATAAGTAGGGTATCTTTGCAATTTGTTTTCTTTTTAGTAACAATTGACTTTGAATAGATTTTAGAAAAATCGTGTGATGTATTCATTTAGGTAAGTTCAATATCTTTTCTTTGGTTTTATTTTAGTTTCCACTTTTATTCTTAGACTAGATCCTTATTTTGAATTACTTAGCATAAATTTCTGATTTTACTTAATTTGCTTTAATTGAGGTTAGCCAAAATAGCCCATGACAATAATTTAGGTAAATAATTTATTTTGTTTCCTTAGTCTTAGGTTTGCTGCTGATTTTAATTTCTTAGGATAGTTTCTATATTTGTTTGATTTGTTTTAAGGTAAGTAATTTAGGAAAGTGTTAGTGAATGTAAACGTTTGTTCTTTCTTGTATTCTTGTTTTTCAATGCTTTCCCTTCTTAATTAGAGGAATTAATTTTAGTAATTGTTAATTATCTTCTTTACTCATTAGTTTAAATTGACTTTTTTTGTTAATTAGTAATCAGTCCTTAGTGGGGTCCACTAGAAGGGTGTGAGCAACCAACCTTGAATCAAATCCAAAATCGCCCCCTTTGTAACCTAATTAGGTTAGTTAACTTTAGTTAATTTAAAATTAGTTTGAAATTGCTTTAAGTAGTTTAGTTTTAAATTCAAGTTAAGTTAGGTAGTTTAGTTTATGTTAAGTACAGTAGGTCAGTTTACTTGTAGTGTTGTGCATTAAATTCATGTTTTACGTAGTGAGTGTAGTTAGACCATGCCTTAATTAAGTAGTTAGTCCAAAGTAGTTAGTCGTGTATCATCTCTCTTAGTGCTTTAAGTTGGTTACACCTTCATTTTTTTTATGTAGTAGATTTTAATTTTACGACATATACCTTTCTTTGTGTTTGTATTCTCTAATGTTTATTTCTTGCTTTAGCTTAGATCATTATTTAGTTCATGTATTTTCTTGATTACTAATTAGATTAGTTAATGTAGTCACTAGCATAATTAGCAAGTAGTTGTTCGTAATTATTTTAATTATTTCACTATTTTAGAATAATTTTGAATTTGTATATTTCGTGTACTCTGCAGTAGTAATTAAGTTTTAAGTAATTAGTTTTCATTTTTATAATTTTTTAGTTAGTTAATTAGTCAAGCAAGGCCAAAATAGAATTTCTGCAAAATTCACATTTTTTATCAACTTTGGGTCATCATTTTGATCTGAAAATTTTACACTGACTTAATCAGTATGTTTACTGTACCTCTGCCAAAATTCAGAATTTTTCATGCTGATTTGGTTGGGTAATTAAATCAGTTTCGAAAACTGGTTTTACAGAATTTCCTGTTTTGAGTTACTGCTGTCAAGGGTTTTTTTTTATAAATTGAAAAATCATTTTCTCTGGATTTCGGTGAACTTTTTAAAATTTGTAAATTGGGTATGATCCTTGAATGTGTGTAGAATATCTCTATAAAATTTTACAGCAATCGGATCCCGCTTATATTTTCAAAACCCCGATTTTTCGAAGTCTGCTCCTGTATTTCCTGCTTGACTAATAATTAGGATAGTTTAGGAATTTTCTTTAGAATTAGGTTTTAATTTTTACTTATGTTATTTTTCTAATTATTTGTAGCTAGTTTAGATTCTGTAGTTTGTCAAAAAGAGTAAATTAGTTTAGATTAAAATTTTTAATTATTTAATTAGTCGTTTAATTGCATGATTTACTTATGTTGTAGTTTAGTAATAATAGTTGATTAGTTTAGTGTAGTTGTAATTGCATTAGTTTAGAATTAGTTTAGTTGCATTTTATTTATTGTATGTTTACTTTTTAGTTAGTTAGATCTTTAGTGGTAGTTAGTTCATTAAATTGTTTATTATTTCCTTAATCCTGTTTAGTTTGAAGTAGATTAGGTACTAACATTGTTTTGTAGGTTAAGTGCACAAGGAGGAGGGCAGGCAATGAAGTTGATTATGTGGCTTCTTCAGCTAACATTGGAGTCCCAGAGCTTAGTTAGACTAGGATTTTATTTTTATTATTTGTGTTTTGGTAAACAATGTAATTCTTTTATTCTGAAATATTAATAAAGTGGATAATTCAAGTGAATTGTCATTGCCTTATCCCGTTCCCTGAATTCGACCTGGTCTTACCACTAGTGTAAGCTGGTTTATTTTTATTATTTGGTGTACAGTTTACACACAAGTTTTCTTGAAAAATATTGTTTTAAAATTGCTTTTACAAAAGTTACACCAGTGGCTATTGTTGTGTTCTTTTGATTGTTCAACTTAAATGTATTGTCCCTTGGTGAATGAAGTGCTTGTGCACTCTTTTGTTTGTTGTTTATCCTTATAGGAGTGTCCATTATACTTCTGGTCTTTTGATTACATGGTATAAGAGCCTGAGGCTCTTAGAATTGTGTAAAGCTTCTCCAAAGATCGCGTTTTCAATAGAAGAAGCTTTGTTTCTATCAATCTTTCTATCAAAGAAGAATCTATGACGATGATCACGTTCAAGCTAAACGACTCTAACTACTTAACGTGGGACGTCGACATAGTGCATCATATCAAAGGCAAAAAGTTATGGGTGTATGTCAATGGTACCATATATGAACCACAACTCATACGCACCAAAAATGATGGTGATCAAGTATTCAAACAATTAGTAGGTAGATTGATATAGTTGACTCAGACAATTAGTGGGTAGCTTGATATATTTGACTATCACCAGCATCTTGCATGCTTCAAATTATTTGATATGTGAGAGACACCATGCACTTTGGGATGTTCTTTTGTTCTTACCTTCTACAAAGGTTAGAGCCTTTTGTGACTCAGATTTTGAAGGATCAACCAAGGATCATATACGATTCAGATAGCTTTTACAAGAACTTGGAATGACAGCCCCTATATTGTGACAATATGAGTGATTTATATTGCCAAGAATCTAGAATTCCATAAAAGAACTAAGCACATTTAGATTGACTGTTATTTCACCAAAAGAGCTTATGAAGATGGAGTTATAGCTCTAGAACATGGTACCAAGGAGCAAGTAGCAAATGTGTTTCCAAAGAGTTTGGTCCCATTACACTTTAGTCATTCTTTCCCAAACTTGACATGAATCCTTGTGCATCATAAGTTTAAGTGAGAGTGTTGAATAGTGTAATTGTAATATATATTCCTACTAGTAAGGGGAAGAATTGTATTGTTTTAGCATTTTAGGGGGTTAATGGGTATCTAACTTTTCTCCTGTAGTATAAAGGGGGAGTTGACCCCTATACGCATAATGTTACTCACGTTTTCTATGAAATATTGTAGAGCAGTCTTCCCTCCCTTTTCTCATCCCTTCTGCTTTTGTTCTTGTTAGTATCTTGATTTCAATACCTAGGTCCATGCCTAAGAGACACCTCTACAATCTGACTTACCCAAGTTTGACTTAGCTAGGTTCATGTAGATTTCATCTGACCTGAACAACATAGAAGCGAACAAAAAATTGTCTCAGAAGCTAAAAGGGAAGCGAATCGAAAGCAACTTAAGATTCAAGTAAAACGCGAAAGGGAAGAGAATAAGAATTGAAAGGGAAGCAAACATGTAATTATATTTTTTCTAATTTTACCAAAATATAAGATTTATGTTATATAACTCAGAATCATAACTCAAAAACAATCAAACTAAAAATATAGGTTATATAACTCAAAAATATAACTCGGAAACAGTTAACCAGAAATATAACTCAGAAAGAGTCAACCAGAAACATAAATCATATAACTCAGAAACATAACTCAAAAACATTCAACCATAAATATAACTAAAAAACAGTCAAAAAAATTATATATGAATTACAACACAAATACAAATATATATATATAAATAAAACACACGAACACAGAATATATAATATACATATTATAATAACTGAAATATAAAATATATAAAATATATAAAATAACTGAAACACAAGATTATAAGTTATATATATATATATATATAACTAAAAAACATAAACTATAGCAAAAACATGAAAACCGGGAGAGAGAAACAGGAATAAGAAGGAAAAACAGGAAGAAAAAAACAGAAAAAGGAGAAAAACAGAAAAAATACAAAAAGGGTATTTCTTTTATCTTTTTTGATAAAATTTACATTTTTAAGGGCTAAAACTGGAAGCTAGCTTCTCCTAAAGGGGAAGCTCACTTCCCATTTAAGGGAAGCAAGCTTCCTATTTAAAACTTGCACTTCCCCACATGTTTCAGAAGCGTTGCGTTTTACGCTTCTGAAGCGTGTTTCGGGGAAGCGCGCTTCCCCACTCCTATAGGCACTTCTGGTAACCCTGATCCATACTACATCTGGAGTTATATGAGCTTCAATTATTTAGTGTTGTGAATGACATCTGGTTAGGTTTGGATAGCGTCCCCTTCAGTATGGTTCTGTCGCATGCCTGTTCTAGTTCACATTGGGTTCGGGAGTCTAGGTTGATTTTGTTTCAAGTTCGTAAGTTTAGGCCTTTTCATCTAATTTATGTAGGGCCTACTTTGGGTTGTTCACTTTAGCCTGAGTTCAGCATACCTAAGCATATGTATGAATTAATCATAGTTAATATATTACTTATCGCATGAGGACAAGTGAGGACAAACTTATGCATGTGAGAAAAAACTATGATTAATTGAATATAATTTTCCCTTGGAACCTTATGTAGGGCCTGCAGGTGCTAGGAAGTTACATATCAAGTCAGGCATGTGAGAAAAAACTGACTTGAACCTTACTCGAGCCAGAACTCAATGTATTGTCAACTCTACATAAGAAAAACTAGAACATGACCTGAACAAACTCCTGGCTATCAACTCCATCACGCTCGGAGGCAGCCAATCATGCAAAGGTCAAACCAAGAGAAATTTTATCTTCTTACATAGAGAATGGTTTCAGATCATTTACATTAATTTTTTGATGAAGACTAGAACCTGCAGGAATCCCCAAGGGGGGATTCGCACATGACCGATTGTCAACTGTATAAAGCTCCCAGTCTTTGATGCGGCATCTCTCTAATGCAGAAGCAAGATTTTGGCTGCTCGATTCAGATGGGTAATTCCCATCAGGACTAACAAGGACTGCACCTGTATAAGATTGCCCAGCTGCCCGAGCTGCACCACTATAGTGAAACAGACCCCAGCTTAAATCATCACAGACATCCACAATAGTCCAGAACTCCTTTGACACCACACCATTATCCAGAACACTGAAGAAAAATGTCCCAGGTACAGAACTTCTCCTAACCCGGTAGCGCCTTCTCCTCCACAACATTTTCCCCCCATCGAGGGTCTTCACCTGAAAAACTGGCTCATACCAGAACGTTCCTCGTGCTTTTCCTCTATAAAATAGCTGATACTGACAAGGAAACTGGTCATATGCAGGGTTCTGACCTGCAATCACCCGCCAACTCCAATCTAACCTGCCCAACCACCCCACAAAGATATCTTCTGCAGTTTCATGAGTCAATTGCCTACCTCTAAAGACAGAAAGTGGTGGCACATACGGTTTTGGAGAAATCTCTGCAGTCAATCCAAGGCAATTGTGCTTTTCTAGCACACAAAGAGAAAAGGCTTCCAGGTTTGGGCTCTCATATGAGGCAATACAGAGGTAGCTGCAGACCTGATCAGTGGGACCACAATTGTTCAGACATTGGAGTGCTTTTCTACAGTTGGGATCAAGAAGACAGTTTAGAATTTCAGTCCCACAGTTCTTCACCATGCAACTCAAAGTGGAGAACCCTTTGGCTCTAAGATTTTTCAAAATTGGAACAGGCCTAACATAGGAGTTGATAAGTAGCAACAAGCAAAACCTTATATCATCTGCATTCCTACGTGCCCATGTCTCAGACACACTTTTTAGGACTTCAACTGATTCCTTCTCCTCTGATCCTTTCACTAAAGTAGCAACTTTGCCAAAAAAGCTCCCTTCTACATCAGGATTCACAATTTTTCCTCCTAGTGTGTTGTTAAGGTCTCGAGATGAGTCAAGGCATATCACATTTCTATTTTTTTGGGTGTTAGCATGAAGCCAGTTAACAGAGTTTTGATTTGTAACTGCCACAACTAACAATATGTCTACATTAAACAATGTTCTTCTAAGTTTTTCTTGGTCTACGTGATTAGATAGAAGTGCTTTGTCAGTAAATACAAGCATTTCATACCCCTCATCAATCCATTTCAGCTTTTCTGCCTGTGATTTTCCAAATAAAACAACAAAATGGAGATAAAACAATGTCAGCAGTTATTTGAATAGCTAAAAGTTTTTAGGCATCACAAAAAATTTAAAAGAAAATAAAATAAGACAACTTTAGATGTGGTATCCTATGTCATTTGTCCACCCATGCTCAGACGTCTTTGAGTGAGGCTCTCATAGCACTTGAACCTGTGCAAGAAATCAATGCTTGCTATTGCTTTTTCAGAAATGTTGAACGAAGTTTTTTACCTGCCTCATAACCCAGAATGTGAATCACTGACACATGTTGATCACAGTATAATGAACCATATGACACAAGAGTCATGCGAGCATGATCCAGTAGCTTACATCTATGTTGGATGATACAAATTAATAATGAACCGCCCAATTTTCAAAAAATTTCATCCAAGTTGTTCAGCTCATGGACAACCGAATAAATTAATCAACTCAAGATGCAGCTGAGTTGTTGGATACTTCAAATGGCACTTTGCCACAAGTAATGTGAAATCAATAAGATAAGAAAGGAGGCTGACAACAACTTCTGATTAAAGGGGAAAAAGTAGAAAAGACAATGATTTTAGCAATAAAACCTAAGTCCTTTTCTGGCCAATCTTCATGCAGATACTAGATGGGAATAGCAACTCCAAGGGTATCAAGAAGTATACAAAGTGCAAAGAGATGGAGAAAGAAGCTGACAATAAGAAGATCATGTAGCTATGAATAAATCCAACTGATCAGGACTAAATTAAAATTGGGGATCTGAGGAAGGGGGTGGCTATGATATATTCATGTACAGTAATCAATGACTGGATTCTGCAAAAGAAGAAATGAAGAAAAGGATGGGATGCCCAATACCAGTTCGATTAAGGTGAATTAGATAAAATCCAAATTAAAGATTAGAAATCAAATATGGGTTTTCAATCACAATGTAAAACAAAAATATGACAAACTAGAAAAGAGTTGGGGGAGTGTGGTGACGATGATGGTGAAATAAGGAGCATAAAACTGGACGATTATTAATATATTGAATGGAAGAATCGAAATAATCACCACCAGATTCTCATGTTATGAATCAAACACAATCAATCATTGACTAACTGGGTTCATTGAGATACTGACTTGCCAAAAAAAGTATATTTAGAAAAAAGTTAACATTATAAAGGTGGTATCAACAATCAACCAGTAAAGGAAAAAACAAGAAGAAAGAGGAGAAAACTATCCTATAGAGTAGATACCGAACAGGCATGAACAAAGACAGAAATGCACACAAATACAAATAGCGAAAAGAATTGGTGAATTGAGATATAATTTGTTAGGAAAGGAACATGAACACCAACAAGTGAGAAAGAGAACCCAAACTCTTCAACAGGGTCAAGCAAGTTATGGCAATACAAGACATGTCAACTGAATGAGTGGTTGAATAACAAAATTGAAGAAAAGAAACACAAGTTCACCACCAAATCCACAAGAAAAGATAACGAACCAAAGAGTGGGGAAAGATTGAAAATTGATAACTGGAAAAATGAAGAATTTGAGTGTTTTTAACATACAGTGTGCAGCATGACTTTCTCCCACGGCGTGCTTTTAATAGGGCTAAGAGAGCCGTCCCCAACGAGTGTGACAATCCTCACCAATGACTCTGGAGTTGGTGAACTTTGGTGGGTGGCCTCAGAAACCGCTTGGATGGTCGGAAAACGACCATTGTGACTCCTAAAAGCGGTTTTCCGCCAGAAAGAGGTGGTTTTCCGGCGGGGATGAAGCGGCGGGGAAGTGATTTTTGAAGCAGGGGGGAGGTAATAAAGGTGGCATTGGAGGGTGGAGGCTATGGTTTCCATATGCACTTGGAAGAAGGCCTTTGGATGCAGATTTTGTTGGGATGCTTTTGATTAGGTCACTGGGGTTGAACCAATGGATGTAAAGGGTTCGGGTTCGGGTTCGGGTCGGACGTCTGACTGAATATGAATCCGTTTAGTCGGATTCAGTAAACCAGTCTATGCTAATTGGACTCGGATTTGGTTGTAGCATTTTCATATCTGAGTCCAACTCCAAATCCAAGTTCGGCTCAGTCCAATAAGATCCAACCCGATTGTAATCAATTAATGCGTATCTTCTAATAAGAATCCGAGTTCAGGACAGGCTTTATTCATCCAATTATATCCAACCCAAGTTCTAAATTTTCATACCTCTACGGATTCGGTTTTAGCTGATCCCATCCGACTTGGAATCCGATTAAGTCAGCTCAAATTATGTTGGACTCAGTATTGGCTAGATCTGACCCGAGTCTGATCTGTTTACCTCCCTACCAGCGTAAGGGTTAGAAACAAGGTAAACAAAATAGGATCCAATCAGAGACACAATCTGGTTTAGAAATATCTGGTTTCCATTTCACATAAACAATATTGGGTTTGCGGTTTTTGATGTATCCAGTACCACATAATCTTGCATGCCATCCAGATCAGGCACTTCACTATGAGATCTGTATCAGATCTGGATTTGGATCCATTCTCGCCCTTCAAAAACCATATAGTGTCGAATCATGTCCCACCAGTCCACATCCAATCTGCTTTTCACCCCCAACGCCACAATTGAGATAAAAATTATAAGTGAATTGGGTGGACTCATATATATATATATATATATCAAAGAGAGAGAGAAATTGGTAGCTGCTCACAATGTAGGTGCAAAAAGATAGTGTTAAATGAGTTTTTCTGCCCTTTCGGTGTTTTTTTCACAGTTGCGACCACATAAATGTGTTGGGCATAGTAGATTTACAAGGAATTCACACCCGAATCATGTGTTTTTGATGAAAAAAAATGATATTTAGAGCCTAAAAAATTTACAAAGATTTTAGACTATTGATTTTTTTAACCTTATAAAAACCAATCATGTGCAGGAATCGAACGCTATAAAATCAAGTACATAGATCACATATGTACGGTCAAAATTTAAAAATAAAATGAAAAAAAAGGCTGAAAAGCCTATTTAGCATGTTCATTTCGCACCTGAGCAGTTACCAATCACTCATATATATGTACATAGAGATGGTGATGGGTAGGTGAATGATGCGTTTTTGTGCCTACCACCTGCCACCTAAGCTTTGAAAAGATTGTTTCTGTTTTTTCTAAAATCTGATCGTACATACATACGTGATCTACATGCTCGATTTTGTGGGTATCAACTTTTGGATCATCTGATTCCAACACTTAGGTTTTTATAAGATTAAAAAATTACAGGTCTATAATTTAAAAAAATATTCAATGCTTAAAAAATCATTTTTTCTCAAAAAAAAAATGATCAAAGTGTGATTTTCTAGCAAATCGATCATGCAAAACACATATGTAGGGTCAGATTTTTGAAAAAAAACCTGAAAACCCCTATCCAAGCTTGGTAGACATGCAGTAGGCACAAAAAGCGTCAGGCACCTCCCATCTCTCTCTCTCTCTCTCTCTCTCTCTATATATATATATATATATATAGAGAGAGAGAGAGAGAGAGAGAGAGAGAGAGAGAGTAATGTGTTCCTTAGACACCTTCTTTTGTTAGGTTTGGTTAGGCCCCTTAAAAAATCATAATTTTAGACCCCCTTTTCGCACATATGACACCATGGATGTGATATATAGGTTTTTTGGCAAGAACATGCTTTTGGATCTTCGGAATTTGACTTGTATACAAGTCTTTCTGATGATCCAAAATCAATGGCTATAAAGATATCAGTTTTTCTTGGCTCATAAAAACATGTATTTTCGTCAAAAAAACAAGATCCAAGAGTTGATTCTCACTAAATCAATCATGTTAAACACATATAACGGTTCAGATCTATCATAAAACACTTAAATCCTACAAGGTAGAATGGGTCAGAATGAGGAATGGGGCCTAATATATTTTGTTCTCATATATATATATATATATATATATATATATATATGTGTGTGTGTGTGTGTATTTATTTATATCATTGGGTCCAAAGGTCCCAAACCCACCAAGGGTTACATCTCATATGAGTGGACCTGAGGCTGGCTGGATTTCAGATGTCATGTATAGCTTCAAAATCGATTAAATTGGGCTGTCCCTAATGGTAAGCCACATGAGATTTGGTCTTACTAAAACATGTTTCCTGTGAAGTTCGGTGTTGCCCCACTCAAGTCCAGCCCAATTACATATATAGGTGGTCCTAAATCTGGACCTTGGCATAATAAGATATGATTTGAACTATCTAGCCACAAGGCAAACCTTCCTTGCCCCCATCGAGCTCTAATGAACCTTCCTTGATTTTCACACCTACCACTAATAATGGTTTCGTGGTAGGAGCAGATTCCTAAAACGAAAAAATGACCATACTGTGTGGGTAATTTGACGCAATTTCTTAAAAACCTTACAATTTTCAATATTTTCACATCAAAATTGCAAATATGTTAAGACACTTTTACCCTTTGTAATTGTGAATTTAGGCATTTTGTGATAAAATTGTGTCACCTGTCGAATATGTCCAACACCCACTTAAATCCAGAATCACAAGTTTTTTTTATGCGAATTTAAACCTCACGAACTCGCATACATTTATTTGCAAAATCTCTATGAAACTAAAACCATCAAAATCACAAATATCATACTATTTTGCATATATGTTAATATTTCACATAAATATATTTGTGAAACACTACTAATTTTGCAAATATCTTACTTTTTCTCATATATTGAATGCTCTCGCATGAAGTTATTTGTGAATCTTCAGATATAGCAAATATTGTACTTAAATATTTGCAGAATCATGAGCATGTTATGTAAGTATTAGATAATTATAATGCATGTAGTAAGTTTTCAAAAATAAATATGAGCTAGTTATAATGCATATAACATGTATAAAAAATGCATATGAGGTATGTATATGCATTAAGCTATGCATATGCCTTTGATTATATGGTATGTATACACATATTTGAATGTATGAATATACCCTTGATTTATGATAAAAAAATGCTTATGTTTATGTGTAGGCAATGTTTCTTTATAATGTTCATATGTACTTCATATGAAGTTCTTATGATTATGCTTGCATCATGTATGAGATTTTATGCACAAGTATGTGGCATAAAAAATGTGGTTGTTGTATTTTATTATTATTAAATATATGCTTGAGTATGGCATGACCACAGACCTTATAAACATTACTTCATGTCATTATTGAAATATCACATGACATTAAGGTTATATGCAAATAGTAAGAATGTTTATGATGCTTGGATGTGTATCTCTGTGTGGTTGTGGTATAAAAAATTATATTTCATGTATTGTACTATAAGTCATCTAGCATTCATATACTGGTCATCTAGCATGCATATACTGTTTTAGCTCACATGCGAGCTTGGTTCTAAGAAAAACCCATGGGTGCGAAAGGTATGCACTATTTTGTTGTTATACATGCTTATACATAACTTGGGATATGCCATCACAGGTGAATTGCAAATTTGGGATAAAGGCAACAGAGAAAACTGAATTGGGTTAGGTAAACATGCATGAATCCTAATACATTTGTTACCCTATAGGAGGGTATTTGGGCTAAGGATGTAATGCTCATAATTTTTTGAGGAATTTTCTTGAAGTTTCATATTTTTTTTATTGAATGGTAAATCAAAATTTTAAAATTTTGGTAGGCACTGTGTTATAGGGTTTGTAGGATTTAGAAAAAATTCTAAGTATGAAGAAAATACCCTTGTGTGCCCAAGGGTCTCATCGACCCTATGGAGTTTCAAAATTTTCAAAAATTATTTCTGAAGAATTCAAATTAAGTTTTTAAGGGATATTTAAAATGAATAATTTAAATAAATGAAAGTTCAAAAATTTATGGATGAAATTTATTTAACTCCTTTAAATGACATTTCATGTAATTTCATATTTGAATTTATAAAATAATTAAATTTGCATTTAGTTGAATTAATTAGGAATTTCATTTAGTGAAATGGAACTCATGAATTAATTAAATCATATAATCTGGTAGGAGTCCATAGGTGGGTCGTCCCATTCAATGTGACACTCCAACTTAAACTTTAAAATAAAAAAAAGAAAAACTTGACATTTAAGAGTTAAAATAAAACTTACTAAAGTCAAAACTTGCCTTGTTTCCAAAACAAGATTCCATAAGGGGGGCATCACTCCCTAGAGATCCCAATTAGAAGAGTGGGCTGGGCTAAAAAGGAAAGAAAAGAAAGAAAAAAAATAAACTTTGACTAGTCAACTTGCTTGCTTGGCAAACAAGTTGAAAATTTTAAAACATGTATAAATTTTAGATTATGGGGGTCGATCAGCCTATGTGGGCTTCCCTATACTAAATATTATATGTATGATATGTATAATATACATTACCTAAGCTAAGCACATATATAAAAAAAATAAATAAAGAAGTGAGTTAAAGAAAAAGAAAAGTGAAAGTTTTTTAGAAATTGAAAACTAACCTAGATCTAAGATCAAGGACTAGGATTAACTCTAACCCTTGACCCAACTCTAGCACTATAAAAAGATAGGAGGGGTTCACACCCCACTATTTGCCCTCCTTTTGTTTTTTTCTAACTTTCTTTCCCTTCTCCAAGAAATCACTCCTTATCTTCTTTTTCACACCAAACCCTTGGTGTTTAAACCCTTGGATCAGCAAAAGAGGCATCTACAATTATGTGAGAAGTGTAAGGAGGTCGTGGGCAAAGTCGTCGTTCATGTCGGATGGTCAATTCGTATTAGAAGAGCGATTTACGTGCATAAGATCAATTTTTTGCCAAAAAGGTAAGGAGTTTTATACTCTACACGTAAACTAGAATTTGTGGGTATGAATTTCTTCAACTTTTCATAAGTACAGACCCTAAATCTTGCTTTTCACATGTAGGTTTGTTCTAGAGCCATCGATGCATGTGATGGAAAGGGTTTTTTAAAAGAAAACCCATCTAAAAATTGTTTTCTCAAGAAAATCAATTCCTCAAAAAATAAAATCGCAAAAACTACAAAATACACAAGTTACTCAGTTATTTTTTTGTAAATTTCAATTTGGATTGGTCTCTGTGATTTTGCTGGATTTTCCAAAATCAGATTAACAGGGATCCAAACTACACAGTAGTGTATGTATTGATGTCAGGTTGTAATTTACTTTGTGTAGCATGTTTATTTATATTTAAATGGGATATTGGACTGATGTGCATGTTAACTAAATACATTTCATTATTTATTGTATTGAACATGCCTAAATATCAATGATTAGCCTACCTTGACTATGTACATGCATATTGATTGCATTATTGTATTGATTTTATGGTAGAGACTAATTGAAAGTATACATTGAGTACCATGATTATTGTTGCGTGTGAACCCTGAATGTGGAAATATGTTTGCATTGCCACTATTAACAAAGAAGTTAATTAAGAAATCAAAAATAAAATTAATTCGCTTGTGGCTTATTGAGAGAACAAGCTTGATACTAACGATTTTGTTGAATATTGGCTTAGCACGGAAGGTTGCTTTTGTCCCCCATCTACACGATTTGTAACTGAGAGAACTACCACGATTTGTCTGTGGTGTAGTAGGTAAGACTCATGTAGAAAATTTGATATATCGGGTTGTAGGATTTGGAAACTCTCTTTATAAAATTATATTCTCTCTCTATAGTAGTCACATTGGGCGTCACACAGGTTAATAAGATACAATTGATTAAAAACATAAACATGGGTCGTACCTCCATCTAGGAGAATATGTGTTGTACCCATAGGCATATATTGGCAAGTGAAACAAGATTATGAATTGCATATACATAGAACATGACATGCATTATTTAAGTAAGAAAACAATAAAGATAAGAAGCTATGCATGCATGAAAGACTCATAACACTGGAATGATAAGTTCATGCATATTGTATATGTTCATGCATTTTGTAAATGTTTATGCATATGAATAATTTATTATATTGATGTGAATCTTAGCATGAGTGGATGTGCATTAAATTGATCAGTTATTTTAATTGCTAGCATGTTTTTTACGTCATAGTCTGCCAAGATATATATTAGTTGATTAATATATCTGAGGTTGTGTTTGAATGTATTCTCATAGCGTACATTATGCAAGTATGTTATTGCCTACTCAGACTTGGGTTGTCTGACCCCTTTAACTAAATAGTTTTTAGGTTCTAAGGAGGCTGCGTGATCCTATGTTGTTCAATTGTTCACAGACTTTGCACGCTGCCTGTCAAGGTGATAGTTTTGGTTTCTTGTGTTTTAAGGGTTTGGTTGGCTTGGACATTGGATTTTAGGAATGGTTTTATAACTGGACAAATGAATAATATAAACTTTATTTTTATTCAATTCAGTTGATATAAATGTACTCTAATTTCTTTAATTTAGTTAAGTATATAGTTTGATACGGTAATTGTGACAATCCTGATTTGTATATTCCACTATTTAAAAAAAATATAAGAAAATTTGAGTTATAAATTGGGGTCATTACAGACTTAACCAGTGATTGAGTGTCAAAAAAGAAGGCACAATGTGCAACCTCTTATCTGCATGCCAAATTGTCTGTGTAAATGCCTCAAAGAGGAAATAAACATAGAACGAGGATATGCATACCATGAAAGCACTCCTGATGTCTATGTATACACAGTCACTTTGAGCGTCATCTTCTTATAGAGGCTCTAGCAGGGTATGAAGTTGACATCAAACTTGTTACTCAAGCACAACAACCATAAAGACAAGCATTGCAATGAGCAGAGGAAGAAGATATCAGAACCAGAATCAAGGGTCTGATACCACTATAGAAAACAAGAGTTGCTGAGAGAAACAAGAAGAAGAGGATGATTTTGGTAAGTTAAATGTCTTACTTTAAGGGGGGTTGCACTTTTGTAAAGTATGTTTCTTTCACTGTTTTGGGCTCTATTTATAACCAACCTTGGATTGTCATTTCAACCCAAAGAAACTCAACTATCTTGGCAACCCATTCACCATAGAGAGTGGACTCACCAACTCTTTAATGCATGATTCCAATGGTTGAGGCCTCATGGCCATTGTAGCCATTACAGACCAACACAAGAAAGTGTGAGAGAAAAGGGGGATCGACCATAAAGCTGAAACCATGATTTAATAGCTTTTTTAATTGAATTAATGATGTAGGTAGATCATTTGGAGAGAGAAAAAGTTCATACATGTATCAGGTTTGGTACATATGCATTTACCATAGATATAGTAATAATTTATAAAAGGTACAACATGAGACTTATAAAAAAACATAATGTAACACCCCAAAAATGTAAACCCAAAAATTTAGCAAAAAATTGAAATTTGTATTGTTCTAAACTTTAAATAGTGGAAAACAATATTTATCATACAAGGGTTTAAACAACTTTGGAGTGAGTTACAAGTGTGAATCTAACATAAGATCAGAGTATCCATTTACAAAACCCAAAACTATTTATATTACTTATAAAAATTCTTTTTATAAAATGACAGATGAAAAACTTAACAATTGCTTAGGACCAAAATATACTAAATCCTAAATCTAGCCTTGGATCCTCCAAAAGTGTTGGTCCTTGACACTGTCATTGCCTTCTGTCATCCATTGTCCAATGTGTCAATCACTTGTAATCCCTTAAAGGGGTCATACTCATGAAAGCCTGGTAGATACATACGACTCTATGAGAATTATAATATTAAAATATCATGACAACATACAATTATTCAAAAGTAGTAAAAACATGTCATACAGTTTATGCAACAAATAAAGTAACATTTACATCATGATCATTAATCATTTTAAATAAATAAGACATATCTTCAGTATCAAATCTGTAAGAGTAAAAAGCACTTTGTTTCACTTATTAGTATCCACCTGGGCAAGTAGAGGAAATCCGACGCAACAATCCAGACCAGTTTGGGGGTATATTATTCAGGAATTATATTTTACCTGGATGACTGACTGAAGCCGACTCAAAGCAGGTGGTCAATGACAGAGAAATCCCTACTAAGGCATATAGAAAAAGTAAGATGCATCCAAGACTAACTGTAGTAGTTTGAGATCAATCACCTAGGACACATTTGATAGCCACAGTCTCCTAACTTATGATTGACTGGAAACCAAGGGACGCCATTGCTTCCAAAAAGTAACAATAGAGGTCACTCGAGGTTGTACCCCCTTACCCTCTCCAAGATAAGTAAAACACTGAATGAGTTATCGGGTTTTTATTAAGTTGAGGCTTGTTTATTAATTCACTGATGCCTACCAAACCTAGGCATCCCGAGGCTCATCATCCCAAGTACCCCTTTGAGGTACGGACAAGTCACAAGTTTTTATAACCCATTCATTGTGCTCGAGTATCAAAACTGAACGAGCATCTTGCCTGTGAAGGCGATCTCAATATTAATTGTGTGTATGTATATTAATGAGAAAGCCTTGTGCCTCCAACTGGATTCTCAGCAACCCCTTGCTCCTTCAGAGTGATATTCACTCATGCATGTCAGTGCATGCTTTATAGTACCCAAAAGACACATTTCATTAAATGATATATAGTCGATTTGTTGAACCCTTGGCTCCAATTCGAGCCACAAACATTTCATGCATATTATTCATTTTTGTTTTTCCAATAAGTAACATCTTTCATCATTTTCTGCATGTAGACCCATAAGTAAACAATTGTTGGTACATTTTCCAAGTATTGTTATGCATGCAAACTATTTTATGTAAAAACATTATGTATATGCATGTTTGCAAATTATCAAATAGGAAACTAACATTAAAACTAACATGCATGTGAGTTGTTATACATAAAAATATCATAGTAAATGCACAAAAGTAGGCATATATACTCATTTAAAACATGAAAAATACTCAAAGTATATTTTAATATTAAAATCCTATGTAGAGAGGTGTAAGAATTCCCTACCTTGAAATTTGTGCAGTTTACGAGAAGCAAGAAATCTTGAAAGTGCCCCTAGGTATTTTCCTTCAGAGATGCACTTGTTGGTCTGAACATGGCGAGTATGATTTGTGTCTCGAACCTCATCACGTATACGAATGATAGTGAGCTTGGTCAATCATGGCTTTTGTATTCATGCAATTATGAGATTTCAATGATAGAGATGGCAATGGTGATTGCAGTGAAGCACCAAACTTTGTGCAGTGTAAAAGTGATCATTCGGCTAAGGAGTCACACATGCAAATAGTGCGGTTAAATTGAGTAGTTGCTCCAGTGAATTGCAAATGACTGCAAGGGTTGATGAAATGAGCTTGGGGATGATGAAAAAAAAAACATTACTTAACTGGGATGACATACAATCATTTGAATCAATCCCAACAATGGGACTCTCATTTCCTGTGTTCCCTATTGCATTCTCATACAAACCATTAGTTTGATGAAAAACAACAAAAAGGTATTTGGTAATCATTCTCGGACCCCCTTCAAGACCACCACAGTCATCTACCAATCTTCCAATTTCTTTTTAAGTAAAACTTTTTCAATCGCCTCATTACTGAAACCTTTCAGTGCTAGAGATAAAAGATCAACGTTGGATGTAAAAGTGTGATCTACTACTAAAGCAAAAGGAATAATACCTATATTCTTAGCTGTAGGAATGAGAAGAGCTACCAATTACGACATCCAAAAATCTATGATACCCAAAAAAAGGATGATCCAAAGATATCTAAGGAACTCTACCAAAAGTTTCCCTATATTTTTTATTAAACACCCTATGTATGCATCAATTACCCAAAATAGAAATTCTTCAATAATTAAAAAAAGAAACAAGTAAACCCAAGTCTACCCAAAATCCCTAAATTATCACGAGTGTTTGCTCTTTCAACAGCCAAAAACATCTAATTCCAAACAAAGGAGCATTGAATTAATCTTAGCCAATGCTTATAAATTAACAATTAACAACAAAAGAGTCTTATATCTATGTTTAGACAATGTATGAAGAGGTTAAGTGATTACCTCAGTAGGGTCAACAGATATTTCATCCTTCAAGATAACATGACCCAAGAACATGACCTCACTGAGCCAAAATTCACACTTGGAGAATTTGGTGAACAGTTGTTGCTTCTTGAGAATTACCAATATGGTCCTCAAATGCTCTCGATGTTGCTCCACATTTTTAGAGTAAATCAAAATATTGTTAATGAAGACAATCACGAACTGATCCAAGTACGGTCTGAAGATCTGATTCATCAAGTCTATAAATGTTGTTGGTGTATTAGTGAGCCCAAATGACATCACTGCGAACTCATAATGTCCACATCTTGTTTGGAATGATGTCTTCGAGATGCCATCATCCCTAATTTTTAGTTGATGGTACCCAAATCTAAGGTCAATCTTTGATAATACCTTCACCTTTTGTAGTTGATCAAACAGATCTTCTATACGAGGCAATAAATATTTATTTTTTATTGTGGTCTGATTAAGCATTTGATAGTCGATGCATAACCTCATCAATTTGTCCTTCTTTTAACAAACACTGATGCTCCCCATGGAGATACACTAGGGCATATGAACCCTTGATCCATTAGTTTTTACAGTTGCTTCTTTAGCTCTTCGAGCTCTGCTGGTGACTTAAACTGAAAAAAGAGACTCTCACGTGCACATATTAAAAGTATTAGCTCAAGTATATTGTAAATGAGTCTGGAATGATGAGTCTTTCCCTATAGAATCATGTGGAGAACTAGGAACGCTTTTTTGTAAAAATTGGTTTATGTGCAAGATGTCCTTATTTGCATCATTGATTATGATTGAACCAAACCGATGGCTAAGGGTCTAAAAAGAGGTTCATAGCTGGACCATCTGACAAATTTGGTAATCAAGAATTACCCTTGCTAATATGAATCCTATAGAAAGGAAGAAATTTCTTAATCTACTTTCAGCAAGAGAAACTAGGTTATAAAGGTTCTTAGGCATCTTGATCCATGAGGTCTACAATCTTGTTGATGTACGAAGAATAAGACCAACCTTGGAAAATTTAAAAGGAAAAGAGTTTGAGGAGGATGAAGAAGTGCACTACATCACCCAAAGAAAAAGAGATTTTGACATGAGTCTAATAGGAACAATGCATATTTAAAAAGTAAAATACAAACAATTAAGGTCCTCATGAAAACTCAAAGAAAAGATGCAAAAAATAAGGCCTAGCTAAGAGCTAGGCACCAAGAGAAGGAACAAAGTCAAGTCTATCATGTGATGGCTTTTCATATCAAGGAACCTCTCTCCAAAGAGTTAAAAAAGAGCCATCCCAACTTATAGGATATGATCATCGGATACAAGGCTTAGAAGAAGTTGTCCAAGATTTTAAAAGTCGATAAATTAGTGCCAGTTAAGAAGAAAAGTGAGTTTATACAATAAAAGATTTCATTTTAAAGGAAATCACTAGAAGAAAAAGCTCTTTTATTGGAGTGTCTCCTCTGACGCACTAGTAAAAGAGCATTTTCACTGATACTATTTTTCTTAGTGCCAGCAAAAAAGTGATATTGGTGATATATGCACTGCACCAATATAATTATTTTTTTTGGGTGCACAACATTGTGCCATTGAAGAAACTTTTTCTGGCGCAATGAAGAAGTGCATCAATAAAAAGTAAGTTTTTTTGGCGCAATTAAGAAGTGAACTAGTAAAAAGTAAGATTTCTTTCTAGCGCACTTGGCATGATCCTTTCTAGCGTCCTCACTGAAGGTGCTCTCTCTTCCCCTACAAGCTATTAGGGATTTTAAACCAATTTTTTTGTGGGGTTTTGCATTTTAAATCCGATTTGGTTTTTTAGTTATAGAAGATTTTAAGGGGTTTGCATTTTAATCACTATTTTTGCAATTTAATGATTGAATGCATACTAATTCTAATTTTTTGGGAGGTTTTACTTTAGATTTTAGGAGTTTTGCATTTTAAATCAGATTTGTGTACTATATTGAGTGAATTGTGCTAAATTCAATTATTTTGTCATGTATGCTTTAGATTTTAGGGATTTTGTATTCTAATCTTTATTTTTGTAATTTAATTATTGAATGCATGCTAAATCAAACTTGGTTTTTTGGTTAGATAAGATTTTAGTGGGTTTGCATTTTAATCCTTAGTTTTGTAATTTATTGAGTGAATGCATGATAAATCCTATTTTTTGTCATGTATGCTTTAGATTATAATGGTTTTATATTTTAAATGCTATTTTTGTAATTTAATGAATGAATGCATGCTAAATCCATTTTTTTTGTCATGTATCTTTAGATTTTAGTGGTTTTGCATTTTAGTTGCTATTATTACAATTTATTTATTGAATGCATGCTAAATCCAATTTGTTTTTTTGTTAGAAAGGATTTCAAGGCTTTTTCACTTTAATTGCTATCATTATAATTTATTTATTGAGTGAATTCATGTTAAATATGATTTTTTTTCATGTATGGTTTAAATTTTATTTATTGAGTGAATTCATGTCACACCAAGGCCCGGGTGTGGTGTCAAATAGGCAAGGGTTCCCTCACTTTGTTGGACGGGTGGGGGTAAATAAGTTAGTCCAAGACCATAAAATTAGGTTAGCCACTTGGAACATAGGGCCTTTAACTGGTAAGTTGGTAGAGTTAGTAGATGTTATGTGTAGGAGAAAGATTGATATTTTATGTCTACAAGAGACCAAATGGGTAGGTGAGAAAGCAAAAGTGATAGAACCATAGAGATATAAGATTTGGTATACAAGAATAAATAGGAATAGGAATAGGAATGGAGTAGGGATTGTTATGAGTCGTGAGTTTATAGATAATGTAGTTGAGGTCCGTAGGAAGGGTGATAGGATTTTACTTATTAAATTAGTATTAGGTACGATTATTATTAATATTATTAGTGTTTATGCACCTCAAGTAGGTTTAGATGATTCTATTAAGCATCAATTTTGAGAAGATTTAGATGGAGTAGTACAAGGGATATCTTATAAAGAAAGGCTTTTCATCGGCGATGACTTTAATGGGCATGTAGGCATTAGTAGGGATGGATTTGAGAGTATCCATGGAGGCTATGGTATATGAGAAAGAAACGAAAGTGGAGAAAGGATTTAAGATTTTGGTTTATCCTATGATCTGATCTTAGCAAACACTTGGTTTAGGAAGAGGGAGTCTCACCTATTAACATTTAAAAGTGGGGTTAATATGAGTCAGATAGATTTTTTCTTACTTAGAAAGAGAGATAGGGGTTGTTGCATCGATTGTAAGGTTATACCGGGAGAAAGTGCTGCTACACAACATAGAGTTTTAATTTTAGATCTTAGAATTAAATAATGCCGCAAAAGGGATAGACATAAGATAGATCCTAGAATTAAGTGGTAGGCACTGAAAGGAGCTAAACAAGGAATGTTTATAAAGCAGGTAATTAAGAAAGTTGATTGGTGTCTCGAGGAGGATTCAGAATCAATGTGGAATACGATAGCGGGTGGCATGAGAAAGGTGGCTAAGGAGGTATTGGGTGAGTCTAAAGGCAGTGCACTTCTAGGTAAGGATACATTGTGGTGGAACGAGGATGTCAAATTAGCTATTAAGGTTAAAAGCGAGTGTTATAGAAATCTAAGTAAGAGTCGTGATAATGAGAATTTAAAGAAGTATATGATAGCAAAGAAGGAAGCTAAAAAAGTAGTTTGGAACGTGAGGGATAAGGTATATAAGGAGGTTT
Organism: Nuphar pumila; assembly: GCF_984573655.1. NCBI lineage: Eukaryota > Viridiplantae > Streptophyta > Magnoliopsida > Nymphaeales > Nymphaeaceae > Nuphar > Nuphar pumila. The sequence continues at coordinate 8,456,718 of NC_143257.1, forward strand.
GTGACAAGTTGGACACCGAAGAGGGCGAGAAGGATATTTATAGGCTTGCAAAGATGAGAGATAGGAAATCAAGGGATCTGGGTATGGTTAGATGTATCAAAGATGAAACACAAAGGGTTTTAGTCAAAGATGAGGATATTAAGGAGAGATGGAAAGATTATTTTGATAAGCTTTTTAATGAAAGTCATGCTCAGGATCTTGGAGACTTCTCCATTCCTTTTTATGAGATGAATTGTGACTTCATGCGCAAGATTCAAAAGAAAGAAATTACAGAGGCTTTGAAGAAAATGAAATCAAGAAGGGCAGTTGGCCCATATGGTATACCTATCGAGGCTTGGAAATTCTTGGGAGAGAAAGGTTTAAAATGGTTGACAAATCTTTTTAACAAGATTTGGCGGACAAATAAGATGCCTAATGAGTGAAGGAAAAGTACTTTGGTGCCTCTATATAAAAATAAGGGTGATGTACAAGATTGCACAAACTATCGTGGTATAAAACTCATGAGTCATACTATGAAAGTTTGAGAGAGGGTGATTGAGTATAGGTTGAGGAATGTTGTCATGATATCGAAGAATCAATTTGGTTTTATGCCTGGAAGATCAACTATGGAAGCTATACATCTTCTTAGACAACTTATTGAGAGAAATAGAGAGAGGAACAAAGATTTGCATATGGTTTTTATTGATTTGGAGAAGGCATATGATAGAGTACCTAGGGACATTCTCTGGTGGACAATGATGAAAACAAGTGTTTCTCTAAGTGCATTAGTATAATTAAAGATATGTATGAAGGAGTAGTAACCAATGTCCGCACTTGTGGAGGGGTGACAACCAATTTTCCTATAACGATTGGGTTACATCAAGGATCTGTTTTAAGCCCTTTCCTATTTGCTATAGTGATGGATGAGCTTACGAGATCAATTCAAGAAAATGTGTCGTGGTGTATGTTGTTTGCTGATGATATTGTTTTGATTGATGAGTCTAGAGCTGGGGTTAATGCTAAGTTAGAATTATGGAGACAAACATTGGAAGCTAGAGGTTTTAAGTTGAGTAAAAGTAAGACATAATACATGGAATGTCGGTTTAGTAAGCAACAAAGTAGTGATGGGAGTGTAGTGAAGCTTGGTGAGCAAGAAATACCGGTGGATGATTGTTTAAAATATTTGGGATCTATCATTCAAAAGTATGGAGAAATTGATGAAGATGTAAATCATAGGATAAAGGTTGGGTGAATGAAATGAAAAAGTGCAACTAGAGTGTTGTGTGATCGTAGAATGCCATTGCGGTTGAAGAGAAAGTTTTATAGGACAACTATTAGGCCCGCTTTACTATATGGTACGGAATGTTGGGCTGCCAAGAGACATCATATTCAAAAAATGAGTGTAGCTGAGATGCGTATGTTGAGATGAATGTGTGAAAATACAATAAAAGATAAGATTCAAAACGAGGAGATACGTAAGAAGGTAGGCATTGCACCCATTGAAAATAAGATGAGAGAGAATCGTTTACGGTGGTTTGGACATATTCGTCGAAGGCCTAATGATGCTCCAGTTAGAAGGATGGAGAAATGGGAAAATATATTTGTTAAAAGAGGTCGGGGTAGGCCTAGGAAGACATGGATGGAGGTGATAGGAAAGGATATGAATGCTTTCAACCTCACCGAGGACATGGCATTGGATAGAAATGATTGGAGGAGAAGGATTCATATGGAAGACCCAGAATGATTTTCTTTTTTGGTTCATATCGCCGACCCCAATTGTTTTGGGATGAAGGCGTAGTAGTTGTTGTTGTTGTTGTTGTTGTATGGTTTAAATTTTAGGGGTTTTGTATTTTAATCATTTTTTTTATAATTTAATGAATGAATGCATGCTAAATCTGATTTTTTTTGTCATGTATGCTTTAGATTTTAGGTGTTTTGCACTCTAATTCTTATTTTTGTAATTTATTGAGTGAATACATGTTAAATCTCATATTTTTATTGTGTATGCTCTAGATTTGATGGATTTTGTATTTTAATCGCTATTTTTACAATTTAATGATTAAATACATGCTCAATCAAAAAAAAATTGTCATGCATGGTTTAGATTTTAGGACTTACATTTTAATCCTTATTTTATAAATTTATTGAGTGAATGTGTGCTAAATCCTATCTTTTTGTCATGTATGCTTTAGATTTTAGGGTTTTTATATTTTAATCACTATTTTTTAAATTTAATGAATGAATGCAAGCTAAATCTAATTTTTTTTGTCATGTATGCTTTATATTTTGGGGGTTTTGCATTTTAATTACTAGTATTATAATTTATTTATTAAATGCATGCTCAATCCAACTTTTTTGTTAGAGAAAATTGTAGAGGTTTATCATTTTAATTGCTATTATTATAATTTATTTATTAAATGAATGCATACTAAATCTAAATTTTTTCGTGTATGATTTAAATTTTTGGGGTTTTGTATTTTAAACATTTTTTAAATTTAATGACTGAATGCATGCTAAATCTGATTTTTTTTTATCGTGTATGCTTTAGATTTTAAAGTTTTTGCATTTTAATCCATATTTTTATAATTTTTTGAGTGAATGCATGCTAAATCCAAATTTTTTGTTATATATGTTTTAGTTTTTTAGAGTTTTGTATTTTAATCACTATTTTTACAATTTACTGATTGAATACATGCTAAATTTGATTTTTCTGTCATGTATTTTTTAGATTTTTGGGGTTTTATATTTTATTACTTATTTTTATAATTTATTGAGTGAATGTGTGTTAAATCCTAGTTTTTTGTCATGTATACTTCAGATTTTAGGGGTTTTATATTTTAATTGCTATTTTTGTAATTTAATGAATGAATGCGTTCTAAATCTAACCATTTTTGTCATGTATGCTTTAGATTTTAAGGGTTTTGTATTTTAATAATTATTATTTTTATTATAATTTATTTATTGAAAGCATGATAAATCCATTTTTTTTTGTTAGAGAAGATTTTAAGGGTTTTTTATTTTAATTGTTATTATTATGATTTATTTATTGAATGCATGCTAAATCTGGGTTTTTTTATATAGTTTAAATTTTAGGGTTTTGTATTTTAATCACTATTTTTGCAATTTAGTGAATGAATGTATGCTAAATTCTTTTTTTTTGTCATGTATGCTTTAGATTTTAGGTGTTGTGTATTTTAATCCTTATGATTTTGTAATTTATTGAGTGAATGCATGATAATTCATGTTTCTGTAAATATTGTTAACGTATTGTTCAATTTTCAATAGAGGCTTCCTAGACATATAGCATCACGAGCATAAACATAAGAATCGAAAGTGCTTGTTTACTCTTCAAGTATTTGCTCTGGTCATATTGAAAATGCAGTGTTGTTGATGGTAACTAATAAATTATGAATGCACGTGTTTTTAATGAAGTAGTTAGGAGGACAAGAGGTCGTACCCACGCTTTAGCTACTGTAGGCCTTCGTATGAGATAAAAGCATAAGGTTGTGATTAATAGGTATGGTCAATCCATAGGGCGAGAGGCACAATACTTAAGTAGCTTCATAAGAACTATCACATAAGATCCTGATTAGACACCTTTACATTTTTTACCTGGCATGCATTACTGCATTCTCATAAGGAGGATGCTTGGACTTTTGTTCTGGTATAATATTTTTTTTTAAATTTTAGTATTTATTCCTATAATTTATATGTAAGATACATATATTATTATTGCAAGAAAAGTATGACATTTCTGACCTAATAAAAGGATGAGTGTTAAGGAATACACAAGAGCCTAAAAAAACTTTGGGTGCGAGCTTAGGATGATCTTCAAACAATATAGTACTCTTGATGAGTGCTTGGCAGCACGTCCACCTTATATCCCTAACCATCAGTGAGAAAGCCTGATGCATTATTTAGATTCTTGTCAATCAAAGATTTATATTTTTTATTATATGTTAATATTGTATACATTCATTATATCTGATTCCAATAGTGTGTGTGTGTGTGTGTGTGTGTGTGTCACACTTACATGTCTTTGTAGGTACTAAGTGCAAAAAACACAACCAATCGTGACTTACAAAAATTATTGCACACTACGGGCATGAAGAGTTTCACATGGTATCAGGAAAATGTATATACCTTTGCAGGATTGTCATTCATGTGTAGGGCTTTATACTTTTTAACCATATTTCATTTATTTGTATGTTGGTGATGATGGAGAGGTGCATTATTGATGGGCAATGTTTTGTATGACCCGTACCAGCCAAAAACTTTTGGTTGGTTGTAAATAAGGAAACAAATCAAATAATATTAAGACTTATTTGCTTTATTAGGGTTCATTGTTATTTATAGAAGAATTATATATGAAAATAAAATATGTTAGTTAACAAATTAATACATTATTCTGCAGACGGAGATCAGTGACAGGCTTGCTCAGTTGTCTCTAATATCGGATGGATATGTGGATAGCCCATCGCAAGGAGATGTCCTCCCTCAAGTTATGGGACCAAACAAATATGAACATGTGCAAATGTTTGGCATGGGGGTATCCAGCAAGAAAGTATTTAGTCCAGGTCCAAGTCGAGCAAACTCTTGCATCAAAATACTACGTATCACAAAAAGAGAGATGTACTACAAGTGTGAGTCAAAGGTTTGGAAACTGAGGTTAGTATGATGGAGCTATTGTTGGAGATGGTGAGCAACAATCAATCAGGTTTCTCTCATGATTCTTAGGTAAGTTGTTATAGCTGAAGATTCTAATCTTGTTTATGACTCTGTATTTGGTTATATATATATTTGTATTTGTATGTATGTGCGTAAATTCTTTCATATATTTTATTTGCAAGTCTCGTATACAAGCGCAATGCACCTCTAGTTCTAAGATGTCACCTTTTTCACAATTCATGAACTATAAAACTATTTGTATATATTTGAAATAAAACTTAGTTTTTTAACATTGTTTATATGCATGATTTTTTCATAATCTTATAAGCTTTTAACTTCAAATCTCTATCCATGCATGAATCTACGTGAAAGTTATGCTTATGCAGAGTTATGTGATTGTATTTGAATTTTGTTATCATTTAGGGTTGAATGTATGTAAATATAGGGTTAAAAATGTAAATGTTAGAGTTATGGAGGGTTGAAAGAAGATGAATGTATGTGTAAATATACTTTTTGCAGTGTTAAATATGTGAATGTTGGAATTATTAAGAATTGAAGGAAGATAAATGTATATGTAAAATATTGTGTATTTTGCAGGGTTGAAAATATGAATGTTGGAGTTATGAAGGGTTTAAAGAAGATAAATGTATGTATAAATGTTGCACTTTTTGTAGGGTCAAATATGTGAATGTTGGAGTTATGAAGGGTTAAAAGAACATAAATGTATATGTAAATGTTGTATTTTTTGTAGGGTCAAATATGTGAATATTGGAGTTATGGAGGGTTGGAGTTATAGAGGATTGAAGGAAGATAAATGTGTGTAAATGTTGTTTTTTTGCAGGGTTGAATATGTGAATGTAGGAGGGTTATATGTATGTGAATGTTGCATTTATGCATCGTTGAATGTAGGCAGCAGCTAGTGTATGTGAATGTATGCAAATGTTATGCTTATACATGGTTGAATAATGTATATGAATATATGTTTATACATGGATGAATGCATGCTTATACAAAAAAAATATGAGTTATGAATGCATGCTTATGCACGGTTGAATAATATATATGAATGTATGTTTATATAAGGAGGAAAAATTCTTATATAGGAACGAGTGTATGTTTATACATGAATAAATGTATGCTTATACAGGGATAAATATATGCTTATACAGAAAATTTATTTTTAATAAATATAATAATTACTAAAAATATATTAAAAGTCTTTACCGATGTTAATTTAACGCTAGTAAAAAGTTTTTATTGGCGCTATAGGTGTGCCAGTAAATGTGATTTTTATTGGCGCTAAAAGTGCACCAGTAAATGATATTTTTACTAGCATTAAAAGTGTGCCAATAAATGTGATTTTTACTGGAGCTAAAAGTGTGCCAGTAAAAGAATATTTTTACTGGCGCTAAAATAGTGACACTAAAAATATCATTTATCGGTGTTATGCGTTAGCACCAGTAAAAGTTTTGTCGATGCCATCTTTACAAATGAAACTATTGGTGCTTTACAAGCACTAATAAAAATCTTTACTAGTGCAAGACAGGCTTTTAATGGTGCTATTTTAGTGTCAGTAAAAGTGTTATTTCTTTTAGTGAATAATAAAGTGTGTTAGACAATATCCCAAGAAATTTTAATAAATTCAGTGATCCAGGAGACCGAGAACCCACCTAACTATGTTCATCAGTAACTATTCAGTGAAATCATATAATGCTACTTAGATAGTTCCATAGAAGTTTGGAGGGAGATGCCCTAGCTTAGTCTGCTGCTCTTAATCGGTATATAAGAAAATTTAATGATATTCTGAACTTATTCCTTGAGAGGTTGCAATATTGATGTTCTCCCTACCATCACTATGTGTTGTGGCTTACTACTACTACTACTACTACTACTAATAATAATAATAATAATAATATTATTATTATTATTATTAGTATTATTATTATGAGATTTCTTTGTTTTCCTAAAAATTTTTAGATATTTCTTTTGAGAATTTGAAATTTTTCCAAGGTTTTCTTAATAACCCTTTTGAGTGTTTGGAAGTTTTCTTGTGCTTTTCTTTGCTATTTTTAAGGTTTTATTAACATTTTAGGGATAATTTATCTATTTTTTCCTAGGGTGTTTAGGGTTGGGTTATCTTCATGATCTAGATTTTCAATCTTGTCCAAACATTTTGGGTCAAAATTGAGGTGTTTACAACTAGGGGTGGGCATCAGGTCGGGCAGCCTACAGGTCGGGCCAGCCTTGCCTAGCCTGCCACGAGCCAACACAGGCTGGGCCATGGGCTGACACGAGCTGGCCCACGGCCCACGGCCCAGCTCAGCCCATGTATATATATATATTATGTACATTATATATATATAACATAATATATAATATAATACATTATATAAATACTACACATTATATTATATATAATATAACATATAATATATATTATATAATAGGGCCATGGGCCGAACGAGTGGGATGTGGGCCAGAGTTTTCTCAACGGGCCTTTGGCACGACCCACCATTGATGGGCTGGGACGTTGGCTAGGCTGGCTCGATCAGCCCGGTCCATTAGCGGGCCGAACCGGCCCGATGCCAACCCCTATTTACAACTTTACATATTCGAATATCAAAATTTTGATGGTGACTCCAATATTTTGAGCTTCCAACTTTGCACGGTGGCCACCATGATACTAGCCTTGCTTTGCAAAACCCTTATCCTTTTGGAAAGAAATGTGAAAACTATGGGAGTGGATCATGTCATTTTTCAAATGAGAAACTTTCTCATCTGACAATCTTGATTGTTGAAGGACAACTCAAAATGGTGCCACGTGTTGGATGTCATTCCTGCCTAAACCAAGCTAACGTACGACCTTAAGTGGTTTAAAAAAAAATAATTAATTAATTAAATCAATAAATGATATCAGTTTTTGTTTTTTATTTTTCCTATGAAATGGCAAAAAGGAAAGATGAAAAACATTTTTGTGTTTCTCTCTCTCTCTCTTTATATATATATATATATATATATATATATATATATATATGCCATTACCAACCTTCTAGAGAGTTCGCTTGCTTGCAACCACTTTATTGCCATCCATCTGCTGTTGTTGTTTGTTTGTTTGTTTTTGCTGTAGTGGATGTTTTTTTGAACTTCTAAAATTATAGGAAAGAGGCAATTTTTCTTGAGATAACTTTTAAAAACTACAAAAATAGATTTTAGCATACTTTAGGAATTTTAATATTGACTCTTAATAATGTCCTAAAATGCTTGAGATTGATTGTTTTATTATGGATATGGTTTCATGGATGATCATAACTAATTATGTCATGTTATTGTTTATTTTGGTTTTGAATATTGGTCTTCTACTTATTCTTATTTGTCAAAATTTTGTAAAATATAAAGAAAAAATTTGAGCAGTAAAATTTGTGCTTTTGAACTCGCAAAGACTGATAAGTTAAATGGAATCAACTTTCCTGTATGTTAAAGAATAATCCCATTGGCCTTGACCCTAGAAAGATAGAGTATGTGTTGGACAAAGAAATGTTTGAACCAAGTGACAAGGCAACCAAAAAAGACAAAACTGATTACCAAAAGTTTAAGAGAGATAATTTAATGGTGAGGACCATCATGCTAGCTTATATGGAGGATGACCTCATTAGGGTTTTGAGGATTATCTTAATGCAAAGAGCATATTTTCTGACATTGCAATAAAATATGACACGACATTGGAAACCCACATCCAGTTCTTTCTAGAGCAATATAATTCTCGCAGGATGAAGGAAAGCGACAATATTGTTGACCATGTAAACAAGATGTTGGTGATGGCCAAGGATCTTATAGTTGCCAAAAATTTCATTCTTGATCGCATGCATATCTATGATCATGAATAGTTTGCCCCCATCTTGGAAAATATTCACAACTGCTCTAAGGCTTAACTCCAAAAATTTGAATATGATTGAGCTTCAATCCAAATTAGCAATTGAACAAGCTCATTTAAAAAAGGGTCAAAAGAGTAAGCTATTGGTAGCCCAATATGTTGGTGAGAATGGTCATAAACCATTTAAACCATACCAATTCAAGAGAGGACCCAATCAAAATTTTGATAAACATAATAAGAAAAATGGTCTAATATTTTGAAAGTGCATGGAAAAGCCTCTAAGATCAAGTGTCTTAAATGCAAGAAACCTGGGCATATTAATAAATATTGTCGATCTCACAACTATATCAACAAAAATAAATGCAACAAAAGGAATAGTGATAGTTTTGAAGAGATTGACATTGTTTGTGTAGTATCAGAATGTATGTTTGTTGATCAAGATATCCCAGGATAGTGGTTGGACTGTGGAGTTACTCATCACATTGTAAGGACCAATCATGCCTTATAGTGGACCTTAAGGAATTTTGACCTAGAGAACATCATGTATACATGAGAAACAATACATATTGCGATGTTATGAGAGTTGGGTCATATAGATTAAATGTGCTAGGCACTAATGTTCTTTTGACATATATATTGTATGTGCCATCCATGAGGAGTAATCTTGTGTTTGTTCCTACCCTAGATAAGAAGGGCTTTGATATTAAGTTTTTTTATGACAAGATCACCGTGGATAAGCATCATTGAATTAAGTTTGAGGGCATATTCGACAATGATCATGGTTTGTTTAAACTTAATATTTATTATATGAATAAACAATATGTTTCTTCTGCTTACATGGATAATGCATTGTTCATAAATGTGAATGTCTGACATGAAAGATTCAGACATGTTAGTTTAAAAAAAATGAAAAAATGATTAAATTAGGATTATTGTCAAAATTTTGATAAAAAAAACCTTTAGTAAATGTGATGTCTGCATTTATGAAAAAATGACAAGAAAGCCTTTTCCAAAAGAAGTGATTAGAGCATCTAAATTATTGGAGATAATTCACATTGACATATATGGACTTTTTTGGGTTCAAACCCACATAGAGATGCTTTACTTCATCACCTTTATTGATGATTTTTCTAGATATTGATACATTTACCTAATATCATATAAGTCTGAAGCATTCAAGAAATTTAAAGAATATCATCGAGAAGTTAAAAATCAGCTTAGATACAAAATCAAAATATTAAGATCTGATCGAGGTGGTGAATATACTTGGAACACTGCAACAAAATGGTCTATCTGAGAGATACAATAGAACTCTCTTAAATATGGTTTGCTCCATGTTATCACATGCATCCTTACCTAAGGTGTTTTGGGGAGAAGTTATTTAAACAACTATGTATATCCTAAATTGAATTTCCTGCAAAGTAGTAACTTCTACCCCTTATGAGTTATGGACTAGTACAAAACTATATCTGAGTCATCTTCGAAGATGGGGATCTATAGCCCACGTAAAGATTGTAGATCCATCAAGAGATAAATTTGAGAGTAGATCCATTAGATGCACTTTTATTGGATATCCAAAAGGGTCCAAATGATACAGATTTTATGATTCTAATAAAGGCTTGATTAAAAATAAGGATGCTGAATTTTTAGAAGGTCAAAATCTTAACATTGATACTCTTGAAGATGATGATCATGATCCATATGATCTCATTTATGATGATTCAACTAAATCAATCGATGTTCAGTCAGGTAATGAACCAACTGAGTGTGATCCATCCATTCAAACTATTGGCAGTCATAAGAGATCATATGCTCCTCCTTTGAATTTAGATGATTATTATGTATACTTAGCTGAGGAGGTATGTTACTCAGTAGTTTCAGATGAAATATCTGGTGATGTAACTTATAGTGAACAAATCAACTAACATGAATAATCAGACTAGGTAAAAGCCATAGATAAAGAAATTGAGTCTATTAAGAAAAACCAAGTCTGAAAACTAACATATCTATCTGAAGGAAGACAACCCATTAAGTATAAATGGGTTTTGAAGAAAAAATATAAATCAAATGGAATTATTGACAAGTTTAAAGTCAGATTAGTTGCAAAAGGATTTTTGCAAAAAAAAGGATTGAACTATGTTGACACATACTCACATATTGCAAAATTTGCACCAATAAGAATAATTTTAGCCATTGTGACACATTATGATCTGTATCTTTATCAAATGAATGTTAAGATTGTTTTTAAAATAGAGATCTTAAAGAAATCATTTTTATGGAACAACCTGAAGGCTATATGGTTAAAGGTCAAGAAGATAAAGTATATAGGTTAAAAAAAATTCCTATATCGACTTAAGCAGTCTCCACAACAATGGTACCTAACATTTCATAAAGTTATAACTGGTATTGGATATATTCCTAATGTACTTGATCATTGTGTTTATGTTTGGAAAGATGGAAGCAAGTTTACATTTCTATCTCTTTATGTAAATGATATATTGTTGACTGAAAATGAAATTGATATGATTGTCAAAACCAAGTCATGGTTGAATCCACGGTTTGAAATGAAAGACATGGGAGATGCATCTTATGTTCTTGGGATAAAAATCATACGGGATAGAAAATCTAGACTTTGTGATCTCAGTCAAGAAAAGTATATTGATAATATATATAAAAAATTTATAATGCATGATTGCAAGCCAATGAATATTCTCATAGTTAAAGGGTCAAGTTAAGCGAGAATGATTTTTCAAATGAAATACATGATAGATTGAATGTCCCTTATGCTCAAGTTGTTGGAAGCTTGATGTATCTAATGTTATATACTAGACCAAATATTAGTTTTGCCTTAGGTCTCATCAGTTGATACCAAAGTAATCCTTGTTGGCCACATTGACAAGCTATCAAGAGAATATTTAGATACTTCATAGGGACTAAAAATTTAAAATTATATTAGCAGATAGATAGACTAAAAATAACAAGCTATTCTAATGTTGATTTCACTAGTAGCAAAGATGATAGTAAATTCACCTCTGGTTACTTTTTTCTTTTTGGTGGAGGTATTTTTTCTTGGTCATGTAAGAAATTGGGTTACGTAACTCAACATACACAAGAAGCATAATACATTGCTTGTAATGTTGCTACCATATTTGTTGTCAGGATAAACCACTTCATTAAAGATTTGAAGTTGTATATAGCTAATGAACCAGTACAAATATATTGCGATAATTAGACAACTATTAGTCTAATGAAAAGTGGAGCAAATACTTCTAAGAGTAAGCATAAAATGGTGAAATATAATTATATTCATGATATGATTGAAAAAAATGAAATCAAAGTAAGTTATTTGCCTACTTCAGACATGATTGCCGACTCCTTGACTAAAGGCATACAAAAGAATTGTTTTTGAAACATATATCTTACATGGGTTTAATATATGTCTAAATTAGATTATCAAGCTTGATGGATAAGGACTTGATATAGTGCAAATAAGTCAATGTAAGATTTTTAATGCAAATGAAAGACCTCATATAGTGGGAGGAAAAAATATTGCATAGTAAGAGATGTTGGCATGTAATGATTACATTTGCCATGAGACCTCAATAGTTAGAATCCATGAATAAAGAGTTGGTGGGCCCAGACTTTGTTGCATGGGTTGTTGTTATCATTGCAAAATTTTACTTTTGCAAGTCAAACTGACTTTTGAAAAATATTTTGAAAATAACTCGCCTCTGTTTTAAAATGCACGATAATTTCAAAGAATGGGACTCGCCTGTCAGTATGAGGTTCAACTGTTCTTGGCGCCATAACGAGGGGTAATCGAACCAAGGATCAATCATGTGCTTTACTTTGATCAACTTGTCTAAACCGATATTTTATTTTCTAAATGCACAAAGAATCAGACATGTGCTATTAATTTCAGAAAATGCAAATTGAGAACATGGTGTTTGCTTGGAATAATTGGAATACTTAGAATACTTGGAAAAGGGACACCTTGAAAATCATGAATGGCATTTGTAAAACATTTTTGAAGAAAAAGAAAAATCAATTTCTGAGAAATTTTGATGTTTTTGAGAAAATCGAATTCTGAAGAGACTAGAGATTTTTTAGAAAATCGATTTTTCTGAGTTTTGAACTCTTGAATTGATAAAAAAGATGGGTGTATAACCCTGTGAAAAACTATTCATGATGCAATCTAACTTAAATGATGCATGAATGCAATTTTGAGAAAATATTTTCTAAAGAATTTATAGAAAATCATTAATAAAAGGATTTTTTGTGCCTTATAGAATTCAGATGAAATAAATTCTTTACATATTCCTAACTATGACCATGAATATGTATTAAATAATGTCTCATTTGGTTCTAAAAGGAAAAAATATTTAGAAAAGTTTGGAAAATATGCTATGATTTCTGAAAATGCCTAAGAGTGTAGGTTGTTTGTGGCTTAGAAAAAGATGATAAATCTGGGTTTTGTTTGTATTCTAACTATGACCACAAATATGAAACCCACAAAGTTTATCAACTTCTTAGAAGCTAGTTCACGTGCCATTCGTGTAGACCATGGTGAATCTGAATATACATGAATCATTATCCATCATACATTAACATTATTAAAAAAATAAAGCTATATGCAATGCAATCCTATTCTAACAAGAATTTAAATTCTTATTCCAAAGTTTTTTATAATTTACATCAATAATAAATTAAAATAAAAAAATACAGTCTTGAATGTCCCTGCAAAACTAGCAAACTTGTTAGTGAAGATATATCAACTTTTTTGGATTTATCCAATAATATCTGAAAATTGTTGGATTTATCTAGATATAAGCCTTTTTTCATGTTTTCCTGAGATAAACATAATAAAAGATGATGCAAAATTAAATAAATAATAAAAATAAATAACTTTGAAATTCAGAATTTTAGGGAAAATAACCAAAATACCACTAAAAACAAGACTATGGCCTTGAAATCAGGGTTTTTAAAAAAGATTTTTGTAAAACTTTTGATTTAAGGATCAAACAGATTCAAATCAACACCAAATAGGGTATGAAGCACCCTAGCATGATTATAAACATGATCAAACCCTAAAAATATAAAATATTTCTTAAAAAAAATCAAAATATCATAAAAATGTCAAATTTTGCCCGTATTTCAGTTGAATCGGGACTCTGCGGGCATCCTGTTTTCATGATTTAATCAAATAAACCACCAAATAAATTCAAAAATTTAAAAAAATGGACATAGACACTTCTAATAACCCTAAAATTAAAATAGAATTGAAAAATAAAAATTTTGACATTATTTTGATATGAAAATTAAATAAAATCCTAAAATACATAATTTTATACACGGGCACATACCTGTTACAGTGTCAGACCCCAATTGGGTATCAAACCACCATAGAAATTCATAAAATTTTACAGAGATATACTATACAGATAAAAAAAATCTCTTTTTATAGATCAGAGAAAACATCTCCGGTTAGGGAGATATCGTTTCGACAATATACGCTTGATTCTGGCGAATACATAACAAGTTGAAATAAATACATCTAGTTTCGAGTATAGGAAAATATATTAAACTATGTTCAAAAATTACAAAATTTTAACATATGATAGTGAACACACAAATGAATATAGTGTTTTTTACAGATCATTGATCAGATCTATGGTGAGAGAGATACAATCCACACAAGTCAATCTTTGGTTTAGACAATGCATAATGGTCTGACAGAAATAGGTTCTGATATCTGATTGAGTAAAAATAGCAAAGAGGTATATAAAAATATGAAAATTTTACATAGAATACTAGACATGATATAAACATTAATATGATGAAATAAAAAAAAAATTAGGGAAAGAATGGTTGGGATTTGATATAGCCATTAAAAAAAGGATTTGACCAATCGAACGGTCGAATCTTGATCTTTTTGGGGCATTTAGCACAATAAGCATAGCACCAACGATTTTAATGGATCAAAAAATTGATAACAGCCATGGATGATCTGTAGATAATCATATTGAATCATTTTAGGGCTCTCTAAATGAAAAAAATAAGGAAGAAGCTCATGCATAGAGGCGACAAGGGTGAAAATGCATAAAAAATTAAAAAAATAATAAAAGGGGAGAGAAAAGAAACTTACCTTGGGCTGCAGCAATGGAGGAAGGCTGCCGAAGGAGAGGATCATAAATTTTTGAGAGGGAGAGAGGGTGAGAAAGCATGGGCTGGACCCCCTTTAGGTGCCCCTATTTATAGCTTTTCAAAACTCTTAATTAAAGAGTTCAAAAATTTCAAAACACTAGTTAATTAATTAAGATAAGTGCTAGTGGGGGGCAATTTTTCTAGTGGGATTTGACTTTTCAAACTCTTTAATTAAACCCTAATTAAACCTAATTGAGTCCTAATTAGCCTAAAAAAATCCAAATATGGCGCCACCTACTGTGGGCCCATATTTGATTTTAAAAGTCCTAATTTCAAGGTTTTAAAAATGAGGTTTTAAAAAGTGAAAATAAAGGTTAGGTTTTTAAAATCAATTTGTATTTCTCTGATACTAACTTGAACTAACTTAAATATCCTCAAATATGGCGCCACCCTGGGCCTCACTTGGTTTTTCAGAAAACGATTTTGGAACTTTGAAAATCAAACGGGTTAAAACGATTTTTCCCAAAAACTTCAAAAGGATATCTAAACTAACTAATATTTTTTGTATTTTTAAAATATGAAAGATATAAAATGAAATGAAATTGAAAATTAGGGTTTTGCACCCCTGCAAGGTGGACCCCACTTGAAGAAAGTTGAAAACTGATTTGAAAATCAAGTTTTTAAAATATAGGGTTTTAAAAAGGAAAGTTTTTAAAATAAAGTTTGAAAATAAAACCAAAGTTCTAAATCAATCAGAGTCCTAAATGGATTGAAACTCTTCCAGATGTGGTGCCAACTGTGTGGGCCCCACACCAGGGTTTTGAAAAGTTGAAATAAAGACTAAAAAGGGTTTTGAAACAGAGTTGAAATCACTAGATGAGAATCAAAAGTTTTGAAAACAGAGTCCTAAACTAACTGAAACTATGGACTAGAGTTCTAAAATTTTGAAATTCTTGAAATTTGGGTTTTTTTTTTAAAGAAGACAAAGAGGTTTTGAAAGATCTTCTCAGAGATTAGTGAAAATGAACAAAATATGAGACCAGGGTCAGAGTCCTAATCAACTGGGACTCTAGGATAGAGTCCCAGAATTTTGAAACTCTTGGAACTGAATTTGTTTTCAAAAATAAGTAAAATAAAAGTAGAAAGAGAAAATTAGAGTAGAGTTTTGGACCGACTGGAACTCTGGGACAGAGTCCTAAACTTTTAAAACTCTACAATGAAGTCCTGAAATTTGAAATTTAATTGTCTGAAAGATAGATAAAGAAGTTTTTGAAAGATTTTCTAAAAAAATGAAGTCAGGGTTAGAGTTCTAATCCAACTAAAACTCTAGAACAGAGTCCTAATCTGACTAAAACTCTAAAATTTTGACTTCTTTTGAAAGATTTTCATGAAAACAAGTAAAAATAGAGGTAAAAAATAGAGTCCTGATCTGACTGAAACTCTGAGATAGAGTTCTAGTCTGACTGAAACTCTAAAATTTTGACCAAAATTGAAGATTTTGATAGATTTTATTGAAAATAAGTAAAAATAGAGATGGAAGAGAGAGTCCTAGTCCGACTGAAACTTTGTAATAGAGTCCTAGTTCGACTGAAACTCTAAGTTTTTTGTCTTTTTGAAAGTAAGATGAGAAGGTTTTTAAAAATAAGTGAAAATAGGAATAAAGACTGAAATCGGGATAGAGTCCTAATCCGACTGAAACTCTGTGATAGAGTCCTAGTCTGATTGAAACTCTAAGATTTTGTCCAAAATAAAGGAAATGGACTAGGTATAAGACTTCTTCTGACTTAAAATCAAAATAGAATTTTAAAAGGTTTAAAAAGGTAAAAAGACAGATTCATGATCCAACTAGGACTCTAAAATTTAAGAAATTTGGATGAAAGAAGGGATCCAGAAGGGACACCACTTAGATGGGTCTCATCTGAGAATTGAGATCAGTTAAAATTGAGTTTTAAAATGAACCTAGGTCGCTTTCTGATAAAAATATTTTAAAATAAAGAAATATAAGATCCTGGGGGTTGACAAATGACAAATATCGATTTAAAACCCAGGTATTTGAAATTGATTTCGAAATAGTGTTTTAAAACTTGAATCTGGATTAAAGATTTTGAAAAACCAGTGTTGGATCTCGAAAATGACATGTAATGCAATGAAATGACATGAAAATGATGTGAAATGATTCAAAATGATATAGAATGATACACAATGAAATGCAAGAGGCAAACCCTGGATAAGGGATTTGAAGTCCTGGACCCCTAGCAGAGATAAAGATTTGAACATTTCTGTTCGAAGGCAAAAATTGATGATTGAATATGAGTCAAAATAGACATTGAATCTTGATTGCAAGATGAAATATTGAAATTTAGTGCAAAATTTGGTCTCTAGATGGCCCCGACTCAGGTATCGACCAACTGGTTCCCTGAAGGGATCAGAGAGTAGGTCTCAGTGGCAAGAGGAAAGGGTTTGTGAGCGAAGGTGGAAAATTTGGGGTGTTTACAGTTGCCAGGATGGTTGAGCTTCTTTGGGTTGAAAAGACAACCCAAGGGTGGTTACAAATAGAGCCCAAAACTGTGAAAGAAACATACATTCAAGAGAACCAGCATCATCTTCTTTTTCTTTCTCTCTGCAACTCTTGTTCTCTACACCTTGATTAATTGCTTGAAAGCGATGTTGCTGCTGCAGCTCATGGCCAAGTGGGAGATGTTGGCCTGTAATGGCTACAATAGCTATGAGGCCTCATTCATTAGAATCCATGCATTTAAGAGTTGGTGTGCCCACTCTCTTTGACACATGGGTTGCCAGGATGGTTGAGCTTCTTTGGGCTAAATTGACAACTCAAGGGTGGTTATAAATAGAGCCCAAAACTAACATACTTTCAAGAGTGTAAACCCCCTTGAAGCAAGTTGTTTAACTTACCAAAATCATCATCATCTTCTTTCTCTCTGCAACTCTTGTTCTCTACACCTTGATTAATTGCTTGAAAACAATGCTGCTACTGCAGAATCTACAGAGCCATAATTTATGGATGAATTGGCTTGCCCGTCAAGTTATTGAACATAAGCTTATCTCGATGTCGAAAAAAAATGTTCTTTTTATAAGGAGTAATACCCAACCTTTTGGTGGATTTGGATATTCTTTGCAAGTCACATACCTTGAACTTTTTGTAGATGAACTAGCTCTCGATGGTGCGAGATACACCATCGTTGCTCAAAAATAAGAAAACATAAATTTAGTGCAAGTGGTTAGAAAATTTGGTGGTGAAAAGTATTGAATAATAACTTTAAAAAATAGAAACTTGGGAAGCTCAATGTTCTAAACATGAATTTGGAAAACCTGGAAGATTTTGTGAGAATCCTAAGAAATACGAAAAAGACCTAGAAAACTAAAACTAGACAACTCCTAGGCAATTTTTTGCTTTAGAAAATCAACAAAAAAGGTTAGAAAATGGCTAGAGAATTCTAAGTGCTAGACTGCCCAACGTACAAAAGCAAAGAACTTAAAATATCCAAGTTTCAAACCTAATGATACTTAGAGGAAGTGTAAAGTAAAGAATTTAAGAA
This sequence comes from Nuphar pumila, assembly GCF_984573655.1. NCBI lineage: Eukaryota > Viridiplantae > Streptophyta > Magnoliopsida > Nymphaeales > Nymphaeaceae > Nuphar > Nuphar pumila. The sequence continues at coordinate 8,474,937 of NC_143257.1, forward strand.
AACAATGATTTAGAAAAGCCTAAGAAAAATCCCCTAAGAGATTTAGGAAGATTAGAAGGAAAATCATAAATCTCTAGAATGCGAACATAGAAAATCCTAATCCTAGTTTTAGAAAAAAAAACATGAGAGATTTGGTAAAGACTTGAAGAAATTCCAAGAATTAGAAAATATAAGATTTTTTGTAACCAAGATAAGAGAAAAGCTTAAAAGAGAAGTTCAAATGCTTGCAGGGTGAATCGATATATATATATATATATATATATATATATATATATATATATATATATATATATATATATATATATATATATATATATTGTTAGGACTCGCACCCTAGGGAGATCAGTCCTATGGTTTCTGGCAAGTAGGGGGCATGAAGCACGACTCGAGCGAAGGAAGTGAGTAGTATGGGGAGGAGAGAGAGGCATCTCTCCTATGTGGCTCTTTAGAGGGGGTATGTGTTGTAACTCAGGGCCGATGACAAATAAGGGAAGAAAAGTGTTCTCTTTGGGTCGATGATGGGCATAGAAGAGAGACAAGGGAGAAGTATAATCCATCAGAGAACAAGAAAAAGTATAAAAATCAGAATGAAGCTTAGAGAAATCTCTAAATAAATTTCATTGAAAAATAAATAAGCTAGGTACATTTAGTTATAGAATTACAAGAGGGTAAAAAAATAAAAATACATAGGGGCATCCCAACCAAGATGGGATTCTAGGCTGGTCGACCAGCACAATCCTAGCATGGGTAGGAGTTCCAAGCTTGGTGGGTTTGCATGTACGTTCCCAACATGAGTGGGACTCCAGACTAGGTGGGTCCTCTAGATCAGATCCTGGGGCAGCTTTCTTGGATCGGATATGGTGAGGGTCAGATCCGTAACAATTCACCCCTCTCAAACATGCCTATCTCTCATGACAGAAACTCCAGATACTAAGCCGCTAGCCGATCTTCCTCTTTCTAGGTCACTTCGTCAACCCCACTTCTGGTTCACTGAACTAACACCTTCGTGATTAGGCGACCATCCTTTCTCCACCTTTTTTTTCCAAGAACCCTGTACAATTATGGTGTAGCATCTCCGAGATCAGGCAGGGCCAGATTCCCCTCAAGTGGCTCTCCTTTATATGCCTTAAGGCATGAGATATGGAACACATGGCACACTTGGGCTCCCACGGGAAGGTCCAAGTGATAAGACATTATTCTAAGCTTCTCCAAGACTGGAAAAGACTCATAAAAGTGGGGTGCCAACTTGAACTATTATACTTGTAGTACTTTTAATTGCCGGTGAGGCAGCAACTTGAGGAGCACAAGGCAATCCACTTCAAATTGTCGCAGGTGATGCTTTTGGTCATATGTTTGCTTTATCCTCTTCTTGACTGCAGCCATGTACTATTATAGTAACCACAGAAGATTGTCTCTCTCTAGCAAAGATGCTTCTATTGTGTCTGCTTATGCAACTCCACTTACATATACGGTTATGGTCAAAAGTGTTAGTCTATACACATCCTTAAACAAGGTCGCCTGGATGGTGGAGTGGTAGGTCGTGTTCCACTTAGCCCATGGAAGGAGCCTTACCCAAGCATTGGGTCTGGCACCTACAATAGTCTTCCAAACACCTGTTCAGTACCACAGTGTGACCATCCATCAAGGAATGATAGGCATTACTCATGGTCAACTTTGTCCCCTGCAACCAAAAGAACTCCACCTAGATGGTACTAATAAACATCGGGTCTCTATCATTGATGATTGTATAAGGCATTATGTGCAAGCAAAATACCTCTCTTATAAATAACTTGATGATGGATTTAGTAGTGTACGGGTGAGACATGACTAATAAGTACCCGTACTTGGACAAATGGTCCATAACTTCCAGGATAGTGGACTTTCCTTGTACGAAGGGAAGCCCACCGATAAAGTCAATCGATCTATCCTCCCATACACGGTCTGATTCAGGTATGGGCTATAACAACCTTGCAGGGGCGGTTGCCTCGTACTAGACTCGTTGGCACATGTCAAAGTGTCCCACAACCTGCCGCACATGTTTCTTTATCCCCTTCCATGCAAACTCCCTGCCCAATCTCTGATAAGTCCAGTGGACTCCTTCATGCTCTATTGTCAAAGTTGCATGGTATTGGTATATGAAAAGGGTTGTGAGACCAAATCCGAAAGAAACTACTATTCGCCTATGGTGCATCACTAAATTTTCTCGGATTTCAAACCAAGGAACCTCACCCCCTCTGAATATGTGCCTTGACTGATGAGAGGAAGTCATGGGCCACATACTCCTGCTAGAGGTCATCAAAGAATGAAAAAGTGACATGGTCATGCTGAAGCCTGTCAACTCATCCTCATGTTCCCACTATAAGAGGGCATCAACCACCTCATTACTGGTCTCCTTGTAGTATTGAATCTCAAAGTCGTACCTGAGGAGCTTCGAAACTCTCTTATGCTAGGTGTTAGTGTTCACCAGTTGTTTAAGCATGAATTTGAAACTCATGTGATCTGCCTTGACTATAAAATGTCAGCCAATCAGATATATCCACCATTTGTCCATCATCAGGATGATGGCCATGAACTCCTTCTCGTATATAGATAGACCTTGCTTTCTAGATGTGATGACCTTGCTAAAATAGAGTAGGGGTATTCCTACTCCGTGAGAACAACCCCTATACCTTGCTTCATTGCATCAATTTTAACCATGAAGGTCTTTGTGAAATCTGGTAAGGCCAACACGGGTGCTCGGGTCATGGCCTCTTTTAGGGACTCAAAGGTCATGGTCACCTCGAGGCTCCAATCAAAGGCGTTCTTCTTTAATAGGGCAGTTAGGAGGTGAGTGATTTCAGCATACCTTTGAATGAATTTTTGGTCGTACTCGCTAAGGCCAAGAAATCTCCCCAATCCTTTGAGAGACTAAGGCACCGGCTAGCTCTACGTTGCCTCAACTTTTTTGAGGGACACCTCCATATCTTGGCCTGAGATAACATGTCCCAAATAGTGGACACGAGCCTGACCAAAGTCCCATTTGGTTTGCTTAGCATACAGTTGATGCCTAATGAGGGTCTCTAGGGTAATTCATAGATGGCGCATGTGGTCTTCCCATGAAGAGTTGTAGATCAAGATATTGTCGAAGAAGATCAATATGAATCATTGAAGGTAGGGTTAAAATATATCATTTATGAGGCCTTGAAACATTGTTGGAGCATTGGTGAGACCTAAAGGCATCACCAAAAACTCGTAATGGTCGCCATGCATCCGTAACATAATCTTTGGAATGTTATCCAAGGCCATATGAATCTAGTGGTAGTTGATCAGAGATCTAGCTTTGAAAAGTAGTGGGCCCCATGGAGCTCATCCAATAACTCATCAATTACTGAGATAATGTATTTATTCTTAATCATAATTTGATTAAAGGTTTGATAATTGATACATAAGCACCACGATCCATCTTTTTTTTTTACCAACAGAATTGGAGAAGAATACAAACTCTTACTAGCTTGTATGATCCCAGTCAACTCGGTATAACTAGGTACTCCATCCTCAACCTCACTATCACATAGGTATAGATTCATAACCTTTCACTTATTTAACCTTGTCCATACCTCATCACAGTAATAACAAAGGCCCTTCTTGAGGTGCTCCTCCATGTGCTCACAAGAGAGCTGCATCACCTGAACCTTGGGGCATGATTTCGTCATAAAACCCTAATTGTGCAGGTTGATCCATGGCTTGGTCAGTAGCTTGTTAATGAACGGATTCGCGTGAGGGATGAGATGAAGATTTGCTGGAGGTCACAATCACTAGGGGTGTGAATCTCTAGCTGAACGTTTTGCCAGTATGGGTCCAACATGGGCTCATTCTAGATAGTTTTTCCTTGGCCACACATGCCAATTCAAAACATTGCATTGGGGATATGGGTCTTGCAGCCTGGACCTCGATCTACAGGTCTGACTTGAGACCTACAATAAATGTCTCAATCAACAATCCCTAGGACCATCCAATGATAAAGTTTCTCAAACTCTGCCTGGTTATCGATGATGCTACTTTGCTGGTGGATCTTGGACAACGTAACATGGTAATTGTCATAGGCAGACAGACCCAAACATATCACTAGAGCTCGCAAAAAGGCCTCCCATAAAGGAATTCACAATTGAGTTTCTAACCAGTGGTACCATTGAATGACTTGCTCCTCTATATGGATAAAGGCAAACACAACCCAATCCTCATCAGGGTCTTGGTGATCTTGAAGTATTGCTCAGCTCAGAACAACCAACTCATGGGGTATGCTCTAGTAAACTTTGAAAACTCCAACTGAGGTTGACGAGTCTGGTAGGGTCTGTTGGTAGAACTCGAAGCCTGGCCGCCTGAGCTGGATCTCTAGACTGGATAGATTCTAGAATGGCGAGGATGCTCTGGAAACATTCATCTAGTTTCCCATTGACCACTCTCACTTTCTCACAGACCTCGCCAAGGTCCTATGTCAAGTGGGTGATTCGCACATCCAGTTGGTCATCACGAGCCTGAAGCTCTGCATGTAACTCTCCTATCATCTCCTGTGCTTGCATCATGTATCAGGTGTCCAGGATTATGAAAGGGTTCAGAACATAAACGATCTTACAAAAATAGATTCAAGAAGGGGTTGGGCCCTCGCTGGAGAGACACAGGATGAATAGGGGGCTAACCTGACCGTTAAAACCAGACCGTTCAAACTAGACCTAGGGGCTTGACTATCAAAGAAACCATGTAGGAGTAGAGGTATTATAAACAACACCAATATCACTGAGTGAGCACACAACCAGGTAGGTGCAGGGCTCTTGCACACAAGGAAAAAACATCTTGGAACAATGGTCGAGCATCTGGGTTGGTCAGAACCTCCCAAAAGTGTCTAGGTTGCACATGAATACGTATCCAACTTAGTGTGGGCTGGGAAAAAAATTATTGAGACTATCGTTCGACCCTTTGGTAGCACAAAAAATGTCTCGAGGGACGTGAATCAGTCCAAATCCTTTGGTTTTAGATTACATCAGTGTTGAGTCTGATATAACACTACACATGATAAAAGTGTGACGCTATTGAATTAAATACAACTTAGAGAATAAAAAATGGCATTGGTTTGAACCTGTACAAAACTGAGAAGGGCGTGGGCCCTTATTGCATTGTCCAATGTAGTTCGTTGGTCGGCGTGGCTCCTGAGAATGACACTTTGTTACCATTGTTAGGACACAAGCCTTCGAGAGGTCGGTCCTACGGATTTCAGCAAGCAGGGGAATGAAGCATGGCTCGAGCGAGGGAAGCACATACCATGAGAAAAGCTAACAACGAGAGAGAGAGAGAGAGAGACGCCTCTCCTAGATGGTTGCTTAGAGGTGGGACGTCTGGTGGCGACAAGTCGATGGCAAGGGAGGAAAGGTGTTCTCTTCAAGTTGATGATAAGCATGAAAGAGAGGCGAGTGAGAAATACATCATTTGAAAAGAACAAGAACACAAACAGAACGAAGCTTTTTTAATAAACTTCATTGAACAATAACTTAGCTAGGGTCATCTATTTATAGAATTATAAGAGAGCAAAAGAGTAAAAATACATGGGGGTCTCCCAACCTAGATGAAACTCTAGGATGGTCGACCAGTACAATCCCAGCCTGAGTAGGACTTCCAGGCTGGGCGGGTTTCAATGCATGGTCCTAACCTGAGTGGGACTTCAGGTTAGGCGGGTTCCGGTCGAATTCTAGGGAAGATTTCTTGAATCGAATCTGGGACGGGTCGGATCTGTAACATATATATACTAGAATATGTGAAATAGAGTGTGAAAACAAGACTTTTATGGGTTTTTTTTGTTTTTTTTGTTGAATCTGATCATATGGATGTGATTCAGATACTTGAGGGACAGACTCTTGTGTCATATTATATGGATAGATAAACATTATTTTTAAGGCTTGGAAATTGATGGCTCATAACTTTTATAAATATTCAATCATTTCCTAGCAATTGTACATTACTGAACACATCATCAAGGTCGGATTTGCAAAAAAAAGTATTAGAAATGCTTAGTTCACTACACTCTAGTTCTCATATGTCCAATTCTCGTATTCTAGTGGCCCTTTGTGTGTGCAACCTTGCAAGCTGTTGGTCCAAATCAATTATAGCAACAAGACATATATAAACCAACAGGGGCTCTACTTGTCTGGCAGGAGCAGTTAGTGCACGTTACCTTGTGTACCTTGTGTTGCGATGTTGCAAGTTCGAATCCTAAATGGTATGGTTGTATAACTGGTAGGGTATGCCTAACCCCTGCTTTCTCTTTCGATAAAAAAAAACAAGACAGAGAGAAACCATTGGATACTTAAGATGGTGGTCCAAATAAAAAAAAATGTCAGTCAAGACACATGATCGTTGTAATGTTATGACTACTCGTCCACAGAAAAACAGTAGGGGGAAGTTTTCTTGTGGAGAATAACTGCTCTTGCAACCGTTTCTCCATATCTGAACCACGATAATGAGATTTCCCTCTCTCTTTTTTCCTTTACAACCTTCATTGCGGCTTCTTGTTGAACAGTGTCACACTGCACATTGTTCAACCTATTTTTACTTTGGTGAGATCCATTTGGGTCTTCAAATAGATCTAAAATCATGTTTTTTCTTAAGAGATCCGTTTGGGTTTCCAATGAATCTAAATCATTACCGAGACCCATTTGCGTCTCAAATGGTTTTGAATCTCTCTCATATCTGGTTTAAACCCCAACATGGGTATAAACCTCACTTGAAACCATTTGGATTGACCCGAATTGTTTGGAGATCCATATCTGGATACTTAGGATCAAGTGGATCCAATGTTCTTATTCAGACAGTTCAAACTTGAGTTTGTGAGGGTTGATCGTCTTGGATCTCTATTGAGGTCCAGATCCAAATATCTCATCTCGAACCTTGTAGATCTCTAATTAAATTTGTTAATTAACAATAACCATAATTAAAAATAACTCGTTAATTATTTGAAAACCAAAATTCAAACCGGTATAATTCTCTATATCTCATTACAATATTTGACAAAATTTCCAGATATTACAGATAAGATACAATAGAGAAAAAGAAAAAAAGATTTTCTCTTTAAACAAAGCAAAGCTAAAACGCTAAAGGATCTTTAGTACCATTCACAATTCAGAAGAACTATTTGGAGGAGCCATTGAGTAGCTAGAAAAAACATGGGCTCGAAATGGGCATGAGATAAGCAAGAGTAAGGTAACTCCCCCTTGTGTCATCAGAGGCATTACCTCAGACAAGAGAGTTTCTTTGATTTTTTACTGTTTTTTAATGTGACTGACATGCAAAGTGGGTGTGGTTTTTGTAGAAATACACATTCCTACATAAACATAAATCAAGATTGCATGAAGTGCAAGTCTTGCTAGAGTTATCCCTCGTTGGTGGAGGAGAATTGGCCTAAGATAGAACGGTGGGATCCCATTCCTTTTCAAACGGAGGCAAGTTAAGAGTTTCTCTTCAAAGGATTTTTTAAAAACAAAGCAGGAAAGAGAAGTGAACTGGATCTCCTTTTTAGGAATCCATCCCTATATTGGATGTCCACAAACCCATTGCTTCTAATTGGACTTCTTGAAGATTTTAGATCATCTTTGTGTAAGCTTCCTACTTGAACTTTGATGGTTTTTTAGTGTGATAGTTTGGATTCAAATTCCTATCAAAATCTTATCCATTTCAATGTTTTCTAGTTTGTTTGCTTTAGAATCCAAAGATCTTAATCTCAGGAACACCTTATTTGCGAGCTAGGTTTGTAGGAAACCTAGGCTAGTTTGCTTTCTTGCGTGGAAGCATACTTAGAATATTCTTTAATTGATTGAGTTTTGAACTTAGAAACTTTTATTGGAGTTTTGCATGTCACTAGAAGTCTAGACCTAAGTCCATAGTTATCAACTTTTAACACGTATAAGGAAGCTTGGGTGGAAAATAATGTTTTACATCGTGATTTCTCTTTCTCATCCCTCCCTCTTTTTAACTTTTATTAAGAGCCCTCAGTTTTTTTGTGTGCATTTTTTCAAAAGCCAATCTAATACTCCCTCCCATACAAAGAGTATTAACCCTGGCATATTGGTGATGAACTAAAAAAACAGACTCTCACGTACACATGAAAAGTATTATGTCAAGTATATTGTAAATGAGTCTGGAATGATGAGCCTTTCCCTATAGAATCATGTGGAGAACTAGGAACACTTGTATTGTAAAAATTGGTTTATGTGCAAGATGTCCTTATTTGCATCGTTCATTGTGATTGACCCAAACCGATGGCTAAGGGTCTAAAAAGAGGTTCACAGCCGGACCATCTGACAACCCTGTCCATCAAGAATTACCCTTGCTAATATGAATCTCATAGAAAGGAAGAAATTCCTCAATCTACTTCAAGCAAGAGCAACTAGGTTATAAAGGTTCTTAGGCATCTTGATCCATGAGGTATGCAATCTTGTTGATGTAATAAGAATAAGACCAGCCTTGAAAATTTTAGAAGAGAGTTTGAGGAGGATGAAGAAGTGCACTACATCACCCAAAGAAAGAGAGATTTTGACTTGAGTCTAATAGGAACAATGAATATTTAAAAAGTAAAATAAGAACAATTAAGGTCCTCGTGAAAACTCTCAAAGAAACGATGCAAAAAACAAGGCCCAGCTAAGAGCTAGGCACCAAGAGAGGGAACTAAGTCAAGTCTATCATGTGATGGCTTTTCATATCAAGGGACCTCTCTCCAAAGAGTTAAAGAAGAGCCATCCCAACTTATAGGATATGATCATCGAATACAAGGCATAGAAGAAGCTGTCCAAGATTTCAAAAATCAAAGACAAGGAGAAAAGTGAGTTTATAAAATAAAATATTTCACTTTGAAGGAAATCACTACAATAAAAGGTTTTTAATGCAAATGAAAGACCTCGTATAGTGGGAGGAAAAAACATTGCATAACGATCTGGTTCTCATGGCCAAGTGGGAGATGTTGGCCTCTAAGGGCTACGTTAGCCATGAGGCCTCAATAGATAGAATCCATGCATTAAAGAGTTGGTGGGCCCACTCTTTTTGACACATGGGTTGCCAAGATGGTTGAGCTTCTTTGGGCTAAAAGGGTGGTTATAAATAGAGCCCAAAACTGTGAACGAAACATACTTTCAAGAGTGTAAAACCCCTTAAAGCAAGTTGTTTAACTTACCAAAACCATCATTTTCTTCTTCTTTCTCTCTGCAACTCTTGTTCTCTATACCTTGATTAATTGCTTGAATGCAATGCTGCTGCTGCAGACTCTAGAGAGCCATAATTTATGAATGAGTTGGCCGCCCGTCAAGTTATTGAACATAAGCTTGAAAAAAAAGTTCTGTTTATAAGGAGTAATACCCAACCTCTTGGTGGATTTGGATCTTCTTTGCAAGTCACATACCTTGAACTTTTTGTAGATGAGCTAGCTCTGGATGGTGCGAGATACACCATCGTTGCTCAAAAATAATTAAGAAAGCATAAATTTAGTGCAAGTGGTTAGAAAATTTGGTGGTGAAAAGTATTGAATAATAACTTAAAAAAAATAGAAACTTGGGAAGCTCAATGTTCTAAACATGAATTTGGAAAACCTGGAAGATTTTGTGAGAATCCTAAGAAATATGACAAAGACCTAGAAAACTAAAAATAGACAACTCCTAGGCAATTTTTTTTGTTTTAGAAAATCTACAAAAAAAGGTTAGAAAATGGCTCGAGAATTCTAAGTGCTAGACTGCCCAACATACAAAAGCCAAGAACTTAAAATATCCAAGTTACAAACCTAATGATACTTAGAAGAAGTGTGAAGTGAAGACTTTAAGAAAACAATGATTTAGAAAAGCCTAAGAAAAATCCCCCTAAGAGATTTAGGAAGATTAGAAGGAAAATCCTAAATCTCTAGAATGTACATATAGAAAATCCTAATCCACGTTTTAGAAAAAAAACATGAGATATTTGGTAGAGACTTGAAGAAATTCAGAGTTAGAAAATATAGGTTTTTTTGTAACCAAGATAAGAGAAAAGCTTAAAGGAGAAGTTCAAATATTGGTAGGGTGAATCTCTCTCTCTCTCTCTCTCTCTCTCTCTCTCTCGGACCTGAGCCCTAGGGAGATCAAACCTATGGATTCTGGCAAGCAAGGGTGAATCTCTCTCTCAATAAATGTCTCAATCAACGATTCCTAGGACCATTCAGTGATGAAGTTGCTCAAACTTTGCCTGGTTGTCGATGTTGCTGCTTTGCTGGTGGATCTTGGATAATATAACATGGTGATTGGTATAGGCAGACAGACCAAAAATATCACTAGAGCTTGCAAAAAGGCCTCCCACTAAGGCATTCTCAATTGAGTTTCTAACCAATGGTACCATTAAATGACTTCCTCCTCTATATGGATCAAGGCAAACACAATCCGATCCTCATTAGGGTCTTGGTGATCCTGAAGTATTGATCGGCTCAAAACAAAACTCATGGGGTTTACTCTGGTAAACTTCGGGAACTCCAACCGAGCTTGATGAGTCTGGTAGGGTCTGTTGGTAGAACTCGGAGTCTGGCCGCCTGAGCTAGATCTCTAGACTGGATAGATTCTAAAATGGTGAGGATGCTCTGTAAACATTCATCTAGTTTCCTATTGACCACTCTCACTTTCTCACAGACCTCACCAAGGTCCTATGTCAAGTGGGTGATCTGCACATCCAGTTGGTCATCACGAGCCTAAAGCTTTGCATGTAACTCCCCTATCATCTCATGTGCTCGCTTCATGTATCAGGTGTCCAGGATTATGAAAGGGTTCGAAACAGAAACAATCTTACAAACAGGATGAATAGGGGCTAACCTGGCCATTAAAACTATACCGGGGCCTTGACTATCAAAGAAACCATGTAGGGGTAGAGGTATTATAAACAACACCGGTAGCACTGAGTGAGCACACAACCAGGTAGGCACAGGGCTCTTACACGCAAGGGAAAAACATCTTGGAACAATGGTTGAGCATCTGGGTTAGTCAGAACCTCCCAAAAGTGTCTAGGTTGCATCTGAATATGTATCCAACTTAGTGTGGGCTGGGAAAAAATTTAGTCACATAACTACAAAGTCATCGAGACTATCGTTCGGCACTTTGGTAACACAAAAAATGCCCCGGGGGACGTGAATCAGACCAAATCCTTTGGTTTTGGATTAGATCAGTGTTGAGTCTGATATAACACTACACATGATAAAAGTCTGATGCTATTGAATTAAATACAACTTAGAGAATAAAAAGTGGTGTTGGTTTGAACCTTTACAAAACCGAGAAGGGTGTGGCCCCTTACTGCATTGTCCAATGTAGTCTGTTGGTCGGCATGGATCTCGAGAATGACACTTTGTTACCATTGTTAGGACTCGAGCCTTGTTGAGGTCGGTCCTACGGATTTTAGCAAGCAGGGGCATGAAGCATGGCTCGAGCGAGGGAGGCACACACCATGAGAAAAGCAAGCAATGAGAGAGAGAGAGACGTCTCTCCTAGATGGCTGCTTAGAGGTGGGACGTCTTGTGGCGGGGGATCGATGGCATTTAAGGGAGTAAAGGCGTTCTCTTCAAGTTGATGATGGGCATGAAAGAAAGGCTAGTGAGAAATACGTTCTCTGAAAGAACAAGAACACAAACAGAACCAAGCTTAGAAAAAAAAATTAATAAACTTCATTGAACAATAACTTAGCTAGGATCATCTATTTATAGAATTGTAAGAGGGCAAAAGAGTAAAAAAACATGGGGGGTCTCCCAACCTAGATGAAACTCTAGGATGGTACCAGTACAATCCCAGCCTAAGTAGGAATTTCAGGCTGGGCGGGTTTCCATGCAGTCTTAACCTGAGTGGGTCGAATTCTAGGGAAGATTTCTTGAATAGAATCTGTGACGGGTCAGATCTGTAACATATATATATATATATATATATATATATATATATATATATATATATATATATATATATATATATATATATATATATATATATATATATATATATATATATATATATATATGTGAAATAGAGTGTGAAAACGAGACTTTTTATGGTTTATTTTGGTTTTTTTTTGTTAAATCTGACCATATGGATGTGATTCAGATGCTTGAGGGACGGACTCTTGTATCATATGATATGGATAGATAAACATTAGTTTTAAGGCTCGGAAATTGATGGCTCATAACTTTTATAAATATTCAATCATTTCCTAGCAATTGTACATTTCTGAACACATCATCAAGGTCGGATTTGCAAAAAAAAAGTATTAGAAATGCTTAGTTCACACTCTAGTTCTCATATGTTCAATTCTCGTATTTAGTGGCCCTTTGTGAGTGTGCAACCTTACAAGCTGTTGTCCAAATCAATTATAGCAACTAGACATTTATAAACAAACAGGGGCTCCACTTGTCTGGCAGGAGCAGTTAGTGCACATCACCTTTGTTGCGATGTTGCAAGTTCGAACCCTAAATGGTATGGTTGTATAACTGGTAGGGTATGCCTAACCCCTGTTTTTTCTGTCAAAGAAAAAAACAAGATATGTAGAAACCATTGGATACTTAAGATGGTGGTCCAAATAAAAAAAAAATCATTCAAGACACATGAAAGTTGTAATGTTATGACTACTCGTCCACAGAAAAACAGTAGGGGGAAGTTTTCTTGTGGAGAATAACTGCTCTTGCAACCGTTTCTCCATATCTAAACCACGATAATGAGATTTCCCTCCTCTTCTTTTTTCCTTTACAACCTTCATTGCGGCTTCTTGTTGAACAGTGGCACACTGCACATTGTTCAACCTAAAAAGCAGAAGATGTTACTGCACGACTTTGAGATGCTTGAAGGTGATACATGCTTAAAAATAATGCACTAGACATTTGATGAGGTTATCTAACGTTTACAAAAGTAAGATGCAATACAATACCGCGACTCACAAAGACCACATAGCATACCCGGCTTGCTTTGGATATTCACCATGGTAACAGGAGTGACGGGGGGAGATCACTTGGCTGTAGGGATGGCAGTGGGGCGGGGCGGGGGACAAGGTCTCCACCCCCGCCCTGCCTCAAGATTTTATTCTCCACCCCCGCCTCCATCCCCGGCGGGGAATGGATTTTATCCTCCATCCCCGTTTCATGTCCTCCATCCCCGGTTCAAACGGGGATGTGGCGGGGCGGGGCAGGGATATTGCGGGGAAAAGTGGTCGGGGCGGGGATCATGGCGGGGACGGGGCGGGGCGGGGCGGGGAAAAGTGCACGTCCATCCCCGCCTCCACCCCCGGACGGGGATGGATTTTAACCTTCGTCCCCGCCTCCATCCCTGTTTCATACCCTTCATCCCCGGTCCAAACGCGGCGAGGCGGGGCCCCGCTTTCCCCCGGTCCACTGCCATCCCTACTTGGCTGAGTTTTTGAACAATGTCAAGCTGGTGCAATCTAAATCATCAAAAAGTTTTCCTTCAAATGCAAAAGTAGACACAATCACCCTATATAAGAGCACGTTTAGATACCAACGGGGGACTCAGCTTGTGTGCAGGAGCAGTTAGTGCAGGTCACCTAGTGTTGGGACGTTGCAAGTTCAAATCCCTATGGTATAGTTACAGGGGTCTGCCTAACCCTAGCTTTTACTGTCGAAAAAAAAAAAGCACGTTTAGATATCATGAAGATGGATTCTTGAATGCCATCACGAGCCAACCTCCCTCGGTGGAGTCTGGCAAGTCGCGTTTCATAAGCACCACCGACAGTGATTTGGTTCAGTCTCCATCATGAAAAAATATCAGGTGCCATGTGATGGCACACTTTTAGTGTGCCGCTGTACTTGATCACCCTCCATTATTTGCCATCACATGGCACTTGATCCTTCCTCCTCCATCACGTTCTGATTGATATGTAATACTTTTTATTATTTTATGGCCGATATTCACTTGAGTATCGGTATTGGCCGATTCACATGAATCGTTGGCCAAATGATACATGATCATACCGATGCTGAAATCATTGTTCAGTACATTATGCATTTCTTTAAGTAATATCATGTTTCCAATAACACATGTAGAACATGAATGCATGGTCACGGTTCTGCTCATCCGGTAAGGGTGACTTGTGAATGTCACCAAGCTTACGACACATCATAAGTTAGAAACCCGCAGGGGCATCCTTTGCTGCAAGGTTGAGGTGGGTGTATCCCCAATGGGCAGGGGGAGACCTCAAGGGTTTTATCAATGGGAGGCCTACCAATGTGTGATTGGTGATGAGAGGATTTTGGAAAATGATCATATTGTACATCCAAAAAAAAAACCTCAATGTCCAAATTCGTAAATATCTAGCTTTAAAAAGACTATTTTAACCTTCACACAAGCGATTTTCTTCAAGTGTGCGTGATATATGGTACGCTTCTAGAGTATCACAAACTCTCATTGAAAGGTAGATTTATATGATTTTTATACAGACCTCAAGAAGTTTGCATAACTATATTTGTGAACTTCTTATAACTAGAACCTAGAAACTTTATAAATATTTTTGCTAAATTAACATATATTGTACAAGTTTGCATAACCATATCTGCGACTTTTTATTATTAAAACTTGTCAAAACTTCACGTACAAAGTACAAAGTTCGTACAACCAAATCTATGAACTTTCTCTAACTGAAACCTCTCAAAATTTATTATACATAATACGAAGTTCTTACAACCAAATCTGCAAACTTCTTATAACTGAACACTTTTGAAACTTCGTAAACTAACTTTGCATACATAAGACAAAGTTCTCACAACCAAATATGGGAACTTCTTGCAACTAAAACCTAGAAAGTTCACAAATAATCTACTAAACTCACATATATAGTACAAAGTTTGTATAACCAAATCTGCTAACTTCCTGTAACTGAAACTTGTCGCAACCGGAGAGCAAATGACATGAGTTGTGATGCCTAAGGTATAATAAATGATATTGGAATTGAAGATAAAGGCACAATAAGTACAAGTATTACATTGTCACCGACGTCAGTATGAAGCCCGCGACCAATCTTCCGATTTTATGTAGAGTAGGTTAGCGAGATTTCATATGAGCATGTGATCATATGCATTTTTTTATGAGAGCAAGTTATTAGAGGGTTATTACGACGAGTTCTTCATAATTGAATTGTATCGAGCTATATATAAAGCATATTTATTTCTTTTGATAATGAATAATTTTTCATATATTGCTCTATCGAGCCTTATTTTTGTCTATCCACCAAAAGTGGTTCGTAAGGCAGGACAACCTAAGGTGAAGAGTTAAAAAATAAAAGACAAAAAATTTGAACTATACAAGTGTAGTTTATGTGGTGAGGTTAGCCACAGCAGGCGAAATCATGAATAATAATGTTTGTTTAGATATAATTTACAAAATGTGTATTTATAATGAATTTCTTCTTTGTATTTATCTATTTTTTTTTAATGAACTGCTCCACTATTACAGGTTCATTTTTTTATAAGGTGATTTGGCTTCGACTATTACGTCCATTAGATGGTCTGTTCCATGAAAGGTATTCCTCAATAAGAAAATATGTAATCACTTTGCATATGTTTGTTAATTCAATTTGTATATGTACATATTCTTGACTTGGTATATGATTATTATAGATTTGATTGTGGTATATTTGTCCTACTGTATATGCAGTACTTAGGCAGAAACACAGAATTGAGCTTTACATAAAAAGTCTAAATGATAAACAAAAGGCAGAGAATGATGAGTTGTGAATAATTCTAAAAAGTATAAGTTTATTACTATTATAAAACATTGAATGTAAATTTGATAGAATTGTCAAAGATTGTATGTAAATTTGATGAAATTGTTATATAAATATACTTTAAATATTTATTACAGGTTAATTGCTTTTGTATTTATATATTTAATTTTATTTTATGAAAGATGTATATATTTTATATGTTTAATTTCATTTTAAGTTTAATGTTTTATAACAAGGACATACGCAAAATATAGGAAATAAGTATATTTTTTAGTAACTATTGATCTCCTCGAGGATCAGTAACAGGATGTTCATAGATTTTTTATGCAAACTTTATACTATATGTGTGAATTTAATGAAATATTTTGAAGTTTTGAGAGATTTTAGTAGCAAGAATTTCACAGATTTTTTATGTGAAGTTCATACTATATATGCGAAGCTACATAATTCAAATTCACCTGTAACAGTGAAGGAATATATTGTATTCATTCCATTCACTAAAAACAGAATTTGCTTATGCAATCAATCATTTAATTCATTCATTAAAAAGAAATATCACCTACTCATACATATATATTCATTCCAATCATTCAAAAATAAACTTGTTCATATATATATATATATATATATTATTTATTTCATTAAAAAATGAATATGCTACAAACATTTGTAGTATATAGCAATGGACTTGGATGTTGCATCATAGCAATGGAAACTTTAGTACAAACTTCATGAAAATCATCATCAACTGGCTCAGGTTTTGGCGTTCGCAGAGGTAAATGGTTGAAATGTTGCACATGCCCATTGTCATGGCCAATGAGAGGCATATATTTGTTCCTGTATGGACTCTTTGTGCAATTGAAAGATGTGCATCATGAATTTTGAAGCGCTCTACTTGAGTTTGGTAGTAAAGTTAAATAGGGAATCCATCAATTGGACCTTCAGGTTTTGTGTTCCCTTGTTTTGTTGACCTTAGTCATCACATTAATAGAGAAAGGAGTCAGTTGATTGTACATTACTTTCCTATCCCATCCATACCATCTGATCAAACTCTGACTTCCCAGACGTCTTGCATGAATCCACATACTAGTATCCACATCGTTGGCCTTCCTTACGAGCATAAGTCAAGCATAGAATATGTGTAACACCATGACTGTGTTGCACATGAAATACTTACCAAAAAATAGTCGTAGGAAGAAGGCCAAAAAAATTTGCTATCGAAAACACAATTGGGCAAAAGGGGTTGGGGACCACAAACAAAACCCTAAAATGCAAAAAAAAAACCTTAAAATGTGAACCGTTGCTATTTAAATAAATATCGAAGTGTCGCATTTAGCTAGTATGAACATTCACAAAAAAATGAGCAGGGTCACATTTAAGTCTTTAAAAGATTTGTGAATCTCATAGCGAATATGCGAATGTTTGGAAAGTTCATAAATGAGGCACAAGATCTGCATATATGCAAATTTAGTTGAATATTTGCGAAGTTAAGACAGATTTGTCATAGAAAGTTTGCATATTTAGTTATGTGAACTTCGTAGTATATATGCAAATTTAGTGAAATATTTGCAAAGTTACGTCAAGTTTCAGTTACAGAAAGTTTGTACATTTGGTTATGCGAACTTCATATTATATACGTGAATTTAATAGAATATTTGTGAAGTTTCTAGATTTCAATTATAAGTTCACATATTTGGTTGTGTGAATTTCGTCCTATATATGCAAAGTTAGTTTGTGAAGTTTTGAAAGAGTTCAGTTACAAGACGTTTATAAATTTGATTGTGCAAACTTTGTACTATGTATACGAAGTTTCGAAAGGTTTCGGTTAGAGGAACTTCACTGATTTGGTTGTGTAAACTTGGTACTATGTAAGTAAAGTTAGTTTGCAAGGTTTTGATAGGTTTTAGTCAGTTCACAAATTTAGTCATGTAAACTTGTATAATATATGCGAATTTAACAAAATATTGGTGAAGTTTCTAAATTTTAGTTACAAAAAGTTCACAAATATAGTTACATGAACTTTTTGAGGTCCACAAAAAAATCATGCAAATCTACCTTTTTGTGAGAGTTTGAGAAAACCGAGGGGTGTTTCGATATATCGTGCAAACTTGGAAAAATTCGCTCGTGCAAAGGTTAAAATGATAATTTTAAAGCCAGATATTTACGAATTTGGACATCAGGACGATTTTCAAAAAATTGTAAGACATTTAAGAAAACACAACATTTTTGTTGTCTAATACGATCATTTTCCCTGAAGGACCTCTCTCTCTCTCTCTCTCTCTCTCTCTCTCTCTCTCTCTCTCTCTCTCTCTCTCTCTCTCTCTCTCTCTCTCCTCTCTCTCTCTCTCTTGAGACATGCACTAGTAGCGTTTGCTGGTGACCGGCATCTGCTGTCCTCCGCCGGCAGCCACCAGCGACCACCGGCAGCCAGTTCGTGAGCAGTGCCCTCTTGAGCATCGTTGCATAGCCGTGAAGACCCACACCTCTGTGATCGATGTTGCCTTGAGAACCTGTGAAGTTGATTTTCCCCTTTGCCAGTTCCCTGTGAAAGCTCTTTCTTGCGCCCTGTGCAAGCCCTTCCCTACGCCCTGTCTGAGCGCCGGGTTCGCTTGCAGTAGAATCGTTTTGGTTGGAGAGGGCATGGCTGCATTCCTTCGTGGACTCATTATTGCAGATCATTTCGGATGAGGACAGCCTGTCTGCATCATTGTGGATTCATTTTAGGGCTTGGTTGAAGAGAAACGGAAGGATTGCCCCCCTTTGCAGTCGTTCCTCCAGAGAGCAGCGGTAGCAGAGGTGACTCTCTCTCTCTGTGACTCTCTCGACATTGGTAGTTGGCACAAATCAAAATAGGCATGCCCGTGATCGAGAAGACGATGCCATCACCGAGATCGTTCATTGCTACCTCAGGAGGAAATCGACGGTGACTCAAGGGCAAGCACTCATCAGGTAAGTTTCTGTGTGGCTCTATCTCTATAGGTGGTTTAGGGTTTCCTTTGAAAATGCATGGGAGGTATGGGAGAAGGTGAAGCAAGGGCTTCCTTTGCCATTGTTTGGTGAAGATGCAAGGGCAAGGGTCAGCACCACTATCAGTGAATACAACAGGGCCAATCCCCTGAGGATCAGGTCTAATAGGTGAAGGTTGGGAGGTTTTGGGGCTTACCCTTATGGATTCGATGGACAGTGCAAAGGGGGAAGGTGTTGCCGCATATGGGGAGGGTGTTCCCGGCGGTGTAGAAGGTTGATGCTCCATGTTTTATCTCTCTCTCTTTGAATGCATCCTCTTTGTTGCTCATCGAAGGCTTCTCCTCTGTCCCTTCCAATACACTTATCCCCTTTTGTGGTGCCTTCGTGACTTTGCCGATCTCCACCGACTATCATCTGCGGGTGTGGCCTGCCGGAAGGATCCCATCTGCCTCTACCCTGGACCCCACCCACCATGTTCCTCTATCCTCGAGGCTCCACCACTGACCCAACCCACCCAAGCACGATCACTCTTTCTTCGTTGTCTTTTGATCTGCCATTGCAGGGCGGACTCCTCTTGGTTTGGCCTCCTCTCCTGATTCCCACCCTACCTCTTCCTCACTCTGTGAGGTTCCACTCGTGACCCCACCCACCCTGTTCCTTCTCTAACTTAGCTTCCGCAGGCTTCTAGCGCCAGCTCCATCCGCGTCTCTCTGTCTTTTGGGTGTGACCCATGCCTCCCTCATCCCTCTTCTTCTGGGGCTTAGGAGCCTCCAACTCCCTGAAGGTCAACCAACATGCTCTATCCTCTATCCTATTGGCTTTGAACGATTGGGGGCTCGCTTTCGCCCTTCGTCGCCAAGGTGCCTCTGTTGCCCTGCCTTTTCGCTTATCTTTTCGTGTGTTCTTCTCTTTATCGGAGGCCTTCGCGTCCTGCCTCGCCGCCGGATCACTGCTGGCTCGTGATGTCGGGCGATTCCTCAGAGCTGTTAGGGTGGAATCTCTTCAGGCATGCTCGGTTTGCGCCACTCTTCGGGCTCCGTTTTTCTTCCGTAGGCCACCCAGCTCGATCGACGGTCGGGGCTGGCAGGAGGTGAAAGCTACCTGGCAGCGGTCTTTCCAAAAAACGCTTTCTCGTTCTCGTCTATCAAAGGCGAAGCCGGGTGACTGGTGGTGCGCGGGTTGCCTTTCGCTCAACTTTCGCAGGCGTCGTGCTTGCCTCCATTGCGCCTCATTGTTTCAGTCTCGGCGGCACCCAGTGCTCAGGCACTCGTGGGCGGTAGTCCCTCCTCCCTCCATCGGACGAGCCTCTTCGCGAGGTACGCACCGCCCTCGCAAAGCTTCATTCGCACCTTGGGTCCAAATCGGTATCTTGGAAGATCCTTCGTCATCATTTTTGGGATTCAAGATCGGCTCTGTTTGGGTGCCGATGCGTCCGTCAACGGCTGCACCGATGTCTTTCGCAGGGAAGCATTTCAATCTCAACCATCTTTGTCATGTCCGTACATGTGGCTCGCCTGCCATCTTGGGTCGGGACAGTTGCTGCTCTGCTGTGTCGGGCCCGCCTGTCTATTGTGCTGCCTCCGTCTCTGAGGGTCCCGCGTCCGGTGACTTTTGCAGCCAGGGAGTGCTTGCGACATGCTCGGGGGTGCAGGCGGCATGCTCTGGGGTGCCTGTGTTTTATCCGTCCTTCTCTCCTCGGCGTAGATCGGGGATGCAGGTCGCGTGCTCTGGGGTGCCTTCGATTTATTCTCCTTTTTTTGTTCGACGAAGGTACTTTTTCTCTTCTTTCGCTCTTTTTGATGTGCGAAGAGTTGTTAAGGCCAGAAGTGAGGCAAGCAGGCTCTCCCCGATTCATTCATCAAGATCTCGCCTCTCCTTGTCTTGGTGGTCGTGCTGGCCACTCGGTTTTCAAGCCGTACAGAGATCGGTGGATAGCGTGGGGCCCTTTATTGATGTTTCGAGGTCTTCTTGGGTGAGCAGGGATTTTCTTCGTCCGCTGTTGTCATCTTGCTCTCCTTCGGGGGCATTGGGGTTCGGGCCACCGCGGCTCCTTGGCGGTGTTTGTGCACCTGTGTCGGCAGGGGGCTTTTTGCAGCCTCGGGGTGCGAGTCTGCTGGCATCATCATCATCATCTGTTGTATCTTCCATTCTGGACTCGTTGTTCGAAGTGGGGCAGGCTTTCAGGTGGAATGGCAGGTGTGACGAGGCATCTTGGCCTCGATCAGGAAGATGTTGGCTGTCGTGGCTTCCCGGGTGGTCTGAGTATTGGGCTATGTTGTTGCGGATCCTGTTGGTGGATCCTTTATTCGAGCGTGTTCGGGATCGGGGACCGTCAGGTGTCGCCTTGGCGTCTAAGGATACTCTATGCCTCTCAGCAGGTGCATCATCCTATATTTCGTTTGCTTCGACCTATGGGGCATCTGAGCTTGGGCCTTTCTCGCGAAAGAGGTCTCATCTCTCAGAGGACTCTCTCCTTGCTCGGGCCCACAGGTCGTCTTCTTCCGGAGTCCCGATCCGACAGTGTTTTTTCTTCAAGCTGGTTGATGGACTTTCAGTCTTGGTTTCGTCTATCTCCATCGAGTGCATCGTCTATCCGATTCGCCTGGTCTCCATCAGTTTGGTAAGTGCCCCTCTGTTTGTCGGGTATTGCAGGACGTCGTTTGCATTGAACACCTCCTCTTTCATTCGGAAGGGCGACTTCGCAGGCCTAGAGGGCTCCCCAAACTTGGTCTATTCGTCAATTGCGGGTTCGTCATCTAGGAGTGGTCAACTCTCATCCTTTTTGGGTCTGTCTGTGGACGATGCAGCTCGGTGGCTCAAGCTTGTGCTTTCCCAAGCCCAGCTACTCAGCGTCGACTCTGTTATGCGTGAGTCCTTTGCCGCGATCGCAGATCGTTTACCGACCTTGGTCGCGGATGATGGGTGTATCTCGTCCATCATCTCTCCATCTCCTTCGGTCGAGGGGTTATCTCTTCCTGGGTGGGGTGGTCCCCCAATTAGGAGTCGTCGTCGACCTTCGCTATCTCCTTCCGGCGAGTCTGGGGTCTCTCCTAGGCGGTCTGTGAGGATCCGCACTCCTCGGGTATTTCCAGACTTTCAGTTATGAAGATCTTGTGTTGGAATATTCGGGGACTGAATTGCCCCACCAAACATCTTTTCCTAGCGAGTTGGATCCGTCAAGAAAAGCCCGACCTTATTGCAATTTGTGAAACGAAGATGGCAGATATCTCGAGCTCCGTCGTCTCCGAAATCTGGCATGGTGCAGATTTTGTCTTCAAGCCTGCGACTCATTATGCGGGAGGCATCCTCATCCTCGGGAAACATTCTCTAGCCTTTCAACGAGTGGACGAAGGTACGTTTTCCATATCCATCACTCTTCCCTTACCTCCTCAAAATATTCCAGCAGTGGTCACTATGGTGTATGGTCCCCACCGTCAAAGCTGTCGGGAGGAGTTTTGGTTGGACTTAAATCGGGTAATTGCTTCATTCGGGGACCAACATATTATCATGGGAGATTTCAACTGCCTTTTGTCTCCTATCGATTCTAGCATTCCGGTTAATTTCTCGGCTTCTATGAGGGGCTTCCTAAACTTTATTCAGGCGAACCGGTTGTACCACGTTCCCCATGTTGGTGAAGCTTTCTCGTGGTCTAATCGACGATCTACCTCGTGCTTCCGTCTGCTAGACAGGGTACTCGTTTCGTCAGAGCTGCTGAGTTCTATTAATGACATCTCTTGTTGCCTTCTTCCTCCATCTGTCTCAGACCATAGTCAGATTGTTATCAGATGGGGTCAAGGCTTCACCAGCGATAGATCCTTTAGATTTGAGCAATGGTGGCTTAAGGAGGCGGGCTTTGAGTCGTTAGTCATTCAATCTTGGAATAGACCTTGCTTTGCAGTCCGGGCGGCTACAAGATGCATGGTTAAGCTTTTTCGACTATCCCGCGATATCAAATCTTGGCTTATCTCCAATAGAATAAGTAAATTCCAAAATCTGGGGGATTGGGAGCGAGAGCTGGCTTCTATCAATCAGTCTCTCTTGGATATGTCCTATATGAATGCATCAGATATTGAATGTCTCAATGCTAGATCGGCCGAGCTGACTCTTCTAGTGCAATCGTGGCGTCTAAAGGATGAGATTCGTTGGAAGCAACGGTCAAGGGTGACTTGGCTTAAAGCAGGTGACGGGAATACAAGGTTCTTTCATTTTTTAGCGTCTCACAGGCATCGAAGACATGTGATTCACACTCTGTATATCAATGGTGTCTCCTTTTCGGGCGATCAGGTAATCAATGTTGTCTCCAACTATTTTTCTAACATGTATTCCTGCAACCAAGCTGTAGGTGGCAATATGGGTTCAACATATTTTTTGGCCATGGATCGAGCGCTATCCAACTCGATTCAGGGGTTGTTCACCGAAGAAGAAATCGTCTCGGCGGTGCGGGAGTCGTCTGAGTGAAAAGCTCCAGGATTTGATGGGTATCCTGTGGATTTCTTTCGCATATTCTGGCAATGCGTTAAGAGTGACATTCTTAGTGTCTTCGCCGAGTTTCATCGTAATGGCCGATTGCCGGTTCACTCTCACCTAGCAATTGTGTCGCTCATTCCTAAGGAGGAAGCCACATCAGATATCTCGCAATTTAGACCTATATCAGTGTTAGGGAGTTTATATCGCATTATCGCCAAGGTCTTAGCTAACAGGATGCGGTCAATTGCTCCTAGGATTTTTTCGGAGGCACAGTTCGCCTTCATTCCTAACAGAAGACTTCAACATTCCTTCATTCTGGCCACAGAAGTGTTGCACTCTCTCAAGATCAGCGGGGGGGCATTTTTCACTCTGAAGCTTGACTTTCATAAAGCCTACGACTCGGTTCATTGGTCGTTCCTCTTCAACACGTTGGCAAACTTGGGCTTCGGTAGGCGTTTCTCTAGCTGGGTGCATGAGCTGGTAACCAATGCCCAATCACAGTTTCAGATCAATGGGGTCAAAGGAAAACAGTTCAAACTTGGTCGTGGTCTTCGACAAGGATGTCCTCTGTCTCTGTTACTCTTTAACGTTGTCTCTGAAGGCCTGGTGGTTTTGGTTAAGAGGGCAGTGGAGGGTGATCTCATTGAATCTCTCGGTATTCAAGAGTGTCGTAGTCAGATCCTGACCTACGCTGATGACATAATTATCTTCGGAAGGGCCTCCATCCAACAAATGTTAAGATTCAAGCTTGTCCTTCTTTTTTTCCAATCGTTGTCAGGTCTATCCTTGAACTACGAGAAGTGTTGTCTATCCAAGGTCAACGCCCCTCCATCAATGTTGGACATGGGCCAGCAGATATTCGGATGCTCGGTTTCGGATAACTCTTTTTCTTATCTGAGTCTGCCGCTTCAAATCAGTCGTGTATCAACGGCAGCCTGGAGCACCACTATCCAAAGGGTTCAGAAAAAAATATCGGGCTGGCAAGCGTCCTACCTTTCTATCGCGGGTAGACTAACTCTCATCAAGCACGTTCTTTTTGCTATGCCAGAATTTTTTATGTCTATGTTCCTGATGCCTATGGGGGTTAGTAAGAAGATAGCTCAGGTAGTGACACACTTCCTGTGGTCTAGGCGAGGTTCCAAAAACAAGCGTCATCTAATAGGGTGGGACACTCTTCGACTTCCCCCAAATAGGGGGGGGTTGGGAATCAAGGATCCCCGGCTGAGGAGTATGATTCTTGTCGTGAAGCAGAGCTGGCTGGCACAACAACCTGGGTCGCCGTGTGCAAGCGTGCTTCTAACTAAATACGGTGGTGTGGAATCATTGGTGGGGGCTACAAGCGTGCGTCAGCGAACTATGTCTAAGCTTCGGCGGTCATGGATCCAAGCATGGTCTGAAGTTCTGTCACATAATGGCAATGTTGACTCGCAATCTCAATTCTTTGGTCGTAACCTTGCTTTGAATGGATCTTTCCGCTCAAAAGAAGGGTACCTCACTCTCCTTCCGTCGGGGTTCGACCGGTTCCCGACGAACCTGATCTGGGGCAAGGGTCCCACTCCGAGATCATGTTTTCTGGCTTGGCTAATCTTACACGATCGGGTGCAGACTGATAACTTCCTCAAATCCATCGGATATCATCTGCCGAGTAAATGTGTGTTGTGTGAGGCGGCTGAAGAATCTGCCTTTCACCTGTTTTGGGAGTGCTCTGTCTTTCAAAACATCTTTAAGGTGACTTGGAATAAGCCGGGGGTCAGCGTGCGCCAGGAATCGTTCGCCAATGATTTGTTATGGGGTCCTCAACAAGTTCGTCATTGCAACAAATGGCGTATTATTTGGCGAACTTGGCTTCTCTCGTCATGGTGGGCCGTATGGATGACTCGCAACAACGCTATTTTTCGGCATATTCCGGCAGTGTTCAACAAAATGGTGAACCTTATTTTGGCGGACATATACGCCATTCTCCGCATCAACATCCCTGATCTGCAACACCATCTGCCTCCAGGGACCATTCATGATCCAGGATGATGCTAGTCGCCTAACTGTATTTGTTTCTTGTTTCTTTCTTCCTTCTCTCCTTGCATCTCTACTTTTCTTTTTTCCTTTTTTGGGGCTCCTTGGCATGTCTTGGGCCCGTGTTTGGTTACCCGGTAGGTTCAATGTTTGGTTGAACCTGTTTTTGTATCGTAATGTTGATGGTTATAGTTCGTCTCTCTCTCTCTCTCTCTCTCTCTCTATATATATATATATATATATATATATATATATATATATATATATATATATATATATAAAGCATGAACATCAAAGTTACAAAGCTTGTTTTTCATTTATTTCTCACCCCAATACGAACACAAAGAGCTACAGGAACCACAATGCACAAATGTAGAACTCCCACAACAACCAAATCCAGGAACCAGATTCTCCCTACATCGTATCTCATGCCCATGCTTCTCCCCCTCCAACCTTAGTTGAATCTACAATTCCAAACGCACTGGTTTTCTTTCTTGCCTTGCTCAAGTTAAACACAGGATGCATACAAAGCTTCCTCACCCTATTTCTCAAATTCAGTCTATCTAACACGCTTTCAACATCACTATTCATATACCCAACTCTGCAGCCGTTCTCAACGGCAGTCATCTGAGACCTAGGTGATCCCTCAGTAGAACTTGGCTCACGTTCATCGTCAGCTTCGTACTTCTCTTGGAAGCTCCGGAAACTATCCTCTGCATCACTCAGGAATTCATACTCTCCGTTTCTTAATAACATGTCTAAAACAGACCCATCACGAAAACAACCGCTTGTTGGTGCAGCATCGGACCCTGTGTTGGTTATAGCCATTGGCCTCGACGAGTTCTGACGGTCTCTACCACCTGGGGATTCTGGGCAGAAGGAAAACTCTCTTGATTTTGCAGCAGATACCTCTCTTTCCTGGAGAGTTTTCACAATAAGAGTCTTGAGGAAGTTCATCACTTGCACTGCATGGATCAAAGCAGTTAGAGGGTCGGCCATCTGCAAAAGCAATTAATGACATTTGGATCCAGTAAGATACAATAAGAGGAAGCAAACTGTCAAAGAAGCTGTGGATCATTTCGATTACCTGAGTCATATTGGGGGCAAAAACCATGGCAATGTTACGTGCATTCATCTTGTTGTGATGCTCATACTGCACAACATCAGCCATCAGATTGATAGCCCAATCAAGCAGTGCTGCTTCTGTTGGTGGCAGTAGCTGGACCAGTCTGGTGCATTCTGCTTCAGTATTGCAATGCATCACCTGGTCCGGCGTGAGGGAATCCAAAACGCCGTTTGGAAGCTCTCTAAACCAAGCCTGTACAAGCCACAATGTCTTGAGAATTTCCACAAGCCAAGACTAGAGAATAAGAGAATGCAGTACAAGAACCGATACCATGATCAAGATATAACAGCAAGTGAACATCAAGAGCATAAAAAAGGGTGAACAACCTTTGCTCTGCCAAGTCAGTCTTTCTAAGATAACCCAAAAAGTTCAGCTCAGACAAAAACGGAGAAACTAACCAAAGACCATGAACTGTGTGCTTTTATGGTAACACACAGATCTGTACAGAACAATTCCAGCAATAGAAGCCACGTTTCTGATAGAACATTCATGTACTTCTTTTATACTACAAAAAATAAAACATAAAGGAAAACCAAATGAAAAGGGAGAAAACAGAACATATATATATATATATATATATATATATATATATATATATATATATATATATATATATATATATATATATCAAGCCATCGAAGATGACAGAAGGTTCTCATGGATCGCCAACTTTGACATCTCTTGATGGGACAGCCAATAAAAAAAGTCTGCCCAGAGAACAGATGAAGCCCACATACACAAGCCTCATATAGTGTTTGTTCCATCTCCCTTATCAGCTAACCTTCATAAGCTATCCCAAAACAATCACGACCGAAGGACCAATCATGTTATAACAGGAACTGAGTTTGGAGAGAGGCCCTTTTCTTCACATGTATGGAGGCAGAAAACAGTCTAAGCACTTGTAAACACAAGCATTCCAGATCACTGTTGACGTGGGATGCCGATATGCTTGTCTTTATCAAACTAAGTCCAAGAACTCTTGACCACAACAGATCAGCCTAAGAACAATGGATGATGATCATCTCCATAAGCACCAGAAGCAGTTGCTAATATAGCTCAAACTCATTTTGCAATTTTTTTTTCTTTGGTTTATGTGCTAGATGTCACAGATTTTCATGTGAAACTCTAACCGATCGTCTTCTCATGTTCGAGGCATCAGATAAAGCATGCACTCTTTAAAAAACATAATGCAGAATTTGACTAACAAAAGGAAAGGATATAATTAGGCCACCTGCCCCTCCCCCAAAACAAATACAATTTCAGCTACTGCAAAGAGTACCTTTATCAAGCCTGCAAGGCAATGCACATCAACACCATATGGTACAATTCCCCTGTTTAAGTGGTCTCGTACATATTCCTCCTGATCATTCTCTGCATTGATTCTAAAAATGCCTTCCGCCTTCATGTGTGCACACATGCACACACAAAAAGAGAAAAAAAAAACAAAGAACTGGGACACATTAAAACTCATTAAAGACTGAAATATGCAGAAGGGTTAATACAATCAAAAGCATACTTGAAGGCCTCCTTGTGAGTACAAACTCCTTTGCATCATTAGTAGAATTGTTGGAACACTGTTTCCCCTAGCATCATAGGAACATTGCATTGACTCTGCAGAAATTCCAAATACGCTGGCACTGCAAAATGAGAAACAATGTTGTCAGTTATGATGATCAAAGCCTTTTCTACAGGCAAAGTCTAATGCACTAGCTCAAAAAGCAAAAAAAAAAAAAAGGTTTAATTTGCAGAAGCAGGGAAATGGTAGCAGATAAATCTTAAGCAGCAGATATAAATAAAAAAGAGTTGAAATTCCAGGGAACCTAAGTCACACGGACTCGGCTAAAAGGTCGACACACCCCGACACGAGTGCGGACACGGGTGCGGCTTCGGACATTGGGCGGACACGGTCAACTAAGTGTCAATGCACCGGGGCCAAGTCCGTCCACATTTTGGACTCGGTCAACTTTGACCGAGTCTATTTTTGTCCATTTATGATTGTTATATATATATATATATATATATATATATATATATATATATATATATATATACATATATATATATTTATTTTATTGTTATTATTGTTATATATATATATATATATTTTTTTCAACTTTGACCGGTCAACTTATTGCTTTAAAATTTACAATCTTCTATATATATATATATATATATATATATATATAGCCGTGTCCCCGTGTCCAAAATTTTTGAAACTGCTCCGCACCCGTACCCGCACCCATGTGACATAGCAAGGAACTGTAGTTGTAAGAAAAAAGAAAAATGTTGACCTAAACATTATAGCATTGAGAACAACCAACTCATTGCTTGAGGTGAGAACTAAATAAATGAGCAGCCTAGTAAAAGGAAATACCATCAACCATGCTTCCAACTGAGAAAAAAATATCTGCACGACGTACATGGACTACTCTGGTCTGCCGGTAAAAGAGAGATACCAGGTGATTGAATAATCTCATACAATGCTTCAATGCATAGTCAACACAAGTTCTTCGACAAGGATGAGAGTCATTCCAGGACAATTCATTTACACATCCCAGATGTTTCAGCAAAAATCAATTATATGATCTTCACTCTATCAGCTGTAACATGTGCAGTTTTCATTTTTTCTCCAGTGCCCAAAATTGTGAGAATAATGCTTTATATATTCAGGAAACAGACTTATGCTTCCTATACAGAATTTTAGCAGTCTATGTTCCCCATCCATGTATATTTCACAAAGAAGATATAAGGGCAAATGGGATCACAGAAAACTAACTCAAAAGAAATTAAACAAAATGTGCATCTAATGTGCACTAGTATTCAACACACTTATTCCTTTTTGCTTGTTTTATTTGAAATCCATATCCATACACAGAATCTCATAAGCCTTTAGCTTATACTGATGCATACACATAGACATTAACATGCATTTTGACATACAGTGCTTACCATAGAATCATGCCTAATTTCAAATTTGTTATAGTTTATTATAGTTGTGATTTAGACACAAAATTGGCTATAGAAGCACACTTCTGGTGTCATTGGAGAATGCACTCATCTTTCTGGAAAGTGCTTACCATATAGTTGAGACCACGATTCAGGAGAGAGAACATTTTAATACTTTCGTCAAGAAAGGTTGACAAGACCAAAATAAATCATGAATATGAAGCTACATGAAGCCCATTGCATAATGTACAAGATATGGGCAAAGTCCGTATAAATAGACAGCAACAAGAACAAATCATGAAGCCCATTATTATCGAATAACAAATTTTATTTTCGTTCAAAAATTAATGTACCTATGGTAACTGGAATTATTTTCTTGTCTTAATAAATAAGGTAGGCCCCAGAATGATGGTTTTCCATTTCAAGTTTAAATAAAATTTGCAAGTTTCCCTAACTTTGAATTTTTCTTGAAAGAAATCACATCACAATCCATATTCATATGCAGCAAGTCTATTACTGCACAGAGCGACTGAGCAAATGAAGCTGCGATAGATGAGGGAGGAACCATAAAATACCACCCTATAATCGACTATATGTGATGCCAAAACCCCCGTAATGGAGAAAGCGGGACAATGAATAGATCAACACATAAACATCCTACCTACTGGAATACCTCCACAAGGAGGAGGGTGGTGTAAATGGAACGATATCCAGACAACATCCTTCATTGTTGTACTCCACACTTGTCAAGAAAACCAGGGTGTAGTATCCCAACTAATCCCAATCTCCATGATAAACTAGGGAAACCAAACCACTGCTCACAATGCGTCTGCGTGCTGCAGAAACTCCTGTTTCCATGGAAACGCGCAGGAACCCATGCATTCTGCGGGCCCCACCACCGAGGCCGCGCAAATGAGGGCATCAACAGGACCTTCCCAGGTAACGTTTCCTACTGGGGATTCCCTTTTCAGCAGACGAGAGCTGAGAAGCAGGGCTTGCTGCAGAGCCGTCTTCCTCGGGAGGAAGAACGCAATTGGTATCAGAAGAATGGTCGCCGAAGTTAAGAGATAAGGAACACACAGAAAGCCTGAATGGTAAGAAGAGTAAGCCGCAATTTTGCTGTTTTCGCAACAACGGGAGGAAATGGGCAAGCAATTCATGGAGCAAAATACAATAGTAGTAGTCCAAGAGCAATCAACCAACCGGGAAGAGGGCCTGAACAAGCATCGCAAAACAGAGCAAGAGAGCATTTTCCCCATCCCTCTTCCAACCCCTTCTTTTTTCCTGGCGGTTCTGCTTTTGAAGCCCAATTCCCTCCGGAAAAGAGGCGCATACGAGAGACTCAGGACCAAATATCACAAACAATTCATGATTTCCTCACCAGATAGCAGACAATAAGACCTCAAAGCAAACACAACCAAAGATCTCGTAAAAAATTCACGAAAACAGCATCACCAATTCAAGCCAAAAAACGGGTAGAAGTAGAGGAGGAGACCTGGCACTGGGGACCCTCCAAGGGACCTCGGGCACGAACTCCACCGGCAGGCCAAGGAACCCGTTGAACCGGTCGAAGGTAACGTGCGAGACGTGCCGAACGTCCGTCGGCCGGCCGATGTCTAGCGCGCAGGCCTCCTCAGTCTCGACGCTGCAGATCACCACCGACTTCCTGAGCGCGGCCACCAGTATCTCCACAATCGGCCGAACCGCCGGCGACGAAGACGACGACAACGTCTCCTCGCCGAACCCCGGCAGGATGAAGGGCGAGAGAGGGTTGGCGACCTCATCCTCTTCGTCCACGCTCGACTCGAACCGCACGCCTCCTACTGCGCGGGCCTCTGCCATACTGAATGAACCGCAGAGAGAGAGAGAGAGAGAGAGAGAGAGAGAGAACAAGGGTGGTGCCCACCACCGTCTGCTGCTGCTGCTGCTGCTTATTTGCTTCTTTTCTTTCCTTTTTTTAAAATGAGTCCTACAGTTCCTTCGTCTCCACCTTTACGCTGCCCCTCCGGACATTCACATGGACAAACTGGCATCCCTCTATATAACTTAGCCATCACATCACAAACCTTTCTCATTCAATGTCACGTTTTGGCTTCAATGCTTGGCTGGTCCCTTCAAAGGCAGGGTTACCCACCACCCATGCTACAACCTCTGGGCTTAATAAAAAAGTAAATGTTAAAAATAATGAAAAGCAATTCAATATTAAGGAAGCTTATTATTTTCATATAGGGAGAAGCAATTGTTTCATTTTGTTACTCATAAAGCTTGGAAGCATGAAATAAGATTTATAGTTACATGCTTATGGAGCAAACTTTCTGCAATTTTGAGAAGCTTCTGATAACTATATATGCTCTAGCTTTTATTGTACTAGCAGGGTAGAATATGAAATTTCGTGTACTAAAAAAAACAATTACTTATTTCAAATAAGCGACTAGAAAAAATGCTATTCCATTCTTACTACTTAGTTGAGTTGAGCATAAATGAAATTTTTTGGAAATTCATCTTTTATATAAAAGTATCTGTTTTAGGGTTCATAATATCAACACTGGGCCAGATCCCGAACTTAGTGAGACAACCAAACTGGACAAATTCATGAACTTGGTCGCTTTCTTACATTTTTCAAACAGGAAAATGATGCTGACTTAACAACTGAATTAGGGATGGCAGTAGACCGGGGCGGAGGGCAGGAGACAAGGTCTCCAGCCCCACCCCATCTCAAAATCGGAACCTTCATCCCCGCCTCCAACCCGCATGGGGATAGATTTTAACCTCCACCCCCGCCTCCATGTCCTCCATCCCCGGTCCAAACGGAGGCGAGGCAGGGCGGGGCCTCATTTTCCCTCAGTCTATTGTCATCTCTTAAAAGGGTCAGGGATGGGGCGGGGCGGAGCAAGACGGGGATGGGGCGGGTTGGGGGAAAGCGTAAGTCCATCACTGCACGGGGATGGATTTTAACATTTTTAACCTTCATCCCCGCATCCATCCCCTTTTCATGCCCTTCATCCCCGGTCCAAACCGGGGCGGGGGCCGGTTTTCCCCAAGTCCACTGCCATCCCTAAACTGAACCCGTGCTTAGAGATGATATGGAAATGATTCAGTGTACCATCCAACTCCATATTTTCATGCACAGCAGTTCCCTCAGGTACAAGCTCTCGAAGGGATAGCAAAAAAACAGTGATGCATTTGGTTGCATGTCAAAACAGAGTAGTCGGTTCTGACCCACCAACCAGCTCTTCCTCTTCGCCTTGACGCGAGTCTTCAACTGCACCGACCTACCACCAACCAAACCACCAGGCTGGGCTCTCTTGCTTCAATGACCACAACACCCTTACATTGACCGGTCAAAGGACTGTAAATTCATGGAGTTGTAAATTTTTTTGGTGGTAGAAGTTTTTTATATTAAATTGGATGCTTTGTGGCCATGTTAAGCGTGTGGTTGTAATTCGCTTTGTTATAGACAGGGAACACTAAGGGCAGCACTAGAGATCAGTACGTGTGGGAAACAAGACGATCAGCTCGCAATTCGGCTCGACTCAGCTCGGAAGTTCATTTCTGTGAGCCAAGCTATCAGCTAACTCATTTAGGTAAGTGAGCTGAGTACCAACATGGTGTTTCTCTCTCAAAAAAAAAAAAAATTGGTGCTCTCGGCTCGGCTCGGCTCGGCTCGGCTCGGCTCTTATAGGTTTTTTTACATATATATATATATATATATATATATATATATATATATATATATATATATATATATATATATATATATATATATATATATATATATATATATATATATATATATATATATATATATATATATATATACTTAATTTGCTTTATATTGTATATATTATACATAACATGCATGTATTCTACGTGTATTGTGTTATATATTTTGTATATTATTAAGCACTAGAAACACTTAAAAAAAACAATTTTTTTTAGGAAAAGAGACAGCTCGTGATCGGCTCATAAAGCTTGGCCCAACTACCACAACAAATGGAGATAGTGCAGGTTGACGTCGGGATCCACTGCCAAGTGGCAATTGATGAGAAAAGGTTTGACCGTTGGATTAGTTATGACTAGAGCCACTAGAACAAGAAGTGGGTGAGACAAAAAACAAAATGTTTTTTTGCATGACCTTTTGTTTTTTGTCTGTCACCCAACTTGATGGCGGGGAACCGCGTGAAGAGTGACATTATAGGGTCCGGTGATAAATAGGAAGGCTCGAGTCCAGACTCAAAGGTTTGATTTATACATGGACCCGAGTATAATTTGTGAAATTTTATACTAGATCGGGACCGACCCGAGTTCCGATTAAGACCCACAATTTTTCAATATAAAAATGATAAAAAATATACTTTTTATCGAATATGGTCTGGGTTTGGTTCACGTAGTTCTTATCGGATTCGGGTATGGTTTTTTTATAATAGACTCGGTTAGACCTGGGTTCAGACCTGATACTATACCCAAAAATCTAATCCAAGTCTGAATCCACCTGGGTTTGAACTAAACCCTGTTGACACCCCTAACCACCAGCCGTACCCATATGATTGCACAAATATTTATGCATTAACCACCTAATCACCCTCTATCCTGGAGACAGGGCCTGTCAGTTGTGGAACCCAAGGTCAGGCCTGATGGAGAATGATCAGGCGCTTACTGCACAAATTTAGTGTCATGTGTTTGCATCCGATCCCGTCTCGGTCCCAAAGCCCAAAAAATGTCTAAAAAAAGAGTGGTGTCACATGTACTTTGTGCAATGTGATTGCACTTGATCCAGCCTCCCATTAAAAGGCCATTTTTTCACTTAATCATCAAAACGTGCCTTGGCTCGTGCGATGCAATCTCTCTCTCTCTCTCTCTTTTCATATATATATATATATATATATATATATATATATATATATATATATATATATATATATATATATATATATATATATATATATATATATATATATTAGCCCTTAACAGTAGATGAGCAAATCTTCTACTTTTAACGGACACATCCGCCGCTGATCGTGCATGGATCAGAGACATAATTTTTTTATAAAAAAACTTTTAGCAGCAGTTGTGACCGTGCTAAAAGCCCATTTTCTGCCAAGAGAATTAGCTGTGGTTGTTACCACTGCGAATTCTTTGTTTTTGCTCATCGTTCAATGATTCACTTGTTAGTCATTACGACTTTTCTGCCGCTAAAGATGTGGGTGAAAAAAGACCTTTAGTCGTGATCGCTGCTAAAGGTCATTTTTATTATTAAAGTGTGTGCACCGCTGATCGCGTGCATCCGAATAATGTCAAACAAAAACTTGTTCGATGTTACTCTGTCCATTATATATATATATATATATATATATATATATATATATATATATATATATATATATATATATATATATATATATATATATATATAGTTACCTACCACTCACCTGCCTAACTGTTAGTGGATGCACGGTGTATAGAAGTGCCGCTAAAGACTCTAGGACTTTTGTCGGTGCTTTCCACTTACTGCTACCTTTAGCCGCGCTTTCGTGCACCCTCTAAAGGGTATTTTAACCCTTTTGTGTGTGTGCGCGCACATCCCCTTATGGTTAGCAAAAAAAAGTGTTAAGTAGTTACCATTATATATATATATATATATATATATATATATATATATATATATATATATATAATGCAAAAGTATAGATATTTTATTATAAAATTTTAGTACAATGTAAATCATTGTTTTTTTTTACCTCTTGAAAATAAGCATAAAGATTCATATTCTTTATTGAGTAAACAATGATAAACACACCAATATATTGAATATCAAACACCTAAAACTATGATTTTTGAAGGGTCCTAATGGTGTTGTAATTAATGAAAAAGAGGGCAATATAACTCTCTCTCTCTCTCTCTCTCTATATATATATATATATATATATATAAAATCTATTATAGTTACAATTTAGTTAAAATCTCAAAATGCAAGTTGTTTTGACTGAAACTATCTTAACAGAAAAACAGGTATTGGGGGACTTTTTAAGGGGGAGGCAGTACACTGGGTTCCCCTTTTTTAATATCATGCACTTCCCTTTTAATGAGAGGAGAGGAAAGGAGGAAGCTCTACCCCTATAGTTGGGCAGAACACCTTATAAGATGTTCTACTCCAAATCTGATCACCCTCACAAATGTGTTCAACATGGCAGACTTAGTGAGAATTGATTCTTGGATAATGTTTTTTTTGGATAAAAAGATATGCTTTTTTAATAAGACAAAATCTGTGCATTTACATCTATTGATTTTTGCATCGCCAAAAAAACTTGTATACAAGTCAGATTTTTGTGATTAGAAAACAATTCCTAATAAAAAACAACATATGGATCACATCTATGGGGTTCTTTGGACAATAAAATAAAAATTAAAAAATAATAGCCTTTTCTAAATTGTTTGTACATACAAACAATTGTGGCAAACTTTAACTCATATATATATATATATATATATATATATATATATATATATATATATATATATATATATATTATATGGTAGTTCTGTACCATGATACCTTTGGTGGTTCATTTTCTTGTTTGTATGAATCTAGCCAAGTAAATCTAACCATGCAAAGGTTTTTAGCATAGTTTCGTTAATATCTTAGAAAGTTGTCATGTCAAATACACCATAAGATTCATTTTTGAGATGGTGAAAAATTAACGACTCACAATTCATAAAAACAAAGATGGTTTAAAAATGGCATAAAACATCTTATTTGAGTCAACTTTAACACATCAACATAGTAAATAGGTCAAGCTAAATGTCATTCAAAGTTTAGAATGAGTGTGTACCACCGTAGAAGCAAACACATACACACACACATATATATATATATATATATATATATATATATATATATATATATATATATATATATATATATATATATATATATATATATATATATATATATATATATATATATATATATATATATATATATTTGTTACAATTGATGGTACCTAGCTATAATCTATTGATGGCCAAAATCCAGCATGTTTTTCTAGTGATGCAAAAATCCGTAGTCATAAATGTCAACTTTCCTGACTCAAAAGAAACATGTTTTTTAGTGGAAGAAACATAATCCAAGGTAGATTTTCTCTAAATTGACCATGTTGAAGACATCTATGAAGTTAGTTTGAATCAGAACGACATGCACCCAACTAGATTGTAGGTATAACCCACTGTAATATATAGAGAAGGGGTAGCTGCCTACCCCCCAACAAGCGAACACACCTGTATGTCGCCCACATTTTTTTTGTAAAAAAAAAGAAAAAGAGTTTTTAGGTTGCACCTGCAACTAAAGACCAACGACAATAGTCTGTCCGACGTCCATTGCATGCGTGCCCATTACGGTTCTTCCAATTGGGGGGGTTGGGCAGCTACCCCTTATTACCACTTCTGGTGTACATCTCTCTCTCTCTCTCTCTCTCTCTCTCTCTCTCTCTCTCTCTCTATATATATATATATATATATATATATATATATATATATATATATATATATATATATATATATATATATATATATATATATATATATATATAAATAATGAAGGTATAAAATTATTGAGTAGAAACCACCTTTTCATATATATTAAATAATGCGACTATGACAGGCAAGTGGGTTTTTCAAGATCTTTAAAAGCCAATGGTTCACAAAACAACAAACAAACAACAACTAGGCCTTCATCCCAAAACAAAAGCCAATGGTCCACAATTACTAAAATTCGATGCGTCAGAACATCATGTTTTTACATCAGAAAAACATAATCCACCATCTTTAGGATAAAATTTGCACCTATGATATCCAACTTGATAGCTTTATAACTTCATCAGTATACTCTCTCTCTCTCTCTCTCTCTCTCTCTCTCTCTCTCTCTCTCTCTCTATATATATATATATATATATATATATATATATATATAGTACAATTGATTGGGCCTACAATCCTATTGGGATCTTGTGATATAAGTTATTTTTTTATGCATTTTTACAATAGATCCTTTGGATTCTATTTTACAACCATCGACTTTTACAATGCTAGAAAAACCTACACATAGGTTGATATGCGCAAGTAACAAAATTTCCAGTTGAGCAAGTAGGGCTTCGTTGCTCTGATAACACCTTAATAGGCTGTGGTGCCCTTTTTATACCAAGAACACCACAGGCTCTCGAAAATGTTTGTTTCCACCATGAAATGTTGTCCAAAACCAGATAGGGGCTAGAAATGATGTTGAACACAGCATTATTGAGGGCATTTTAAGGCTTGTGTAACCTCGTTATTCCATTGGAACATATCATTTTTGAGAGAAGTGAAGAGGATCCTGAGCATTTTTAACAAACATTAGGTATTTCAGGGGCGTAGCCAGGATTCATGTGAGAGAGGGGGGGGGGGGGCAAACTGGGGTGTAGCAAAAAAAAAATTATTTGCGCGATAGTCGGGGGTTCGGGGCTGCCCCCCGAAATCTTTTTTTTGCGATAAAATAAAAAATGGCTACAATTATTAATAAAAATCTATTTCATATGGACAAATCAAACTATTTTCTGCAGTCAGGGCTGGGCTAGGACTGGGCTTTTAAAAAAAAAAAATAACTGTTTCGGGAGGCAGGAACCCCCCCCTTAGCTACGCCTTTGGTAGTACCCCCACAAATCCCAAAAACTCGTGCATCCCCCTCATCACCCATAGTCAGAATCCTCTTGGGGTGTATCCTTTTTGAGATGATTGATGTGGCCTAAGAAGCAAATTTATTGTTGGCTGAATTTGTACTTTTATTTGTACACAAATTAATGTCGTGAACTGAAAACTTATGATCGAAAAGTGCCTCAAATGCTCATGCCACATGTGGCTGTACATCATATCAAAAAATACTAAAAATAAAAGTGATAAAGGTACATTCTACGCTTTGGAATGCGGTGGGAAGTACAAAAGGATGATAATATATCAGATTCCAACAAGACTAAGGTTTTACATGGTTGGTCACCGTAAAGTTTGTTGGAAGGTGTGTTTAATATAGTGGGTCAAGCAAGGCAACTTAGCTTTTTAACGAGGTACTAACCAGGTAGGCTCGAAGGCGCGGGTTATCTTTCAATCGATAGTTGTCTTAGGATCAACTCTTTTATGCAATGGCTATACTCTCAAGATATAATCAAGCTTTTGCCTACTCGCGAAAAATCGATTCATGCCCTGCCTTGGTGAGACTGATAACTTTAATACAAACTACCTTAAACAACTATCTTGACTAAGTTGGGATGGTCCATACTAGAAATGGCTATGGATCCTAAGTTCAGACATATGTATGAATCTTGTATATAAGTGAGTATGGATCCGAACTGTAAGCGCGTATGGATCTAAACTGCAATCAGATTTGAATCTTAGGTATAGATCCGAACTGCAATAAAAAGAAACCATGAAAAAGGAGAGAGAGAGAGTGATAAGGGATGAAAAGAATGGGGCATCACCACAACAAAGTCGTGGATTAGCGACGACCACATTCCGTCGCTAACAGGCTTAGCGATGGATTAGCGACGACTAGGCGACGGTATGCTTATGTCGCGAATTTTTTGACACTAACTGGCGACGGAATAAATTTGTCGTCAGGTCCGTCACTAATTGCGACAGAATAACGAACGATGTATTCCGTCGCCAATCCGCCGGTACTAAACGGCGACCTTGGCTTGGCGAAGGATTTATGTTCGTCGTTAAGCCGTCGCTATATTTAAATGCATAGCGACGGATGGTTCCGTCGCTAAGCCGTCGCTATATTTAAATGCATAGCGACGGATGGTTCCGTCGCAAACACGAAAAAAAATAAAAAATTTTATTTGAAAATTAAATACCGAGAACGGTACAATTTATATTTCCTGTAAATAAAAAATAAACCACACAAAAAAATCCATATAAAAGGAATCTACAACAATTAATCGTTTCACCTTAAAATTAACAAGTTCAATTAACTACAATTCAATAATTACATTTAAGAAACAAAAAAAAATAGAACTCCAACACAGTTCTCTAATCATCGCCAAGATTTTGTGTGTCTTCTTCTTCATTGCCTTTATCTGTCCCTTTAGCTCCGCTACGCTGATTATCGCTAGCAGCCTACACAAGAAAAGAACAGTCAGTATTGATAAACAAAATATAATGAAATAAATTACACACTATATCTGATTCTATCATGTGTTCTAAGGCAATAAAAAAACTTTATATGTGATTCTATCATGCTCATATGTGCTCTAAGGCAGGCAAAAAACTATATATGTGATTCGATCATGCTCATATGTGTGCTAAGGCAGTCAAAAAATTGAATATGTGATTATAGCATGCTCACATGTGTTCTAAGGCAAACAGAAAAACTTTATGTGTGATTCTATCATGCTCATATGTGCTCTAAGGCAGGCAAAGCAAAAAACTTTATATGTGAATATATCATGAATGATATATGTTCTAAGGCAGTAAAAAAATTCTATATGTGATTTTGACATGCTCATATGTGTTCTAAGGCAGTAAAAAAATTCTATATGTGATTTTGGCATGCTCATATGTGTTCTCAGGCAGTCAAAAAACTGAATATGTGATTATAACATGCTCATATGTGTTCTCAGGCAGTCAAAAAACTGAATATATGATTATAGCATGCTCATATGTGTTCTAAGGCAGTCAAAAAAACTTTATATATGATTCTATCATGCTCATATGTGCTCTAAGGCAGGAAAAAAACTTTATATATGATTATAGCATGTTCATATGTGTTCTAAGGTAGGCAAAAAACTCTATATGTGATTCTATCATGCTCATATGTGCTCTAAGGCAGTCAAAAAAACTTTATATATGATTCTATCATGCTCATATGTGCTCTAAGGAAGGCAAAAAACTTTATATGTGATTATAGCATGCTCATATGTGCTCTAAGGCAGGCAAAAAACTCTATATGTGATTCTATCATGCTCATATGTGCTCTAAGGCAGGCAAATAGTTATATATGTGATTCGATTATGCTCATATGTGTTCTAAGGCAGACAGACAAAAAACTGAATATGTGATTATACCTGAGAGGGACCTGCAATCGAAGATCCCCTGTTCAGCACAAGATTGTTGATCTCATCTCGGAGAAAGGGGGCGACGGTGTCATAGAAGTAGTCATTCATTGTGTCCTTAATGATCTGGCGTACATCATCACCGGAAAGAATATGCTACTGCTTGGAGCTTATGTCGACGGAAGAAGTCTGTGAGTCGTAACTGGAAGAAGCAATAATTGGTGAAGTGTTCAGATTACTCCCAAACCCGAACATGCGACCTTTTTTGGGTTCATCTGTTGCAGTCACCCATGCTGCAGGATCAAATGATGAATGCTGAGTAGCGTCATTGCCATATCGCTCTACCATATGTTGCTCATATGCCTCCTACAAAATAATGTTTAAAGTATACATTAATAATTAATGATAAAATTATGATAACTTGCATATTGCAATGATTATTAATAGAATAAATACATACCGTTGTTGTTCTCGCCTTCTTTGATACGAAGACTCTTGTGGTCTTCCGTTTATGTGTTTCAACAAACACATCCTTATATGGTACAGTGCCTCCTTTTTCTGCTTTCTGCGAAGTTAAAGGACAAAAGATTTAGTTCACAAGTTTGCAACAATACTTATAAAATTAATATGATATATTGATGAGTTACTATTTTCTTCAGGTGGCTCCCAAATGTCTTAGATCCACCTGTGTGTAGATGGGCTTCGGGCATTTTCGCTTGATTTTATGCAGCCTTCGCAGAGCGATTTCGAAATGCATCTCCTGCCCACTTATCGCATATTTCATCCCAATAATCTCTCTTGATAGTAATAGGGCCATGGCCCTTCCACTGTAGTGGATCATCTATTACGCCAGATGTTTTTTTTGCTGCAGTCTTCATATTGTGCAGCATGTCTGCAAATCGATTGGCAGCCACCTTCTGCCACACCTTCATTGCATCATTTTCTTCCACTGTAGTTGCGAAGCGATTCGAAGCCTACAAATATTTTCAGAAAGTTAGTAGACATTACTTAAATAAATTAAATATGAAACACATTAACTATGAGAAACAACTGTATACCATGAATGAGGACCATAATCTGTCTAACACCACCTTTGGGTACTCTTTTCATTAAGCCACCGGTCCTGGTAGATGTTGAAGAAGTGAATTCCTAATCTCTCGTACTACTTTTTGTGGCTCAAACCCCGTGCTGCACATGAATTGGTACACAGTAAATATCAATATAAAATATTTATAAGATATTCAATAATTGAAAACAAAATACTTACGGTCGATTATCGATATACACTATTCAGATGAGTCTTCTTGTGCCAGACTAAGAAGACACTGATTCCTGTGTTGGCTCATGACTTGTGTGATCAACTGGTGTAGGTGAGTCGTGTACAGGCGAAACATCATCTGTAAAAAAATACATTAGACTTTCTCAGAATACGCATTTGAACTAATCAAGCATCCAATTAGTTAAATGATATACCTATCACAGGAGCCCGTGAAGATGAAGGCTGGGCCTGGCTACTACTGGATGAGCGACCATTGTAACCTCCACGAACCATATTCTAACAAATAACATATGTCATACAATACATTAAAATAATTCAAATCAAGTATTACAATACATTCAAGTCATTCGCATCAAGTATTACAATAATTCAAATCATTCGCATCAAGTATTGCAATACATTCAAATGATTCACATCAAGTATTACAATATATTCAAATCATTCATATCAGGTACTGCAATGCATTCAAGTCATTCACATCAAACATTGCAATGCATTCAAATCATTCGCATCAAGTATTACAATGCATTCAAATAATTCAAATCATTCACATCAAGTATTGCAATAATTCAAATCATTCGTTGCATAAATTACAATACATTCAAATAATTCAAATCATTCACATCAAGTATTGCAATGCATTCGAATCATTTGAATCATTCGTATCAAGTATTACAATACATTCAAATAATTCAAATCATTCACATCAATATATGATGTCATACAATAACAAGAAATTTGATGCATGCATTGATAACTTAATATTTTCATGTGCAAACTATTAATGACACGATACAATCATTTGAAGCATGCTTTCAATATACAATTTCACATGGAAGTCATAATCAAATTGAAAGTAACTACATGCAAGCATGGATACAATTACATCAAACATTGAAATACATCGTAATCATTCATATCAAACAAATGGCAAACATGTACCTGCAGCAAACACACTTCAATATCTCACTAACTACTATCATACCTAGCATGGACTCCGTACTCCAAAAATAAGAACACTTTCATATTCATACATTAAAATCATGCTCAGCATGATCTCCGAACTCCAATAAAGCAACCCTAAATATCAACAACTAAGAGAGTGTGTGAACAATAAAGTGTTACATCTAATAAATTAAATAACATGTGATACGCTTGCATCACTTACTCACCACGGGTATTTACCCGATTTGCATTGTTTTTTTCACTTACTTACCACAGGTGGCTAAGCACGAGCTGGTTCCGTTGAAAAATCTGCACAAAAAACATTGTTTTAAAATGAAGTCACAAAAAAAGAGGTTGTTCCGGCAAGAGGTTGACTCCCCTGTTGTTCCGGCAGAGGGTCGACCCCCAGCCTTTCCGCCAGTGAGTCGGCCCCCTGCCTGTTCCGGCAGGGGGTGCCGGAAAGGCAGGGGTTAACCCCCTGCCGGGGTCAACCCCCTGCCGGAACAGGCAGGGGGTTGCGTTTTCCGGTGGGGTCGACCCCCTGTCGTTTCCGGCAGGGGGTTAACCCTCTGCCGAAACAGCAGGGGGTTAACCCCCTGCTAGAAACGGCAGGGGGTTAACCCCCGCGTTTTCCGGCAGGGAGGGGGGGTGCCTTCTTTTACCTGTCTCCCGCGAACGGTGGGAACCGACGAACGGTGGGAACCGGCGAACGGTGGGACCGGCGAACGACGGGAGTGGGACCGGTGAACGACGAACGACGGGAGCAGCGAAAGAAGAAAAAGAAAAGCTGTCTGGGATTAGGGTTATTCAAAAATTAGCGACGGATTCATTCTGTCGCTAAGTCAACGTAAATCAATTTTACGGAACGAACGACGGACTATATTCTGTCGCCATATTCGTCGCTAAGTAGCGACGGACTAGATTCGGTCGCCAACTTCGTCGCCAAATGGTGCGACCATACCGACAAATTATTACGTCACAAATTTTGTCGCTAAGTAGCGACGGACTGGGCGACAGACTATATTCCATCGCTATTTTCGTAAACTTTATTAATTATAGCGATGGATGCTTGTCGCTCGTTAATCCGTTGCTAACTAGAGACGGAAAGATTCTGTCGCTAACAACGTATTTTCTTGTAGTGCATAGATAGGGTTTATATAGGCCCTAGTGTAATGTCTTGCCTGAATCCAGGAGATTTTTTTTTTTTTGAAACACAGTAGCGGACTTTTTCAAACCAATTCAAAACCATTCTCAAACTCAGGTGTGACACAGAGTTAGAATCAAACCATTAAAATTCAATTGTCACAAAATGATTTTATTTATATCATAAATAAAATTTTAGAGTTTATACATAAAACACTAAAAAATAGACAAAAAGGTATTGTCCAGTCCAACACAACTATCCAGTCTAACACAATTGTCCCTGTGTCCCTTGACATTCATCCGCTGAAAAGAGAGAAAAAATAGAGTGTGAGACACATCATGTCTCAGCATAATTTTGTAAACTCTTACTAGGTCTCAATAAGAAAATCATTCACGCACACTCACATTTGTATATCAAACATACAATACACGCATTCATTTATATATACTTAAGTATATAATCTTACGCAAACATCTATGTGTAAATAAAGCATACAACTTATGCATATCTTTATGTGTAAGTACCTATAATTCAAACATATATATATATATATATATATATATATATA
This sequence comes from Nuphar pumila, assembly GCF_984573655.1. Lineage (NCBI taxonomy): Eukaryota > Viridiplantae > Streptophyta > Magnoliopsida > Nymphaeales > Nymphaeaceae > Nuphar > Nuphar pumila. The sequence continues at coordinate 8,519,193 of NC_143257.1, forward strand.
TATATATATATATATATATATATATATATATATATATATATATATATATATGTATGTATGTATTTGCACATACAATTATACGTGTAGGTCATTTGAACGTAAACTTATACTCGCATACTAATTCATGCAAACATTTAAGCATTTATCTCATTTAAGCATGCAATCATAAATACATATTTCATGCATACATCAAATTAAATACACTAGCATACTCATAAATAGTTTAAATGTATACAAGTATGTAGTCATGACATGACTTACCTCATGCATGAGTAGTTTTGCTTTCTTTTAATTAACTTTCTTTTGTAATTCATGCAATGCTTGCAAACATCAAACTAAAATTTCATCATTTTACCCCGGGGTACCACATTCAGTCAACTATAGGTACTCAAGTCTCTGTGGGGTCTTCATTCACACAATTTGTATTTTTTACATTTTAATTTTTAAGAGAATAATAGACTAGCACTAGAGTCTGGGACACGTCATTTTGTCGACTCTCAGGCTAAAACATCTTAGGCATACTACTATAGGCATATAATTGTAGCTCAAACTCCACCACGTGTATCAAAATGCAAAGTCCCCTTAAACCACCGTAATAGGAGAAGGATTCATATTTAACCCGACAGGATTATTAAAGTCTATGTTCGACGAGTCTATAATTCTCACAAGGTTGGTGCAAATGCATGTTCACATTTGACCTACTTGCTCGACCTCAATAGTATAAGCCAATGTCATACCAACTTTCAGTGTGACACATATAATACAACTTTCTTAATTTTTGAAAACTTTTTCTCAATGCATATCATTTCATAAAGTAAACGAACATGCTAGGCAATATTCCATCAATAATTACACTTGAGTCATAATCATGCATAATTTCTGCATTTTATTCATACTATTCTATGCATGATCCATCAAAAAATTGTATTAAAAACTCATTCTTATCAGTGTTTTTGAGAAACTGCTTTGAAATTGAAAAAACAGAAAATCGCATATTTCAAACTCTTACCAGCATTTTTTTTAGTCTTTTTCTTAGTTTAGAACTTTTTAATTTATAGTCTAATTAGTTTAGGAGCTTTCAAATAATATTTTATTTAGATGTGTCCTTGTTATGAAATACATTTTTTTTAGTGTGTTTTACAATTTCTGAAAATTAATTAAGATTTTTAGAAAACACATTTTTGACCTAATGTTTTTAGTATAAAAACTCAATTTTCAGCCATAGGGGGGCGTATCCCTCTTGAGAAAAATATGTGGTGCTTCCTTCCTCCCTCTCTTCTCTTCCTCCTCATTATTTTCAATTGATTTTCCCTATTCTCTTCCTCTTTCTTCCCCGTTCTCATCTTGCTTCTAATATCTTCTAACATCGGTTCTTCTTGTCCCCATCCTCGGAGCTACGTGTAGCCCGGAGGAAAGACCACTTCTTCTCAACTCCTCTATCGGAGCCAAATCGCGAGGTTTGTGTCTTTTTCCCTATCTTCGTAGTTAGTTTAGAGTTATTGCATGCATCACACTTTATTTTCAATGTTATGGTTCTCCTTAGCATAGTTTGATTTCATTAGTAATTTTTACATATTAGATAATTATTTTTCGTTGTATCATATGGTACTTTTCGCTTTACTTTAGTTAATTTTTGTAGAAAACGCAGTGTTGTGGATTCACATTAAATTTTTTTGGGGCCATAGAACTGATCGACATGATCTACAATCACGTGATCTACATGATTTGCAGACCATGCGATCTTCAACAAGAAGTGTTTATGTATGATCAATTGACTTGCATTTTCTGTTTTTATCAAGAATAGATCTGAGTGTTGCAATCGGATTAAGTGAACAACGGCTGTTCCACATGACTTTTGAAATCACACAATACACCGTGTTTGCAAGCTTATATTTTTTATATAAATCTAATCTTCGAAGCCCCAATCCGACCTGCAACAATTCAAAATAAAGAGATACTAGAATACGCAAGTGGGTCCCGATGGTTAAATCTAGTATCAATACCACTAAGATACATTAAGCAAAAGGTCGTACATTCTATTAAAATATATGTCTCATCAATGGAAGCATTCACTTGTGCTTTGTTCCTCACAATTCGCTTTAATCTACCAAAAAATCTCGATCAAATACGTCCAATGATATTTTATGGGTCTAGCAAGTTCGGCCTCACGTGATAGATGAATGGTTAGGTGTAAAATGATGGTAAAAAATATGGGTGAAAATATCTTCTCCAAAGTGTATAAAATTACTGAAATATTTTCCTTTATCCTAGTTAAAGCATCTCTTCTCAATGTCCTTGCACACAACCATCTGAACATATCACTCATACAAATTAGAGACATGTCGATTGTCTTCCTTAGATATCCATGAATTGTAATACAATGCAAGCGCTAGAAGAAGACATGGCTATCATGACTCTTCATTCCAAAAAATGTAGCATTATTTATGCGTACGCATCGCCCAATGTTAGATGTATAGCCATCAAAAAATTGCGCATCCTTCAACCAATCAAGAAACTTCTTCTTATGCATGATCAAAAATATGTATTGTGCATGTGGTTTCTTCAGTGTTGCATAGTTTCTGTCTAAGTGTAGGTCATGACATATCTTTCTGAGTCTTAAATCTTTTCATGCATTTTCGTTGACCTTTATTTTTCCTTTCACATCGAGTAGTGTATATAAGATATTGTCACATATGTTTTTCTCAACATGCATCACATCTAAGTTATGTCACTACAAGAAATCTGTGGATTAGCGACGATCGTAATCCATCGCAAAGCTGTTGCTGAACAGGTTAGCGATGGATTAGAGACGGATAACTTTCATCGCAATTTCCTAGTCACTAATTAGAGACAGAAAAATATGTCGCTAATTTGCGATGAATTAGCAAATGCCATGATTCATCGCAAGGCCGTCGTTAATCTGCAGAGATTTGGTTTTGTGACAGATACACATCTGTCACTAATTATGTCACTATTATAGCGACAGAATTGCGATGGATTACAATCTGTCACAAAACATCGACCGATTTAGTTTTTCGACGAATAATTATATGTCCCTAATCCATCGCTAAATTGGAGGCCGATACTAATTAGAGATGGATAATATCCATCGCAAAAATATAAAAAAAATAAAAAAATTATTTAAAATATAAATATCGAGAAAAATTTTCTCGTTATACAATTTATATATCCTGTGTATAAAAAATAAAGTACACATAAAAAATACATATACAAAGCAACTGAAACAAATTTAACACAAGATACAAGGTGAAAAAATTTATCGATCCACTATAATCCTCGTCAAGTTCTAATTATTTACAAGTGAACATTTACAAAGAGTTTCTTTTGAAACAACAAAAAGATGCAACAAATTCAACACATGAATCTAATCATCATCAAGATTCTGAGCATCATCTTCTTCATTGTCTCGATCTGCCCCTTCATCCATGCCTCCATCAGCTCCTCTACGCTGATTATCTTCAGCATTCTACAAGAGAAAAGAAAGGTTAGTATTGAGAAGCAAAATATAATGAAATAAATTATATGCAATGCACCTAATCTAAGGTAATCAAAGTAACATGAATGAATTACACATAGACTAGCTAGCAATAGAGTGAAGGACATTAACAGAATTTAGATATGTGTTCTAAGGCTGACAAAAAAAAATTTATAGTGATTCAATCATGCAGATATGTGTTCTAAGGTTGTCAAAAAAATATCATAGTTATTCAAGCATGCATATATGTGTTATAAGACTATCAAATAAATGTCTTCTATATCACAATCATGCTTATATGTGTTCTAATGTTGTCAAAAAACTCTCATAGTGATTCAATTATGCATATATGTGTTCTAAAGTTGTCAAAAAACTTTCATAGTGATTCAAGCATGCATATATGTGTTCTAAGGCAGTCAAACAATTTCATAGCGATGAAATCATGCTTATATGTGTTCTAAGGTTGTCAAAAAACTTTCATAGTGATTCAATCATGCATATATATATATATATGTGTGTGTGTGTGTGTGTGTGTTCTAAGGTTGTCAAAAAACTTTCATAGTGATTCAATCATGCATACATGTGTTATAAGGCAGTCAAAAAACTTTCATAGTGATGGAATCATGCTTATATGTGTTCTAATGTTGTCAAAAACTTTTATAGCGATTCAATCATGCATATATGTGTTATAAGGCAGTCAAAAACTTTCATAGTGATGAAATCATGCTTATATGTGTTCTAATATTGTAAAAAAACTCTCATAGTTCTTCAATCAAGCGTATATGTGTTCTAAGTTTGTCAAAAAACTCTCATAGTGATTCAAACATGCATATTTGTGTTCTAAGGTTGTCAAAAACTTTCATAGTGATGAAATCATGCTTATATGTGTTCTAATGTTGTCAAAAAACTCTCATAGTGATTCAATCATGCATATATATGTGTTCTAAGGTTGTCAAAAAACTTTTATAGTGATTCAATCATGCATATATGTATTATAAAGCAGTCAAAAAACTTTCATAGTGATGGAATCATGCTTATATGTGTTCTAATGTTGTCAAAAACTTTTATAGTGATTCAATTGTGCATATATGTGTTATAAGGTAGTAAAAAACTTTCATAGTGATGAAATCATGCTTATATGTATTCTATTGTTGTCAAAAAACTCTCATAGTGCTTCAATCAAGCATATATGTGTTCTAATATTGTCAAAAAACTGTCATAGTGATTCAAGTATGCATATATGTGTTCTAAGGTTGTCAAAAACTTTCATAGTGATGAAATCATGCTTGTATGTGTTCTAATGTTGTCAAAAAACTCTCATAGTGATTCAATCATGCATATATGTGTTCAAAGGTTGTCAAAGAACTTTCATAGTGATTCAATCAAGCATATATGTGTTCTATGGTAGTCAAAAAACTTTCATAGTGATGGAATCATGCTTATATGTGTTCTAATGTTGTCAAAAAGCTTTCATAGTGATTCAATCATGCATATATGTGTTATAAAGCAATAAAAAACTTTCATAGTGATAAAATCATGCTCATATGTGATGAAATCATGCATATACTAGCTTGAAATCTAACGACATGAAACTTTCATACCTGACAGGCACCTGCAGACGAAGTTTCCATATCCCAAAAAAAGTTCCACAACTCATTACGGACAATGTCAAAAAGTTCTTCATGTAAATAGTCACGCATTGTGTCCTTAACAAGCTGGTGGACACCATCCCAAGAATTAGCCAGGTCAATCAGATGCTTGGAATTGATGCTGACGGGAGAACTCTGAGAGCCCTGGTTGGAGGAGGCAACGACTGGTGTGGTGTTCATATTACTCTCAAACCCAAACACACGACTCTTTTTTGGTTCACCGGTTGCAGTCACCCGTGCTGCAGGATCAAAAGACGGATGCTGAGTGGAGTCATCGTCATATCACTCTACCATCTGTTGCTCGTATGACTCCTAGAAAGTAATGATTACAATATGGATTAATAATTAAGAATTACAATGTTCATGGTAACTTGTATATTACAATGTTTATTAATATAATAAATACATACTATTGTCACTCTCGACTTCTTTGATACAAACTCTCCCATGCTCTTACGTTTATGTATTTCAACAAACACATCCTTGTAAGGCACAATGCGTCCTTTTTCTGCTTCCTGTGAGGTTAAATGATAAAAAAAATATTTAAAAAGTATGCAACAATACTTATAAATTTGACAATATATATTGATGAGTTACCATTTTCTTCAGATGGCTTCCAAAAGTCCTAGATCCACCTGTGTGTAGATGGGCATCGGGCATCTTCGCTCGGTTTTGTGCAGCCTTTGCTGAGCGGTTTCAAAATTTATGCCCCACCCACTTGTCGTACATTGCATCCCAAAAAACTAACCTGATAGTAGGAGTATCATGGCCCTTCCACTGCAGTGGATCATCTATCCCACCAGATGCTTTTATTGTTGCAATCTTCATATTGTGCAGCATGTCTGCAAATCGACTGACAGTCACATTCTGCCACACCCGCATCACGTCATGCTCCTCCATCGTAGTCGCGAAGCAATTCGAAGTCTATAAATAATTTCAGAAAGTTAGTAGACATGACTATAACAAAAAATTAAATATGAAATACATTAGCTATGATAAACGATTATATACCATGAATGAGGACCACAATCTGTCCAACACCTCCTTCGGGTACTCTTTTCATTGAGCGATCGATCTTAAAGTATGCTAAACTAGTGACTGCCTAATTTCTCGTATTATTTCTTGTGGCTCAAACCTCACACTGCACATGAATTTGTACACATTAACTATTGATATACACTATTTATAAGATAAGTATTGGATAAGTGAAAATGAAATACTTACGGTTGACTATCGATATACACTATTTGAATGAGTAGTCGTGTGTCAGACTAATAAGACTCTGCATCCGGCGTTGTCTCGTAACATATATGAATAGCTGGTATAGGTGAGTCATGTGCAGGCGAAATATCATCTATAGAAAAATGAGTTAGAAATTCAGACAATGCACATTTAAACTAATCAAGTATACAATTAGTTAAATGATATACCTATCAAAGCAACCCATGAAGATGAAGGCTGAGACTGGCTACCACTAGGTGCTCGACCACTGTGACCTCCATGAACCATATTCTAACAAATAAAAATTTTATTTGGATCAGTTACACAACTATATATCTTCATAGATACATAATCAAATCAAAAATTACTTCATGCAAGCATGCATACAGTTACATCAAACATTGCAATACATTCAAGGCATTCATATCAAAACAATGTCAAACATGTACCTGCAGCAAACACACTCCAATATCCTGCTAACTACTATCATGACTAGCATGGAATCCGAACTCCAAAAATAAGAGCATATGAGAAAGTGATGTGGTATGTATTAGAAGATATATTTCACTAGCTCGAGTATGCTTTCTCATCACTTGTTTGACTTTCATATTCGTCTATGTAGATATCATACCAACCTTTCATGCGTCAATCTAAAAGATTTTGTATCATTCATGCAGTATGAACATGCCAACCTCCCATGTGTGCTCCAACCATATAACATACCATATGCAGGGAATCGCTAATTGTCTATAGAACAGCAACCTTCATATTGAAGTTTTGTTTTTTATGGGCATCGTACGTGAGAACATCATCATCTCACAATATTTTCAGTTCATCAATCAATGACCTTAAATATGCATCAAAATTTTGGCCCTGAGAGGTCGGACCAGGGATCAATAGAGACAAGAAAAGATTTTGATGCTTCATACACAAGCTTGGAGGAAGGTTGTATGGGGTGATATATACTGGTCAACACGAGTATGGAGTTGATTTGCCCTCAAATGGATTAAATTCATCTGTACATAAACCGAGCCTAACATTTCTCACTTTCATTACGAAGGTCTGATGAGTACAATCAAAGTGCTTTCAAGCTTCCGCGTCAACAGGATGTGTGATCTTGTCTTCATCATGTTGAACTTTATTTGCATGCCATCTCATGTGTTTAGTTGTTCTCGAAGACATATACAATCATTGCAATCTAGGGGTGAGAGGAAAGTAGTGAAGCGACTTGTATGACACTTCTTTTGACCTCGTGCTACCATTGCCTGTTGTCTTTGGCTTGAACCAAGGATGCCCACATGACAAACATGATCTGCTATTTTCTTGATTTTTGAAATACAACATGTAGTGATTTAGACAAGCATTTATCTTTTGATACCCTATACCTAAAGCGTTGACCATAACCTTCGTATGATAAAAATTTTGTGGCAATTTCTCATCTTTGGGCAACATACTCTTCACAATAGAGCACAGACGATCAAAACATGATTGACTCAAATTATACTCAGACTTCAAATTCAGTAGTTAAAGAACTGCAGACAAGATAGTGTGACTCTTGCAACCATTCTAAAGTGGTTCATCAGCATCTTTAAGTAAATCATAAAATCTGCTAACTGCATTTTTTGTTGCTTCTTTCTCTACCCCAGTTGGTACATCACTAGGACCCATAGCAGAATCCAGTTTTGGTCCTACGGTATCAAATATCAAATCCACATATGAATTATCGTGCACCACATCCACCCGTGCGTCAAAATTATTCCAAAATTTTTCACCATGAAGCATCCAATTCTGATAATCACTCACAAAACCCTTCTTGTATAGGTGATGTCTAACATCATGATGTTCTACAAATCGATTGTTCTTACACATTGTGCAGGGGCACCTGATCCGACCTGTGAGATCCACTGTACTGACACTTGCCATTGCAAATTCAATCAAATTGTTAACATCATCCATATATTCAAGCGATACCTCATTGTTAACTATTCTACGGTACATCCATTCATGGTTTGCAGCCATTTTATCCTATGATGTTACGGATATTATCCTAACCAGTTAAAAGAGAATCATAAGAATGTTGTGATGAAGAAAATATCTAATTTATCATGCATTCATGGTGGATGTAATGATTTGATATATCACACACACACACACACACACACACACACACACACACATATATATATATATATATATATATAATGTCATTCAATCACAAGAACTATGATGCGTACATTGATAACTTAATATTTTTATGTGCAAAATCATTCATTTGAAGCATGTTTGAAGCATTGATAACTTATCATTCATTTTCATGTGCAAACCCATTCATAACACGATACATTCTTTTGAAGCATGCTTTCATGATACAATTTCACATGGAAGGCATAATCAAATTGAAAATAATTTCATCCAAGCATGGATATAGTCACATCAAACATTGTAATATATTTAAATCATTCATATCAAAACAATGTCAAACATGTATTGCAGCAAATACACTCCAATATCCCGTTAATTACTACCATGACTAACATGGAATCCGAACTCCAAAAATAAGAACACTTCTATTTTTATACATTAAAATCATGCTCAGCATGATCTCCGAACTCCATTAAAGCAGTCCTAGATATCCACAACTAAGTGAGTATGTGAACAAAAAAATGTTGCATCCAAGAAATTAAATAACCTGTGATGCGCTTGCATCACTTACTCACCACGGGTATTTACCTGATTTGCATGTTATTGTCTTTGTATTTTTTTCTTATTTCTTTTTGTATTTTATTTTTAGCCGCATGTGATGCTTAGCAATAAGCATCGTGCAATTAGCTCAACTACGCACCTGCAAAGTACATTTATATACGACAGGGGTAGCAACCCATCAAGAGGCGGCAGGGGCTCTGCCACCGCCTGACAGAGAGAGAGAGGCAGTATACCTGCAGACTCACCGACGAAGGAGATCCAATCGTGGGTCGACTGCGAAGCGAGGCTACCGGAATAGGACGACGACAAGGTCATCAGTGTAGGTCAGGGGAGATTTTCAAAAAATGGTTGATATTTGCAAAATTGTCTCCTCCCCTCCCTGCCCCCAACAACCTGACAAAAAAAGGGAGTAGAGGCGCAAACCCTGCCTTCCTGTCAAAAGAAAAGAAAGAGAGGAAGGAGTAGGGGGGTGTCGCCCTCCTCCCATGTCTGCTTGTCTGCTTGAAAAGGGAGCATACCCCTCCCTTGCTATCAGAGGAAACAGGGAGGGGCCTAGCCCCTCCACTGCGAAAAGAGGAAGTAGGGAGAGGGGTGGGCTAAGTTATCAGGCCGAGCTCGGCCCTAACCTCGACCGAGAGAGAGGTGGGCTCGGCTACCTAGTCAAGCCTAACCCCATCAGAATAGAGAGAGAGAACAGAGAGGGCCTCTCCCTCCCCTGTCGAAAAGAGAGGACAGAGAGCGAGCGAGCAGGGAGGGGCAACACCCCTCTCATTGAAATCAGGAGGCAGAGGTTGGGGTTACATTGAGCGAACAAGGTGAGAAAGGGTGAGAGAAAGGGCAGGGGCGAGAGAGGGGCAGGGGCATCGGCTTCTGCCGAAAATAAAAAGAGGGGCAGAGGCATCGACCCCTGTCGAAAATAAAAAGAGGGGCAGAGGCATCGACCCCTGTCGAAAATAAAAGAGGGACACGGGCCGATGGCCCCTATCGGACCAAAAAGAAAACAAAAAAAAGGGGGGGGGGGGCACAGGGGCCAAAGGCTCCTGCGGCTCTTGAAAAGGAGGAGGCAGGGGGGCAATAGCCTCTATCATCCTTGAAAAGAATATGAGCAGGGGCCAATGGCCCCTACCGACTTCAAAAGAAAATTGGGGCAGGGGCCATTAGCCCTTGTCGAATTCTAAAAAATGAAGCAGGGGCCAAAGCCCCCTGTCGGAATCTTCAAAATAGGCAGAAGGGGGGGGGGGGGACCCCTTCCACCGGCCCGCTGAATGACAGAACGAGAGAGAGAGAGAGAGAGAGAGAGAGAGAGAGAGAGAGAGAGAGAGAGAGAGAGAGAGAGATGAGGGAAAAGAAGAAGGGAAGGGAGGAGACGTATCTGGGGGAGGAGGTCACCGGCGTCGGTGTCGATAAACGAGCAAGAGGGAAGGAGAGAGGAGACGAGCAAGAGGGGGTGAGAGAAAGGTTGGATGACCAACGAGCTGGTGCCGGCAAAGCTACCAAAGAGGGAGGCAGTCGCTGAAAGGGGGAGAAGGGAGTGCGAGCAACGAGGCAAGAGAAAGGGTGGGGGTGTGCGATGAATGAAACAAAAAGGAAAAAGAAAAGGGGCTCGCATTAGGGTTTTACGAGAAATTTAGCGACGACAAAATTCTATCACAAACGTCGTCGCAAATTTGTGATGGAGTAGCGACAGAAAAATGGTGTCGCTCATCCATTGCGAAGTTGCGACAGAGTGTAAGACAGAATTTTTTTGTCGCTAATCCGTCTCAAATTTGTGATGGCGTTTGCGACAGAATTTTTTTGTCGCTAATTCTGCAACTAATTCCAATTTTAGGGACGGATAGTTTTCTCTCGCTAATCTGTCATAAATTTTTGTCGCTAAACAACATTTTTCTTGTAGTGTGTCTTAGCTTCAGTGATGAGTTTTTTTATTCAATTTAGATACCATTTGTTGTCAGCGCATTCTTTTCTTTTTCCACCAACCTGTATTCTTCCAAACTCAATAATAACTTTACTTAACTAAAACATGAGAATTGAAATATGAGAACTAGGTTTTTAAATATGAGAACTATAATATTGTAAACTCAATTATATTACATTATAAAGGAGTATCAATGAAACTCAGACTCGTGTGACACACATTTAACATGAATCTGCTCAACAGTCATATAATATAGTCAAATGGGCTAATATTGTGAAGATAATAAGTTCACTCTAGATCAGCTTATAATTTGTATATGCGGATTTGCAAAACATGTCCCATTTTCTAACTCATTGACAACTTGTTTCTATGTAATATGATAACATTGTAGACATTGGGACACAGTCATTTTTATGAAGTTGTTCAATACGACTAACATGTCTCAACTTTTAAGTCAATTGTAAATACAATTGACTATAGCAATAAGCAAACTCTTTTTAACCCCTTCATAACTTATATGTGTTAGCATGGATACGACTATACGCATGAGGATACAACCATTTTATAAGGTTTTTTAATATGCCTTGTATACAAGTGAATACCAAGCAACAATGGAGTATATGCATGACCTACACTTCCATTAATCATTATGCATGTGGAATCGAAAGAACCATGAAAATAATTGAAAAAGTAAATAAAAAAGTAATTCAAAAGTAAATAAAAATATATGAAATGTGTGATATACATGTTTTTATGCTATTTACGAAAAAAGTAAATAAAAAAATAAATCCTAAGCCCTAACAAACATCATTCATATTTTTATATATATGCTAATTGAAAAAAAACACCCCAAAATTGTAAGTTTCTAACTAAAATCAAGTATGTAGAATCATATTTAATGTCAGTGAAAAGAAATAACACAAAAAAAACACAGCCTAGCATGGGCTGGGTTCGACACAGCAAAACTCAACCATGGCTGGGTTCAACACCTACAACAACGAGGGAAGAAGAAGAAGAAAGAGAAGAGGAGGATAAAGAAGAGAGAGAGAAAGAGAACTTTGAGAGGGAGGTCGGGGTCTGGCGGTGTCACCGAGTATGGAGGAGGGAGGCTAGGGTCCGACGACGTCACCTGAGCATGGATGAGGGAGGCCAGGGTCTGAGGCATCACCCGAGAGAGAGAGAGAGAGAGAGAGAGAGAGAGAGAGAGATTTTCAAAAGAGTCTGTTGGACCCTAATTATAGACTCAATAACGATGACATATGTCATCGTTATAGAGTAAAACCTTATAACAATAACATTTATATATTGTCATTATTGATATTTAACGGTGATAGTATCGATCGTTAAATATTGTCGTTAAAGTGGTTTTAATGGCAATATTTAATGACAAAATAATGTCATTATTAAAAACATATCTTTAACGATGACAATTATGCCGTTGTTATAGGTATGTTTATAACAGTGACATGTGTGCCATAGTTTATCAATAGTGATGACATTTATTATTGCCGTTAAAGCATCATTGATATTAACCCTTATCCTCGTAGTGACCACATAATGTCGTTGTTATAAACATACCTATAACGACAATATCTAAGGTCACCAGTTTAGGTCTCTTTATAACAGTGACATAGTTAACGACAATTTCTAAGGTCACCAGTTTAGGTCTCTTTATAACGGCGACATAGTTAACGACCATATAATGTCATCATTACAAACATACCTATAACGACAATATCTTAAGGTGCCATTATAGACATGTTCATAATGGCGACATTTGTTCAGAGCCAAGGCATTCACATAGAATTCTAAAGTCGCCGTTATTGCTTAGTCAATAGGGCTGACTTTTTATGTCGTTGTTAAAGAGTCACCGCTATCGACCCTCATCCTTGTAGTGTATCACTTGGTGTGCTCCAATTCAGTTGAATAAAGCTTTTTCATCAATTTATACAGCCTAGGATGATTTTAAGTACATTTTTTAAATAATTTTAAATTAATAGGTAGATTTCAGATGGTGTTTTGAGTCTTAGGTAGCATCCTATTTATGAAACTCCTTAAAAAATCTTTTGGATTGAGAATCTAAGAGTATGAGTCCTCTAGCATAGACTCTTAATTGGGTTAATCCTTTAAGTAATAGAGTCATCTCTAAGATTTCTAGATGGTTCACGATCCTTCTAAGAGAGGACATGGACGAAGCATAGGCTATTTAAGAAAGCCAAAGGCGTGAATAGGACTTGGAAGCTAATTAAGAGGTAAGCTTATTCAATTTTAGATTTTTGGCTATTGAGTCAAGCTCCACTAGCCTAACTTGTAGACCCCATAAAAGTTACCCCAATATGGATTTTTTGTTGTTTTTAGCGCTTTATAAAGCAAAGATATTAACATTAAATTTGCCTTTTTAAGTTCAAGGACCAAAACCTTGATGTAAGGGTCAAAATTGCAATTGGAGTGAAAATAGGCTCCTTTAAGTTTAGTTTTGATTCAAACAATTTTGATTGCTTTGTGGGATGGCGTGGCAAGCTTTATTCATAAAATGGAAAAAGTTTTGGGTGTTCACAATTTAACACTTAAGTTATTTTTATCATCAAAATTTTAATGCAATATCGGGCATTTTATCTTTTTAAAAAGTACAACTGAGCATGAAAAATATATACCTATCTGATACATATTTTCTGCAAACTAAATTGTTGTAAATAGTTCTACTGGTTCAGATCAAGTAAAAACACCTTAGTAATTTTGAAGTGTCTTAATTAAAATATTCAATCATGAACACCCTTTTTTGACCAACAGCCTCTTTTCACTCAATCTGTCCCTATAGATGAGTTCAGTTTGATTTTTTAATTAAGATCACACGTTGGATTCAGTTTTGCCAAAGTAAATTTATGATCTTTTATTAGTAATATTTTGGTGCACCATGGGCCATTCACTTTAAAATCCTTAAAAATTCTTCTCCTGCAATAACAGGATTCAGAACTTGTCATGTACTGAACAAACCATGAAAATCAGTATGTATGAATCTTTTGAACATGCAATCATTTGATCGGACTGTTCAGCATAGGTGAACACATGTACGTGCATGCCTACAAATTTAAGAGGCCCTGGCTTCTTGTTTTTGATGTTTTGGGAAAAACGGTTAGCCCTATGTTCAATGTATTACACGTTTTCTATTTAGAAAACATTTCTTTCAATAAAATTTAAAAGAGAAAAGATAACCATCAAGCAAGAGAAATAAAAACAAAACAAAACAAACTTAAAAGAAGGTTCAAAACTATATTAGCTTACAATGATGAAACTTATTCCTTTTACACTTGTATAGTCAAAACATTTGATTTGAATAAGAAGCTAACATAATAGAGGCTGAAATTTCAAACTTTTCAACCCTAAACTTCTTTATTGGCCAAACCATAAAACGTTTAGAGGTAAATTTGTATCACTTTACAATGCCCTAAATAGGTTCTCCAAAGAATCTCATGCCATTATACATGTTTGAAGCTAGCTTGCCTTCTATTTTCATCACTTGCTGATCTTCTTATAACCTTCCATGAGCGCTAAGCCTAGTCGTTTTATATCTGCTTGACACCAGCAGCCTGCTTGTTGTTGTTTTTATTCCTAATGTTAAAGTAATGACATTTTTTAATGGAAGACATTATTGGCATCCAAACCTTGTCTAATGTCACAAATATTGGTATTGGGATTTGCTTGTTTAGGTAAAGTCTCACCATAAATTAAATATTTTTTTTTGGCAAAATGTCAAGAAAATATCCACACACATATATATAGTTACTAGAACATGAGAATTGGAAATATGAGTACAGTGTGAACTGTGATTTTCATGAATTTTTTATTTTTTCTCTCAAATCTAACCATACATATGTGATCTACATGCTTGGTTTCATAAGGACCAGCAGATTATGATGCATAAACAAAAATTTTTAAGGCTTTAAAAGCAACGGCTTACAATCTTCATAAAATATTCAAGCATCTAAAAATCATATATATAAGAAAAATAAATGGTGGTTGTATACCATGATACCATGTGGTGATACACACTCTCACTTGCATAGATTTAGCCATCAAACAGTAAATCTCACCATGCATATGTGTTTAGCGTGATTTATTTAGTATATTAGGTCTTGTCGTGTTTAGTACACCATAAATTCTAGTTTTGAGATGGTAAAAATCAATGGCTCATAATTCATGAAGATAAGGTAGTTTAAAAGTGATATAAAATTGTTGTACTTTTGTATGGCGTTGCATGTTTTTTCAATGAAATCTATGAATATTTAAATGAATAAATTTTATTTTGCCGATAAAAAATTTCATGCAATTATGACTTGTACAAGATTGTATTGTGGTACTAGCCAGTTGTTTACAGGAAGTGCTCATTTAAAAAATAAATATGAATTATATCAATTTGACATGCGAAAAAACTCAGTCTGATAACTTTAAGCTACACTATCTTTGAGGTCTCACATATCATGTTAGAGGTAAATCTTGAGTGAGTTTGAGTGACTTAGTTATTATTTTTTATTTTTTGCAGTAGGGTCTTCTAAAGATAAGGCCTTTAAGAGATTGACATACTCATGGTGTCAATATGGAGAAATCATTGTACATGACAGAAAACTATGAATCCAAAACATTCCATTTTGGATCCAATTCACACTTGTAAGGTGCTTTGGCCCTCAAAACCTGTCAAAAATCTAAAAATTTGCCCCAAAAAGCTTAGACTTAGCCTCCTCACCATGCCAAATCTATTTTACTTGGCCTCTAAGCTAAATCTCTGTTTAATTGGGGTGGTCCTCCTCAATCTTTTGGCCAATCAAATTTAAGGAGCTGCATGCAAGATATGAACTTTTTGGTCCATAGAGACCTAATCATAGGTTTAAGATCCATTATAAAACCTGGAAATAAGTGATCTACTCCATAATCCTGCATCCATAATCGAAGTCCTTCGGCACCCAAACTCTGCTAAATTGACCTGAGCCTATTGCACCTATTTTCATACTTTGTGAGAGCTTAAACCCAACCAAGATCTAGATCCTTATCTCACCTCTATCTATTTGTTGTCACGCTCGTCAAAGGGCTATTTAAGCCTGACGTACTTTTTGCATGTATTTTTTTATTTTATTTTATTTAAGTGAGAATTTTTCTAATGAATACCGTATTTTTCTTTTTAGATCTTTTTTTAGTTTGATATTGTATCTATACTATCAAGCTTAATTTTCTAAAAGAGATTAGTAAGAAAGATGCTCAACTTGCAAACAGAGATCCCACTTTCTTCTCAACAATTCATATCCAATTTCAAAATCAAAGCCTTCACCAAAATCAGATCCACACTTATATAATGCTTGAAACGGAACAATTAAATGACTAATTTATTTTTTGGTGTTTATATGAAGCATAATCATGTCGTAGGTCAATATATGTGACTATACTCATGATAGGAATTTGATGTTTTAGATCTCTTGTAATTCATTAAGATTAAATCGTTGATCTTATGTGTAATCAATCATGTTTAAGTTCATATTCAATAATAAAATAGGTATCGATTTATTTATATAGCCACATTTAACTAGTAAGATTT
Source organism: Nuphar pumila (assembly GCF_984573655.1). Classification (NCBI taxonomy): domain Eukaryota; kingdom Viridiplantae; phylum Streptophyta; class Magnoliopsida; order Nymphaeales; family Nymphaeaceae; genus Nuphar; species Nuphar pumila. The sequence goes on from NC_143257.1 coordinate 8,535,761, forward strand.
ATAAGTTATTTTATATCGAAACCACCGCATTTTTCAACAAAAATGTCATTAAGTATTGTTATAGCGATTGAAGTAAGCTTTAACACATAAAAAATAATAAATAAAATATGCTAAACATGATCCAATAATTAGATTTTGCTTTGAGAGCTTAAATCAATATAGGTCAAGTGTGCACTATGGTTGTGCAATGCCGCCATAGAATCATATATATAAGAAAAATAAAAACACAAACTTGACATATCACACTTTCCTTAGGGCCTTTAGAAAGTGATTTGACATCTTCACTGTCCATGACCTCACGTGCGTTGCATGCCCTCATTAGGGTCTTCCACATGCTGTTTCCCGCTGGTAACCGGATAGAAAATGGCCAGCCTGGTGTCACCCAGGCCAGGTGGTACCATGTCAGCCATTTTCCAGTCGAGCACCGAGCACCGGCCGGAAATGGCTGGAGCATATTCTTTTTTTTTTAAGCAAAGCCAGCTCATTTTCTGGCCATATATCGGCCAAAAAATTGGTTGGGTTGGCACCGGCAGGTATGGCCTGTCGGCCAGTGCCAGACTGACCATTTTCTAGCCAGTAGATGGCTAGAAATGGTCAAGAGAGTTGATTTTTTTATTATTATTATTTAGGTCCGGTCAATTTTTGGCCATCCATCTGCGGAAATTTGGCTGGGATGGTGTTTCCCCGGAAGATGACACCATCCTAGCCATTTTGCAGCAGGTGGGTGGTAAAGAAATGGCCCACCAACTATTAACTTTCCACCATTTTTTGGATCACCCATTGGCTGGAAAATGGTGGAAATGATGCTGCCCATTCTAAAAGAAGGTAGCCAACACCATCTTGGCCATTTTCCGGCTAGTGGGTGGCCGGAAATGGCCACCTCCTTTTTTTCTGATTTTTAAATGTTTTGCTAACCAAATGCCTGAAAACCTGTCCAAACAGTTTTTAGGAAAAAACCTGGTTTTTACAAAACGAGATTTTTCCCGTCATCTGAACGGTATCTTAGGTGTACTATCAGTATTTGCGTAGACTTTAAGCGGTGGGCGGGTCCACTCAAATTCGGCTCAGTCTGGAAACGTGTTCACTCCGATTGGAATTGAAACCCCTCCCTCTACTAAACGATAAAATTGGAATTGAAACTCGTTTTTGGTAGCTTTTGTTGCCAGCTAACCCGGGCCCAGCAGTTTCAGTAGAAACAGTACTCTTCATTTATTCTAATGTTCACTGGAGGGAGTGTGAGGTCAGAATCCAAAACAGTAATTATTCGGTTACAACCCTAATTATTAAGGGTATGGTTTCTCTTACAGTAGACCCGATATCATACCCGAAAATCTAATTCAAGTCTAATTTTACCTGAGTCCGAACCAAACCCAACCCGTTGACGCCCCTAATTACAACAATATATAGACACCCAACTTGGGTTCACCCAAAACTCTACAGATCTTAATCCCACTATGAAGTCAGCCTGCTCGGTAACAGAAGTTGGAGAGGGGCTGCACCAACCAGGCCTCGAGCCGTCTCCAGACTTCATGCTAAACCTAAGTTGGTCCAACGTTGTCAGTATCTTGCGGATCGGCCTGACTCGCCCTATTCATGTCGTATCAACCCAAAATCTATATGAAACAGGGTTGATTTGGCTTATTCTTCAAAAATGCTTAGAAATTGTTAAAAATAGTTTTTCAATACTTTTTAGTATTTTTATTGACATTGGTATTGTTCTCCTGCGACCTACTTTCTACGGTTGTGTCTAGAGTTTCTTTTGCTTTGGTTGAGTCTTGATCTAACTTAGAATTTTTTCTAAGTCATTCATGTACTTTGATTCAGGTTAAACAATATCTTAAAGGGTTAGCCTATGGATCTGAATTGTAACAAGCCTTTGAATAAAAAGCTTTCTTTTATTGACTCTCGTTGTGATTGTTTTCAAGTGATTGCAATTTCTCTCTTTTTATTTTTTTCACTTTTTTACGCTTTCAGTTATAAAAGTCTTTTGCAACGGCAAGGGAGCGATCAAAATATGTGTGACTATAAAAAAGGACCATCGTGTCATGCTGGCCTATTAAAAAAAGTAATTAGCCCTTGATTGAAAACCGATTCATTTTGATTATTTTGATTCAGGTAAGAAATAAAATCAGCATGAATCGTTTTGAAAATAGATTCAAGGCCCATACTGACAACATTGAGCTGGACCACATTCAAAACTAAAACAAAATCATACTTGGATCCATTCACCTTTATGACCCCCCCTTTCACAAGGCAATGTCAGGACTCAAAAGTAATAACATTTGCAAAAAAAAAAAAAATTTGCTTGTCCGGTTTAGTGGTGAAAAGATCATGTGCAATATGATTGTACAAATATTTGTGCATTAAGCCCCTGATCACCCTCCATCTTGGGACAGACAGAGTGTGGGGACTCTGTTTAGCGTGAGAGCCCCCACAAACATCTAATGATTCTTACCTGGTTTCACGGATCAGGAGATTTTGATAAAATACAAAGTTTTTGTGTTTTGAAATCACCATGTGCAATTAGTGAGGCCTACCAAAAAGTGTCATTATTTTGCTAGGAATGATGTGATTGTACAGGTGAAAATGAACGGTGGTGATTTTAAAACATAAAAAATTTGTGTTTTGTCAAATCACCTAATCCGTCCTCGGTTGTATGGAGCTTACTAGGCTCAAGCCAAGTGGGCTCGGATATCTGACAAGCATCATAGCTCAAACCTCAACCCATGTATTGCAAATGCAGATCAGGTTCAATCACATCTCATTATTCAAAGTGCTATATCCAGAGATGGAAGGCGGTCAGGTACAGCGGCACACTTTCAGTGTGCAATGTGATTGCACCTGGTCCGCCCTCATGCATTGGGGTTGGGTGGGGGTTAATATTTTGTATTCTTGCATGGGCATTTGGTTTTAGATCGAATCAGGAAACCCATCAGTGACCGTCCTGACTCCAAGTGGACCATTACCCGGCCGGTCAAAAACCTTTCTTTCTGGTCCACAGACTGTGGGCACCACATGCTGTACTATTGAAGGAGGTATGATTAAGAATTAGTGACAAACTCAAAGAACCCAATTTGTATACAAGGCTGGAAATGATTTGTGAAATTTCATGCTAAATTTGGGTCCAAGTTAAGTTCTGATTAGAATCTGCAGTGTTTGATGCAAAAAATGTAAAATATATTATAGGAAAAGCCATAAACCCTTAATCAAGAACACAATTACCCACTCAAAAAAATAAAAATAAAGAGAAGATAATAAAAAAGATTCTTTATTCTTCAAATCTTTCACTCTATCTCATGAAAATGACATTCACAAGTTATATATAGTGTTGGGAGCCATTTTACACCCTTTACATTCACTTACTGTAACTTTTGGCCTTCTTCTCACAGGAGGCGTGGTTAGGTGATCAGGCCAATCACTTTATGCACCCCTCCCTCTTTCTCTTCTATGATAAGGGAGAATGGACTGGTGTGACATCCAGTGGTTGGGGCTGAACACTTAATTACACTACAAAAGAATGGGGTTTTTTTTACTGGCGCAACAACTGCACCAGTAAAAGCCTTGCCGGTAAAGCTTTTACTGGCACAATTTACAATCGCCAATGAAAAACACTTTCACTGGTGCAGCTTTTGCGTCAGTGATACTCGTGTAAAAAGTGCAGCAGTGAAAACAGTTTTGTGCGACTTTTGCGCCAGTAAAAGTGGATTTACTGGCGCAATTGTTGCGCCAGTGATAATTTTTTTTAAATTGTAATTGAACAAACCGCAATAATAGGCAATTTTACAGTAATGAAAAAGAAATTGATTGAAGTGCTCAACGTATCAGTTAGACACAGTTAACTACATCAAACTAACTGTATCTAACTAATGTGGTTAAGCACATTCATACAGTTAAGTGTATCAAACTACTAATTCCATACTTGAACTTAAGGAGGAATCAACTGTAAAAATCATATAAATGTGCCTACATTGTAAAAAAAACATAAGGTTCTTCCCACCTTAACCTCACTTATAACAGCCTGTTTGTCTCTATCAGCAAGCCTTGATGGTTCTTCCCACTTATTTTCTCCCAGAAGAAAGACTTGCTCTGAAATCTCAGCTTTCATGACATCATTATCCTTTATAAGCATTTGCTTAATCTCTGCAACTTCAGTGACAGAAGTGATAGATGCTTGGGCAGATCCATTAATTCCATCCTACCAACACAGATAAATCAAGAATTGGAGACACCATTCAATGTATCTCAATTGTCAAGCACCAAAAAAAGAAAAAAAAAACACCACGCAGCAGCTTCGAATAGGAGAATTTGCAATTCAGACACAACAATTAATTTAGTGCTTCTTTCTCAGCAATTAAATATGTTATAATCATTTTGAGGTGCCTTAAGACCATAGCAAGTGTACCAAAACAGTAACTTTTAGGATTTTCAACATAAGCATTTGTAGTTCAGCATCTATGAAAGTGAAATACAGTACAATCACAAAAACACATGCTGCATATGTAATTAGGTAATTGACTTCAAATTTTAAGCATATCAACTCAGATAAGCATATCAAAACAAACTTGATATTATATAGCTTTATTAAAAACATCATCTCGCTCCACTAACTAAGGAATTGAATTTAAAAAGTTTTAGTTCTGCAATATTGTAAAAGAAATTGATTTTCTCAACATAACAGTTGGATGTAGTTAAGTCTATCAAAGCAACTATTTGCGAGGAAAGCAAAGGCAAACATAAGCCCATCAGCCACCAAACAACACTCTTTACAGCCAACTTAACATCCACAAACTCAAAATGTAAAAGCTGCACCTGTCATGTTGGCAAACAACATAACATGAACTTGGTCTAGAAGACAATTTTACAGACTAAGTGCTCGATACCAAGATGGTAGCACACCAACGGAGGATCAAGTCATGTTTGTCTGAGCAAGTTGAATTTCAAACACAAGTTAACTCTAGAATACTGCTCAAAACCAACACAAAACATTACAAACCCACCAAGGAGTTTTCTCATTGCCAGAAACGGTCAGAACATAATCCTTAACCTTAATTCTTCCCAAAAAATGTTGTGTATCTTCTCTATCTTAGTCAAAACTACAACCATCGATTGTCTCTCCATCTTCAATTTTGTTTTGTATATATGATTCATGGACCTCCTTGTCCTCAACCCTGCCAAGCAAACACCGAAACAAGTTCGAACTAAACCAGAACTTGTTATTGTGATAAAAACATTTGACTGGTCAATAATATTCGAAAAGGAAAACTAAACCACTAACTTTTGGACCAAATCAATAAGTCATGCATATAGAGAAGCACAAAATTATGCACATGCAAAGGTTTGGAACCAAACAAAAACCTAAACTACACATGCACACATACATACGCAACCACAACCAACCGGCTTTCAACTGGACTTTCCTCTTCCAATCTGTGCGCCCACACACACACACCAGCAGATTATTATCCCGTCACAAATATAGCAGATACAAAAATCAGATAACAAAAGTACCCAAGAGTGCTTCTCACATCAGATAACTGCAGCAAAAGAAAACCATAAACTTGAGTCCATATTTAGGCACCTAAAGAATCTTATATAAAAAAACATGAACCTAAAGACACTAACACAAGCCTTAGGGAGGGAGGATCTAACCCATGGAGATATCTGATGCTCTCATAAACCACAATTTCCTACATTTATTTACTACTACCAAACCTACTCATCATCTTCCACGTCAAGCAAAACTACAAGATTTTATTGCAAAAGGAAAGTATCAAATTATATGCTATCATCGAAAACTTATAAACTGTAAGGTGAGAATAAAAAAATGAGATTAGTAATAGAGAGACAAAAGGAATATTTCAATAAAGAAAAGAACAATAATTGATGCCTAGCAATTAACTACGATTTAAGAAACATTCAATTTTAATATTTTAGATTAAGAAGATAATACATTTCAACAGAAAGATGGAAATAAAATCACTAAACAGAACACACTGTAAACTACATTAGAGATTACATTAACAAATCATGGTTCCACACTCATAGCTGAACGGTCACCCAGCCAACAACATCTAGAAAATTTAACTAATACAGTTTGAAGATTGATGATTGAAGTGGATAACAGTACAGTTATCATCTGGAAAATGCAATTTCTCCTTGAAAAGAGACAGTTCAGATCCTCAAAGAAGGTGAACATATATTTGTAACCATTGACAGATGGTGGATTGATTGGACCAAGACATCCAAGTGAACAAGTTTCAAAGGCCTTCTTGCTAACTCGTTGGCTTTCATATAGAGAAGCCAATAAGCCTTTTGTGCCAAAGCTCATCAAACCTCTTTTGCTATCATCTCATATGGGTATTATTTCAAAGAAAGAGAAAAAAGTTGAAATCAAGATCGAAACTGGCTACTGAGTTCAGCAATCGATTCATAAGGTGCAAAATAATTACCAAATTGATTCATAAGGTGCAATCGAAAGCAGCTCTGTAGTTTCTGCAATTCTGATAATTACCAAATCCTCATGCATTTTCAAAAGATTGATCAAAGATGAAAATCTACTTCACATCAGTGTGCTGAACTATAATAGAATTTTCTCAAATGCACACCAACATACAGTTCTCACAAACAGAGTATCACTGAAGATTCATTACAATTTACAAATAAGAATTTAATCAGCAATAAGCCCAATGATGAACTCCTTATTGTCGAACACCTTCACCACAGTCAAGCTCTTCTCAACGACGGCGATAAACTCCTTGTGAACGATGTACCGTAGGAGGTCACGCCCCGCCCTCACATTCACCCTCAGGGAGTCGCCCTCGGCCTCCATGGCAACGATCTTGCCGATGCCATCGATGTGGCCCTGGACGAAATGGCCTCCCATCCTACAGGAAGGGAGGAGGGTACGCTCGAGGTTGACGGGCTAGCCGGGGGAGAGATCGACGAGGGAGGTCCTACGCAGCGTCTCCGGTGAGAGGCCGACGGTAAAGCTGATGGGGGAGAAGGTCGTGCGGCGAGGCAGGCGCCGTTGATCGCGATGCTGTCATCGAGCTTGGCATCCTTCACCAACACCTCCGTCGCGATCCCCAAGTTGAATCCCCCCGACTGCAAGGGCCCGAGCGCCTCGATGTGCCCCATCTCCTCCACTATGCCCGTGAACAGGCACCTCACCGCCATCATCCCGTGGCCTCATCTTCCTCTTCTGTTGTTGCTGCTGATTTTTGAAGTTGGGAGAAGGCGGATTGATGGATGGGCGATGAGCTTTGGCACAAATGGGGCAACTATGGTGAGAAAGGCCCTTTAGTGGCGCAGTTTGGGACTGCACCATACATGCTCGGAATTTACTGACACTAAGAAAGTAGAGTTTTCTCTGGCGCGTATGCGGATTACAAATAGCGCCAGTCAATCATAAAACTGCTCCCGCCACCTGCGTCAGTAAAATCTCACTATTTCTAGCGGTACCTCTTGGGTGCGCCAGTAAACCTATTTTTACACTGGTGCTACTTTCCAAATGCGCCAGTAAAACACTTACATTACTCTCTGTAGTCTAAGCACATGCATAAGGCTCTTCACATACCCTTAACTTCCACATGAACAGATTGCATAACCTAAATAAGCTATTATGCAACTACCAAGCTTGACCGGAAGCAGGTCCAGCTGAACATGAGCTTTTTAGATCATGCCAACATCGTGGCCGTCCGTTTTGTATTTTGAAAGTTAAAAAGTCAACCGCGCAGTTATACGCTACGTGGCATGAGCAAAAAGCTCATGTTCAGCATGACCTGATCTGCTTCAGGCGTCCCGTTCCATCTTTTCTTTAGGTTTTTTCCCCGCGTGATTTTGGTGCTGAAAAATCTTACCACCCACGTGATTTTGGTGCAGGACATCCGTACCACCCACGTGATCGGATAGGAAATGATAGGGCGAGGTTACAAAGCCAGCAACAACGAACACGACCCGGCCTCACCTAAGAGATCCAATATCCGAATATAATGACAAGGGAAAACCAACAAGCAGTAGAGTGAGAGAGAGAGAGAGAGCAGCAAAGAGATGAAGTCGTCTTCTTCGCTTTCACCGTTGCAGGTCCATTGTCCTCAGCAGCCACTGCTGTCCTCTTACTCGTTCCAGGACCGGCTGCAGATCCTGGTCCAGATCCGGCCCGAGTGGTGGGCTTACGCCCTCTTCTGGCAGGCCTCCCACGACCCGAGCGGCCGGCTCGTGCTGGCCTGGGGCGACGGCTACTACAGGGGGGGCCGCGAGGAGGACGCGGCCTCCGCCGCCGGCCTCCTCCGGCAGAGGCCGCCGACTTCCCTCCACGACGATAGGCGCCGGGTCCTGCAGGACATCCAGGAGCTCATCATGGCCAACCCGGAGATGGACAGCGAGGTCACAGACGCCGAGTGGTTCTACGTGGTGTCGCTGGCCCGATCCTTCTTGCCCGCAGACGGCGTCGTCTTCGACGCCTTCGCGTCGGGGGCTTGCGTTTGGCTCGCTGGCCAGCAGGGGCTGCACGGCTACGCGTGCGAGCGCACCCGCGACGCGCTGCTCCACGGCATACAGACCCTCGTCTTCGTGCCTCTTGGCGGTGGGGTGCTCGAGCTGGGCTCTGCGGACGTAGTGCCGGAGAACCAGGCCCTCCTCCAGACCGTGACCTCGCTGTTTCAGCCGGAGATCGGGCTGAACACCAGAGTTGGCGCTGCTGCTGGTGGTGGAACGGCTGACGTATCGGTTGTTGGGGGAAACGAAAGTGGGGTGGGGGACGCGAGCCGTATGATCGGGGAGAGCTCCTCCCATCCGACGGTGGTCTCCTCGTGCCTCGACTCGGAGCACTTGGACAAGGCGGAGGAGACGATGGTGGCGAAGCGCCACAAGAAGAGAGGGAGGAAGCTCGGGAACGGCCGGGAGGTGCCGCTCAACCACGTCGAGGCCGAGCGGCAGAGGAGGGACAAGCTCAACCACCGGTTCTACGAGCTCCGCTCCGTCGTTCCCAACGTGTCCGGGATGGACAAGGCCTCCCTCTTGGAGGACGCCGTCTGGTATATAAAGGGACTCAAGGAGAAGGTGGAGGCGTTGGAGATGGAGCTAGGAAGAGAGGAAAGAGGGCAAGAGTTGCAGAGGGAGATCCAGCTCGAACTTGGTCATAGCAATAACAATAGTCATGGCAATGATGGTGGTGGTGGTGGTGGTGGTAATAATGATAATAACAGTGACAAGGCTGATAGCGGAGATACTAATAAGGGGGTTTCTGAATGTGGGGTTTTGGAGATTGACGTGAAGATCCTGGGGTTTGATGCTATGATCAATGTGCAGAGTGAGAACAGGAACTATCCGGCGACCGCCTTGATGAAAGCTCTGGAGGAGCTGAAGCTGGTGGTTCACCACGCGAGCGTGACCACGGTGAGGGATACGATGCTTCAGAACGTGGTGGTGAGAGTCTCCAACGAGCTCATGACCAATCAGAGTCTGAGGTCGGCGCTATATAAGAGGATGCACAAGCACTATACCATCGAAAGGCGGTAAGTTATGCGCTTCATGACCAGTCATCTCTCTCTCTCTCTCTCTCTCTCTCTCTCTCTCTCTCTCTCTCTCTCTCTCTCTCTCTCTCTCTCTCGTGTGCCTATATGGTTCCCAGACATCAGATGAGTAGTCCTTTTTATCATATTTTCTTATACCATCGGTTTCCATAAGGAGACCTGCTAGCTATTAGTTTGGAGGAGACCTTAGAGGTTAATTTTGCTTTCTTATAAACCCTAAGAAAGTCTAAAAAATGTGTCTTGGATAACCAACTGCGATCTTTCCGCTAAATGGTCAAAGAAACACACTGGTTTAGGAAAAATTGATATTTTGTCTGCAATTGTATGGTTTAGTGAGTCTGCACAAACAAAGACATCATGATGTGCACTTGTATAAGTATAGTATAATTTTTTATAGTTTAATTGGCGTTTTATAACATACAAATACAACTGGGGATAAGAACAAGTGCTCAGCAAAATAAAACCCATGTAAGAACATTTGGAAGTTACCTAAAATAAGGAGGTGAAGGGTCATATTGAAAAAGATGGCATTCTCACGCCATCAATCTGTGAGATGATATAATCTAGTGGATGTTGAAAAAGATGCATGTTTCAAGTAAGATGAGGAAAGCAATATTCTTCTTCTTGTATTCTTTTGACTTTCCACTATAGAGTGTCCCTTGTCCGTCTCTCTTTTCAGAGCTGGTCAATTAGGGTTTGTTGGATTGCTTGTCCAAGATTGAAGGGCACGACAAAACATAACAAACAGAATACATGTTCTGTCTGTTTTTGTAACAAGTGTACCATGTTTAGTGTTTGGTTCGACTGGACAAGAAGTTGTGTTCTTTGTATCAAAGCATTCAATTTATAATTGTGTGGACAACTTGAAAACATATGGATAATGGGTGGGATAACTTTGTTTTGGATTATGCAACTAAATCTACCTCACCATATGAGTATTTTAACATGTTTATTATGGATTTTAACTTTGAATATGAATCTTGGATTGGATTTGAAAACTAAAAAAATATTTAAATTTTGGATAATTTAAAAAATAAAAAATAATATTTCAATATATAAATGCTTTAATCGGAGTCATATTGAATCTAATTATGAAAGTTTATTAAAAAAATATGGATTTTAGCCTTGAATATGGATCTCAAATTGGATCCAAGTATGAAAATTATTTAAATTTTGGATAATTTGACAAAAAATAAGAATTCATATTTTTATATACAAATGCAAAAACCATAAATAAACCATAAAATCCTAAAATCCTTGAAAATAAATCATAAATAAAACAAAAATAGCTAAACTACAAGAAAAATAAACCATAAAATCAAAAAACCATAAAATTAAATTTAAAAAGCCCTAAGTCAAACCCTAATCAAACAAAACCAAATAAAAACAACTTTAATCAAATACAGGAAAATCCCTAATCAAATTAAGTATAATAAGTCCTAATTAAAAAAATTTGATTCAAATCCCTAATCAAAGAAAAAGGTCTAATCAAATCAAAGAAAAATTCTAATTAAATTATCAATAGCACTAATTAATGATATCTTATTCAAAACCCTAATCAATGAAAAAAATAATCAAAGAAAAAAATCCCTAATCTAATCAATGAAAAACCCTAATAAAACTAAATATAAAAAACCTTAATTAGAGAAATTTGATTCAAGCCCTAATTAAAGAAAAAGAAGAACCAAGTACAAGTACAAGGAAGGGGAATAAAGAGAGAGAGAGAGAGGAACTAAGAAAGAAGCAATGGGAGAGAGAGAGAAGGCCTTTCGCCTCACTGCTCTTCTGCTGCACGGGAGAGAGAGGGGGTCGGGGTTAGTACACCCATTTTTTTTTTTTAAGTCGTGTTCTCCAGGACCTATTCCCAGTGTAACAGGGAGTGTCCTGCGGGATGCGCCATGAAACACCCCCTTAATTTATCCACTATGTATGCACAACCAATCACGTGGAAGCATTCAATGGCATGCGGGGCCCCTTAAAAATGCAAACATTAATTTGACTGGTTGTGAATAAACAGGGGATGAGTTAAGGGCGCAGTGGATCTCGATTGCTTTCTCCAAGTAAGAAGATGCCATTTTAGAAATGAACTCTTGCCAAAGACCCCCACAAACTTCAGCATGTTATTACCTTTTACCGGTGTATTTCAGAAAAAAACTCGATACTTATTCTTCAATGGATTGAACAATCTCTGGAACAAGGCTGTAAACCAAGTCAGGTTGATGGAGAAGATCCTAACTTGAAGTCCATGTTTGATCTTTTGCAGCAATATATGCGTCAGAACCAGAAATAAAGGTGCCAACTTGGGGGTGTGAAGGGGTCGGGTTTGGTTCCGACCAGGTGGAACCAGACCTGGTCCAGATTTTTGGGTATGGTATCAGGTCTGCACTCGAGTCTAATCGGACCCACTATAAGTGAAACCATTCCCGAACCCGGTAAGAACTACATGAGTCAGACCCCGGGCATACCCAATAAAACCATATTTTTTATCATTTTTACATTGAAAATTTGTGAGTCTTAATCAGAACTCAGGTCGGGTCGGGTCTGGGTCTAATATAAAATTTTATAAACTATACCCGGGTCCATGTATTAATTGGACCTTCGGGCCTGGACCTTGGTCTTAATCGACTCTTCTTATTTATCACCATAATCGGACCATATAGGGTCTGGTTCGGGTTGGGCCTGTGTAACCAGGCCCATTGACACCCATAGTGCCAACTATTTTACAAGGAGAATAGAGCTATTCTGAACCGCCATGTTTTTCATCTTTTTGCCCTGATGTATATACTTCTTTGGAACTCTCGAGTACCCCACAAGGCCTTACGGCTTTAGAACTCCGCGTATTTGGACCCTCTCTCTCCCTCTTGATGTATTTTGCTTTCAAGTATCTATAAAGAAGCTTTTTGCATCCTTGTCTCTTTGCTCTCTTTGTGATTGTGCATGCGCGTACTCTTGCTTTCGCTCATGCGTGTGTGCTGTGTGTTGCTTGTGTGCTTAAAAGGCCTACCTTCGGTGTTTGCGATTGTCGAAGCTACGTTGCGGGGGCCTTCACTTCTAAGCCTGTGACAGGTTGGTACCGGCAGTATGGTTCCTGCTGAAGAAGATTTCATGGTCGATGATCGGGTGTCAGTTATTTCGCATAACGTTGCCGAGCTGACTGGGACAGTGACCAACATGGAGAAGTTGGTTAACAGGACTTGTATTCCTTTTAAGGATCTCAATGCAGAGATCAAAACAACAGTAGAGGGGTGGAAGACTTAGTAGAAAGTTTTGCCACTAAGCTTAACTACTCGGTGGAGGACTTTTTCACCCAATTCGATGATTTGTTGGGTCGGTTTAACATCATGGCTATTGAATTAGATGTTATCCGACGGAAGAATGATCAGTTGGAGCGGCAGTTGAGGAGTGCCCCAGCTAGCAGTGTTGCGACATATGTGGAGAGACCACGTTACAGGCTACCTGAGCCCGCAAAGTATAAAGGCACGCGGGACTCAAAGGATCTCGAGAATTTTATCCACGAGATGTACCAGTTTTTGGAAGGTGCAAGAATAGATGAAGACACAGATAGGTTGTGGACCTCAACAATGTACTTTGCAGATAAAGCAACTCTTTGGTGGAGACGTTGCTTGGGTGATATTCGACGTAGGTTGGTTGAGATAGTCTCGTGGGAGGACCTCCAAAAAGAACTATGAGACTACTTTTTTGCCTAAAAATCAAGAAAAAATGGCCCGTAAGAAGTCGTTGGCACTGAAACAGATAGGATAAGTGCAAGACTATGTCAAGGCATTCTCTTCAATAATGCTGAAAGTTGAGAGAATGGATGATCAAGATCGATTGTTCTATTTCAGTAACGGTTTGCAACGGTGGGCAAACACAGAACTCATTCGGCACGACCCTGCAACGCTAGCTAAGGCACTTGTGGTTGCAGGAAAACTTGCGGAGCTTGACAGAAATGATGCGGTATTTCAAAGCAGACAACAGAGAAATGACTGCAATAATCGAAGGGACAATCGAAGGAATGACTATGGACAGAATGTTGGCCATGGGAACCAGCAGAATCAAGGCCGACAGGATATCCAAAATAATAATCAGAATTGGAATAACTTTCAGGGTGGCAACTATCATTGCCGTGACTGTCGTATCTGCCATGGTGATCATTGGCAGGATACCTGTCCCAACAAAAATCGCAGTCAAGGGAATAGAGATAATTGTTCATGCCGAGCTACGAACGTTGTTCAGGAGGATAAAGATTATCAACCTGATGAGGCGTCAACAGTTGGCGCAATGCAGATAATGAATGCAGTGAAGGTGACGGCTACTGCAGAACCAAACATTTATAAAGAACTGATGTATCTGGAGCTTTTGATCAACGGAAGACTCACCAAAGCATTGGTAGACATAGGGGCCATGCATAATTTTATTTTGCTTGAAGAAGCAGAACAGTTGGGATTACAGTGGGAACAGAAAGAGAGTCGCATGAAAGTGGTTAATTTGGAGGCCAAGGGCATCTACGGTGTTGTCCATGATGCACTGGTGCGGATCCACAACTGGTTGGGGAGGATCATGTTATTAGTCGCGCCTATGGATGATTTCAAAATCATCCTCGGGATAGAATTCTTGAGAAGCAACAAGGCAGTGTCGATGCCCCACCTCAACATTGTCAGCTTTGAGAGTGAGAATCAACCCTGCATGGTTACTGCGATATCAGGGAAGCCCTGCGTGCGCTTGGTGTCTGTGTTTCAGTTGAAGAGAGGCATGAAAAGCGATGATGAGACTTTTCTTGTCACAATCCACGCTACGAGTGAAGCAGACGAAGTCGCAGATGTCTCAGAGGCCTTAGTGTCAGTATTAAAGGAGTTTGACAACGTTATGCCCATTGAAATGCCGAAGAAGCTACCTCTGAGGTGTGAGGTAGACCACAAGATTGAACTAGTATCGGGTGCGTAGCCATCCGCAAGGGCTCCTTATCTCATAGCAATTTCTGAGCTGCAGGAATTATGCAAATAATTGGATGATATGCTTGAAGCAGGAATTATCCAACCATCCAAAGATCCCTTTGGAGCGCCCGTGTTGTTTCAGGTGAAGCACGATGGGTCGAAGCGGTTGTGCGTTGACTATCGAGCACTGAACAAAATGACTGTGAAGAACAAGTATCCGCTTTCTTTGATCGCGAACTTGTTTGATCAGCTTGAAAAGGCGAAGGTCTTCTCTAAGTTAGACTTGAGATCAGGCTACTGGCAGGTCAGAGTTGCAGAAGGGGATGAGCCAAAAACTACCTGCGTGATGCGATATGGGGTGTTCGAATTCTTTATCATGCCCTTCAGCTTGACAAACATGCCCACTACCTTTTTGATCTTAATGAATAAGATCTTCTACCCACACCTTGACAAGTTTATCGTCATGTACTTGGATAACGTAGTGGTGTACAACGATTCAATCGAGCAACATGTTCAGCACGTTCAGATTATGTTTCAGAGTTTGAAGGACCATTAGCTATATGTCAAGTAAGAAAAGTGCCTATTTGGCCAAAAGAAAGTCCACTTTCTTGGCCATATTGTGGGAGAAGGGACTTTAAAAATGGACCACAAGAAGATTGAGGCTATTTAAGCATGAGAGCCGTCTTTTAAGGTTTTTGAGTTATGCTCCTTCGTGGGAATATATTTTGAGCACGTAAGGTTGCTCCTCTCCAACCACGAAGATAGAAAAAACCTATGCAATAGATTGCAGCATAGAGGAAAGAAACTCATGAGTGAAAATCTGATGCATCGAGATGACGGTGTTGGGAGTGCTCTCTCGACACGCTCGTCCCTCACCCATAGGATTGGTGAAAGGTGCCCGGCCAGGCCAAAGCAACCTATGTTTTAAAACACTGCTTGCAACATGGCTTTGATCCAGGTATAAGCCTGTGTTAGTACCTAAAGGGCTAAGAAGTGAAACTTAAATGAATGTGCATTAGATAGGCATAACGTGCAGCATATAAGAAAGACAAGTTAATTAAATATATTAATTGACTCATGCATAAAATTGGCTTCTACAATGGTAAGTACTTGCATTTATTAACTGTTTATGCATATTTAATTATTTATGTATGAGTGGGTGATTGATTAAACTTAGTTTCGCAAATGTATGCTTGTATGGGATGTTAAAAATGCATGTTTAATTTCATTATAATTACCCTTGTGAAATGTATGAAAATTTAAATTAATTCATGCTTACTTGTTTCAATTTATTTATTCTGAATAGTTCTACCCTACTGAGACATGATTGTTTGACCCCATTGGTTTTAATGTTTTCAGGTAGTGAATAAACCCATATGTGATGGTGGGAGATTGCGACAGGTACCAAGCCAAGCCTTTTCCAACCTCCGAGTATTTTGGACTGAGAGCAATTTTAATTGCTCAAAATTCTGATATTTAATTTAATTTGTTAAATGGACTTTTATTACTAATTTGGACATGTATGGATGTCTATTCAATTTATAAAAGTTTAATTTTTGAATTAAATGCATGTATAGATATGAATGTAAATGAGAATGTAATGTGCCAAGTTTTTATCTTGACTATTTTTTTGCTGTAATTTTATAAAAGTATTTTAAAAGCATTTAAAAAAATCTACGATTTTTGGGATACAAACTGAGGCTATGATACCAGTTGCTAGAGAATGATGCTTCAAACTACCGATAGATCGAAGAAACAAACACAAGAAAAAACAAAAAGAGAAAACAACCACACACAAAGAACAAAATTTTATGTAGTTCAGCAAGAATTGCCTACATCCATGATCACACTGAACCGTCTTCTTTATTGATTGAGATATAATATAATAGATAAATTGTATCCTTTAAATATTAAGAAGGCAACCTACATCCATGATCACACAGGAATTCAGATTTAACCGAATGGATGAGATGAAGAAGATCTCCGACAACCGGATCCTATTCCTATGAAGACGCTTCAGATTAGGCAGATGGATCCACTGTTGTAGCACTTCAACCCATGTCAGTCGAACGCCGCACAGGGCAAAAGCTTTGCAATGCTTCAGACGCATTAATAATAATGCCAGCTCATGATCGTCTCTCCATTGCTGAGAGATGAGTTCAAGAACACTTATAGTTTACTAATTCTTCATTAGATCTTAATTCACTCAACTTGTAGCTGCAGTCTTGCAATCACACAAGTCCTGTGTGATGAGCTCGTGCACTCCGTCCGCAACTGCGAACTTCGGATTGCAAAGATAATGCATTTGATAACAGTTGCGCTTATTACTCACTATGTCGATCAAGTGTGCTCAGCTAAGTGCATTATCAACTAAATCTTTCAAGGCTTATCCTATCAATAATGTGGATTGTATCTTTGATCGCAAGCTTAAGCACTCCTATTGCATGCGCAACACGAGTGAGGAACACTGCCGCTTTGGTGCACCGCATCTCTTGCACTTGTATGCGTTGTCTCTCTGTGCACCTGTGAGCGCCATCTGAATTGCGACTATGTGCACATTGCTTGTGTGAGCACCTACTTGCACCATTACGAAGAGCGCACGTGTGTGCAAGCTAGAGCCACGCTTGTGCGTGCTAGAATTACCTGTGCCTGTGTGCACCTAGTGATAACCAGCACCTGTGTGTGCTTTTCAATTGTGTGCCTGCATGCACAGAATGAGAGCGACTAGACGGTGAGAGATTCCTGGACGTCGAGCAACATTTGGCATCAGAGCCATGCTGATGAAAGCGACAGTGCTCAAAGAGATCGTCTTTGATCAACTTCAGAGCGAGTTGAAGAATGCCTTGAGGAGACCTTGGTC
Organism: Nuphar pumila; assembly: GCF_984573655.1. NCBI lineage: Eukaryota > Viridiplantae > Streptophyta > Magnoliopsida > Nymphaeales > Nymphaeaceae > Nuphar > Nuphar pumila. The sequence goes on from NC_143257.1 coordinate 8,553,088, forward strand.
CGAGCCGCTTCATTAGAAGGTAAGCTGGAGCAGGTAGACGGCCGAATGACAGACCTCGAATTGCAGATCACCTTATTGCAGCAGAACCTCACCGATCTGTTTGCAGATCTGAAATTGCAACTTAAGGCCGAGGGTAAGCGACCAGAACAGTATGATTGTTTTACAGACAGACGCGCGCTTGACGCACAATTGCCTAGTGACACAGAGATTGCAGCAAAACAGTCTGTGGTTCACACACAAAATGTGCAGGGTGAACAATATCATACGCAGGATGCGTCACTTGTTGGCGCTAACGCCTTAGCGTGCGACGCGTCTAGCGCTAGTGCACAATGGCACTACGCACCTGCGTGTGTTGCGCCAGACAAAACTATGCATGCACGCTATGCCATGACGCGTGGTGTGCACGACAGTGTCAGCATGGGCAATTTGACGCACAACGCGTGCTACGCCATGATGCGTGATGCACGCGGTGCTGTCTATGCGGATGACCATACTCACCACACAAGAGACAGAGTGCCATGCATGCACACTGCGTGCGGCATTCCAGGCTACGCACGCGGTGACAGAACCAAGGTGTTTACTTTAATGCATGACCAATTTGATGATGTTTTCAAACAAAGTGATGAGATGCATGGGTACGAGTTCACGCCCAAGCATGAGATTGGATGCCGGACCTATGGCTGACATGAAAACTTTATTGAGACAAATTTACCTAGATCAGTCAGACTACCATTTTCGACATTCGCCAGCAAGGATCTGTTGGAATGGTTGTATAAAGCGCGTCAATTTTTTATAAGCCATAATGTGAGGCTTGAGCACATGGTTTGATGCGCCGTTATGAGCTTTGAAGGAGAAGCTCTTCGTTGGTTCCGTTGGTTTGACCGACAACTTCCCTACCACTACAACAAAGCAGTAGATTAGCGACGACCACATTCTGTCGCTAATCCGTCGCTAACATGGTTAGCAACGGATTAGCGACAACGAGGCGACAGTATGCTTACGTCGCGAATATTTTGACGCTAACTGGCGACGGAATTATTCTGTCGCCAGGTCCGTCGCTAATTGCAACGAAATAACGAGCGCTATATTTCGTCGCCAATCCGCCGGTACTAAACGGCGACCACGGCTTGGCGACGGATTTACTTCCATCGCTATGCCGTCGCTAGATTAATATGAATAGCGACGGATGGTTCCGTCGCTAATCCGTCGCAAACACGAAAAAAAAATAAAAAAATTTTATTTGAAAATTAATTACCGAGAACTGTACAATTTCTATTTCCTGTATAATTTATATTTCCTGTAAATAAAAAACAAACCACACAAAAAAAATCATATAACAAGAATCTACAACAATTAATCGTTCCACCTTAAAATTAAGAAGTTTAATTATTTACAATTCAACAATTACAATTAGGAAAAATAAAAAAATAAAACTTCTTCAACACAGTCCTCTAATCATCGCCAAGATTTTGTGTGTCTTCTTGTTCATTGTCTTTATCTGTCCCTTCAGCTCCACTACCTTGATTATCGCTAGCAGCCTACACAAGAAAAGAACAGTCAGTATTGATAAACAAAATATAATGAAATAAATTACACACTATATGTGATTCTATCATGTGCTCATGTGTGATCTAAGGCAATAAAAAAACTCTATATGTGATTCTATCATGCTCATATGTGTGCTAAGGCAGTCAAAAAATTGAATATGTGATTATAGCATGTTCATATGTGTTCTAAGGCATCTAAAAAACTCTATATGTGATTCTACCATGCTCAGATGTGCTTTAAGGCAGGCAAAAAACTATATATGTGATTCGATCATGCTCGTATGTGTGCTAAGGCAGTAAAAAAATTGAATATGTGAATATAGCATGCTCATATGTGCTCTAAGGCAGGCAAAGCCAAAAATTTTATATGTGATTCTATTATAAATGATATATAACATGTTCATATGTGTTCTAAGGCAGTAAAAAAACTCTATATGTTATTATAGCATGCTCATATGTGTGCTAAGGCAGTCAAAAAACTGAATATGTGATTATAATATGCTCATATGTGTTCTTAGGCAGTCAAAAAACTGAATATGTGATTATAGCATGCTCATATGTGTTCTAATGCAGTCAAAAAAACTTTATATGTGATTCTATCATGCTCATATGTGCTCTAAGGCAGACAAAAAGTTATATATATATATATGTGATTCTATCATGCTCATATGTGTGCTAAGGCAGTCAAAAAATTGAATATGTGATTATAGCATGTTCATATGTGTTCTAAGGCATCTAAAAAAACTCTATAAGTGATTCTACCATGCTCAGATGTGCTTTAAGGCAGGCAAAAAACTATATATGTGATTCGATCATGCTCGTATGTGTGCTAAGGCAGTCAAAAAATTGAATATGTGAATATAGCATGCTCATATGTGCTCTAAGGCAGGCAAAGCAACTTTATATGTGATTATAGCATGCTCATATGTGCTCTAAGGCAGACAAAAAAACTTTATATGTGATTATAGCATGCTCATATGTGCTCTAATGCAATAAAAAACTCTATATGTTATTATAGCATGCTCATATGTGCTCTAAGGCAGTCAAAAAACTGAATATGTGATTATACCTGAGAGGGACCTGGAATCGAAGATCCCCTATCCTGAACAGCGGCCTTGATCTCATTTCGGAGAAAGGGGGCGACGGTGTATTGAAAGTAGTTATTCAGTGATTCATTAATGATCTGGCGTACATCATTACCGAAAAGAATAGTCGGCTGCTTGGAGCTTATGTCGGCGCAAGAAGTCGGTGAGTCGTAACTGGAAGAACCAATAACTGGTGAAGTGTTCATATTACTCCCAAACCCGAACACGCGACCTTTTTTGGGTTCACCTGCTGCAGTCACCCATGCTGTAGGATCAAATGATGGATGCTGAGTAGCGTCATCGCCATATCGCTCTACCATCTGTTGCTCATATGCCTCCTACAAAATAATGTTTAAAGTATTCATTAATAATTAAAGATAACATTATGATAACTTGCATATATATTGCAATGATTATTAATAGAATTAATACATACCGTTGTCGTTCTCGCCTTCTCTGATACGAAGACTCCCGTGGTCTTCCATTTATGTGTTTCTACAAACACATCCTTATATGGTACACTGCCTCCTTTTTCTGCTTCCTGCGAAGTTAAATGACAAAAGATTTAGTACACAAGTTTGCAACAATACTTATAAAATTAATATTATATATTGATGAGTTACCATTTTCTTTAGGTGGCTCCCAAATGTCTTAGATCCACCTGTGTGTAGATGGGCTTCGGGCATCTTCGATTGATTTTGTGAAGCCTTCGCAGAGCAATTTTTAAATGCATCTCCTGCCCACTTATCGCACATTTCATCCCAGTAATCTCTCCTTATAGTAATAGGACCATGGCCCTTCCACAGTAATGGATCATCTACTATGCCAGATGCTTTTTTTGCTGCAGTCTTCATAGTGTGCAGCATGTCTGCAAATCGATTGGCAGCCATCTTCTGCCACACCTTCCTTGCATCATTTTCTTCCACCGTAGTTAAGAAGCGATTCGAAGCCTACAAATATTTTCAGAAAGTTAGTAGACATTGCTTAAATAAATTAAATATGAAACACATTAACTATGAGGAACAACTGTATACCATGAATGAGGACCACAATCTGTCTAACACCTCCTTTGGGTACTCTTTCCATTGAGCAACTGGTCCTGGTAGATGTTGAAGAAGTGAATTCTTAATCTCCCGTACTACTTCTTGTGGCTCAAACCTCGTGCTGCACATGAATTGTTACACAGTAAATATCAATATAAAATATTTAAAAGATATGCAATAATTGAAAACAAAATACTTACGGTCGGTTATCGATATACACTATTCGAATGAGTCTTCTTGTGCCAGCCTAAGAAGACCCTGTTTCCTGTGTTGGCTGTTGACTTGTGTGATCAACTGGTGTATGTGGGTCGTGTACAGGCGCAACATCATCTGTAAAAAAATACATTAGAAATTCTCAGAATGTGCATTTGAACTAATCAAGCATCTAATTAGTTATATGATATACCTATCACAGGAGCCCGTGAAGATGAAGGCTGAGCCTGGCTACTACTGGATGAGCGACCACTATAACCTCCACGAACCATATTCTAACAAATAACATATATCATACAATACATTCAAATAATTCACATCAAGTATTACAATGCATTCAAGTCATTCACATCAAGCATTGCAATGCATTCAAATAATTCAAATCATTGACATCAAGTATTGCACTAATTCAAATCATTCGTTAATTGCATAAATTATAATACATTCAGATAATTGAAATCATTCACATCAAGTATTACAATGCGTTCGAATCATTCGTATCAAGTATTACAATACATTCAAATAAAATTTTTAATCATTCACACCAAGTATTGCAATACAACTCACATCAAGTATTACAATGCATTTAAATAGAGGTTTGTAGTATAAGATTTTGCTCACTAGCTTGAGAATTCTTTCTCGTCACTAGTTTGACTTTCTTCTTCTTCTTCTTCTTCTTCTTCTTCTTTTTCTTCTTCTTCATTGTTTGCCCATCCACTTGGTACATTATTTGGATCACATTCCTCTATGAATGTTTCATCAGCCAATGAAGATATGACATGCATATCATGCGCAACATCGTGACCATAAGCGAAGTCATAGACATCATCTGATTGATAGTAATCATTGTCTTCAGCTAACTCATCTTCCTGTAACTGATCATACTCGGGGTATAGTTTGGATTTCACCTTGCAAACTGCCCACCATTCATTTCTATCTGACTTTTTTATACTCGGATATGAAGTATAATAAACTTGTTGAGCTTGCGAGGCTAATATGAATGGTTCATATGTTCCAAACCTGGATTTATGATTCACCTCCACAATGCCTGAAGCTTTGTCGAGTCTTGTTGCAGTTGGATCAAACCAATGACACTTGAATATCGTAACCCTGTTATTCATGCCTAAGTAAGTCAACTCCATTATTTCCTCTATAACACCATAGTAATCATGTTCATTTTCACCGTAGCTGCTACCCTTGACACACACGCCACTATTTATCGTTGATTTGTTTATACCGTAGTCTTTTGTATGGAATCGATAACCATTTACGATATACTCGTTGTAGCATTGCACAACTTTGGTCGGACCATTTTCTAAATCACATATTCCTTGATCTTTAACATCACCATTGCGAACCTACGCACAAACATAAACAATGATTGTGATCACGATCAATTAAGTAACTTAGTGTTGTTTATAAGTACAAAATTTATGTTAGCTTCTTTACCAACTGTTTCAACCACTCCACAAACTTAGTTTCACGTTCTTTTTGTACTTCTGCATCAGTGAGATGTGAAACTTCGTTTTGCAACTCCAGATCAAATCGTCTGCAAACCACAAATACTTATATTACCGAGCCATGTATCCACATATAGAACATAAAAGGATTTATAATTGAGTTGCATATACATATACTTACTCGATGTATGGGTCGATCGCTGAGCAATTAAAAAGAATATAGATGTGTGCTGCATCTTGCTCTCGATCTGTCAATAGCCTTGATCGGCAACTACCAAATGCATGCCCAAGTGGTTGAAATATCGACAGCTTTTCAGCTACAGTTACTTGTTCTCCATCATCGTTACGGGGCGGGCATGTGTAACGTGTTGGAATATGAGGTTCGAAGTACATATATGAGAAATTTGAAATCTCTTCTAAAGTGTACGCCTCACAAATAGAGCCTTCTACTCTTGCTTTATTACGAACCTTTTTTTTTAGGTCGAACATGCATCTGACAAGAATATACATTTCAAATTTTAAATATCTGTCATTAAAGAGACAAATATAAAAAAACATATACCTTTCAAATGGGTACATCCATCGATATTGCACCGGGCCACCAACCCTTAGTTCATATGGCAGATGTATGATCAAATGTTCCTTAACATCGAAAAATGCTGGCGGAAATATCTTTTCTAACAGACAAACAGTGGCGATGACAGAGTCCTCGAGATTTTTTACATCTGATACAACGACCTCCGATGCGCACAATGTTCTGAAAAATCCGCTCAACTCAGACAATACCCCCCATATAGGTTTGTCTAACATATCATGGAATGCTAGGGGTATCAATCGTTGCATAAAGATATGACAATCATGGCTCTTCAACCCATATAACTGTCCATCGTCAATCTTCACAGCCCGAGCAATGTTAGAGACATATCCATCTGGAAATCTCAGTTGTCTCAACCATTGACATACATGTTTTATTTGATCAAGTCTGAGCATGTACTTCGCCTTTGGTTTCAGTACTTTGCCATTATACTCTTTGAGTTCCAATTCTGGTCTTTTACATATTAATTTTAAATCCATACGGGCCTTCGGATTATCCTTCATTTTTCCTTTAATATTCATTATTGTATTGAACACATTATCAAACACATTTTTCTCTACATGCATCACATCCAAATTATGTCGTATCAATAGGGTCGGCCAATACGGTAGTTCCCAAAAAATAGATTTTTTCGTCCAATTGTGATCCTTCCCAAATCCACGGAAGGGTGTAGGACTGCGGGCATCTGTTAATATATCTGGAAAGTATCGCAATCTTCTTAGAATCTCTATGTTGGACAATCTTGAGGATGGACCTTCCGTTTCAGTTGTGTCTGCTTTAAATGCATTCTTTTGACGTCGGAACGGATGATCGCTGGGTAGAAATCGACGATGGCAATCAAACCAGCAAGGCTTCCTTCCATGCCTCAATCTAAAAGCTTTGGAATCCTCCATGCAGTACGGACAAGCCAACCTCCCATGTGTGCTCCAACCAGATAACATACCATATGCAGGGAAGTCACTGATTGTCCATAGAACAACGGCCTTCATGTTGAAATTTTGTTTTTTGTGGGCATCATACGTGGTAACACCGTCATCCCACAGTACTTTTAATTCATCAATCAATGGCCTTAGATATACATCAAGATTTTGGCCAGGTGAGGTCGGACCAGGGATCAACAGAGACAAGAAAAAATTTGGACGTTTCATACACAAGCTTGGTGGAAGGTTGTATGGAGTTACAAATACTGGCCAGCATGAGTATGGAGTTGATCTACCCCCAAATGGATTAAATTCATCTGTACATAGACCGAGTCTAACATTTCGCACTTCCATTGCGAAGTTCTGATGAGTACGATCAAAGTGCTTCCAAGCTTCAGCGTCAACAGGATGCGTGATCTTGTTTTCATCGTGTCGAACTTTATTTGCATGCCATCTCATGTGTTTAGCTGTCCTTGAAGACATATACAATCGTTGCAATCTAGGAGTGATAGGAAAGTAGCGGAGCGACTTGTATGAAACTTCCTTTGATCTCGTGCTACCATTGCCTCTTGTCTTTGGCTTGAACCGAGGATGCCCACATGACGGGCATGATATGTCGTTTTCCTGCTCCTTGAAATACAACATGCAGTGATTTGGACAAGCATCAATCTTTTTGTAACCCATACCTAGAGCGTTGACCATAACTTTCGCACGATAGAAATTTTGTGGCAATTTCTCATCTTTAGGCAACATACTCTTCACAATCATGCACAAACGGTCAAAACATGATTGACTCAAATTATACTCGGACTTCAAATTCATTAGTTGAAGAACTGCAGACAAGATAGTGTGACTCTCACAACCGTTCCAAAGTGGCTCATCAACATCTCTAAGTAAATCATAAAATCTACTAACTGCATCGTTTGGTGATTCTTCATCTACGGCAGTTCTTACATCACTAGAACTCATAGCAGAACCCAGTTCTGTTCCTGCAGCATCAAATATCAAATTCGTATATGGATTATCGTGCACCACATTCACCCGTGCATCAAAATCGTTTCTAAATTCTTCTCCATGAAACGTCCAGTTCTGATAATCACTCACAAAACCCTTCCTCTATAGGTGATGTCTAACGCCATGAGGTTCTACAAATCGATTATTCTTACAAATCTTGCAGGAACACCTAATCCGACCTGTGGGATCTACCGTACTGACACTTGCCGTTGCAAATTCAATAAAACTGTCGACACCATCCATATATTCATGCGATAACTCATTGTCCACTATTCTACGGTACATCCATTCACGGTTTGCAGTCATTCTGTCGTATGATGTTATGAATAGTATCCTAACCAGTTAAAAGAGAACCATCAGAATGCTATGATGAAGAAAATATCAAATTTATCATGCAATATATGATGTCATACAATCACAAGAATTATGATGCATGCATTGATAACTTAATATTTTCATGTGCAAACTATTCATGACACGATACATTCATTTGAAGCATGCTTTCAGTATGTTGCTTAGAATGCAGAAAGAGCACAAATATAAAAAGGTCAAAAGAGAGAACTGATCCAGTCATTGGCCAAATACCTTGCAAAAGTACTCAGCACAATGACTGGATGTATGCATGGCATCACTAGAACTTACCAAAGCTCAATTATTTTGCAGCACCACATATTAGATCCAAGCAGTCGACATGTGAGCCATAGAACCGGTTGGCATTATATATCAACTCAATATACAAGTTAGCATACAGATTTCGATATGCATGCTTTGCGAAATTTTGTAAAAAACAAAAAAAAAATGAAAAGCTATAAGAAAAAACAAAAACTAATTGAGTTCATGTTATATCAGGAATACAATTCCCTGAAATTAAATGGTTTGATCTCTAACGATATACATCCTGGCCAGAATAGAGGGTGGTGACATTCAAGGGTCTTTGTCCCCATTTTCATTTAAAAAACACAAAACAGAAGAAGAAGAAGAAGAAGATGCAAGTGATTACCTGCGCGTCGTCGGGCGGTGGCGGGAGGCTGACGGGGAGCGGCAGCTGGCGAGCGGTGGACGGCTGGCGAGCGGCGGCTGGCGAGCGATGGACGGCTGGTGAGCGGCGGCTGGCGAACGGTGGACGGGGAGCGGCAGCTGGCGAGCGGCGGCGGCCGGGCGGTGGCGAGAGCCGACGGGCGGCGGGCGGGAGCAAGACAGCGAAACAGGAAAAAGAGAAAGAGGGATGGGATTAGGGATTTACGCGACATTTAGCGACGGCTTAGCGACAGAAAAATTTCGTCGCTAAGCCGTCGCTAAATCAAAATACCAAAAAAGCGACAGAATATATTCTGTCGCTACGCCATCGCTAATTAGCGACGGATTAGCGACGACAGAGTTCCCTCTCTAAATCCATCGCTAAAATGGTGTTCTTGTAATAAAAGTTAGCGACAAAAAATTACAGTCGCTAATCCGTCGCTAAGTAGCGACAGATTAGCGATAAAAGTTGTTTCCTCGCTAATCCGTCGCGAATTAGCGACAGATTGTATCTCTAGCTAATCTGTCGCTAATTAGCGACGGACAAAATCCATCGCAAATTTTCGTCGCTAATTAACAATTTTCTTGTAGTGTACCTGGGACATACTTGAACATGAGCTTATCAAGCGATTCAGGCCAACTCCATACACTAATCATGGGGTAGAAATGAAACAACTTTGCCAAGTGGGATCCGTCCAAGAGTACCAAACACAATTTGAAGATTTATGTTCTCTACGTGGATAAAGGAATGATGATTCTCTATTGAGCACATTTCTTAGTGGGTTAAAAGATTATATCCGATATAAGCTTTTAGCTCAAATTCGTACACACTTGAGGAGTGCTACCTTTAAGCTCATATCATAGAAGAAAAACACAAGAGAATGCATGGTTTTTGCAAAAGCTCCATGAATGTCAATCATAACTCTAAGTTCATACCAAGGCCTCTGCCAAACAAAGGGGTTAAATTTTGAGGTTTTAATCACCCTAAGGCAGAGCATATCTTTAGGGAATAGATTGATGAATTGCAAAGCAAATGCTTATGTTTCAATTGCAAGAGCAATTGAATGCCAGAACATAAATGCAAATAATTAAAGTGCTTGATAGTAACTGATAATGAAGATAACTATGAGTCAGAAAAAGGAGAGACTATAGAAGAATTGAACCAAGAGAAAATTGAAGTAATTCAAGAACCAATTGGCCAATGTTATGCTTTGGAAAGCAAATCAACAACTAATTCCATGAGAGTCTCTGACACTTTATGCGACAAGAAAGTGGATGTTTTGATAGACACCCATTGTGAAAGAGGACTTAGTGTCTAAATTCAAATTTTAGCCACATGGGCATCCAAAGTTTGATGTTATGGTGAGAGATGAAAGTCATCTTAAATGTGGCCAACTATACACTGATGTGGAGATTAATTTTCAAGGATCACATTTCAAACTTGACTTGTTTGTATTGCCTATGCACGATGCCGACATTGTGTTAGGGGTGTGTTGGCTTCACTCTTTGGGAAGTGTCACATGAAACTTCACCAATATGAAAATGTCATTTGCTAAAGTGGGTTGACCAAGGATTTTAAGAGCCAACCCTACAAGATGGCGAGGTAGTTGATGGGCAAGAGGCTATCAAAATTTTTTGGGCTACTCATATGACTTTCTTATGTATGGCACAACCTATGGCTCAAAAATAAGAGTCCAAGTTTGAAGACATTGTTTCATCGGATATGAATGAATTGCTTAAGTCATATGGGGATATTTTTGAAGAACCCAAAGGGTTACCTCCTTCACGCACTCAAAACTATCACATACCTCTTATTCCAAGGCAAGGGCCGATTAGTGTAAGACTATATCAATATGCTTTTGCACAAAAGAGTGAAATTGAAAATTTAGTGCAAGAGATGCTTGCAAGTGACATCATTCGCCCAAGTTCAAGCGCCTACTCCTCGCTGGTTCTTATTGTGCAAAGGAAGGATAATACTTAGCAGTTTTGTATTGATTATAGGGCATTGAATGAGGTGACATTCAAGGATAAACATCCAATTCCGGTAATTGATGAGTTGTTTGGTGCTAAGTACTTTTCCAAGCTTGATTTAAGAGGTGAATATCACAAAATCTAAATGGCTAAGGAGAACATAGAAAAGACCACTTTTTGCACACATGATGGTCACTATGAATTCTTGGTTATGCCATTTGGTTTGACCAATGGGTCAGCCACCTTCCAAAGGACTATAAATGACATCTTTAGACCTATATTGAGGAAGTTCATGTTGGTACTCTTTGATGACATATTGGTCTATAGTTTGAATTGGGAAGATCATATAAAGAACGTGCAACTTGTATTGAATGTGTTAAGAGAACATACCTTCTTTGCCAAGCGAAGCAAATGTAGTTTTGGTCAAGAGAATGTGTCTTATCTTGAACACATAGTGGGAAGGCAAGGTGTGAGTGCCGATCCGAACAAGATTGAAGCAATAGCTAGTTGGCCTACTCAGCTCACTATCAAAGCCTTTAGAGGTTTCTTGGGTCTTATAGGGTACTATCGTCGGTTCATTCAACACTATGACATTATTGTCCAACCTCTTACTTCCTTGTTAAAGAATAACTCGTGAAGTTAGAATAGTGAAGTCGAGCAAGCTTTTAAAAGCTTAAGCAAGTTATGGTAGATGTGTCGATTCTTGGTTTTCCCAACTTTAACAAAGTTTTTGTCTTAGAGACTAATGCTTATGACATTGGGATAGGGGTTGTCCTAATGCAAGAGTGACATCCATTGACATACTTAAGCAAAACTCTTTCGAGAAAGAGCAAAAGCCTTTCTACTTATGAAAAGAAACTTCTCGTCATTGTGTTGGCTTTAGAGAAGTGGAGATTGTACTTAATTGAGAGGCATTTTTTAATCCAAATGGATCATCAAAGTCTTAAGTATATTTAGCAACAACGAGTCTCAACTCCTCTCTAACAAAATTGGTTGACTGAGCTCGCGGGTTATGATTTTGAAATTAAATACAAGAAGGGTGTTGAAAATGTAGTAGCCGATGCCTTATCTAGAAAGATAAAAAATGACTCTCTCTTAGTCATTTCCAAAGTTACTTGCAGATTTGGAGATTGATTGGGCCACGCTCAAGTTGAGAGTGAGAAAATTCAAAAATCATTCAGGAGTTTATAGAAGACTCCATTAGTCATCCCTCTTACTCGATGAAGGGAGACACGTTATATTTCGAAGATAAGCTAGTGGTGCCTAATGATTCTCCTCTTTTTAAAGATGTTTTGGAACACTTTCGTAACTCAAGAGAGGGAGAACATAAAGGTATGTACAAAACTTGACAAAGAATCAAATCTGAGTCATATTGGACCAGAACAAGGAAAGACATAAGGAATTTTGTGCGAGAATGCCAAGTCTGTCAAGTAAACAAGTATGAGGGAATCCGACCCCCCAGTTTACTCCAACCTTTGTCTATTCCTTCACAAGCTTGGACCGACATAAGTATGGATTTTATTGAGAAGCTTCCTTCTTCTCAAAAGAAAGAAGTCATCTTTGTTGTGGTGGATAGACTCACAAAGTTTGCTCACTTCATCGCTTTGCCTAGCACATATTCGGTTCAATTGATGGCAAGATCATTTTTTGCAATATGTGTCAAATCTATATGGTATGTCAAAGACAATTATATGTGATAGAGATCCGGTCTTCCTTAGCAAGTTTGGAAAAGAATATTTCACATTAATTGGTACTAAGACATGTTATAGCACGACAAGTCATCCACAAACTGATGGGAAAACTGAGGTGGTTAATAGAGCACTTGAGACATACTTAAGATGTTTTACTAGTGAAAAATAAGATGAATGGGTTGAGTTTCTACCTTAGGCCGAGTGGTGTTATAATACTTAGTTTTATTCTTCTACGAGAATGACACCTTATGAGTCCTTGTATGGACATACGCTTCCTCAACCAATATTCTATGAGGATGGATCGGCAAAATCTCCCCAAATTGGGAAACAATTAAGAGAAATAGATGACATATTAAGAATTTTAAATAAGAACATCGAGCGCTCCCAAACTCGAATGAGACAAATCGCCAACAATCAAAGAAAGGATAAAGAATTTCAAGTTAGGGATTGGGTTTGGTTAAAGCGACTTACATATGGACAATTCTCTTTGAGTAAAGCTCCCTCTTGAAACTAGAAAACTTTCAAGAGGGAGGGATTGATGCAAACATAAGAGAAACCCCAACCATGGAGGTTGGTGAGTCCAGCTAAAGCACAAGGAAGAGGTTCACAACTAGGTCCGGATGAGTTCAGGGTCACGGCCACATGTTCAGGTGAGTGCACAGCTAAGGTTTGGCCAGCCAAGTAAGTGAGCAGGGTACGGTGATCAGCAACGGACATAGGGCAATGTCAGCGTGATTTTAGCAACGAGTTTAGGTATGTCAGCAACAGGGTTTGATATGTGGGCCGCCTGGTCCTTGGCGCCAATGAAGAAGTCAACACTATATATAATGTTGCATTTGTAAAAAGATCATTATGTAAGATTTGAGTTCGGAAATAAAATTTTGAATTTTGTTTGGCTTCATTTAGAGAATTGGCCTCTTCGTGAGGATCGGCTTTTGCTAGTTCATTTCTTGATCTAGTGAGAGATTCATACTCTTCCACTTTCGTTCTCATCTTCAATCGATTCTCGTCTTACGAATTCGGATTTAACCGAATGGATGAGATGAAGAAGATCTCCGGCAACTGGATCCTATTCTTGTGAAGACACTTCAGATCAGGCAGATAGATCCATTGCCGCAGCACTTCAGCCCGCGTCAGCCGAACGCCGCACAGGGCAAAAGCTGTGCAACGCTTCATATGGATCAATGAGCACACCAGCTCATGATCGTCTCTCCATTGCCAACAGATGAGTGCAAGAACACTTATAGTTAACTAATTCTTCGTTAGATCTTAATTCACTCAACTTGTAGCTGCAATCTCGCAATCGCACAAGTCCTGTGCGACGAGCTTGTGCACTCCGTCCGCAACTGCAAACTTCGGATCGTAGAGATAACGTATCCGACGACACTTGAACTTACTGCTCACTGTGTCGATCAAGTGTGTTCAGCTAAGTGCATTATCAACTAACTCTTTCAAGGCTTATCCTATCACTACTGTGGATTGTCTCTTTGATCGCAAGCTTAAGCGCACTATAAGTGCCACGCACTTTCATCGCAGCACTCCTACCGTGTGCGCAACACGAGCGAGGAATACCGCCGCTTCGGTGCACCGTATCTCTTGCGCCTGCATGCGCTCTCTCTCTTGCACCTGCGTGCACCATATACCGTGTGCCTGTGAGCGCCGTCTAAATTGCACCTGTGTGTGCACTGCTTGTGTGAGTGCCTACGCGCGCCATTGCCACGCCTGTGCGCACGAGAATCAACCCGCACCTGTGTGCGCCTAGTGATAACCAGCGCATGTGTGTGCTTTTCAATCGTGTGCCTGCGTGCACAGAACGAGAGTAGCTAGGCGGTGAGAGATTCCTAGAGGCCTCGCAACAAATGTGATGTAAATATTTTGAATAGTTCGAACCACTTTCACCTACATGTTTTTTGGCAAGTATGGAACATGAACACACTCATATGTTAGTAGTTTAGCTGAATACTTTAGTGGCATGAATTTTATATGGGAATCCTGACATTGCTTTTTCGAAAAGTTTGAAGTCCTTTTCAACTAGCCCAAGGAAAATGGGATTTAGTTAAGTTGAGGCGTGTTATATCTTGTTTATGTTTGTCATTAAGTGACTATTGCTTGCCAAACCAAGTGGGAACTAAAATGGCAATGCATTCGTCATTGATGGGATGATAAAGCACTCGCTCACTTGCCTATAACAGTGCACAGGACTAGCATATGAAGGATGCATGACCCCGCATGTTCCTATATATCCATATAAAAACATTTGAACAGTTTTAGTAACTTACAAAAACTGTTTGACATGGTTGGACAGCCATTATTAAATCATCTATGCTCGTGTCAACAACTATTATTAGTTTCTTATGCAAATTCACTAAAATGTGCATAATCTACCAAGATTAAGGCCACTTCATTTTAGCAGATCAAATGACTGCTTAGGTAATTTGGATGCACATTTTACAAATCATGAAGCACTCAAAATCTTTTGGGTTCACTAACACATTTGACATTGGTGCCACATGAATTTGTTCACGGGCCGTACTGGTTGTTTTATTCTCAAGGCACTGTTGATATTGAGACCACGAATTATGTCGCAGGTTTTTATTGTGATTTCTTAGATGCATTAATGTGTGAAAAGCTATCTTTCAAAACTTTCAATTAGATGAATGCAAATATTGATTTGCCATTCACTTTATGCTATTTTAGAGTTTGTGAACATATTTACATTTTATCACATGATAAAGTAGGTCAGTTTTCTCACGTTTGCAAACAAATTGAGTGATTTTCTTATAGGAAAAAGTCAACCTTTTGTTTTAGATGAGAAAGCTTTTCCTGTAAAAATGTTCCCCACCTCTATCTCTCTTGTTGAGTTTTTGTCTCAAATTATGTGTGTTAGCACCTATACTGGCCTCCCATTTCCTTGCCTTTTACTTAAGTTAGCCTTTTGAATTATTTCATTTTGTTTAGTCTCACATTGAAGAATTTGAGAACTTCTCTTAGGTGTTTTATGGGCAAAGCTTATTAAGGTCATGTCAGTTGAACTTTAAACCTTGGACTTTGAATTTTGGTTTTGGGTTGGTTTGACCCGATTCATCTTGGTCTTGACATTTGATCATTTTTTTTTGTGCTTGGGACATTTTTATCCCCAAGATCTTTGACTGTCCACCTCATGGGTTTTGAACTATTGTTTTTACCTTAACCTAGTCCGACTGATCATTGGGTTTGGGTTTCGGCTTCAATTTGGTATGGCCCAGGTCGTCTTGACCTTGTTCTTTGACCATTCTTTTTGTGCTTGAGACATTTTTATCTCTAAGACCTTTGACTGTTAACCTCATAGGTTTTGATCGACGATTTTAAATTTGACCTGGTTGGGTTTTGATTGACCATTTTTACCTTGACCTGGTCAACCCAACGGTTGGAACTGCCCTTGACTTGGTCCGACGTCCAACAATCCTCTAACAACGCTATTTAATCCTTTACCATTTGACCTCTTTGACTTTGATCCACACCCACTATTTTAGATAATCCTGACAGCTGTAGGGTTATTCGCAACCCTAGGCATAATGTAATAACTGTAAATTTCAATATGAATTTGTTGAGGATATTTACGTAAGATTTGTGTAAGTTCAAATCGAGTAGTGATTCAAACCTGAGAAATCCTGTCTAAACTCGAAGACAGAGCAATGCAGGCTCCAGAGTACCGATAAGAACTATATTTGGATCGATAAAGACTCTAAAAAACTCGTTTAGTGAAGCGGGTTGCATTCATAGTGGGTTGGATAGTGATCCACAAAACTCAAAGTCCAAAGGGGCAACCACAAAGGAATCTTTTTGGGGATCTTTAGGCAAACCAGAAGATTTGTCAGTGAGGGGCAGTTTGAGAACTCTGCATCTTCTCTCTTTTTTTCTCTTTCTCTCTCCTCTTTCCTCTCTCTCTCTCTTCCACTTTCCTCTCTCTCCTCACTTAAACCCTTATCTTTCACTCACTCTCCTCTCACTACCTCTCTCTTATCTCTCCCTCTCTTCCTTATCTCTTACTCTCTCTCCTCTCACCACCTCTCTTATCTCTCCCTCTCCCTGCTCTTCACATCTCCCTCTCTTTCCTCTCTTATTCTCTCTTATTCCTCCCTAAGCCCCTCTATATTTTTCTTCGTTTCATGGAAATGGTCGCCATCCCTGTCAATCAGTCTCCACTAGCATGGCTTCCACCCAACCGATGCCACCTGACCATCGTTGGGGACTCCTTTTGTCAGGGCCACCCTCTGTAGGCCACCACCTGGCTACTTTTTTTATTATTAATTGGACCACAAGAGCTTACCCCACCTCCTCTACTGCCACCAGCCGACCTTCATGTAGTTGTCGACCACCACCCTTCTCAATCGGGGTTCCCTACCAGCTGGGGCTTCCTTTGAACCAAGGTCACCTAACTATCACGGGGGCCTCCTTGCTAGTCAGGGCCACCCTCTATCGGTCTCCTTCTGCCAGTTGATGACTATCTACTACCCTCTCTCTCCTCTATCGTGTCTCTCTCTTCCCCCCTTCAGTTCCATTGTGAAGGAGAAGAAAGGAAGAAGAAGAGGAAGAAAGGAAGGAGAAGAAGAACACAACAATCTCTCTCTCATTGATACATGGATTTATATAGATTTTTTGTATCATTAATATAGGATTCCTTTTCATATAATTCGCCAATATGGTGTGCACCATCAAATACGTTTATGGGGCTGCCAATGTTGTCAGTATCGGTATCGACCATCGGTATCGACCGTGTATTGTTTGGTCGATGATTCAGGTGAATCAGTTGATACTCAAGTGAATCATTCTAAATCAGCCAAAAAATAATTAAGAAATATTACGTGTCAATTATAATGTGACATGTCATAAAGAAAGCTCTAGGGAGGGATTGTTTCTGCAAATTTAGCCTCGAGAAAGCTCTAACATAGAGAATGGTTGAGAAAGAGAGAAATTCATTCTTGATCTACTTAGGTTGTACATTTGATAGGGCCAGCAGTAGGGCAGAGGAAGAATATTGATCTCTCTGAGTGGGCTACTACTGAGACAACGTAGAAGAGGAGAGGGAGAAAAGGTGTTCCCTCTAAGACTAGGGTTTCATGAACAGGGTGAATAAAAATTGAATCAATTTACTAATTTCATTTATAATTAATCAAGAATAATAACACTTATTTATAGAGTCTACCAAAGAGTCCTAAAAGAAATAAGAGTCCAAGAAAATAAGAATCCAAATAGGAAATGGCATCCTTTAGTCCATGTAAGATTAGGTCTCTTGGGTGGATTTGGATCTTAAACCGAGTCTAGATGACTGTTTGTAAGAATCCAACCCTCTCAAACTTGACTTGCTTTCAAGGCGAGGACTCTAAGTACTACGGTAGCAAGTTGCCCTTAACCTCCTAGGTACATGTAGTGGCTGGTGTCAAACAACTCCAAACGAATCCACTTGCAATTTATGATCCAAAGTAGAAAGGTCCAGTTGTAAATGATTTTGGATTCAATTTAGTTTAAGAAGATCCAAATAGTCTATAATTGTGTCTAAGTTTTGATTCGGTGTTAGTGTAGGACTTTGGTCAAATGGGAAAGATGGATTTCAAATTTTGATTGGGCATTTAGAGGTAGGAGCTAAGAGATTGATCTGGATTTGATCCAAGAAAGAATTTAGACCAACCTCGACTAAATTTAACTAAGGGAGAGGTGGATCCAGTTTCAAAACCAATGACAATTGATACAGGACCTGATAACCAATGAGATTTGTGTTAGAATTGGTTTGTGCCACCCCATAACTGGGAAAAAAGGAGACTGAATCAGTCTCGGATGAGTGAAAACTGAGCTTTTGGTCATTGTTTGGAAAAAATCGGTTCTAATTGGAATTGGTTCTCTCTCTCCCACTATGGGATGATTTCCCACCAGATTGGAAAGGAGAAGAGAGTGGAAAAGGTTGTAGGGATCCCCTCGATCGAGGTTGACCCTAAATGATAAGGGGGCACCGTCTAGCCAGGTTCAATCATTTGAAGGGCACTGATTGGAATTCGGTCTGCACAAGGCCCTTGATCGGCAGATTGGGCCTCCCACGCAAGGAGACAAAAGGCAATTGTAAACACCCCAAATTTTCCACCTTCATTCACAAGCCCTTTTTTTTGCCACTGGGGCCCACTCTCAGCAGCCTTCAGGGAACAAGCGGGTCGACATCTGAACCAAGGTTGTTTATAGCCCAAATTTTACAACAAATTTCAATACTTTATCTCGCAATCAAAATTCAATCTTCATTTTGGCTCAATCTCAATTATCAGTTCTCATTCTCACATAATAATTTCCAATCCTTTGTGTCTGCCAGAGGTTTGAGATTCCAAGTCCCTCATCCAGGGTTTACATTTCATATATCATTGCATATCACTGCATGTATTTAGCATATCATCTCATACCATCTCATATCATTTCATCGCATTGTATGCCATTGCATCTCATTTTCGAGATCTAGCACTCCTGTTTTTTCAAAATATTTAAATCAGATTCGATTTTAAAACTTTTCTTTCAAAATCAATTCTAAATACTTGGGTTTTAAATCGACATTCTGCCATTTCTTAACCCCCAAGATCTTATATTCCTTTATTTTAAAATATTTTCTTTACAAAACGATCTAGATTCATTTTAAAATCAATTTTCAACTGATCTTAGTTCTCAGATGAGACCCATCTAGGTGGTGTCGCTTCTAGATTCCTTTATTCCTCAAAATTCTTAAATTTTCATAGTCCTAGTCAGATCAGGACTCTATCTTTTTAGTTTTTAAACCTTTTTCAAAATTTCATTTTAGTTTCAAATCAAAGGTAGTCTTATCCCTTATCCATTTCTGTCATTTTGGCCAAAATCTCAGAGTTTCAGTCGGATTAGGACTCTTTTCTAGAGTTTCAGTCGGATCAGAACTCTACTTTTCACTTCTATTTTTATCTCTTTTTGAGAAAACCTTTCATTTTGGCTAAAATTTTAGAGTTTTAGTTGGACTATGACTCTACCTCAGAGTCCTAATCGAATCAGAACTCTATCCTGATGTCATTTTTTATTTCATTTTCACTTATTTTTAAGAGTCTATTTTAAAACCCTCTCATTTGTTTTCTAGAAAACTCTAAATTTTAAGTGTTTTAGTCGAATTAGGACTCTATCCCAGAGTCCCAGTTGAATCATGACTTTAATTCTGATTTCAGTTTTCACCTTGTTTTCATCTATTTTTGCAAAAAAGCTTCTAAAACTTTCTTGTTTATTCAAAATTCTCAGAGTTTTAGTCAAATAAAGACTATATCTCAGAGTCTCAGTTTGATCAGGACTTTGACCCTAACTTCATTTTTTAGCTCATTTTATCAAATTCTGAGAAAAAAATTTTAAAATTTCTTTATTTATCTTTCAAAAATGCAAAAATTCTAGAGTTTTAGTCGAATTAAGAGTCTGTTCCCAGAGTTCCGATGAGGTCAGAACACTATTCTGATTTCATTGCTCGTTGTTGTTTTCACTTGTTTTCGAAAATCCTTTTATCTGTTTTCCAAAAAAGCAAAATTCTAGAGTTTCAGTCGAATCAGAACTCGGTCCTAGAGTCCCAATTGGTTCATAACTCTACCATGATTTCATCTGTTACCTTTATTTTACTTGTTTTTTAAAAACAAACCCAAAATTTTAGAGTTTCAGTCGAACTAGGACTTTGTCTTAGAGTTTCAGTTGGATTAGGACTCTAATTCTGATTTCAAATTTCATTCTATTTCCACCTGTTTTCTAAAAACTCTCTCAATTATTGTCAGAAAACCAAAAAATCTAGAGTTTCAGTCCGATCAGGACTCTGTCTCAGAGTCCTAATCCGGTTAAGACTCCATTCTGATTTCTGTTTCTACTTTCATTTTTATTCTCTTCACTTGTTTTTCAAAAATTAGTCAATTTCGTAGAGTTCCAGTTAATTCAGGACTATTTCAGAGTTTTGGTTGAGTTAGGACTCCAACCCTGATGGGTTTTTTTTTCACTCATTTTGAAAGAATCTTTCAAAAACTTCTTTGAAATCTAAATGTCAGAGTCTTAGTTGGTTTAGGACTCTTGTCTAGAGTCTCAGTTTGCTTAAGACTCCATTTTTAAAACTTCTGATTTTCATTCAGTGATTTTACTCTATTTTTGAACCATTTTCAATCTTTATTTTAACTTTTTTAAAACCTTGATGTGGGGTCCACTCAGTTGATGCCACATCCGGAGGAGTCTTGATCTAGTCAGGACTCTGGTTGATTAAAAACTTTCAGTTTCAAAACCAATTCCAAATTCTAAACCTCTTTATGAAAACTTTCATTTTCAAGTTTTAAAAATCGCTTTTGAAAATCAAGTGGGGCCCACTCTAGGTGGTGCCACATTTGAAAAAGTCAGGGTTAGATTAGGATTTGTCAATGTCCTAATTAGGTTAGGAGTTTGAAAAGGTCCAAATTGATTTTTAAAACTTCATTTTACTTTAGTATTTTAAAAATACATTTTTAACTTTTGAATTTAAGCCTTTAAAAAACCAAATGTGGGCCCACAGGGGTTGGCGCCACATTTGGATTGATTTAGGGTTTAATTAGGACTTAGGTAGATTAGGTAGAGTTAGGGTTAGGGTTAGGTTAAGAGTTTTAAAAAAAATGCCCTTTTAGTTGGTTTTAGATAGGATTTTGAAAAAGTCAAAGAGGGCATTAATTAGCTGTAATTAAGTGGGATTTCAAGAGGCTATAAAAGGGGACCCAAAGGGGGTTGTTTTTCATAAGTTCTCTCACTCTCACTCTCCCAAAAATTTGTGCTTTCCTCTCTCCTACAGCTTTCTCCTCCATTGGAACCACTCCAAGGTAAGGTTTTCTTCTTTTTCTTTTATCTTTTTTAGTATTTTTCATGATTATTTCATATATTTCACCATTATCGACCCATATAAGCATGCTCCTCCTTGTTTTTTTTTTCTTAAACCACATGCTCCATGATTCAAGAATCTAATCTAATGTTGTATTAGAGTGTTTTCATGTTTTTAATCCATTGGAATATATTAGAATCATATTTTTTATGTTTATGCCAAAGAAAAGAGGAGATTGGACCCCTCTATGGATCGAACCCCTCTTTCAAGGGCTAAATCAAAATTTATTTCATGCTTCCTTTTTTTTATTTCAAGCATGTGCATGCATATTTTCATGATTTGATATGTTGAATCATGCCTAATAGCCTTAGTTTCATTTTTTTTTGTTATTTACCATACTTAAATTGAATTTATTTCATGTAATGCAATGTTAGTTGTCTATCTTGATTTCTAGTTGTCTGTTTCTCTATTTTTTTGTCTATTATGTTTATCATAAAAATCTAATTTTTTTATATTAGAACCATCCATTTTTCTTATGTTTTTAATAAAAAAATTGGGTTTTTTAACGTTCAGTAACCCTGTCAAAAAAAATATAAGTTGAGAGTCTGTCTCTGCAGGCTATCAAACTGGACACATAATTAGGGTCAACTTGTCCCTATTATACCTCCTAAACGGGAATTGTTTTGCAAAACCCACAAAAACCAAAGTTGTTTTTATATATGTCTACTATTTACCATGAATTTTTCATAATTTTTGAAGTCTGTTTGATTCCCTTTTTTGATTTAATACCGAGACTGGTACATAATCCAGGTTCTATAACAGGCCCATTTTCAAAAATAAAACCCTAACTTCCCGAAGTCACTCAGCCCTAACCCCGAGACTTTTTTCAATGTTTTAGTCTTGATAGAACCATTGAAATGTCTAGAATCTTTTTCCAAAATTTGGGAAAATATTGAAGACTTTTAGACTATGAAACATCAAAAATATCAAAATCTATTCAAAAAGCCTATTTCCTGTTTTGAATCAATCAAGAAGTTTGTCACCTTGTTACCTTAAGAGAGCGCTCTTCAAATATCAATTATTTATCTTTTTGTCCAATATATTGCCCCTAGTTACACTGGGGCATCTTTTAAAATATTATTTTTTCTTCAAAACGTCCTATATGCAGGCAGAATCAAACAAAATCTCTCACCATTCATTTGCATCTATTCGCATGAATCTAGTTGCATATATTTGCATTCATTCACATTTGTATGCATTCATTTGCATTCATCTGTATTTTGCATCCATTTGCATCAAAATCATTACCCATTCAAGATAAGGGATAAATCTTGAGACCCCGACAGTCATTTATGACAATCAATTATGAAGGCAAAGTTGAAAATTCCTATCACAATCTTTAAATATCTTCAAAGCTCGTACTGATACTTTTTACAAATTTAGTGTTCATGTTGGTGCTTTCTCAAAGCCCAGTCCTTGTACTGATCCCCTTTTTCTTTAAATTATTGTTGTTCCCAGTGATCCGATATTGTTCTTAATTGAACTGATGTTGTTCCAAGTGAACCTATGCTATTCTTCAGTGAACCAATGTTGTTCTTAATTGAACCGATGTTGTTCTTAGTTGAACCGATGTTGTTCCAAGTGAACCTATGTTGTTCTTAATTGAACCGATGTTGTTCTTAGTTGAACAAATGTTGTTCCAAGTGAACCTATGTTGTCCTTAATTAAATTGATGTCATTCTTAGTTGAACTGATGGTGTTCCAAGCGAATCGATATTGTTCTTAAGTAAACCAGTGTTATTCCTATAGAACCAATGTGAATCTCCTTTTGAATCATCCCTTATGATCTGGTCTTTCACTAAGATCCTGGCTCAAACAATCAATTGACCTTCAGCTCACCAATTTTTATCAAGCAAAATTTCGGGTTACCAATCATTTTTAGACCTCTGGATCAATCAATTTTTATCAATCAGATCTGTGGGTCGCCCATCTCATCAATTTTGTCAGTCAGACCTCTGATCATCAATTTTTATCAAGCAAACCTTCGGGTTGTCAATTCTATCAAAGTCAATCATCATTTTTCAACCTTCGGGTTGCATATACCAATCATGGTCATCCAAGATTCGACCTTTGTGTCAAACTCGCTTCCAATTGGCTCAATATCAATTATCAATCATTTTTCTTATGAGGGTCTGTGATCATCGCAAAATTTTTTCTCTCTCAGTATTCTCTCTCTCATTTACTTCTCTTTTTCCTTTCTAACCTCTATTTCCTCCTTTTTGAAGGGAGAAAATAAAAGACAGAAAATAAGAGAGGAGAAAAGAAAAGAAAAAAAAGAAGAACTCTTTTGCGAAGGTCTCACTTGACCTTAATTTTGAAAAAAAATTTAAAAGATTACTCGCCTCCGTTTTTAAAATATTTGCGGGAAAATTGAGAGACGGGGCTCGCTCGTCGGTACGAGGTTCGACCGTTCCTGGCGCCTTTACCAGGGGTAATTGAACCAAGGATCGAATTTATGCCTTTTGCTTTGCCTTAATATTGTCTAAGAATTTATTCTAAGTCTAAAAATGCACAAGGAATCTTGCTTGTGTAAATGCAAAAGATGTATGCTCTTTTAAAAGAATTTGGAAATTTTATCCAAATGATTTTGAAATTGTGAAGAATATGCTGAAAAAAATGGTTTTTGAAAGTTGAAGAAGGACTTGGAGAAGTTTAGATTTTTTGGCTTAGGATTTAGAATAGATCTTAAGTTTTGGTTTAATCAAAGCTGAAATGAACCTGAATTTGAATATGAAATAAGAATTGGAAGTTGAATATGGACTCTAGAATTGAGAGTCAAGATGGAATTTGAAGATAGAGTGAAACTATAGATTTAAAATTTTGAAATCAGAATGAAAAGGTGGAAGAAATCTAGATGGGATTTGGAATTTAGAATTGGATCTAAAATCTAGAGTCCTAGATGAAGTTGGGTCCGTAGTCTGGAATCCAAAAATAGAGTTTAATCTGGAATCTAGAATCCTAAAGGGGATTGGATCTGAAGTCTGGAATCCAAGATGAAGTTGAATCCGGAATCTAGAATCCTAAATGGAATTGGATCCGTAGTCTGAAATCCAGAATGGAATTGGGTTCTAAATCTAGAATCTGAGATCTGATTGGATTTTGAAAACCCAAATGTGACTTTGAAGATGGATCTGGACTTTGGAAGTCCAGATTTGATTTTAAAAATGGGATTTAAACTTTAGGGAAAATCAAATTTTGAGACTCAGAATCAATCTCAAAACCTTGATTTTGAATTGATAATCAAGACTCAATCTCAGGATAGAACTTTGGAGATTTTGAAAAAAAAGAATAAACTTGATTTTGAATTTTGAGTTTTGAAATCAGGAGATGAATCTGGGAATTTCAAAGTTAAATCGAACTTTGAATTTTTTTATTTGGAATGTTGAATTGAATTTGAATTTTGAATTTTGAATTTTGAATTTTGAATTTTGAATTCTGAAGTTGAATTTGGAATTTCAAAGTTGAATTGAACTTTGAATTTTTTATTTGGAATGTTGAATTGAATTTGAATTCTGAAGATGAATTTGGAATTTCAAAGTTGAATTGAACTTTGATATTCGATTCGAATGAGAAATTGAATTTTTGAATGTAAAAATGAATTTGAAATTTCAAAGTCAAATTGGACTTTGAAATTGAAATTTGAATTTAAAAAAGAGATAGAATTGAGAAAAAAAGAATTTTGAATTTATAAATGAGAATTGATTTAAGAAATAAAGAAGGTATTTGAAGAATTATCACAAGAATATTGAAAATAGGATATTATCCTAAATGATGAAATGAACGAATTTGAAATCTGGCTTTTGAAAATGATATTTAATTCTTTAAATGAATGGAAATAAGATTGAAGATATAATACATTCATCACTATGGTCATTGAATGTATTATATAATAGTCTATGTTTAAATTCACATGAAGAATAAAACACATTTCAGAGCATTTATAGAGTTAAAAATGAAATTAATTCTCAATATATCCTGACTATGGCCATTGATATATATCTTGAGTTAATTTTAAGTTAAACTCTAATAAAGGAAGAAAAATATTTGAAAATATGATGATTTTTGAAAAAAGATCCAGTGTGGATCCAGTATTATCCCATAAAAGATGAAAACCATAAGTTTTGTTCACACCCTGACTATGGCCATTGATGCAAATTGTCAACTTAGGATTTAATTACCTTTTATTAGAATGGTGCATGTGTCATTCGTGTTCCCATTCATGAGATTTTGCAATAAAAAAGGAAAATGATGTGAAAACAAGCATTTCTAGAAAATATACGTGTTCATACATTCTAATATGGTGCAAGGAAAGTAAACTTCTCATTATAATCTAACAATTACATTTCTGACATTAAAGTCACATTTTCTAAAGTGAGAAAGGAAATAACGTTTTCTATGCATTTCCTGCCAAAATTTAGGTTAGCACAAGATGAAGGATGTATATAAAATTTTGCAAAATATCACATTGAACCTAGAACGCCACTAATGAAATGCTCATGCATATATTTTATACTAATAAAAAAAAATGCAATGCTAATGACAAAATATACATTGGATCGATGTTTTGAGGAGTAAATATCAGAATGTATATGCAGTATCTTAAAGTGATAGTGAAAAGTAGATGTTGAAATAGGTGAATGATATCCTAAATTAATTAGAATACATATTTATATATATCATCTAAATGGAAAGGTAACACTTGTATTTGATGATGTCTAGAGGCAGTGGTCAGCATGTCATGTATGTTAGTGGGAGCACTGGGATAACAAGAAGAGGGAGTTGGGTATACTACTTTAAGGATTCTTGCATAACTTTGCAGTGCTGGCAGCAATGTGAGTAAGTGGCATTGGGAATGTAAGTGGATGTTGGATGAACATGCAACAGAGGGTGGTTGTACTACAGTAGTAGTGGGGCTGGTAATGGGTGGTAGCAGATCAGATGGGATGATTTATAGCAGGAGGTAAAGTTGGGTTTTAGGAGGGAATCGCAACAAGGAGTTGGATGAATATGATGTTGTAATAGCTGATATATGAAAAATGTTGTAAAGTATTGCTGCAATTGAGTAGCAGAGTGAGAGATATACTGAAGGTGGATGTAGGGGAAGATGAGATGCTGACAGGTAATAGCCAATGGAATACGTAAAGGTAATGGCATGGAGCTGGAATGAAAGGCAGAGTCAGGTGTTACTGGTAACGGCTATGATTGAAGTTTGGGAGATGAAGACATGTCCTATTGCTGTGAAGACAAAAGGTGGAATGTGGGGGTTAATGGCAACATGAAGGCAGTATGTACATGGTGAGATAATGTGTGTGTGCTTATATGGTGAAATGTGGTGATGTGAAGTGGACAACTACTGTGAACAACTATGTGAGTGGAGGGGCAGATTGGAATATACCGTAACAATGCAGTGGGTAAGAGGTGGAGTGTTGTAAGTGTGAGAATCTTAGTATGCCTATATGTTAAAATGGAAAAATATACGTACCTTG
Organism: Nuphar pumila; assembly: GCF_984573655.1. Lineage (NCBI taxonomy): Eukaryota > Viridiplantae > Streptophyta > Magnoliopsida > Nymphaeales > Nymphaeaceae > Nuphar > Nuphar pumila. The sequence goes on from NC_143257.1 coordinate 8,580,026, forward strand.
GTGCTGGAATTGGGAAGAAAATCTTGTATCTGTGCTACAGCTTAATCTGAGTCTTTGATGGCAAACCTAAAGTCTCCTAAGGAGGAGTAACTCTGTTTATTGCAGGCATTAATGGGACACAGCAAAAAGTTATACAGCTTTTTGATTGCTCTTAAGGCTAAAGACGCATTCACACTATAGTATTGATTGACTATGCAATGCCAATTTCATTGAGAAATGAGAATTTCTCTTCACAATGGGGACTATTCATCAGCAAATTAGCTTCCACAGAACCACTTTTTGACCCACAGAGGCATCTTGCAAGGCAAGCCTCTAAAGAGATAGGATATAACAGTAACTGTGTGGTTTGATCTATTTTTCACAGAGGATATTCAGCATACATAATTCACCAGCATCAATCTTCAAGAATAACAAAATTCCAGATAAGTAAAGAACTTTGTTAATGGCAAAAGAGGGTCCCCTTTCTACCGTTAAATTCATACAACATTTCTGCAGCAACTGTTGAATCTTACTAGAGTCTGTTTTCATCACCACCAGGTATATTACAATAATCCTTGTTTTCTGTAAAACCTTACAGTTCATGAGTTTGGAGTTGAGACCTTACAGATCATGCTCGAGACAGAATCCTGGCCAACACTTGTAGAGTTGGGACATTATGTAACAGATGGATGGGGACTAATGTAGGTGGGCATTGCTTTGCTACAACGGATATAACATTGCTGTAAACGGAGCATAACACAGGTGAGGTTCAAAGGATGTGATGTTACTGTAAGATGGGTTGAAGGCGAGGCACACAGATGCCAAGCCGAGAGGTATGTTAGTGATGCTGGAGGTATGTCATGAATGCAGGTGACAGGGTGGATGTGAGAATGCATTCAATGATGTGAGGATGCTTAGTATACAGTGGGGGTGTGCAGAATATAATGAAAATGGTGAATAGTGCCATTTGCAGCAAAAATGACAATAGATAGGTATGAAGTGGATACAGTAACAGTGGAATGCAAGAACTAATATAGATGCAATAGTGCAATGCAGCAGGGGATGGAGATGGGTTGTATATTGTAATCAATATTAACATCTATATGTAAAATGAATATGCTAATGCAATGTTATGCATGCCAAAGATCAATTAATATAAAGAGTTTAACGAGAATATCTCACAATAACAGTGGAATGCAAGAACTAATATAGATGCAATAGTGCAGTGCAGCAGGGGATGGAGATGGGTTGTATATTGTAATCAATATTAACATCTATATGTAAAATGAATATGTTAATGCAATGTTATGCATGCCAAAGATCAATTAATATAAAGAGTTTAACGAGAATATCTCACAAAGTATAAACTTTCAACAATAGATAAAATGGGAAAAATGGCTTACACCTAATCATAATATATAGCAACTTGGTTTTGAGTCAATAGGTGTTAAGTTATAAGATTGATGCCTTGTGTAGTAAGTAGAAATGATTCAAGCTCAGGTACACAGCACACTGAACTGATTTCATAGGTGGATGGTCAAGGTATTGCTATGAAGACAGCACATACGATATGCTACTGTAGGTGAAGGAGTGTTGTGAATACAACAATATCGCAACTCCAACAAGCAGATGCGATAAAATTTGAATCAGCAAACAAAATCACAAACGATGCTGTGAGGTAAACCAGGAATCTGCCCGTCATTCCTCAACAAACTTCAGATCATGAGGCTAAACATGGATGTAATCTGATGTTGCGTGAAACCTATTGTAGCATTATGTTAACAAAGGAAATTGCTGCATAAATACCCTTATTGATGCAGATTTTGAATGAACCAATGAAGGGATAATATGGTATAACAGTGACATTGCACATGCTTTGAAATAGGAAATGAAGGAGGGTTATTACAAACAAAGGCATTCAAACAATCATGACAGACGTTAAGCAAAGAAATCAAGGAAAATGAAGGACAAACAGAGACAAGTAGCAAAGGATTAACTCACAGCTTAAGAGAAATGCATATTTCCTCTCTCACCCACAATCATACTCTGTCGTTTTCCCCTCTCTCTTTTTTTTTGTAGCCAGCATATCACGACAGAGGTGGGGACTTTCACAAAATGTCGATATGCATTCCCTTTCCATTTTACATTGAATTCAATTTCATGGCAGAACCTCAGGTCGATGGATGAGAGATCTATACCTGGTGGAGCTGGACACCCCATTTCTTAATAGAACAAATGCACATATGCAAAAAATCTTCAGTGCTTTCCATTTTTTTAGAAGAAGGAATCCCATGAACTCGATAGATCACAGCGGTGAGATGGATGCACGATGCCTAAGTATCTATCATCTGCGGGCTAACGAGTGATAGGCTGTATCAAATGAAGTTACAACAAAGGAGAGAAACGAATTACAGGAAAACAAAAAGAAAGGCAATATGCTGAAATGGATAAATGCACATCAGAACAGAAGATTAAATACAGATTAGAAATTGAAATACAGAGGAAAAAAAAAAGAATATAAAGTAAAAGTAACGCAGAGGAATTATAGATTAGACATGAGAGGCTAATTTTAAAACAAAAGGGCAATAATCATGAAAATAAGAACTCAAATAGCATTAGAGAAACCAGAACGTGAACCAAAGATCAAAACTAAAAGGAAATTCAAAAACAAATCGCAGAAAAGAAAAAATGTCGGAATCAAAAGAATTTCGTTAATGTAGCAGCGTGATGGATTGATTTACCATAAGTAAACCAATTTTTACCACTGATGCTTCCGTGGGGGAGAAATAAGAAAGACACAGGAAAAATGGGGAAAACAAAAGGAAAGGGGGGGGGAGGGGGGGGGTTAAAAATCATAGGGAAAATTCAAATTGAAAAGGAGAAGAGGGAGATAAGGCACTTACCTTTTGCTGCTTTTGTTGGAAGTTGAAGGTCCTTCGATCCCTCGAAGGAGAGGATCCAGGGGAGGGAAAGAAGGGAAAGGGGAAGCTGGTGCTCCATCGGTGGAACCGGGAAGGAAGCCTGTCAGCTTCTCTTGTTTGCAGGATTTTCAGGGCTTGAAGGAGATCGAGAGGAAGCAGGGAGGAAGGAAAAATCAAGAAGAAGAAGTTGTGGGAGGGTGAAAACAGATGGGTTTCATCAACTCCTGCGTGCTTCTTTTAAAAGGGGAGAAGGAAGACTCTGGGAGGTAGTCGGTTGGAGATGAGCGGAGGAGGGAGAGGATCCAGGCAATGTTGTTGGCGATGGAGAGGAAGAAGCTTCCAGGGGGTTTCGAGCAAACGAGAGAGACACCCCATCTCCTGAAAAAATGATTTAGGGTTTTCTCTTTTTTTTTCCTTTTTTTCAAGCACACCCTTCAATTTTATCAAAATTTCAAAAATGAGGCTCTTTCAAAAAGATAGATTTTATAAAAAAAGATGATTTTTCAAAAAGATGGTTTTAAGAGCTTTTTTTGTATTTTTTTTATTTTTGTATTTTTGACAAAAAATACTTTAGAACTAGAGAAAATGAGAGATTAAAAACTATTTTTGGATTTTTTTGAGAAATATTTACAAAAGAGGGGTTTTCTGAGAATTCGGGTTTTTATTTTTTGAAACTTTTCTCGAAAAAGGGGTTTGGATCTGATTCAGATCAAAACTGGGTCAGAGATAAGACTTTGAGTCCAAATTCTAGCGAATCTAAGGAATGAATGAGATTTTTGGTTAAAAATTGACCCAATTACTCAGAAGATGGGCTTAAGGGCAAAAGGGGAAATTTTGGAATTTTTGGAAAATTTGGGGTGTTCACAGGGACCCATTTTCCAGGAAGAGTTTCAGGGAGCTCGTTCTTTTCACATGCAATTTTGTTTGTTCATTGAACCCTTTTCTAGGAAGAGTTTGAAGGGACTCATGCTTTATGAATAGTTTGCAAGACAATTTTTTATTTTTACACAAGAAAACCCTTTCTTAGAGGGAGAATTTTGACAGAAGCTTGTTTTTTTTTATGGTTCCCAATTTTTCATTTTGGCCCCCCCATCATAGAGGATCCTCTTTCCACGAAGAGTGTGATGGACTCGCTCCTCTATGATATATTTTCTTAACCCTTTTTTGGCTACCTTTCCATAAAAGAAGCCTAAAGGTAGAGAGTTTTGACGAAAACTTTATTTTTCTTTGAAAGTTTATTTTGCAAACACTTCCTCTTCAAGGAAGAGAGGAGTATTTTTTATTACCCGTTCAGGTAAGGGTCAAGTTTGAGTCTCTCCTTTGGCGAAATGAAAGGAGAATTTAGCCATGGATGTGTCATTTAGACTTCAAACGATTTCTTTCACCAAGGATTTTAAGAAAATTTTACCAATTCGTCATGAAAAATAGTTGTTGATCTCAAAATCTTTGTTACACAAAATTTTACCTCATATTACCTTCAGTATTCCCTCCAAAAGGACAAGACTTTTAAGAAGAAAGAAAAAAATTCAAGCTCTTTTCTATTGGTCAACCAAAAGGATGAAGAAAAATCCTCCATATGACCGGCAAACGAAAAATTCAATGATGTTGAAAAGTCATAAGTGAATTGATATTGATCATAACTATGGCACATTTTTAAACACTATTCTTCTGGTAATAAGGCAGTAGAAATATCCTGAGCGAATAAGAATTCACTCAATTTCAATATCTCTTCAATCAATCAAGCTGTAATTAATTATATGCAAAAGGGATCTCTCAATCATTGTCAAGTTAAAGATTGATGGATGAGTTAGACCCCCGAGGCCGAAGAAGACTCAGATCATCTCCAAGTTTAAGGAGTATGTGATGTGTCCTTCAAGGGAAAGTTTAAATCATCGCCAAGTTGAAGGCTAATGCGATGAACCTCCCGCCAATCCCTAAAAGATATTTGATCATTATTATCATAAAGAGATTTTCAATCCAATGAGACAATTTTATCAATATAATTCTTGGGACTAAAGAAGACACAGATCATCTCCAAGTTGAAGGAGTGTGTGACGTGCCCTTCCAGGAAAAATCAAAACATCACCGAGATGAAGGTTGATATGATAAATTCCTTGCCAAATCTCAAGAGAACTTACTTTTCATGTCTCAAAAGAGCGTAAAAGATTATCAAGAGATTTCAATTAAAGAGATAATATTATTAATATAATTTCTGGGACCAAAGAAGACTCGGATCATCTCCAAGTTGAAGGAGCATGTGACATGTTTTTCCAAAGAAAATCAGAGCATTACCGAGTTGAAGGTTGATGTGATGAAATTCTCATCAAACCCCAAGAAAAGCTTAATCTCTATGTCTCAAAAGAGTGCAAAAAGATCATCATGGATTAAACTCTAGATATCAAACTACCAAAATTGCCAAGAATCCTCTTTAATTATGTGAAATTCTTTATCAATATCCTTTTCATCAATTGCTTTTATGATATTGAGAACAAATTCCTTTCTTTTCATATCAAGAAAATGGATAGCTTCCTTGAAAAAACTCAACAGAAATAATTTGATTTTGATTCTAGATTCTATAGAGTAAGCACTGTTGTAGGTCGCACTCTAAGTAGAAGAGGGAATATCTTTCAAACAAATGTGCTTATATTTCAATTATTTTGAATCAACTACAATTTTTATCATTTTGACAATATTTTCTAGCTATCCCGATATGAAGCAAAAGCTCGATGTCCATCTTGACACATTCTGGCATCACTTTATGCCTCCTTGAGAGAGTAGCCTTTATCATCTTTCGCGTTGTTGAAAGATTTGCCTCACATTTTCTTCGAAAGGATAGCTTTTGTCATCTTTCGCGTTGTTGAAAGATTCGCCTCACTTTTCTCTAAAAAGATAGCCTTTGTCGTCTTTCGCGTTATTGAAAGATTCACTTCACTTTTCTCCGAAAGGATAGCCTTAGTCATCTTTCGTGTTGTTGAAAGATTTGTATCACTCCTCTCCGAAAGGATAGCCTTAGTCGTCTTTCGTATTGTTGAAAGATTCACCTCACTTTTCTTCAAAAAGATAGCCTTAGTCGTCTTTCGCGTTGTCAAAAGATTCGCCTCACTTCTCTCCGAAAGGATAGCCTTAGTCATCTTTTGCGTTGTCAAAATATTTGCCTCACTCCTCTCCAAAAGGATAGCCTTATTCACCTTTCGCGTTGTCAAAAGATTCACCCTACTTTTTCTCTAAATAGATAGCCTTATTCGTCTTTCACATTGTTGAAAGATTCGCCTCACTCTTCTCTGAAATGATAGCCTTAGTCATCTTTCGCGTTGTCGAAAAATTCACCCCACTTCTTTTTTGAAAGGATAGCCTTAGTTGTCTTTCGCATTGTCGAAAGAATTGCCTCACTCTTCTCTGAAATGATAGCCTTAGTCATCTTTCGCGTTGTCGAAAAATTCACCCCACTTCTTTTTTGAAAGGATAGCCTTAGTTGTCTTTCGCATTGTCGAAAGAATTGCCTCGCATTGCCTTATTCGTCTTTCGTGTTGTCAAAAGAATTGCCTCACATTGCCTTATTCATCTTTCACATTGTCAAAAGAATTGCCTCACATCGCCTTATTCATCTTTTGTGTTGACAAAAAAATCACCCTTGCTCTTCTTTGAGAGAGTTGTCTTATTCATCTTTTGCACTAATAAAAAAATTGCCTTATACTTTTTCGAATGAATTGCTTTATTCATCTTTCAAGTTGCCTCCTACAATCTCATTTTTCTTACCTTTTGCAAACCCCTCTCAGATTTATTGTGCAAAATCCGAAGGCTCTATCATGGTTTCTTCTTTTAAGGATTCCATTTTTATCCCCATTAGGTTAAGGGTCAAACCTGAACCTTGTTTTTCCATGAGGTATATTTCATTCTTCAGGTTAAGGGTCAAGTCTGAGCCTCGTTCTTTCATGAGGTATTTTTCATCCCCTTCAGGATAAAAGCTAAGCGTGAGCCTCATTCCACTGAGGTGGATTTTCTTCTCTATTCTATTTTCCCCCGTTCAGGTCAAGGGTCAAGCCTGAGCCTCGTTCTTCCATGAGGTATTTTTCATCCCCTTCAGGATAAGAGATAAGCGTGAGCCTCATTTCACTGAGGTGAATTTTCTTCTCCATTCTATTTTTCCCCGTTCAGGTCAAGGGTCAAGTCTGAGCCTCGTTCTTCCATGAGGTACTTTTCGTCCTATCCAAGTTAAGGGCTAAGCTTGAGCCTCGTCTCGATGAAGTGAATTTTCTTCTTCATTCTTCATCCCATATCTATCATTATCACCTGAACCAATTCTTTCATACCCAGTCATACTCTTCTAGTTGGGGCATTTTTATAGCCTAAATTTGACATATTTTTCTTTGCCACCAAGCTCGGCTTTCAACCGGCTTAATAGCAAAGAGGGGCATCTGTAAACACCCTAAATTTTCCACCTTCATTCACAAGCCATTTTCTTTGTCACTAGGGCCCACTCTCAGCAGCCTTCAAAGAACCAACAGGTCGACATCTGAGCCAAGGTTGTTCATAGCCCAAATTTTACAACAAATTTCAATATGTTATCTCCATCAAAATTTAATTCTCATTTTGGCTCAATCTCAATTATCGATTCTCATTCTCACATGAGAATTTCCAATCCTTTGTGTCTGCCAGGGATTTGGGATTCCAAGTCCCTCATTCAGGGTTTACATTTCATGTATCATTGCATATCACTGCATGTATTTAACATATCATCTCATACCATCTTATATCATTTCCTCGCATTGTATGCCATTGCATTTCATTTTCGAGATCCAACACTCCTGTTTTTCAAAATATTTAATCCAGATTCGATTTTAAAACTTTTCTTTCAAAATCAACTCCAAATACCTAAGTTTTAAATCGATATTTTACCATTTGTTAACCCCCAGGATCTTATACTCTTTTATTTCAAAATATTTTCTTTACAAAATGATCTAGATTCATTTCAAAATAAACTTTTAACTGATCTCAGTTGTTAGATGAGACCCATATTGGTGGTGTCGCTTCTGGATTCCTTCATTCCTCAAAATTTTCAAATTTTCAGAGTCCTAGTCAGATCAGGACTCTATCTTTTTACTTTTTAAACCTTTTTCAAATTTTCATTTTAGTTTCAAATCAGAGGTAGTCTTATCGCTTGTCCATTTCTGTCATTTTGACCAAAATCTTAGAGTTTCAGTCGGATTATGACAAGTTTCCAGAGTTTCAGGCGGATGAGGACTCTACTTTTCACTTCTATTTTTATCTCTTTTCGAGAAAACCTTTCGTTTTGGCCAAAATTTTAGAGTTTTAGTTGGACTAGGACTCTGCCCCAGAATCCTAATCGAATCAGGACTCTATCCTGATGTCATTTTTTTATTTCATTTTTAGTTATTTTTAAGAGTCCATTTTAAAACTCTCTCATTTGTTTTATAGAAAACCCTAAATTTTAAGAGTTTTAGTCGAATTAAAATTTTGTCCCAGAGTTCTAGTTGGATCAGAACTCTAATTATGATTTCAGTTTTCACCTTGTTTTTATCTATTTTTGCAAAAAAATTTCTAAAACCTTCTTGTTTGTTCAAAATTTTGAGAGTTTTAGTCAAATTGGGACTTTATTCCAGAGTCTCAGTTTGATCAAGGCTCTGACCCTAACTTCGTTTTTTAGCTTATTTTATCAAATTCTGAGAAAATCCTTTTAAAACTCCTTTATTTATCTTTCAAAATGCCAAAATTCTAGAGTTTTAGTTGAATTAGGACTTTATCCCCAGAGTTCCGGTCGGGTCAAAACTCTATTCTGATTACATTGATTGTTGTTGTTTTCACTTGTTTTAGAAAATCCTTTCATCTGTTTTCCAAAAGAAGCAAAATTCTAGAGTTTCAGTCGAATCAGGACTCGGTCCTAGAGTCTCAATTGGTTCATAACTCTACCATGATTTCATCTGTTACCTTTATTTTACTTGTTTTTTTAAAACAAACCCAAAATTTTAGAGTTTCAGTCGAACTAGGACTTTGTCTTAGAGTTTCAGTTGGATTAGGACTCTAATTCTGATTTCAAATTTCATTCTATTTCCATCCGTTTTCTAAAAACTCTCTCAATTATTGTCAGAAAACCAAAAATTCTAGAGTTTCAGTTTGATCAAGACTCTGTCCCAAAGTCCTAATTTGGTTAAAGACTCCATTTTGATTTCTGTTTCTACTTCTATTTTTATTCTCTTCACTTGTTTTTCAAAAATTAATCCATTTCGCACAGTTCCAGTTGATTTAGGACTCTATTTCAGAGTTTTGGTTGAGTTAGGACTCTAACCCTGACTGCTTTTTCTAACTTATTTTCACTCATTTTGAGAAAATCTTTCAAAAACTTCCTCGTTTGACTTTCAAAAATCTAAATGTCAGAGTCTTAGTTGGTTTAGGACTCTAGTCTAGAGTCTCGGTTTGCTTAAGACTCTATTGTTAAAACTTTTAATTTTTATTCGGTGATTTTACTCTGTTTTGGAACCATTTTCAGTCTTTATTTTAGCTGTTTCAAAAGCCTGATGTGGGGCCCACTCAGTTGATGCCACATCCGGAGGCGTCTTGATCCAGTCAAGACTCTGGTTGATTAAAAACTTTCAATTTCAAAACAAATTCCAAATTCTAAACCTCTTTCTGAAAACTTTCATTTTCAAGCTTTAAAAATCGCTTTTGAAAATCAAGTGGGGCCCACTCTAGGTGGCGCCACATTTGAAAGAGTCAATGTTAGATTGAGGTTAGTCAGTGTCCTAATTAAGTTAGGAGTTTGAAAAGGTCCAAATTGATTTTTAAAACTTCATTTTACTTTAGTATTTTTAAAACACATTTTTAAATTTTGAATTTAAGCCTTTAGGAAACCAAATGTGGGCCCATAGGGGTTGGTGCCACATTTGGATTGATTTAGGATTTAATTAGGACTTAGGTAGATTAGGTAGAGTTAAAGTTAGGTTAGGAGTTTTCAAAAAAACCGCCCCCCTTAGTTGGTTTTAGATAGGATTTTGAAAAAGTCAAAGAGGGCATTAATTAACCCTAATTAAGTGAGATTTCAAGAGGTTATAAAAAGGGACCCAAAGGGGGTTGTTCTTCATAAGTTCTCTCACTCTCTCTCTCCCAAAAATTTGCGCTCTCCTCTCTTCCACAACCTCCTCCTCCATTGGAACCACTCCAAAGTAACATTTTTTTTTCTTTTTCTTTTATCTTTTTTAGTATTTTTCATGATTATTTCATGTATTTCACCATTATCGCCCCATCTAAGCATGCTCCTCCTTATTTTTTTTGCTTAAACCACATGCTCCATGATCCCAGAATCTGAACTAATGCTGTATTAGAGTGTTTTCATATTTTTAATCCATTGGAATAGATTAGAATCATATTTTTTATGTTTATGCCAAAGAAAAGAGGAGATTCAACCCCTCTATGGATCAAACCCCTCTTTCAAGGGCTAAATCAAATTTATTTTATGCTTCCTAGTTTTTTTTTCAAGCATGTGCATGCATATTTCCATGATTTGATACGTTGAGACATGCCTAATAGCCTTAGTTTCAATGTTTTTTGTTATTTACCATGCTTAAATTGAATTTATTTCATGTAATGCAATGTTAGTTATCTATCTTGATTTCTAGCAGTCTATTTCTCTATTTTTTTTGTCTATTTATGTTTATCTTAAACATCTAATTTTTTTTATGTTAGAAGCATTCGTCTGTCTTATATTTTCAATAAAAATTTGGGGTTTTTAATGTTCAGTAACCCTATCAAAAAAATATAAGTTGAGAGCCTATCTCTGCAGACTATCAAACTGGATACAGAATCAGGGTCAACATGTCCCTGTTATACCTCCTTAACGGGAGTTGTTTTGCAAAACCCACAAAAACCAAAGTTGTTTTTATATATGTCTACTATTTACCCTAATTTTTTCATAATTTTTGAAGTTTGTTTGATTCTTTTTCTGATTTAATACCAAGACTGGTACAGAACCCAGGTTCTGAAATAGGCCTGTTTTCAAAAATAAAACCCTGACTTCCCGAAGTCACTCAACCCTAACCCCAAGATTTTTTTCAATGTTTTAAGTCTTGATAGAACCATTGAGATGTTTAGAATATTTTTCCAAAATTTGGGAAAATATTGAAGAATTTCAGACTCTGAAACATTAAAAATACCAGAATCTGTTCAAAAAGCCTATTTTTTGTTTTGAAATTTTCGTCTTCAATGTTTTAGTCATAAATCAAGTTTTGTAAATTGTTTTTCAACTTTGTAAATTCCATCTGATTACTAGGGATGTCAGGAATCTGTAGCCTCAATCTGAGCTCCATTTGAGCTCTTTTTAAACCCCTTTTGGCCAAAACACGGAAACCGGTTTTTCCCCCTTTCTTTATTTTTATCAAAAATTTAATTAGTTTCATAAAATATCTTATTTTCTTAATTTTTCCCAAAAGTCTGCATAATTTCTAGATTCTAGGATGTTTCTAAGGCTATTATAAGTCTTCAAACCAGTTTTGAGATTTTTCTAAAATCATTTTGCATGTCATTAATGTGTTTTATTAAAACTATTTCTTTGAAAACCCTAAAAACAAGGGCAAATTCATCATTTTCATTTAATATTTTCAATTTTGGGCAATATTTCAAACATGTTCTCAAACATGTCAACTACCTTTACAATTAATTTTATCAATTTTGAATGCCCCAAATTAAAGATATTTCAAATTTGTCTTAAAAAAACTTGATTTTAAGGCCATATTCTTGTTTTTAGGGGTATTTTGGTCATTTTTGCCCAAATTTCGAAATTCAATCTTTCAAATAAAGTTGATTTTCATATCTTATTCAATCATACATGCATCCAACATTGTATTTCATAAATTTTCATTTAAGGAAGCTTTGAAAAGGTTTATATCCGGATAAATCCAACATGCATCCAAAAGTTTGCTAGTTTTGCAGGGATATCCAAGACTGTATTTTATTTATTTTCCTTTATTTCCTTTCAATTATTGATGTAAAATGTAAATGTAAATTTGAAATAAGAATTTAAATTTCTGCTTATATTAGGGTTGCATGGGATATAGTTTAAACTTTGATATATAACTGTTACACATATTTGAATTTCACCATGGTATACATGAATGGCACATGCACTAGCTTATAAGAAGTTAATAAACTTGATTGAGTTTGTATTTATGGTTATAGTCAAAATACGAACAAAATCCAGATTTATCTTCTTTTAAGTCACAATTGGCCTACACTCTTAGGCTATCTTCAAAAAATATTATATATTTCAAAGTTTTCTAAACATTTTTCTCTTTTTAGAATCAAATGGGTTATATTCAATCCATATTTGTGGCCATAGTCAGGGATATGAGGCGAATTTACTTCGTTGAAGTTCTGTAAGGCACCTAAAATCCCCTTTTCAAATAATTTTTTTTTAAATTTTTTCAAAAAAATATTTTTACAAGATAGCATTCATGCATCATCTAGGTTAGAATGCATCATGAAAAGGATTTCACAAGGCTACACGCTCCTCTTTTGATCAAATCAAGAATCCCATTTCAAGAAAATCAATTTCTCAAAGTTATCCTGAAATTTCTTCAGAAATTGATTTTTCTCAAAACATTAAGGTTTCTTTTTCATTAAAAATGATTTTCAAGGGATTTTCAAATGCTTTTCTAAATACCAAAATCAATTTTCTAACTTTCAATAACTTCTTAATTACATAATTTAAAGAAATCAACTTTTCTCAAAGTCATTTGTATTTCCCCAGAAATCAATTTTCTCAAAACATCAAAATTCCTCAAAAATCGATTTTCATTTTCTTTAGAAATATTTTCCAAATGCAATTCACGATTTTTAATCATCCATTTTCCAAGTATTTTCTAATATTTGAAGCATACATCATGTTTTTCAATCTGCATTTTCAGAAATTCATAGCACATGTCTGATTCTTTGTGCATTTAGAAAATAAAACATCGATTTAGACAAGTTGAGCAAAGCAAAGCACTAGATTGATCTTTGGTTTAATTACCCCTAGTTATGGTGCTAGGAACAGTTGAACCTCGTACCGACAGGTGAGTCCTATTCTTCGAAATTATCCTGCATTTTAAAATGGAGGCGAGTTATTTTCAAAAACTTTTTCAAATGTCAGTTTGACTTGTAAAAGTATGCTCCATTTGCCCTGCTACTGACCCTATATAACGTAGAACCTAGCCAAATCGAGAACATATTTCTCTCTTTCTCGTCTTTTTCCTACGTCAAAGCCTTCTTGATCTTGGGTTTACAAAAATCGTCCATCTCCATGTCTAGTTTATGATAGTGGTACCAAATCGAGGCTTTCCTGTGGAACCAAGAATGACAATCACGTAGGTTTTTGCATCAGCAAGGGTCTACACCCTTCTCGAATCCATTTAAGTTTCTTTCAATATATTGATCGAAAGGTCATAGAATCCAAAATTTACTTAAGAAGCGATGGAAGAGATTAACAAGTACATCTATAATCTTAAGAATAGCATGGATAGTCTTCAAAGTACGGTAGATGAAAGGTTTGTCAGAATAGAATGAGCATTTATAGAGATGAATGAAAAGAAAAAAATGATCTCTCTGGGAGGGTTGCTATTGAGGAAGAAGTGAAAAAGAGAGAGAGAGAGAAAAAAGGTGTTTCCTCTATGACTAAGGTTCCATGAACAGGGTGAACAAAAAAAGAATCAATCACTAATAGCATTCATAATTAATCAAGAATAAAACAACACTTGTTTATAAATTTTACTAAAGAGTCCTGCACAAAATAAGAATCCAAGTTCTTTCAAGAAAAAAGAAATAATAGTCCAAGAAAATAAAAATTCAAATAAGAAAGAATTTCCTCCAATCCTTGTCATACCAGGTCTCTTGGGCGAATATGAATATTGAACAGGTCTGGATGACAATTTGTAACATGACACGTGTTAAAGCAATTAAAATAATACTAAAATAATATCAAAATAATTTTAAGTATTTTTATATTTGATTCAAGGGTGAAGTGTATTGATTTTCTGCCGATACGATAAGTATAAATACTGACAACATTGGGCTCGACTATTCCAGATAAGGTGAATCGCCCCTCTAAATTTGAAACTCCTCAAAGGCCATTGTTACATGCAACAAGAAAAAAAAACTTATTTCAAAAATGAAAAGTTCTTTAGAAATAATAGGTAAGCTATTAAAAAATCTGGACCAGTGTTATGAAAAACATCAAGGTGTAGCGAGGCACTCCACCAAAATCTGAGGCGAGGCGTAAGCCTCAATGTTTTTTTTTTAACTTAAAAAAACTATAAAAAATATCTAAAATTATAAATAAATAAATAATTCTTTATTGATGAAGCAACAACCAACAAGAAATAAAAAATCTCAAATAAATACTGAAAAATATGAGATTAACATGTAAAAATAACATTAATGCAACAACTTGATCTATGTAAGTATCTAAGAAATAAAACATGAGCATTCATTAAATAAAAAATTAACATTAACAACAAAATGCATATTAGTATTAACAATATCATGTCATAATTAGAAAATGCATTTTAGCATTAACAACCAAATGTCAGTATATATATATATATATATATATATATATATATATATATATATATATATATATATATATATATAGAAAATGCATGTTTTCATTTCCATATACATATAGGGTAGTGACTGCATGCATGTAATTGCATGACTTGATTTTGACACTAAAAGGGTCTAACGTCACATTCTAGAAGATATTATTGCTCCTACGAAATTGAATACATTGAACAAGTTGACATAGTGATATTAATTTTATGTGAAACAAAGCAACTAATCTCAATGACTTCATTAACGTCGTTGCTTTGAGTGTCTATTAGACTGCAAATTGGTGAACCTGCTACTAAGGGTGTCAATGGATTGAGTATGACCCGATCCTGACATATATTGGATCTTATAGGTTCAAGGTTTGGTTGCAAAGAAGGGATTCTGATTAATTATTCATGTTGGACCCATGAGGTCCTATTATTATATGGGTTGGGTATGGTTTATAAAATTTTATACCAAACCAGGTCTGACCGGAGTTTCGGTTAAGATTATCAAATTTTCAATACAAAATAATTAAAAATATTATTTTGTCAGATATGGACTGGGTCTAGTTTGCGTAATTTTTATTGGATCTAGGTATAGTTTTTCTTATAAAAATCCAGTTAAACTCGAATCTTGATATGATACCTACATTACTTAGTCATATTCACTTTTGGACCTACTCATTTTAACATAGGTTCAACTGATGAGTTGTGGAGACTGATTCAGAGTTTTTGCCCTTGTAGTAAGGGGGGTTCGAAGGCTCCTCCGGTGCGGGTCCCGCTGCACGTTCAGTGGGCGGGGGTCTAGGGGGTGCGCCCCTGGCGGGGGTCTTAGGGGGGCAACAACCCTCAAAAGATTTTTTTTTTGAGCTTATGTTTGAGACCCGGTGTCTTATAGATCAGATCCGATTTGTTTAGGTTTAGGGTTGTCGCCCTTGCCTTGTATAAACCCTAATTTTTGGTCAAATGAGGGCTTTTACCCTCATTTGACTAAAAAATTCAAGGCATGTACACCTCGGCTTGAGGCGCGCCTCACCTCGAGGCGTATGAGGCGCACGCCTTGGGGCTGTTGCACTTTGTACATGCGCCTCAAGGCATTAAGCCCTCGCCTTGAGGCGAGACACACTTTTTGTGCCTTGAGGTGCGTTTTTAATAACACTGATCTGGATGCAGCAGTTACAAAAGAGTATTGCATGAAAATCATGCTCATACCCATAAATGACCCGTTATGCACAAGGTTGACCAGGCAATATGCATAATGTATTTTATTATCATATGGCCACAGTTATGGGCCATGTAGCCCAACCTTCCTTTCCCACCTGCTCAAAGCACTCACCACATTAACTTTTTGGTATACTAAGTGAGTCCAAACTTTTTGGGTCGCCCTACATTCGATAAATAGATGAACAACTAATTACATCATGTGGCAATATAGGCAACGTCAACGTCAGCTAGCAATATGGAACCCAAGATGCAGGAGTATGTTTGAAGGCAGTCTCAAAGTGGTTGCTGCATGAGTTAACATGCTTTTTAGTCCTAAAAACAAATTTTGGTGACCAAAAACCTAAAAACTAAGTTTGGTCACCCAAACAGACATATTGAGGCTGCCTTTTGGCACACTAGATTTGCTAAAAACTTAAATTTTAGGCAAAACTAGGTTTGCTAAAAAAACTAGGTTTTGCCTGTCATCCAAGCAAGGCCTTAAGGGCTTCTTTGATGGTTTGTCAAGGGATTGGACAAAATGAACAAACAAAACGGATAGAACACTCATTATGTTTGTTTTGTAACAATTGTATTAAGTTCAATGTTTGTTTTACAATGTGCGTGGACAACATGAACACACACGAATAATGGGTTGGATAACTTCGTTTTGGATCGTACAACTCAATCCATCCGTCCATATGAGTGTTTTTACATGTTTATTATGGATTTTAGCCTCAAATATAGATCTTGAATTGGATCTAAAAACTAAAAAATGTTTACAATTTGAGTCATTTGAGAAAAAATAAAAATGATATTTTTTATATATAAATAATTTAATCAATGTCATATCACATCTAATTATGAAAGTTTGTCATAAAACTATCAAGCCCTAAAAGCAAAATAAAAAAATCAAATTATCAAATCCTATTAAATCATAAATGTTTAAAATACAATAATATAAATCATAAATAAATAAAAAAACCCAAACTACAAGAAAAAACCATAAAATTAAATAAAAAACCTTAATTCAAACCCTAACCGAAGAAAATAAAAAAATCCCTAATCAAATTAGAAAATCTTAAAATATAATAAAATAAATCATAAATAAATCAAAAGCCTTAAACTATAAGAAAAAATATAAAATTAAATAAAAAATCAGAATTCAAACCCTAACCAAAGAAAATAAAAAAATCCCTAATCAAATGCAAGAAAAGCCCTAATCAAATTAACTAATCTTAAAATATAATAAAATAAATCATAAATAAACCAAAAAACTCTAATCTATAAGAAAAAACCATAAAATTAAATGAAAAAACACTAATTCAAACCATAACCAAAGAAAATAAAATAAATTATAAATAAACAAAAACCTTAAATCATAAAAAAAACCACAAAATTAAATAAAACCCCTAATTCAAACCCTAACCAAAGAAAGAAAAAAAACCCTAATCAAATACAAGAAAAGCCTTAATCAAATTAACTACAAAAAACTTTAAAAAATTGATTCAAAGCCCTGGTCATAAAAATCAAAGAAAACCTTTAATCAAATAAAAGAAAACCCTAATCAAATTAACTATAAAAGCCCTAATTTAAAAAATTTGATTAAAAAAGCCTAATCAATGAAAAAAACTCCAAAAGAATAGAAATCAATATGAATAAGAAGAAGAGAGAGAGAGAGAGAGGGAAAGAAGAAGAGAAAGAAAGAAGAAAAGAAAGAGAGAGAAGCGTGGGTGGCCTCCTCTGGCGTGGCCGGCCGTTGGTGGCCTCGCCCGACTTGCACAGGATATATATATATATAATATATATATATATATATATATATATATATATATATATAGAGAGAGAGAGAGAGAGAGAGAGAGAGAGAGAGAGGGTTGGGGGTGCACTCCTACCCCGTGTCTTTTTTTTTCAACACTGCCCCCGCGTCTCTGTTCTCACCGTAACAGGGAGTTGAGCAAAATTTGCATCCAAGGTTTGATGGCAGCAGGTGTATGGGACACGCACCATCAAACATAACCTAAGAGGACCATCTTTCTCGCCGTGGACAGGATGTGAGCACTCTAGATCTCTACCTGTCTCAGTAATTTAGAGATAATCTACCATGAAAATAGGAAGATCTAGATATTTAGTCGAAAAAACAATAAAAAAAATGGAGGAAAGGTGGTACAAATAATAAATTAAAGATCGACAAATAATATACAGGTTTAGTTCAGTTTTGCCTTTACAGAACGATGTCAAAGAAAACATATTATAGTTTTCAATGAAAATCAAGATAGAATATGGAACTACTTGAATTGAATTCATGACTCCATGAATTTGAACACAAGATCTGGTGGAATTGAATCCATATTAGAGCTCTTTTGCAAAGTTCTCTTCCAGAACATAAACGTTTCGTGTTTGGCCTTTGGGGAAAAAAAGTTTCATTTGAGGTTTTTTTTTTTTAATTGAAAAAGAAGCGCTTTAAACGTTATTTTCATTTGTTATTTGGTTTTTAAAGTTTTATGGAAAAAATACGTGTTTTAAACGGAGGTTTTGCAAAACCATGCCCGCGCGTCCCTGGCTTTTGGCGGCAAGAGAGAGAGAGAGAGAGAATGAGCTCTTCGGCGGTGGATGGCGAGAGTGAGCGACCAGGCTTGGTATGTCGATTGGACAACGCCCAAGGCATCGTCGACACCCTCACCTCCGTTCGGTGGAAGAAACACCAGGTTGGTCCTATCTCTCTCTCTCTCACTCTCTCTCTCTCTCTCTAAGTGGGGAGCATTGTACTTGATCCAGGATGCGCTCGTGGAGATATCGGAGCACGGAATCGTTCTCGTTGTTGAAGAATCGGGATGCCTCCAAGCCAAGGTCTACCTGAAAAGGGAGGTAAAAGAGCACCACACACCAAACCATTTCCCTCTTTCTCCATTTTGTAGTTTCTTATTCAACGGTTTGATTGATTGCGCCTTCTTCCTGTATGTGTTAATCTCCGATTTGAAAAGAATGGGCGTGACCAATTGTTGTCCTGATGATCTTTTTTTCTTTTTCATGTTTTCTTCTTTCTTGCTTTCCCACAGCTTTTCTACGTCTACGAATATGGCGCGAGAGGCCCGCGTACTAGATTCGGGCTCAGTTTGGGCCTGTTTGTTGATTGCCTCAATTCTTTCACTGTCCCGGGTGGCTCGTCCGATATTGAGATTCGCTATCCTGGACCTGATATGCAGCTCATGCTCAAGTAGAACTCCATCCCTCAATTCCCTTTCCTTGTTAGCTCATTCATTTCTTTCTGTGATGTCATGAATTTCCTTATGCAATACTGGATAATGGGATTTGTGCATAGTCAACCACTTCTTGAGCAAGCACTTTTTGATTGATGGCCGTGCGAAATGTGGCAATGTCGACCGGTTGATTGACCTCTATCTGGATTGCCATAATTTGCCACATGAAGCAGGCGTGAGAATCTGGATCTCAATCTAATGATTCATGTATACAATATGGTATTTACATAGTTGGTGTTTTCGTATGCTAGCAATCAACGATATGGTAGCAAAAAATCAAGCGGAAATCATTGTTTGTGGAATTGAAAGCATGTTCCATGCGATTGGGAATCTAATCATCAGAAATTACATAATATGCAGAATGTAATGCCAAGAGGAAAAACAGAAGGGACTTTGGTGTAAACTGAAACTTCATTTTATCTTTTTTTGTTCTTTTGTGGAATATGGATTCCATAAAATTCTCAATCCCTTCGATGGGCTGGTTTCAATTCCACAAGGCAGATATGCAATAAACGAATTTCCTTTCAATCTACAAACCTGTTTGCACATCCTTTCATTTTGAAATTTGGAAGCAATTGAGATATGGGTAACTGTATAAAGTTTTGTAGCCTATTATCTTTAAGGGGCCTTGTGAATGAGCTTTAGGCTTTCAAAAATTCTCAGTTAATGTCTTAAAACTAAAGAAACCTTTTAATAGGATTGCAAGGTATTAACATTATGAGAAACTTCATTTGTCAATTTCCAAGAACTAGGAATCATGCCTTAAGTAAGCTGGTATCTCAATGAATTGCTTGGGCACATTATGTTAACAAGTTAATTTGTCTTGATCAGAGTTGTCAGACGAGGAAGCGGAAGCAGGAGCGGGAAGCGAGGCACTTCTAAAATTTTAGGGAGCGAGAAGTACGGTACGACTTAGAAGCAAACCGGGAATCGTTTCAGAAGCGAGAGGAGAAGTGAACTGGAAGCGACCTAGGAAGCGACCTAGGAAGCAAAGTGGAAGCGAGCAAGGACTCAAAGGGAAAATGAAGATGAAAGCGAACTAGGATTCAAGTAGGAAGCGAAAGAGAAACGAGTAGGAATCAAAAGGTAAGCGAAAATGTATATTTTTCTAATTTATCAAAATATAAGATTTATATTATCATTGACAAAATAAAACATGACTAGATAACATTAAAGTTAATCTATTAATCTCAAAACTGAATCATGTATGTGAGGCAACCATTTGCATAAAAAATATATATATAGTTCATATTCTTGTTGCAATATATAATTCATATTGCAGCAAGCCATTATATTTAGTTCATATAAATAAGATCACCCACAATATTTTACTCTTACCATGATCATCGCAAGAAACAAGATCCAAAACAGGGAAAAAAATATGAAGTGACCAACATGCATTCAGTACCCAAATAACACTTCTCAAACAAAATTCATCCAAAAACAAAAACTAAAAAGAGACAAAGTGGGAGCTTCGGCTAGAGAGAGGGAGGCTATGCCAGAAAAGGGGCCAATCGGTTGGCCCCTTTTTAGGGAAAGAGAGCAAGGTAATAGTGGGTTGCCCCCTTTTCTAGCAATCAAAAACCAAGTTGATAGAGAGAGAGAGAGAGGCATACCTGAAGATCTTGAAGACAACATGGTCGCCAGAGCCTGTTGATAGTTGTCGGAGGTCATCGTCGATCTAGAGAGAGAGAGAGAGATTTGGGAAAGTCGAATAGTGTTAGGCCCTCCTCAAGGTCCGGTTGAATCGGTTCAGAGTTTGGACCAGAATGGAACTTCAGGCTAGCAACAAACATGTACTCTAGTTTGAGCTCAACGAAAGCGAAAGGATCGTGCCTGTGGTTCTTAGACTTTTAAGGCTAGGATGGACTTGTCAGGGGTACCGACTCTCGCTGGACACGATGGGGCAGAGGCCTAAGGGTGACCATAGTATAGGGTTTTGGTGGTTCTGGGAAAAGACCTAAGGAAATCGAAAATCAGAAAGGCAAAAAATGGCTTTAGAGGCTAATCAGGAAAGGTTTTCAGATGGATAAGGATTGAACCAAGGGCTTGATGGATGCCTAGGGATGTGTGTCAGAGTTAGGATATGTTGTTAGAGGTCAGGGATCACTAAAATAGGTCATTGGGTGGCTGCGATGCTCCAATGGTAAAAACTACACGTTTTGCCGAATCGACAAGGTGCAATTTTGGTATTTCAGGTCCCGAATGTAGACTAGGTTTTAACTAAGGTTGAGATCAGTTTCATGGGTTGTGTATCAGGTCTAGGGAGGTCCTAAAGGGGTCTACACGTTCAGGTATGGTTAGTGTATGTGTAGGAGATCGAAAGAGGCAAAACAACCCACAGAACAAGACTGCACTACTCCTTCGGGTGCGGTCTTGGTCTAGACGGTTTAGGCTGTCTTAAGGAAGGTTAAAGATTGGTTCTAGGGTATGATAGAGGTTCAGAGAGTGGTATAAATACCTGAGACACGTTCGTAACGAAGACTGATCAGCAGAACTACGACCGACAGGGCTCCTACGTCGATTTCCAAGGTAAGAATCACTATACAACGAAGATACAAGTACAAGAAGGGGTTGGGCCCTTGGAATGGATGAAGGACCGACTTAGGGAGGCCTGGTCTCACTTGTATCACAAAGAGGAGAGGGAATAACGTGAGGGAGGAGAGAGAGAAGGGGAGAGAGAGAGACGCCTAGAGAGAGAGGGACTCGTCCAGAGAGAGGGGGACGACTAGAGGGAAGGAGAGAGCTTGAGAAACTTCAATATCTTATTCCATAATGCATAAAGGGGAACCCTAAACCTCTATTTATATATGAGAGGTTTGGGATAGAGTACCTATCCAATCAACCTATCTTAAAGCATAAAGACTCTTACTGAAAAATAAAGACTGAGTAAGAACTCTAAAGTCCTTCCTCCGACAAGACTCTTTCTCTAAAAGATACTCTTCAAAAGAATAAATTAACTAAGGATTCTTCCACAATTAATTAACTTGCTTCTAGACTGGGGGATGTCCCTTAGGACTCTCCGACATGATACACCTCCTAGGTAGACCGTTCCTTAATTGACTTGCCTCCTCTGCTTGAAATGTGTCTTGTTTCTCTTTCTTTTGCCCTGGACTTTGGATCTTTGACTTGTCACCCATTAGAGAAGTCATGTTAGTTTCCACGTCATCAACCTGACCCCCCTCTAGGCATGGACATCCCTTACAGCCTGCAGGGAAAGGCATGTGGATCTTGAAGCTTGGATTCACACTGTCATCTGAAATTCGGGCCGTAACAAATAGGGCATCGACTGTTCTTTTTATAATGCCCAAAAGACTATTATACCCTTTAGAAAAAGGGTATTTCATTATTATATTTTTTTTGGTAAAAAGCGCGTTGATAAGGGCTAAAATGTCATTTTAATAGGAAGCAAGTTTCCCATTACTGGGAAGCGTAGGGAAGCAGGCTTGGAAATGCTGGGTGAGAAAGGTTTAAAATGGTTGACAAATCTTTTTAACAAGATTTGGTGGACAAATAAGATGCCTAATGAGTGGAGGAAGAGTACTTTGGTGCCTCTATATAGGAATAAGGGTGATATACAAGATTGCACAAACTATCGTGGTATAAAACTCATGAGTCATACTATGAAACTTTGGGAGAGGGTGATTGAGTATAGGTTGTCATGATATCGGAGAATCAATTTGGTTTTATGCCTGGAAGATCAACTATGGAAGCTATACATCTTCTTAGACAACTTATTGAGAGATATAGAGAGAGGAACAAAGATTTGCATATGGTTTTTATTGATTTGGAGAAGGCATACGATAGAGTACCTAAGGATGTTCTCTGGTGGACAATGATGAAGAAAGGTGTTTCTCTCAAGTACATTAATATAATTAAAGATATGTACGAAAGAGTAGTAACCAATGTCCGCACTTGTGGAGGGGTGACAACCAATTTTCCTATAACGGTTGGGTTACATCAAGGATCTGCATTAAGCCCTTTCCTATTTTCTATAGTGATGGATGAGCTTACGAGATCAATTCAAGAAAATGTGTCGTGGTGTATGTTGTTTGCTGATGATATTGTTTTGATTGATGAGTCTAGAGCTGAGGTTAATGCTAAGTTAAAATTATGGAGACAGACATTGGAAGCAAGAGTTTTTAAGTTGAGTAAGAGTAAGACAAAATATATGGAATGTCGGTTTAGTAAGCAACAAAGTAGTGATGGGAGTGTAGTGAAGCTTGGTGAGCAAGAAATACCAGTGGATGACTGTTTCAAATATTTGTGATTTATCATTCAAAAGTATGGAGATGTAAATCATAGGATAAAGGTTGGGTGGATGAAATGGAAAAGTGCAACTGGAGTGTTGTGCGATCGTAGAATGCCATTGCGGTTGAAGGGAAAGTTTTATAGGACGACAATTAGGCCCGCTTTACTATATAGTACGGAATGTTGGGTTGCCAAGAGACATCAAATTCAAAAAATGAGTGTAGCTGAGATGCGTATGCTTAGATGGATGTGTGGAAATACAATAAAAGATAAGATTCGGAACGAGGAGATACGTAAGAAGGTAGGCGTTGCACCCATTGAAAATAAGATGAGAGAGAATCGTTTATGGTGGTTTGGACATATTCGGCGAAGGCCTAATGATGCTCCAGTTAGAAGGATGGAGAAATGGGAAAATATATTAGTTAAAAGAGGTTGGGGTAGGCCTAGGAAGACTTGGATGGAGATGATAGGAAAGGATATGAATGCTTTGAACCTCACCGAGGACATGACATTGGATAGAAATGATTGGAGGAGAAGGATTCATGTGGAATACCCAGAATGATTTTCTTTTTTGGTTCATATCGCCGACCCCAATTGTTTTGGGATGAAGGCATAGTTGTTATTGTTGTTGTGTTTCCTATTTAGGGGAAGTGTGTTTCCCATTAGGGGGGAAGCACGCTTCCCATTTTAAAATAGCTCTTCCCCTGACGTTTTGGAAGCACGGTGTTTTTGGCTTTCGAAGCACATTTTGGAGAAGTGTGCTTCCCTGCCTGTGTATGCGCTTCCAATAACCCTGCAGCAAAAACTTTAATTCTGCCACTCAATGAGGCTTTACTGTTTCAGTTGTTTGAGGCTAACTTTGCTTAGCTCTTGAATGTTCATCCTGACTCAGGTGTATATGTTAGCCCAACATTGTCTTTTTGGAAGACTGTTATGGATAGCAGTCATTTGCATTTTCTAATGTCTTCCTACTTACATTTGTACCCAGTAGTGATGTTAAAACATGCCTTCCTGCATTTTTTGTGCCCTTTTTGTATTTTCTCCACTTTTCTGTCTTCCTATATTTCTTTGGTTACTACTTGTGAATTTAAATGAAAGTTTCTTTTCCTTTAAAAAAACTACATGGCTGCATGGTATCATGCTTAAAATTTTTCCTCAACTGCTTCTGGTGATCATGTTAAGACTTCTGAGTTTGACATTTGTGCTGCTCAGTTCTGGTCCTGATCTTTTTGGTGCAGTAGACTTAGTCCAGTCTTGGATTCTGTTCTTTGAGCTTGAACAGCTGTCATTTGTTAAATGACACTTTGCAAGATTAGAACAAATTTTAAAGATTTTCATCTTGTGGTAAAAGTGGATGCCTTGAAGCTTTAAAATGTTTAGCCTATGTAATTTGTTAAATTTCATGCATGAGCTATATTGATGTGGAAGCAAATCAGGTCATGCTGAACATGAGCGTTTTTGCTCATGCTGACATCGTGGCCATCCGATTTGCATTTTAAAAAGCTCAAGAGTCAACAAAACCACATGTCATTCATCCAAAATGCAAACAGACGGCCACGATGTCGGCATGAGCAAAAACGCTCATGTTCAGCATGACCTGATCTGCTTCCTGTTGATGTTGGGGGTGTTCAAATTTCACATATGAATCGTATTTTGTTTTGCATCATGTCAGGGAAGAAAACTCCCTATCTACACTTGCTTTGAAAATCTTTCTACAATGGATAAAATATGTGAAAGTTGCGGTTTTTCTGTAAAGCTTTTCATAGGAAAAGGGAAGGTCATCACAAATAGTACATTGCATATTGCACTATATGCATTTCTTACTGGAACACAATTGAGGTGTCGTCACTATATAGTAGCAAAAACAAAGGGAAACTAGTGACAAATTGTTAAATGTCACTGAGAAGATTGATGTTAGTATAATGGGGAGCTTTTTGGAAGGGAACATTTCCAAGGCTATATTGATATGCTAATGCTTCTAGAAGCAACATTTTCATTTAAGCAATGGTAGATAATGTTTTTTCTTTCATGAAAAATGTTGATAAAAGAATCATAATTTTATTATTTTGATGGGTTAACATTCAGTGGATTTGCTTATGTTTTTTATCATAAAAGAATGCTTTGTTATGTTGGGGATGGTTGATTCTAACAGTTTGATAAAGGCTTCATGCATGGTTTGATAGGTAGCACCCATGCTAAAATTGCAGGCTTTTGCTTAATCACAGAGATGTGAAAGCATTCTAGATATGTTTGATTAAAGTCTAACTGCATATATGTGCACAATGTGCTACTTTTATATATTTCCAGTGCTGGCATATTCATCTCCTGTCATTTGCTACCCACACTCAACTTATACATTAGCAAAGAGAATAATAGCTTAAGAAACCTAGAAGTGAACTGTTTTCAACCAATGGAGTTTGACCTCTAAAGGGGACTTCTTCGACAGCAAGTCACAAATTCTTCTGGAAGCATATTTCTTTATTGTACTTTCTAAGCTTGGTAGTTTAAGTTTTTGGCTTCTATTCCTGTATTTGCCTTTCAGACTTTACAATGCTGGCTACCTCAAAACCCTGCATATACTATATGTTGTTCAAATGTACCAACTAAAATGGCTGCCTTACTTTCCTCAAACTATGTTATCTTCTTGCTTTGCTTATCCTAGCTTAACAAATTGTTCGAGTTGGTGCCTCTCTCTCTCTCTTAATTTTTTTATAAATCATTTCTTGCTTAAATATTGACCTTCTCTATTTCAGCATTTGCTAAATGCAGTTTTTTTACAATTTGATCTGTGTCCTACACAAAGTTCTTGTTTCATTGGGTGTTTCTCCAACATTGAACATTAGCAGACCTGATTCCTTGTTGTCTCTTTTTCTCTTGTGTTTCTCATAGTTTTTTTGCTTTCTTCCCATTCAAGTTTATTGAAGTTCTTGCAATCATCAAACTAGAAAAGGAAGTCTCTTTCTGCCATTTATAATTTTGAAACCCTTTTTACCAGGTCCGTTGATTCACTTGATATGTGCATCTATGCTGAAATACGGACAAGGATTCCAGAAACAGTTTCATGGGATTATGACTTTGAGACACAAGGCAATGCCCCAATATGTTTTACTGTTAAGGTAACCCTGCGTTCCTTTACTATCTGGTTTTCATAATTATTCTTCCTTTTGTGATCGTTTTAGCCTTGATACTTTCCTCCCTTCTGGTAATGATCAATACTACTTTTAACTAATTATGGAGGAATCCAGTCTGCAGTTCTGAAGGAAGCAGTGGATGATCTTGAGTGGCCTGGTTCTAGTATCCAGATAGTGCTGAATCCGGAGCCACCTTCTGTTACATTCAGAGGTGAGGGTCATGGTGATTTACAGGTGGGTGACGTCTTTATCACTGCAAGCATCCTTTTAATGTTTAATTTATGTAAAACTTCCATTCACCTTGTTATTTTAAGTCCTGAAAGTTCAATTCTCGACAGATTGACTTCTTATATTATGCAAATACCGATCTTTTGAACTCATTTCAATGTGATCACCAGGTCTCTTACAGGTACATAGTCTCTGATATATATAATTGTGTTCTTCTATTGAAACTGTTTTCATGTACAATACACCTGTGCATGCTGGGGTAGTTACTCTCTTGAACATTGACTGATTTTGTGCTGGGTATAACCATATTGCAATGGATGCAAGTTCTCTTTTATTGCTAAGATATGTCATTCTAGAAATTTACAGGTACAAATACAAGTTTCTTCATGCAACAACCTCAAATATTCCTAGTAGCGTCATAAAGGACAACCGTGCTAGCAAGTTAACCATAGGAAGAGGTGGGATTCTGAAAATCCAGCATCTAGTTTCTGTTGTAAGACAAGGACACACTCATGGTGACCCTGTAGGATATCAGCAAATTGGACGTATTGCCTATATTGAGTTTTATGTCAAACCTGAAGAAGATGGAGAGACTGAAGCTGGCTAGTGGATATTTTTTCAGAAACCTGCTTTATCACTATCTCTGTGAGGTATACTTTGCGAATATAATGTTGGAAGTTTCGACAATATAACTTAGTTGATTTGAAGAGGTTCTTTTAGGGGAGAAACTATGTGCTTTTGGGATCACTGTGCTCCCTGGATGTTAGCTATTTCAGAGACTGTCAGTGTTCTCAGGGTTGTGAAATGAGTATCTTTGTTTGTTTGTTATTTATTTGTTGTGTGTGTGTGTACATGTGTATGTGTGTGTGAGTGTAGTACTGAGTAGAGCTTCTCACAAGGGGCTTCAGCTTAGCTGGGTAAGAGAGTTGTGGTTTTAGGGCCCAAAGACAAATTCGGAAAGAGGTTTGGCGATGTGCCTATGTCCATGGGGAACACAAATCACACAAACACAAGCAAAGAAGCAATCAATCACAAGTCAAAAGGATTTACGTGGTTCAACGATGTGCCTACATCTACGGAGAGAGTTTGAGATAATCTTATTAATGAGAAACAATCACCGTACAATATATATATGCAAAAACACAGAAGATGAACAATAACACCTTTCGTTTGGTCCACCAATACGATCGTGCGTACAACCAAGTCTTCCTCTCTCTACCACCAAGATAGAACAACCCAAGAACACCTTGATGGCCTTCAATGGAGGACAGCCCTCACCAAAACCCACAGTTTGCCTTCCTCACAACACTTTTGTATTTCTTTTCTCACACTATCCCAAAACCCACACACAGACTCCCACAATAGGAATAGTCCAACACAACCCATTTCACCACTTTTCTTTATGAAATAGGAAACCCCAAAAAGAGTCCTCTATGGTCTCAGCCAAAAAACGTGGCATGTGGGTCCCATGATGGACTTATTCAAGCCACATAATGACAAGAGCAGTGTTTAGCAAATGAGTGAAATTTGAATCTGGTTGAGGACTTGTACAGTACACGAGTTCAAGCTCAAGCATAGGCGTAGGCTGGTTAAGAGGCTATTTAAAACAAATTTCTATATATTGTTTTTTCAGATGGTTTTAATATAAAAGAAATTGTTATGGTGGTGCTGAAGTGTTGCTTGTGTTCAGAAGTTACAGGTACCTCCCTTTATATATATATATATATATATATATATATATATATATATATATATATATATATATATATATATATAGATAGATAGATAGATAGATAGATAGAGAGAGAGAGAGAGAGAGAGAGCTCCATGCCTGCTCAGTCTTGAGCTCAATTTGAGCTTGCAAAATAGTGTTGAAGCTCAGCTTGGCTTGAGCATGCCTTAAAGGCATATGATGCAGATGTGCACTTGGAGGAGAATGTGCTAGAGTAAAGCAGTTAAGGTTTACCAAAATGTAATTTATCCTTGACAAAAAGATAAGGGTCTTGTTTTCTATTGGTTTACTAGATAATGAAACACTGTATGCAAATTTGTGTTGCTGACCTCTGGGCATTGTGGCAAATGGTTTGGCAGTTTAGATCTCTGAAGTGCATCTGGAAAAGAAAAAATCAAGTGCATGCCATGGACTTTTGTACTTGTTGGTGCTCAATTTGCATCCTAGTTATGCTACTGTTGATGATCATTCTTGTTTAGATTGTTTTCTCGCTGCATGCTTATGTTTGGCATAATTTGCTGACAGAATAGATGACCCAATAGTTACCCCAATGCTGTCAGAAGCAACTGTAACCAAAGTTGATGCAAAACTTGTGCATCAAGTCTATCAACACATTTTTGTCGCTTCTAGTCAACTGAATTTCGTTTGCATCAACATATATGAATGGCTTCAGTACCCTTACTGCAAAATGCTTTGAGCTGTAGGAATGATGAAAATACTACATTTATAAGGCCATCCCTTTAGGATAACCAACAGGTCATTTCACTAGTTTGCTGCAGATTCTACCCAACTTTATTCACTTGCAGAGATTTGTGTTCCTCTGGGCATACATCTACAGCTTTTGATTAGGTAATGATATTTGTATCGAGAGTTTATGCAATTGTTCTATCTTGGTTCATTTTTCTGAATTGCAAGTACCGCAGAGACATGACCATATAAACCGACTCGGTACTTGTTATGACAAGGCTCGTCCTGATCAATATTGTTTAAGTTGCTGAGAGCCAATATAGACAAGTGTTGGTTTGACTTGAAAAAAATGTGCAATATAACCTAGTTTGGAGGGGTAAAATGACAGTAAGAGTTAGCTTGTTTATTTTGTTTGTGTTGTGTAAGCATGAAAATTGCACGCTTAGCTTTTATCAGTTTAGGATCACTGGATGAGCTGTTTAAATGGCCTAGCTAGCACAAGTGAAAAAAAAACAGATGCAAGACTTTGCCAAGATTACGCTTTCATTCGTGTCCAATGTTTCAAGATTAAAACTGTAACACCCCATTTAATTTTTAATGAAAATTCTAATTTTTTTTTTTTTTAAAACCTTTAACTAGATAAATGAGGAGCTACTAAGAACTTCAATCTTATTCCATCATAACAAAGTTTATTACATCAAGTTGAAATATCCAGAAACATTAAACAGAAAAGTAGTAGTGCCATGATCGCCTGACGATGCCACCGCCCTCACTCTGATTGTGCATTTATGTCTTTACCTGAAAATAGTAAACCACAAAGGAATCAGACTACCACTGTCTGAGTAAGTGATACTGTCATGTGAACAAGTATGTATGAACTTTGATTTAACCGAAATTTAGTACTTATGTCAACATGCTTTTCTTTTTAAGACCATCATGTCTGAAGTGATTTCTGAGTAAGAGAATTCTATGATTTTAGTTTTCCATGTTTATTTCACAAGAACTCCTATCGGTCCCATTAGTTAATACCACATTTTTTTTTTTGGTTTAAATTTTCAGTTCATTCTTACCCTGTGGGTACGCACAGGCATTCGACATCGTAGCGGACCGAGATTATACGGAGGTTCATACGATCCGTATAACTAGCCGTACGGATACCCAAAAGGGGCGCGGTGCTCGACCGAGAGAGATCCCCAATTGGCAAGACTAACATTGGATGCACCCATAACTCTTCTGCAGAAGACTTGGACTCACCACCTAGGACTCACTGGTGGTCCTGGTCCCCTAACTCCGAGGACTGGGGACCGGGTGAGACGCCTCGCTCTCACAATACAGGTATGTCCTACGGAGTGTGTACCATCCACTCTCTCCAAAGTGGACCATGGGTCTGGTAACATACACTGTGATCCAGTGTACCCAGAACCCGGGAATCCAGTAACATACACCGTCGTGGTGTACCCAGAAACCCATTGAGAAACCGGTAACATATACCCTTTTTGGTATACCCAGTTCTCACACTTATTATCTTTCTTTATTTTCTCACCTTTATTCTATGCTCAGCTGACCCGACCAAGATTTCTTGTGTTAGTTGGTTCTCAAAATTCTTATCTTTCCCATGGCATATAATTCAAAATTCTAACTCGAGATATACACACTGTAGTCATGATTCTTATGTCTTTTCTCGACATATAATTCAAGCTCCAACCTGAGCTCAAAATTCGAAAAGAGCTGGTAACATATATCTTTTCATGGTATCCCTAGATCTCACCCCAATATATATATATATATATATGTGTGTGTGTGTGTTTCTTCATTAATTTCATTAATGACAGGTCATACTAATCTACTGTAGTGGGCTTGAGTGCTAAATTTACAACTGTTGCCATGAATATTCTTTTCATATGTGAGTGATGACGCGTAACTAGAAAATTTATTGGTGATTATGCAACGAATCCCCATAATGGCACTCACATGAAATTTTTCTTATTAAAAGGTGCTATCTACTAACTATTGTCAGGACCAATCACAACAAGGTAGTAGCAACTACTACCCTATCCAACGCCCTAGTCCAATCCGGCTAGATTCTGCCCCTATGTTTTTGTTTTGGTCGTGCAGTACCCCATCGACAGTTGCAATATGCCATGGCTGAAGTCAATATGACCCCCCAACCGATTAGGCTCAACAGAGCGCAAGGTGCCCTGCCACACACCATGGCCATTGGCCTTGCACTAGTGGCATCAACAGGCAAGAGGCTAACAGACACTAGTCTCCTGTACTACCCAACGAACCATAACTGAAGCATCGATAAGATGTAGCATCCCCTGCTATAACCACTATCGTTAGTTCAGCGTTTGCTGATCTCAAGCTGGATTAGATCGACCCTCATAATCAGATATGATCACCAAATCTCCCAGCAAAAAGGGAAACATGAATTGAAGTCGAGTCGACACCCCAATCCATTTTTGATCCAACATTTTTTTTTTCATAGAATTGAACGTGTATAATCATATGCTTGAACAATAATACACACATTGCTTACGTAATTACCTATTTGTGAGTCCTATGCAATAATCCTACCAATATATATATATATATATATATATATATATATATATATATATAATTGTTGGATTAATTAAGTGACTTGACATGTGGTATGAAGCATCCCACCATGGTACAGATCCATATGTATGAACTCATTTATTTGCTAAATGGTGTTATCACAATGAAATCTATGAACCTTATGTAATTAGACTAAGTTTACGTAGTCCAAGCATGTGATATTCCAATTACAATCCTCTTCCATACGTTGAAATAAGAGGTCTCATGATGGTGGGTGCAAATCTATAGTTGAAAGTGTGTAGATTGATTGGTCTGATTTGTGCCTTCACCTAGTTAGAGAGCAGCCATCATGCACGTCTATAACCATAGTTTCAAAGATGTGTAAATTAAAAAGGAAATTCTTAGGGATATGCAGACTTGATTATACCGACCCATTACATCATTGGTTTGCTGGCAGCCCTCAATGAACGTGAGAGGCATATGGAACAACAACTAGAAGAAACAAAAGATTAGGTACGGCTAATAAATCTATCCAGAAATTTTTTTTTTTCGTTTTCATTTCCTCACACGCAGTCCAACCAATTGAACAGATCACGCTGGGTGTGTTTTGTTCCCTAACGTCTAAATCTATGTTCAGGACCTGTGTATAACATGTTTAAACAATCTTTTCACAGGATATATCTTTATATTTCCTCTAATAACTTAGATCTCAATATCATTCAATGTCAATGCAGTATTATTTTTTTTCTTTTTAGGTCTAATAGTTACTCGGTTTAATGGGAGTGTTTGAACTACCGAATAACAAATCCATTATATGGTTTAGGAACACATTACATTGCAAATAATGTACTTAGTTGTGTATCCCTTACCTCGTGTGAGCGTGAATCCACCGGAAAAAATGTTTGCCCTACTCGCGGACGTCGGATACCCACGTGCGAGCTCCTCGCCGGAATCAATGGTGAGGTACTCAATATGGGAAATCGTTCAGCTGGTTGGACTGAAGGGGAGAGGGAAGGAGGGTCACACGTTTGGGCTGAAGGGGGCGTGAGAGCAAGAGGCCTTGGGTTCCAAGATACCTCGTTAATTGTTGTAGGGTTTTCCTAAAAAAAAACGTAAAATCAATATGGTTTTTATTGCAGCCTTCCCAATTGCTGGACTGTTGGGCTTCCAAGGTGGCCCAACGTTCAGCCTTTCCTAAAAAAAATCGCCCCTTCTTCAGAATTAAATTCCTCATTTATTTACACCTTGATTTATTATTTATTTATTATTTATTATTATTTTTTTTTTTTTGTTACTTGGTTGGGTTTCCCAGTTGGGAAAAACGCCCAGCCGTTCTTTCCTGTGGGCGTCACCCTTTCCCCATTTAAGTCACCTTAAATGGGAAGTTGAAACGCCCAAATTTGAGAGAGGAGAGAAAAAAAATCATTAATCCTTTCAAAAAAAGAATGCTTTGTATTATTGGTGCCCTGGGGATTTGAACTGAGGTCTCCATCCTAAGGGGTAACGAGCCCCACCATTGCACCAGGTTGTGTTTCGTTGCAATACCTTGTAACGATAACCCTTTTGTCCTCTTTTGATGCATTTTACAAAAATAATGTTTTCTACAAATTATCGGGTGTCCACGGAGTTTCGAACCACACTCTCTTTCTGTTAAGGCAACCCACCATGCCAGTGTGCAAACTCTTACTTGGTTGTACTTCTTTTCAACTAAAAACTACTTCAGTGATGGGCGATGTTCTAAATCGCGTAAGCATGACATACAAATTGGCGAGCGCACTGTTCATGAAGAATCAAGTCCCGAGAATTATAAATCAACATTCAAAATACATATGACTAGTAACTCCCCAAATTTGAGATCCGACGAGGAAAAAAAATCTCGTTATTTCATGTGAATTACTGGAAAGCATGTTTAAGTCGGGTATGGTCCTGACGATGGCGATATTCGCAAGAGGTGATACTTTCGAGACGTATTTTGCGAATGTAGTTGAAATTGAAAATTTAAAGCTGGATTTTTAAGTGGGTTTCGACTCCATCCAAGATCCAAATCCCTATATACTATTTGAATCTGATTATTGAATCCGCTTGATCCATTTGGATCGACTCTTCATCCTTTTATCGTATTCATTTCCAATAATTATAACCTTTCTTAAATTTGATAATTGTCGAAATTTTTGCGGGTTTTACATCCTTTCCTCCTAAAAAGAATTTCGTCCGCGAAATTCGTTACAAGTTAGATACAAACAGGTCAGGGTATCTCTCTTTCATTGCTTCTTCGGGCTCCCAGGTACATTCTTCGAGCCCATGGTGTTGCCAACGAACTTTAACTAATGTGATGGTCTTATTTCTCATCACTCTTTCACGACGATCTACGATTTCCACGGGTCGCTCCTCTACCGTCAAGTCCTCTTGTACCTGTAGATCCTCGAATTGTATCACATGGGAGGGATCTGGCACATACTTTCGCAACATTGATATGTGAAATACATTGTGAATGTTTGTGAATTGCGGAGGTAATTCCACTCGATATGCCGTTTCGCCGATCCTCTTTAATATGCTGAATGGTCCTACATATCGAGGACTAAGCTTTCCCTTCTTACCAAACCGAAAAACACTCTTGGTTGGTGATACTTTCACAAATATCCTTTCTCCAACTTCAAATGCTAGCTCTCTGCGTCGCTGATCCGCGTAACTCTTTTGTCGACTTTGAGCGGCACGCAGTCTATGCTGGATCTTTTGGATTTGTTCTGTATAATGTTTGAGTATTATAGGGGATTCAATTGTTCTCTCTCCCACCTCATTCCAATGTACTGGCGATCTACAAGGTCGCCCATACAGAGCTTCAAACGGTGCCATTCCGATGCTTGCATGGTAACTATTGTTGTACGCGAACTCTGCTAGCACCACGTGAGTATCCCACTCACCTTTCCAATCCAACATGCAAGCCCTCAACATATCTTCCAATGTTTGTATGGTCCTTTTTGATTGTCCGTCCGTCTGGGGGTGAAAAGCTGTACTAAACTTTAATTTGGTACCCAGCGCAGACTGAAGTTGTCACCACAATCGAGAAGTGAATCGAGGATCTCGATCGAAAATAATGGAGATTGGTACTCCATGCAATCTGACTATCTCTTGAATGTACAACTCCGTCAAGCTTTCCAATGATTGACCCTTCCTCATCGGCAGAAAATGCGCCGATTTGGTTAGTCTATCGACGATGACCCAAATGGCATCATGTTTTCTCCGTGTACGGGGTAATCCCATTATGAAGTCCATGGTTATGTTCTCCCACTTCCATTGAGGAATTTCCATCAATTGCATCATACCTCCGGGTCTCTGATGTTCAATCTTGACTTGTTGGCAAGTCAAACATTTCGCGACGTATCTAGCGATATCGCGTTTGATTCCGTTCCACCAATATCCGCGTTGTAGATCCTTGAACATTTTTGTACTTCCCGGGTGAATGGTGTATTTGTTTTTGTGGGCTTCACCTAGTAATTCTTCTCTCAACTCTGGGTCGCTGGGGACCCATAGTCTTTCCCGCATCCATATGCTTCCATCCTCTCTTCGCCTGAATTCATTATCTTCTTGTTGAGCCAGTGTCTCCATCTTCCCGTACTGAGGATCTTCCTTCTGCTTTGCTATCACCTTCTCTTTGAATTCTGGTTGTATAGTGAGATTATTCACTTTTATTGTGCCGGAGCTTGTTGTGAATGGACTCCATTCTGCAAGGTCTTCTATCAACTTCCATTCTATATTTATTAAACTGGCCAATCCACCGCCCGACTTTCGACTGAGAGCATCTGCTACGACGTTCGCTTTTCCTGAATGGTAGGAAAGGGTGAACTCATAATCTTTTATGAATTCGAGCCATCTTCGCTGTCTCATATTTAATTCTTTTTGCGAAAACAAATATTTTAAACTCTTATGATCTGTAAATATTTCGAATTGCTCACCATATAGGTAATGCCTCTATACTTTAAGAGCGAACACTACTGCTGCTAACTCCAGGTCATGTGTAGGATAATTCCTCTCATGGGTCTTCAACTGCCTTGACGCATATGCTATGACCTTGTCATGTTGCATTAATACACAACCCAATCCGGTACCCGAAGCGTCAGTGTATATCACAAATCCACCGCTTCCCGAGGGTAACGTCAGCACAGGGGCTGTAGTCAGTTTTGTCTTGAGGGTCTGAAAACTCTCTTCACATTTTTCGCTCCAAACGAACTTCACACCTTTTCGTAAGAGCTTCGTCATTGGCATCGCGATTCTGGAGAAGTCTTGAATAAACCGTCTATAATATCCTGCCAACCCGAGAAAACTCCTGATCTCGCTAACATTCTTTGGTGGAGCCCAATTAGTTACAGCCTCCACCTGTGCTGGATCCACCGAAACACCGTCCTTGGAGATAACGTGTCCAAGAAACATAACTTGGTCGAGCCAGAACTCGCACTTTGAAAATTTGGTATACAACTGGTGTTCTCGTAGAGTCTCCACTACAGTCCTTAAATGCTCTCGATGTTCATTCACACTTTCTGAGTATATCAATATGTCGTCAATGAAAACAATGACAAAAGTGTCCAAGTATGGCCTAAAGACTCTATTCATCAAGTCCATGAAGGCAGCAGGGGCATTCGTGAGTCCAAAAGGCATCACGACGAATTCATAGTGGCCGTACCTAGTGCGGAAAGCTGATTTTGGAATATCTTCATCTTTAATTCTCAACTGATGATAGCCAGATCTCAAGTCGATCTTTGAGAAGACTTTAGCATTCCTTAATTGATCAAATAGATCCTCAATGCGAGGTAATGGATATTTGTTTTTCACTGTCGCTTGATTGAGCATCCTGTAATCAATACAGAGTCTCATGGATCCATCCTTCTTTTTCACGAACAACACGGGCGCTCCCCATGGTGATATGCTTGGTCTTACGAACCCTCGATCCATCAGTTCTTGAAGTTGTTTCTTTAATTCTTCCAATTCTGCTGGCGCCATTCGGTAAGGTGCTCTGGAGATTGGCTTGGTACCTGGTACCAAGTCAATTCCGAATTCCACTTCTCGAGGTGGAGGTATCCCCGGTAGTTCATCCGGAAACACATCGGAAAAGTCTCTGACGATATCCAGATCGTGAATCTGGACTTTAACTTCACCTCCAATTATGTTTACTAGGAAAGCAGTATCTCCCCTCTGGACATACTTATTTGCTCTTAAGGCCGATATCATCCGCTGCTTGATGATTGGTCTCGAAAGGCGAAACCCAACTTCTGGTTCGTTCGGTCGGGATATGATCACCCTACCTTCTCTACACAAGATTCTGGCATAGTGTTCATACAACCAATCCATACCTAATATGACATCATATTCCGTCATATCGAGTAGGATTAGGTTTGCAAGCAGTGTTTGTTCTCCTAACACGACTGGTATGTTTGGCATGTAATTTACACATGGTTCATTGAACCCGATGGGATTATAAACTACCAATTCATGCTTCAGTGATTCAGTGGGTGCCCTAAGTTGTTTAGCAAAATTAATAGATATGAAAGAATGTGTTGCTCCACAATCAAAGAGTACTAAAGCGGCTTGTCCAGATATGAGAATTGTACCTTGGACCAAATTGCCCTTCTGAAGTTCTTCTGCCGAGGTCGCATAAACTCTCCCGACCATCTTCTTCTGATTTGCTTGCTGAGATGGCGGTGCCTGCAGCTGTGATTGTGGTTGTTGACCTCCACTTGCCCTTTTTGCATCATCTGCCTGTTTCTTGCGGCACTCCCTGATATAGTGCCCCAGTTTTCCACAGTAAAGGCAGCCGCCCGTCTCTCGAGGGCATTGTTGTCCCGGATGGAAACGGTTGCATTTCTGGCATCGCTGGCCTTGGGTCTGAACCATTTTATTTTCTTCGGAATGCCTTGGTTTCTTAGCATAGGGGTAGAACTTTTTCCCACTGAACCTCTTCTTGAATTCTGGCTTTTGCACTCCAGGGCGATTCTTCTGGAACTTCTGTCCTTCCTTCCAATCATCCTCAAGTAATGTAGCAACCTGGGTTGGTGACATTCACCGATATAAGTTAGGAAAATTTTTTTTCCATCAATTATCTATTAGTTGTGTTTTATCTGAATAGCCTCATCGAGGGTTTTTGGCCCTCGTGTATACAGGCGATTTCTGAGTCCTGCTTTCAGTCCTCGGGCAAATTTCATTGCCCGGTCTTCGTCCGTCGTGTATACATTGGGACAATAACGCTCTAGGCTGTGAAACTTCGTGATGTATTCTGCCAATGTCCTTTCTCCTTGTTGCAGGTCGAGAAATTCCTGCATCTTCTTGGTTCTCTCGTGTTTCGGAAAGTAGGTGTTGTTAAACACTTCCACGAACTGCGGCCATGTCACGGGTCCATTCTGAAACTTCACTGCATGGGTGGTTTCCCACCACTTCTCTGCATGTTCCTTCAGGCGATATGTGCCAAAATCTACCTGTCGTTCGGCCGGAACTTCCAACACTCGAAAAATCCTCTCTATTTCCCGCACCCAGGACTCCGCTGCTTCAGGATCGGTCTTTCCTAGAAACGCAGGTGGATCCATATCCATGAATTTCTTGTACGACATGGTCCCGATTGCATTCGATTTGTCATGGGCCACTTGTTGTAAGTTAGTGCCCATTTGTTGCATTGTTGTGGCCTGTTGGCCCACCACTCCAGCCAGGTTTTGCAGTGTCTCGAGAATATCGTTGCACCTGTTAGCCCATGCCATCTAATTGGCATAGACATAAAAAAATTTAGTGTTATAGTTATTCCATAACGTAGTGGTTTGCAGATACTCGATTAATGTTAAATATGGCCAAACCAAGCACAATTTTAGTGGATATATTTAAATTATATACTTACAGAGTGATGGCAGACCGTCGAGGCTGTCATGACTACTACTTTTCTGTCTGGCTCTGATACCATAATTGTAACACCCCATTTAATTTTTAATGAAAATTCTAATTTTTTTTTTTAAACCTTTAACTAGATAAATGAGGAGCTACTAAGAACTTCAATCTTATTCCATCATAACAAAGTTTATTACATCAAGTTGAAATATCCAGAAACATTAAACAGAAAAGTAGTAGTGCCATGATCGCCTGACGATGCCACCGCCCTCACTCTGATTGTGCATTTATGTCTTCACCTGAAAATAGTAAACCACAAAGGAATCAGACTACCACTGTCTGAGTAAGTGATACAGACTAAATTACATATGTGCAGTGTCATGTGAACAAGTATGTATGAACTTTGATTTAACCGAAATTTAGTACTTATGTCAACATGCTTTTCTTTTTAAGACCATCATGTCTGAAGTGATTTCTGAGTAAGAGAATTCTATGATTTTAGTTTTCCATGTTTATATCACAAGAACTCCTATCGGTCCCATTAGTTAATACCACATTTTTTTTTTTGGTTTAAATTTTCAGTTCATTCTTACCCTGTGGGTACGCACAGGCATTCGACATCGTAGCGGACCGAGATTATACGGAGGTTCATACGATCCGTATAACTAGCCGTACGGATACCCAAAAGGGGCGCGGTGCTCGACCGAGAGAGATCCCCAATTGGCAAGACTAACATTGGATGCACCCATAACTCTTCTGCAGAAGACTTGGACTCACCACCTAGGACTCACTGGTGGTCCTGGTCCCCTAACTCCGAGGACTGGGGACCGGGTGAGACGCCTCGCTCTCACAATACAGGTATGTCCTACGGAGTGTGTACCATCCACTCTCTCCAAAGTGGACCATGGGTCTGGTAACATACACTGTGATCCAGTGTACCCAGAACCCGGGAATCCAGTAACATACACCGTCGTGGTGTACCCAGAAACCCATTGAGAAACCGGTAACATATACCCTTTTTGGTATACCCAATTCTCACACTTATTATCTTTCTTTATTTTCTCACCTTTATTCTATGCTCAGATGACCCGACCAAGATTTCTTGTGTTAGTTGGTTCTCAAAATTCTTATCTTTCCCATGGCATATAATTCAAAATTCTAACTCGAGATATACACACTGTAGTCATGATTCTTATGTCTTTTCTCGACATATAATTCAAGCTCCAACCTGAGCCCAAAATTCGAAAAGAGCTGGTAACATATATCTTTTCATGGTATCCCTAGATCTCACCCCAATATATATATATATATATATGTGTGTGTGTGTGTGTGTGTGTGTGTTTCTTCATTAATTTCATTAATGACAGGTCATACTAATCTACTGTAGTGGGCTTGAGTGCTAAATTTACAACTGTTGCCATGAATATTCTTTTCATATGTGAGTGATGACGCGTAACTAGAAAATTTATTGGTGATTATGCAACGAATCCCCATAATGGCACTCACATGAAATTTTTCTTATTAAAAGGTGCTATCTACTAACTATTGTCAGGACCAATCACAACAAGGTAGTAGCAACTACTACCCTATCCAACGCCCTAGTCCAATCCGGCTAGATTCTGCCCCTATGTTTTTGTTTTGGTCGTGCAGTACCCCATCGACAGTTGCAATATGCCATGGCTGAAGTCAATATGACCCCCCAACCGATTAGGCTCAACAGAGCGCAAGGTGCCCTGCCACACACCATGGCCATTGGCCTTGCACTAGTGGCATCAACAGGCAAGAGGCTAACAGACACTAGTCTCCTGTACTACCCAACGAACCATAACTGAAGCATCGATAAGATGTAGCATCCCCTGCTATAACCACTATCGTTAGTTCAGCGTTTGCTGATCTCAAGCTGGATTAGATCGACCCTCATAATCAGATATGATCACCAAATCTCCCAGCAAAAAGGGAAACATGAATTGAAGTCGAGTCGACACCCCAATCCATTTTTGATCCAACATTTTTTTTTTCATAGAATTGAACGTGTATAATCATATGCTTGAACAATAATACACACATTGCTTACGTAATTACCTATTTGTGAGTCCTATGCAATAATCCTACCAATATATATATATATATATATATATATATATATATAATAGTTGGATTAATTAAGTGACTTGACATGTGGTATGAAGCATCCCACCATGGTACAGATCCATATGTATGAACTCATTTATTTGCTAAATGGTGTTATCACAATGAAATCTATGAACATTATGTAATTAGACTAAGTCTACGTAGTCCAAGCATGTGATATTCCAATTACAATCCTCTTCCATACGTTGAAATAAGAGGTCTCATGATGGTGGGTGCAAATCTATAGTTGAAAGTGTGTAGATTGATTGGTCTGATTTGTGCCTTCACCTAGTTAGAGAGCAGTCATCATGCACGTCTATAACCATAGTTTCAAAGATGTGTAAATTAAAAAGGAAATTCTTAGGGATATGCAGACTTGATTATACTGACCCATTACATCATTGGTTTGCTGGCAGCCCTCAATGAACGTGAGAGGCATATGGAACAACAACTAGAAGAAACAAAAGATTAGGTACGGCTAATAAATCTACCCAGAAAATTTTTTTTTTTTTCGTTTTCATTTCCTCACACGCAGTCCAACCAATTGAACAGATCACGCTGGGTGTGTTTTGTTCCCTAACGTCTAAATCTATGTTCAGGACCTGTGTATAACATGTTTAAACAATCTTTTCACAGGATATATCTTTATATTTCCTCTAATAACTTAGATCTCAATATCATTCAATGTCAATGCAGTATTATTTTTTTTTCTTTTTAGGTCTAATGGTTACTCGGTTTAATGGGAGTGTTTGAACTACCGAATAACAAATCCATTATATGGTTTAGGAACACATTACATTGCAAATAATGTACTTAGTTGTGTATCCCTTACCTCGTGTGAGCGTGAATCCACCGGAAAAAATGTTCGCCCTACTCGCGGACGTCGGATACCCACGTGCGAGCTCCTCGCCGGAATCAATGGTGGGGTACTCAATATGGGAAATCGTTCAGCTGGTTGGACTGAAGGGGAGAGGGAAGGAGGGTCACACGTTTGGGCTGAAGGGGGCGTGAGAGCAAGAGGCCTTGGGTTCCAAGATACCTCGTTAGTTGTTGTAGGGTTTTCCTAAAAAAAAACGTAAAATCAATATGGTTTTTATTGCAGCCTTCCCAATTGCTGGACTGTTGGGCTTCCAAGGTGGCCCAACGTTCAGCCTTTCCTAAAAAAAATCGCCCCTTCTTCAGAATTAAATTCCTCATTTATTTACACCTTGATTTATTATTTATTTATTATTATTATTATTATTTTTGTTACTTGGTTGGGTTTCCCAGTTGGAAAAAACGCCCAGCCGTTCTTTCCTGTGGGCGTCACCCTTTCCCCATTTAAGTCACCTTAAATGGGAAGTTGAAACGCCCAATTTGAGAGAGGAGAGAAAAAAAATCATTAATCCTTTCAAAAAAAGAATGCTTTGTATTATTGGTGCCCTGGGGATTTGAACTGAGGTCTCCATCCTAAGGGGTAACGAGCCCCACCATTGCACCAGGTTGTGTTTCGTTGCAATACCTTGTAACGATAACCCTTTTGTCCTCTTTTGACGCATTTTACAAAAATAACGTTTTCTAAAAATTATCGGGTGTCCACGGAGTTTCGAACCACACTCTCTTTCTGTTGAGGCAACCCGCCATGTCAGTGTGCAAACTCTTACTTGGTTGTACTTCTTTTCAACTAAAAACTACTTCAGTGATGGGCGATGTTCTAAATCGCGTAAGCATGACATACAAATTGGCGAGCGCACTGTTCATGAAGAATCAAGTCCCGAGAATTATAAATCAACATTCAAAATACATATGACTAGTAACTCCCCAAATTTGAGACCCGACGAGGAAAAAAAATCTCGTTATTTCATGTGAATTACTGGAAAGCATGTTTAAGTCGGGTATGGTCCTGACGATGGCGATATTCGCAAGAGGTGATACTTTCGAGACGTATTTTGCGAATGTAGTTGAAATTGAAAATTTAAAGCTGGATTTTTAAGTGGGTTTCGACTCCATCCAAGATCCAAATCCCTATATACTATTTGAATCTGATTATTGAATCCGCTTGATCCATTTGGATCGACTCTTCATCCTTTTATCGTATTCATTTCCAATAATTATAACCTTTCTTAAATTTGATAATTGTCGGAATTTTTGCGGGTTTTACAAAAACCATCTCTGGTTCATAAGACTTGCACTACTTCGCAAATTGTCTGAGTGAGCCAAGTCTTGATGGATTTACTATTGTTCCTGCAAAGTCGTCTTCAATAATAGTTTGTGAATTTTGAGTGCCATTTGCATAGATATTAGATACTAAATCTATTTGACTAGCTTGAGTGTGGATAAAAAATGTTGAAACGGATGATTGCTTTCCCCTTTAATATGTTATTGATTGCGGTATTAGTTTTATGAGTAATGCAACTTATGATTACTTTTGACATTTTAAAGCACATGTATGCATTTCTTCAATAACTGTCTCCATGGGATTTTCCTTCTTAAAGACCTAGGGAAATCCTAGATTGAATCTTTGCATTTCTTTTACTGAAAATGATTGTATTGTCTTTGTAAAATGGTGTGATTTTGTAAATGCCTCACAATTTGTCCAGAAGACCCATGCCCAAAATTCTGATTCTCAAATTTTTAGGACATTTTTACCTTTCGCACAAGTGAACCTGTTGATGTTTGCACGATAGATATGTATGTCACTTGATAGTCACATCTCAATAAAAAAGAGATTTGCATGAACATTTCGCTGACTATGAAATTCTCATAAAGTATTTTCGGACATGGCTAACTTGAATTCCTATATAGGAGATTTGCATATGAATGCATGGATTTTTTGAGATTCACAAGCTCGATATGAATCTTCTAGAATTTTTAAAAGTGTGAATTCGGCATGTTCACTCTATACATTTGCATCCATCTTGACATTTGCACAAACGTTATGCAAACTTTCTTTAACTAAAAACTCATTTAAAGTCTGGACATATGTTTGCAAATGTATGATTGACTTTCGCAAATGTTTGTTGTGAATGTTCTTACTTTCATATATTTTTTTATTTGATCTCGGTAGGTTCGTGTCACATATTTGCAATATCCTTTAACTAAAAACTCGCATAAAGTTTGAACATATATTTTAAATTGTGTCTAAGATTCACAAATATATGTTGTGAATGCCCTTTTGCATGTTTTCTGGTTACAGGTTTGCGTCACACATTTATGGATGTCACGACCTTCATGCAGATACCATATAAATCTCTTTTAACTAAAAACTCGTACAAAGTCTGAACATGCGCTTGCAATTCTGTGTTTGACATTCGCAAATATGTGTTGTGAATGCCTTTACTTTTGTTTGTTTTTTATTGTAGGTTAATGACACATTTGTGGGTGTCATGACCTTCACCTAGATACCATGCAAACTTCATTTAACTAAAAACTTGCATAAAGTTTGGACGTACATACGTAAATATATAAAGTGAAGCTATATATGCAAAAATTTGTCATTTATAAAAGTCTCACAT
Organism: Nuphar pumila; assembly: GCF_984573655.1. Taxonomy (NCBI): domain Eukaryota; kingdom Viridiplantae; phylum Streptophyta; class Magnoliopsida; order Nymphaeales; family Nymphaeaceae; genus Nuphar; species Nuphar pumila. The sequence continues at coordinate 8,624,038 of NC_143257.1, forward strand.
TAGTAAGCATTATATGTGAAATTCCTTTTAATGCAAAGAGAACTTATTTAACATGCAAATGTCTTAAGGTTATTTTATGAATATCATTACTTTTGCATATTTGTGTTCGATATGTTTACACTATACATTTGTGGTCATCGTCCTGACATTAACGTAGACTACTCGCGAATGCCCTTCGTATATGCAGAAATTTTGACATCAGTTGCGGACCTAATGAACATTTGCATATGCAATATGCGAAGTTGTGAGGTTCATAAATATTTTCATGAACTTTGTGCAAATCTTTTGACCCTCGTGTGAATGTTTGTGAACCTTTATACGTGTATTAAATGTGACTCTTTGTATGTATCAAAGCTCTATTTTGTATTTAAGGTCTCTTTTTTTTGTATAACATTAAGGTTTTTTTGTGAGGGTTTTGCGGTCCTGAACTTGTATGGTGCCCCCCCCCCCTCCCTCCCCTATTTTTTCCTCGACAAGTTTTTTTGGTGAGTTGTTCTTGCTTGATCTACGTGTAGTGGCACATCATTGTTGAGTTTTCTAGCGTCCAACACATCATTGACAATGAGATTTTTTTGTACGCACAAGTTTCGCTCTTTGTAACATTTGGATAAGTTATTTTGTAAAATAATGGCATGAATCAATTATTTTATGAAATAATAACCTAATTTTTAAGTTAATTTTGCATATTTAATAGCCTATCCCTCTTTTTAGTTTAATTTAATGTCTTATTTTTTCTTTAATTTTGTATGTTTCTATCCTTGAATTTGGTTATTTATCTTGTATTATAAAGATAACGTGGGAACAATATAATGATTCTTAAATTATTTTGCATTTTCAATAGCCTTTTTCTTTGTAATTCAATTTCAGCTGAGTCTTGTTGACCTTTATCCTCAAATTTGGTTGTGTAAGAAATTTTTTATCTTGTACTATAAAGATAATGTGTAAAGAAAGTATTATGGAAGCACCAACGCCTATTGGTTGATCAAGAAAACAGGTAGGATATGTACTTGCTACAAATAGGCTGATTGAAATTGTTTTTTCTACTATAAACCTTGTATAATATACTGAAGTTGCTTTCTCTTGAATATTATTTTTTTTAGAAAAAATACCCATTGGTTGATAGTTTACTATGATGTGATTTATTTGGAAATTATTATATCAAATAACAGAAACAACAAATATTACATGATTTTTATCTCTCTACTGGAATCAAAATTAAGTATAGGTTTTTATGAGCTTGAATAAGACATATTAAGCCACATACTATAAAAATCCTAATATTTAATTTGTTATGTATGATTTATAATTGATTTTTCATTAGAAAGACAGAACTGGGCAAGACTTTTTTGTGAATAGAAAACAGACCGTGCTTGCAGATTTTTTAATTTTTGATTTATAACGAGTTAAGATATGGGTTTTTTCATGTATACATGTAACATATGTGAGAATCTTCTACGAAAATCTCATAGCCTAAATCGTTTTGAATGATTTATGACAAAATTTACAATGATAGATAAATTCAGTGTTAATAGTCTCGAATTGGGGAATTGTGTTTGAATGTATGTCATGGTTTCAAAAGTGAACTAGATGAATATAGCATAGTTTTAGGATTGAATCGGTTGGACATATGACATGCTAATGGACAATATATTGGCCTATTGAAGCAATATAATTGTGCCATCACTTGTGAACATCTTTTGAATGTTATGTTATAAATTTGTCATAAAGTTATAATATACAACATGATGTATTAATGTATAACATGATGTTTTAATATGTAGCATGATGTTATGATATGCACAACATGATGTTATATGATATGATGTGCAATAAGTTATGAAAAATATGCATGTACATGTGAATGCTCATGAATAAACTTGTGGTTGAAAGAAACCAATATGGTACTATAAGTGCACAAATATATTGTGTAACATGTGTTGACGATGTACTATAAGACATGAAAATTTTGCATGCACAAGTTATTGAAAGATCCAATGAGATGCTAAAAGTGCATCAAGTTATACAAAGATTATACATACATACATAACATAAACATACTTAAAGCGGTAGGCGAGGGTATATTAAATGAGTTATCAACATAAATGAGCAATTAAAACTGTGTACCTACCTTAGAGCAGTAATGCTCATGCTATGAAAGACTGTAAAAATTTACCCTGAAGGGGTACTTGAGCTTTTGAGTCATGAAGTGCTGACTGAAAAAATCACATGTGATGAAACACAATGAGCTCTTTCATAAAAACACCCAATAACTCATTTAGTATGGGCTTACCTTGAAAATGGTAGGTAGTACAAAACTCCATTGGACCATTATGTTTATTTTTGTGAGAGATAGGTGTCTCACTTGGTTCCCAGTCATCGAGGTTAGGGGTTTAGACTACCAATGCGTTATAGGTGGTATGTTCATATCTTCTGCAGAAGTGTTAGGATGCATCATGTTTGTTGTCACTAGTGCGTTCTCTCTCGGTCATAGACCACACTCAATGGATTTGATTTAATAAGTCACTTAGATAATTAAAATAGGTGTCATAAGAAACATCCGAGTAGTCTCTTCTGATTCGACGACTTATCATATGCGTGCCCGCAAGAGTGGTAAAAAGAGAAAGAAAAACCTTACACTTGAACAAATTTATTTTATGCTAAACTTGTGTTAAAAATATGCCCTAATAATTCAGATAGATAATCATGGATATGATCTTCTGTGACATGTAGCATGAATTTAATTGTTATAATTGTTCGTTAAAATGCATTATGATATGATATTGTTTTGCACGTGTTCTAAATGAATGTATGATTTATGTATACTTGGTTCAACATTAATGTGCATTGTTATTGTGTTCCTACTAAGACTCGATGAGCCTGACCCCTATATTATAACCATTCAGATAATTAGGAAATAAGCTAAAGCTATGACGGGATGTTGTGGGTGGTGTCAAGAACATTATCTAGATACGAGATTTGTTTTGAAAACAATTTATAATTTAGTTTGACTTATTTTTATTAATCATGTTTCCAAACAATTAAATTAATTCATGAATGATATTGTTTTATTTTTGTCTTGGGTTTCGGATCCTTGATTTGGATTGATCCACGATTTAGACCTGGATCTAAGTCCAATATAAGAATTTGGATCCAGTTCTATGCTGAATTACCATACCTTCAACCCACCCGAAATTCTAACCAAAATCAAAATAAATATTTTTTTTATATTTATGTTTTATTGATAAAGGATTCTTGTCCTTGGTTGTCTCCTTACGAACTTTGTTCTAGTGGGCTAATATACGGTAGCGCTTTAGTACAAGTGACCCTCCTAGTGCTTAGTTTGGTTGGAGTATTGTTATCGATAATGCTTTGCATAAAAAAATTTGTCTATATTTTTGGGTTAAAATTTTGGGGCACTACGCTTTATATGTACCGTATAACACTTTTTTCGTGTGTTTCCATTCATGCCATGCTTGTTTGTAACTAATATCTACACCTTTTATGCAACTGATGTCATTAATGATTCCTCTTGGAGTCATCTTCAGGTTTTCATATAGGTGTTTGCGAATAACACATGTAATCTATGCAAAAGAAACTTTTTCACTTGAAGGTTGTCCAATGAACCATCATATATATGTTTCCTTTCATACGTTTTCACTTAAAAAAATGTTGCTCTATGCACTTTTGTGCAATGGATCTTTCAGGGGCAACCATCTATAGTCTGTGAGTTCTTTCTCGTGCATACAACAATCACTTTATTACTGCAAGTCTTTAATAAATTTGTTTTGTAGTTATCTTTGGTCACATGATCTTTCAAAAATTTACAATAATGCTTTAGATCATTAAACCTTTGGCCAACAACAATGTCTCCATCATTTAGGTCGGTTGTTAACTACTAACCAATAAATTTTCATATAGCTTATACAACATATTAAGGGTTTAATTTTTCAATTGCCTTTTTTGCATCATTTGCATCCAACATTGTCTTATGTCATATGTGCCTTGGTATCTCCTATTATTTGAGAGTCAATCCCATTCGAACACGGTATAGTTATAATCATCATTTAATTCTTCCTTGTCTACATGATATCTGCTACCACTAATTGGTTGTTTGGATGTGCAAACTAAATCACAGGGCATTATATTTATCACTTTCTTTGCTTGCATGGATGCATGATTTTCGTATTTTTAAATTTCATGCTTAACCATAAAAATAACACCTACATTTCAAACATAGATTACACAGTCCAACAACTTGTACCTCATTATGACATTCACATTAGAAGGTTGGATGTTATCCATATTATTTCAATGAACATTAATAGCACTGGTTTGCTGACATAACTGCATATTATTTACACACATCCGCTGATCATGTATAACATTAATTGTTTTTGCAAGTTGTTCATTACCTGCACGTACAACATCTGTATCTCACATGCATGTTATTAATATTTATATTGGTAATTGTTTGAGAGAGTTAGATGTTTGGCTTATGTTTGTCCTCAACAGATATTGCTTGATATAAATGCACATTCTCCACATGTTTTTCATCATCGTTTGAAACACTAGTTCTGCAATGGCTATTTTGTTCATAATTGTCGTTTGAAGTTCACTTTCAACTGCTTCTTGTTTAACTTTGTCATGTAGTATGATAAAAACAATTAAGTAAATCATCATTATCTAGAACAAATATAATTTTTTTTTATGTTTGCGGAAGAACTATACTAAAAGCTCAAATATTCTTCAATATATTTGGTTTTATAAGACATCAAAGTTATGAATTGCTTAAAATTGTTTTTTTAACACCAATATAGATTTCTACTAAGGATAATTATTGAGACGATGGTATACTTTAACCCTTTTTTGAGGCTATCCATCATTAACTGCATACACCAATTACACAACATATCATATATCAAATAAAAATAACAGATAACAAAAGATCATTTATATAGCTTTTATACATTTAATTAATACAACTGCCTACACCAATCATGATTATTGTCTCACATTGAAAACCAATCAATTCAACCCTAACCCCAATCCTAACCCCATTACCTAAAAAAATAACTTTAAATGTACAATCTAATATCTAATATTAAATAAAACACATGCAAACAAGCATAAATCATTTACAACAACAACCAAACTCAAATATTGCAAGGCCAACAAATATATATTTATAAAAAAAACCTTAATAAGAAAACATATGAAACACACTTTTTATCCTAACTTTTGAGGGTTAGAAGACATGAAATATTGATAAAAAAAGTTGTCGTAACCTCACCAGAATATTGCAAGATGAAATGCTTAAGAATTACTACAAGAAAAGAGGAAAAAGGGCTAGGGTTTTAACGAAAAACAAAACAATAAAAAAGAAGAAACTCCAATGACTTTTTATATAAATTAGAAAACATACAAAAGAGTAAGAGCATTCACAAAATAACAAACACATTAAAATAGATTCACACTCATTAACATGAGGTTTGCAACACAGATTTGTGAATGTTAGACAAACATTTTTGGACGACGTTCAAAGTTTATGAGCCTTACATTGACAACAATATTTGCAAATATTAGATACACACTAATGGACATACAACACGACTTTTTGCGAGTTTTTAGTTAAAGGAGGTCCACATGGTATCTCCGCGAAGCTCGTGATGTTCACAAATATTTGATGCGAACCTGTCGAGCTCGAACCATAAAATATGCAAAGATAAAGACATTCACTACATGCATTTGTAAATGTTGACGATACATTTGTGGATGTATATCCTGACTTTAAGCGAGTTTTTAGTTAAGAGTGATTCGCATGATATTTGTGTGAACATCAAGATTGCCATAAATGTATGTAGTGAACTTGTCGAGCTCGCACTTTTAAATTCTAGAAGGTTCACATCAGGCTTGCGAATCTGAGAAGATCCATGCATTTTAAATGTGAATCTCTTGTGTTGGGATTCAAGTTAGCCATATTCTCAAATACTTTATGCAAATTTCATTAGGTTTACGAAATGTTCATTCAAATCTCATTTTTATTGAGATGTTACAACATTCCGACGATGTACATATCTATAGCGTGAACATCAACAAGTTCACTTCTTTAAAGGGTAAAAATGTTCTAAAAAGTCAAGGATCATAATTTTGAGCACGGGGAGGATTTTGACAAATTGTGAGGCATTTTCAAAATCATACTTACAATGACGGTCATTTTTTGTTCTTTTTAACTACCAAAACAAGGAGACACATTTCATAATCTTTTTTAGGGAAAAAGATTTTGTTTTTGAAATTTTAAACCTGATTTTTCATCCTTTTATGGGAATATACTGGTTTCTGATTTTCCTTTTCTTGGTGTTTCCATAGTCGAACAATGATAATTGGATCCGTAGAATGTTGTACTTTTGAAACGAAAAGAGTGTTTATTTGTGGATAATCATGAGAAAATGCTCGTACATAAAATACTAAAATACATATGAAAATATTGGAAAATATAAAAAGAAAATGACAAATAGGTGTAGGTTAAACTAGAGCGCTCCTTCGGTCTGATGACCTACACCTATTTGTCAAATATTGGCAATAATCTGGACTGATTTTATTGAAGTATTTTCCAATCTTGAAAACTACACAACCCCCGGGGAAAAAACAGGTGCGCCACCAGTTTACACCACAAGTACGACAGGCTTAGCCAATGCGATTAAGTCTTTGATCCTATGGGTACGTTTGGCTGCCCTTTTTCAAAAATGAAAATGAATCACATGAGATTTAAAATCACGTGATTTAGAATCTCATGTGATTCTAATTCTCATGTTTGTTTAACGTGAGGAATGAAATCTCAGAGAAACATAAAACATGATAAAAAAAATAAATAAAAAATAAAAAATAAAAAATAAAAACTACTCGCCAGAGGCCCTGTTTCGGTCACGAAAGATGTACGGTGGTTCACCGGAGACGGTACTTCGGTGAGCTCCGCCCATTCAAAAAAAATAAATAAGGGTCTCTCTGGTATGAGTCCCTCGTCCGTCACAAAGAGGGCATGGCCTTCCTCGCCGGAATCTTGACCTAGCCAGAATCAAGAATCCTGCATGCTCCCCTATCTGGGTTGAACGGAGGGTAGTGGAGCTTGCGTCCGGCGTGCCCTCCACCTGCTTCAATCCATGTGTGTATGCGGTTGAACGGATGCTGGAGGCCTCCCGTTTGTCTGTAAGAGGTTGCCTCCGGCGTGCCCTCCACCTCTGGGTTCAACGGATGCTGGTGGAGTGGTGGACGGTTGCTTTGCCGCCCAAACCCATGGTTTGTATGAGACAAAGAAGAACAAGAATGTTGGGGTTCTACCCAAATGTTCAGCTTTTTGCAGAGTGGGCCTGATCTCACGGGTGGAGTGATTTCGATTCTTGTGAGAATTGAAGTCAATTCACTATTCAAATCTCGAAATCTCATGTTCGGTTGAACATGAGATTTGACGTGAATGAGAATCACTCTCATTTGAATGAGAGACTGATTCTCGTGTGATTGAAACAAACGACCCTAAGGGTGGTTTCCCCGTTTCTTATGGAAAATATTTGGAACACTAGAATGAGTTGTGCACAAGAATGATAGGGCTGAACATAGTGACAAAAGTTTTTATCGGCAATTTCTCGTTTTTCAAAAACTCACTAGAAATTGAAAAAATTCCATAAATCTCGCATTTGTTTTCGGCAAAATCTTGGCAATAAAAAAATAATTAAAAAATATTAAAATTATTTTTTATAAGAAAATATTAATAAAAATTATTTTAAAAAATATATAGGATTTTTTTTCACGATAAATAGTCGTTTACAACGTAAATATCATGTTTAAATCGTGGTATTTATGTTTTTTAATAAATCTCACGAGAAATTATTGTTTTAAACTTTCAGGCATTTTCTTGCGATATTATCACAAGATTTTCATAAATCTTGCGATATTTTTCACATTGGGCTTGAATGCCTTGGTTCTTATGGGGGGCAGGTTATATGTCCTCCCCCTCCTCGAACACCTATAGTGCTTATTCGGGGGTCCCGACTGAGCGCCCGAGCTTGAATGCCTTGGTTCTTATGGGGGCAAGTTATATGCCCTCCCCCCCCCCCCCCAACACGCACTGTAGTGCGTGTTCGGGGGAGAACATGCAACACCCTCTCATTCTTATGGGTTCTTCGGTACTTGTACCTTCAAATTGGATAAGGGATATGTCTCTTCTGCCAAAAAAAATGAACGTCAGCTCCTCTCTTTTTTGAAGATTCGAGTTTCTACTCTTAAATTGCCTCGTGGGGTCACTTGGATCCGAGATTTGTGCAGACACACGCACCCAATAAATTTGAATGGCCAATCTGAGTGATGGTGTACTCATGGTGACAAATCTCGCGAGAAGTCTACAAATCTTGCAAAAATATAGCAAGAAATTACCATAAAGTTAAAAACGGACATTTCTTGCGATATTTTTTATTTCTCACGAGTTTTTCATCAAAAACATAAATATCATGTTTTAAACATGATATTTATTTTTTATCAGCTATTTATTGTGAAAACTTGTGGATTTTATTTTTTATTTATATTTTCTTATAGAAAATTATTTTTATATTTTTAATTATTTTTTATTGTCGAGATTTTCCCATAAAATGTGAGATTTAAAAAAAAAACATCAAATTCTATGAGTTTTTGGCCACCAATACTTTTGCCGTTTTTAACTTTTGTCAAAAAAGGCTCTAATACCAGTTGTTACAGCCTTTTTCTCAGTGTCTTCCTGACTCACACAGAGAGGGAGATTAATGGGTTGTTTGGGTCATGCGACACGTAGCTTGTCATAGGCGATGAGCTACGTAAGCCTAGTGAAAGCAAGTTCAGAGTCGTGCATATCTCATACATGCTTAGTACAGTGGAATATCGAAAGTGATAGAGTCGAACGTGTCAATAGAGTGGGGCAATGCCAAAGTCTTTGGCGTACAAGCATTTAAGCTTACGAAGGATGGGTGTGTCATCTTCTTGTGACAAGCGCACAAGCAGTCGATGGTCAATATAGTAAGATACGCGTCTAAATAAGTATCACAAACATTAGAGTGAGCATCGGGTTCTTAAGATGCACTGAATGAGAGACATATTGTATTTTGACACCTGCGGGTCTCGCGGAGCGTAGCACACCCTACGAGTAAACCCCCATTGCGATGAAGATGATCTTTCAGCCCTCAACTTAAGTCAGTTGTTAGTTTGACGTAGTGAAGCTCCCTAGCAAAAAAGAATCATCGTTCCCCAACCTGCATTCGTCAAGCCTCTCACAGAGGTGCAAAGTTGGGTGGTAAGGAATTTGCATACTTATGAGCACCCTCATGCTCTGATACCACTTGTCATGAGATAAACTTCAAAGGTTTATGCGACGTTGAGTGAACCTTGACCCAACAAGCATTAGCAAGTTCCAAAAGTGAACGCAATTGATCTTTGGTAAAGCCTTTGATAAATTATATAGTTGTGATTGTGTTTGTGTGTTATGCAAATACTGTGTTGTAATGGTGTCCTGACTACACCTGTGTGTTTCACCCATAAGCTGGGTATGTGGTGACTACACCTGTGTGTTTCACCCATAAGCTGGGTATGTGGTCTAATTGGACCAGCGGGGTACTGTATGTATGCCCAAGATCATAATAATGAATAAATGCATGAATATAAACATAAATTAAGGCTCACTTGATTTTGTACCAGGGCTTGGTTTTGAACTTCATCGATGTCCTGACACCAGGAGTACACTTGAGGGGTGATCATAAAGTATCATAAAATAATGTATTGACTACTACAGTGAAGTAGTTGGTGTTCTTGCCATGAAGGTAGGCTTATTGTGTACCCTGGTGAGGTACGAAGGCTCTTGAAGTCCTGATTGCCAATGCGACAGGTATAATAATGACATAAACACTAAATTGATAAGGTTGATGGTTATTTGGTCTCGGTGCTACCTTAGAGAGGGTAGATGGTACAAAGTTTGGTGTGCCAGTGGTGTATGCCTAACTTGTTGCAAGTAACAATAGCTCGATGGTTCCTTGCCCTAGAAATTTAGGGAATCCGGTCTACCACTTTTGTCTTAGGTGGGTAGGTTCTATAACTTCTTCAGAAGTTGGATGCATCCTGAAATTTTGAGTTCTTTCATCATTACACTGCCCTTTTAGGGATCTGTTTCAAATAGTCATTCGGTGGATTTAAAACACTTAAGCGTAATAAATCTCTAGGAGATCTCATCTATCTTGACATAAGTGAACTATGCGTACCCGCAAGGGGTTAATTGTGAAATATAAATAATAACTATACAACTTTATATTTCTGAATGCAATTGATTTAGAATTATGTGAATGCACTATGATTAGTTTTATGAGATGCTTGAAAAATGTTGTGTCTATAATTGTTTAGATATTTAATCTTTTATGATACTTGCCCTTTGAATTGTGTGAATGCTCTATGATTAGCTTTGGAATATGCTTTAAAAAATGTCATTAATAAATATTCAATATTTAATTTCTTATAGTGCATGCTCTCATATAATTGGCAGTATTTCTTATATTAATTGATGTCCAAAGAATTTAATTTAATATGATGCATGCTCTTATATGTCAGGTATGCTATTTGCATGCTTTGAAACAAGTTTTTCTATTGAGACTAGTGAAGTCTGATTGGGATTTTGCCAAAAATCTACAAGTACAAAGTGACTATAGGAGCTATTGTGGGATGTTGCGGGTGCGATCATGATTTACACAATCTTTGGGGATCCTAACACCCATTATTTATTTGAACACCATACCATTTCATTCAAATACATTTATTGTAATAATCATTTTAATTTTGGATGTGATAAACCTTTGATTGTTATTTATTTTAATCAAGTTCATGTTTGAATGCTAATACTTGTAACTCACTCAAGATGTTTGCTATTTCATTTAAATTATTTTTGATGTGCTTACTATTTTAAAAATAAATAAAAAATTTATTGGAAATTTTGGGTCAAATTTTGGGGTGTTATAGGGAATCCTTGGAAAGGTCTACTAGGGGTCAGATGCATTAGATGGTTGTTTGGATGCAGGATGATGTAGCAAAGGTTCAACTACAATCGAGCTTGGGTCCACCTTCCACTTGGCTTGGGCTAAGTACCAAGAGCCAAACTAAGGAGGGTCTAAACTTGGTGCAAAAAGGTTGCAAAGAGGGTGAAATGTAAGAGAAGGCCTAGGGGCCAAGGAGAGAGAGAGAGAGAGAGAGAGAGAGAGAGAGAGAGAGAGAGAGAGAGGAGGGAGGCGATTTTGAAAGAGAGGAGAAGTGTAAAAGTTTAATTTTATTTCCTGATGATACTCCAAAGCATAATACAAAGGGTTCATATAGAGTATAGAGGGGTAGTAACACCTCTACACAAGTTATAAGTTATTCATAATAAAAACCTAAAAGTAAAAGAAAAAAACTTGACCATACACTAAAATTAGACAAATTTCGATAACACCTCCCAAGCCATCTCCTAAGAATAGGTAAGGCCTTCCCACACCTAGGTACTACCTTGGTGACTTTACTATGAATATGGACAACAATTCTTAGCCCCCATTACTCTACTACACATCCATCTAGGCACCTCCTAAGGCAAGGTCGACTTCAATATGAGACCCACTAGGGCTAATTGTCCCCTCCACCTTTCCTGGATCTGAATCCCTCCAAGCTAAGGTCGGGTCCTTCTTGATCTGCTTCGTTCAATGCCACAATGGATCCAGGTCCTTTAGGGTTTGTTCCACTCTTTGCCAATGTGGGTTCATATTTTTTAGGGTCTGAACCAATCTTTGCCAATGTGGATCCGAGCTTAATTAGATTTGTATCACCTTGTTAGTGTGTGAATCAATCAAATATATTAAGCTATCCAACAATATACCATGGTAAAAAAACATTAGGATTGTTGGAAATCAATACAGAAGTTTTTTTCTTTTCAAAGAAAAAGTTGACAATAAATGGAAAACTTAGTTTTTTATGAGAAAATCCAAAGAAAATATCGGTATATGTAAATTTTATGAATATGCAAATGTAAAACATTAAAAAGAAATTATTAGAAATACAAAAATATACATAAAATATACATGTCACATTAATATCATGATAACAAAAAGATAAAAATATGATATTTTCAAAATAAATGATTGAAAAATCATATTCTTTAGGGATTATACCGGTTTTTGAATGCAGGACAGAGGTTCACCAACAATCGAGCTTAGGTTCACCTTTCACTTGGCTTGGGCCAAGTACCAAAAGCCCAACCAAAGAGGGTTTGAACTTGATACAACAAGGTTGGAGAGAGGGTGCAATGTAAGAGATGTAAGAGAAGACCTAGGGAATAAGGAGAGAGATAAAGAGAGAGAGAGAGCCCTTATAGGGGGTATGTCCTAGAGAGAGAGAGAGTGAGAGAGAAAGAGTAGAGAAGAGAAGAGGGAGACGATTTTAAGAGATGAGAGAGGCAAAAGTTCAATTTTATTTCTTGATGATATTCCAAAAAACATTACAAGGGATTTATATAGAGTATAGAAGATAATAACACCTCTGCATAAGTTACAATCATCATGAAAATCTAAAAGTAAAAGAAGAAAATTTGATCATATACTAAAATTAGACAACTCTAGGTAACACCTCTCGAGCCATTTCCTAATAATAGGTAAGGCCTTCCCACACCTAAGTATTACCATGTTGACTTCACCAAAGATAGGGATACTGATTCCAAAGCCCCCTTTATTTCACTACATGTCCATCTAGGCACCTCTCAAGGAAAGGTCGACCTCCATGTGGGCCCCACTAGGGTTAGTTGCCCCCTCCACTTTTCTTGGATTTGGATCTCTCCAAGTTAGGGCTGAGTCCTTGATCTGCTCCATCCAATGCCACAATGGATCTGAGTCCTTTAGAGTTATTCTAATCTTTGCCAATATGGGTATGAATTCTTTAGAATCGGAACCAATCTTTGCCAATGTGGATCGGTGCTCAATTAAATCCATATCACCTTGTTAGTGTGTGAATCAATCAAGTATGGTAAGCTATCTAGCACTATACCATGTTTAAAAAACATTAGGGTTGTTGGAAATCAGTGGAAAAGATTTTTTCTTCTCAAAGGAAAAGTTGACAATAATTGAAAAAATTTCTTTTTATGAGAAAATCCAAAGAAAATATTGGTATATGTAAAATTTAGCAATATACAAATGTAAAACATTGGAAAGAAATCATTAAAAATACAAAATTATACATAAAATATAAATGTCACATTAATATCGTGATAACATAATGATAAAAAATGCGATATTTGGTTTTGAAAATCCAGCAATAAAATCATGAGATTTTTTTTTTTTAAAAGGTTGACATTTGTGACCATGGATAGAACCTGTGCTTATCTCTGTTGAAGTGGGCTGACTTGCACGTGGGACCTGAACCTTACAGGTAGGGCTGTCAATAGGTCGGGTTTGACCGGTACCAAACCCTATAGGGTTAGGGTTTGATGACAAATAAGAAGGTCCAATTAAAATACCGATTGAACGTGTGATTAATACCTGGAACCGGGTATGGTTTGTGAAATTTCATATCAGACCCAGTCTCGACCCAAGTTTCAGTTATGATTCACAATTTTTCAATTTACAAAATAAAATTTTACCTAGTATGGTTCATCTAATCCTTATAAGATGTGTATGTTCTTTTTATGGTGGGTCCGATTGAATCCAATGTCTGGACTCGGACCCCAAATCATTATCTCAAATCAGATATAAGTTTGATTTTACCCGGATCTGAACCAAATCCGACCCGTTCACACCCTACTCACACGCTGTGGACGGGAGCTGACTTGTGAACACTTGGTTCAAGTTGACTGGTCCACGAATGGGCCTGCCTTTGATTGGGTGCAAATGTGCAAGTGAAATGAGGGAGAGAGTCGAAGGGAGCGGCGATCAAAAAAAAGGAGGCGGCCGGAAGCAGCCTTTTGGTGTGGCAGGGGCCGCGGGGCGTTACGCGAGTGGGCGTGGATCCGGTGGTCTTGTCAAGTAAAAAAGAACCGTCCCGGGAAGGAAAGAGGCGTTGGAGGCCCTGCAGCTGCTCCAATCCAGGCATCTTCTCACCTTTTCTTTTTCTTTCTTCGGGACGGGATTCTTTTGTTGGTGGCCGGAGGAGGTAGGGGGGCCATGCAGGATTGAAGGCTTAACCGTGTCAGGGAGGGACCATCAACCCACCCCTCCTCTCCTTCTGTTTTCCTTTCCTTACCCAGAGAGAGAGAGAGAGAGAGAGAGAGAGAGAGAGAGAGAGAGAGAGAGAGAGAGAGAGAGATGCAGCAACCGCAACAGCAGCAGGCTATGCACCCAATGCAGCAGCAACCACCGCAGCAGCAGATTCACGCCATGCACCCAATGCAGCAGCAGGTGCACCCCATGCACCAGACGCGGCACCCGCCGCCGCAGCAGGCTTTACACCCCATGATCCCACCTCACCTGGCCGCTGCTCTGGTTTCCACCGAGCACATTCAAGCAGTATGCACGCACCCCATCCCTTATAGGCTTCGTCCGTCCCATTTTTGTTTTGTGTTTTCTTTTTCCCTTTCTCGATTTCGAGTCCTTGGTTTCTTGGTGCCAAAGTGATAACGGTTGTGATTGATAGGTTATTGTTGTTTTCGTTCTGTTGATTGTTCAGTACTTTATTTGTTTCCTTTTTGTGTTAGCTGGAGAAGCGTTTCTTTTCATCTTGTTTCAGATTTTTGCTCTTGCTATGATTGTTCATCAACTATACAATCGTTTCGGAATACTATCAAGGATTATGGGTATATGAATTTGTTGGGATATCGATAACATCTCACCTTAGTACCAAATATCACCGATAAAATCGCATGAAATTCCCAAAACATGAAATTGCTGATAAAATCACAAGAGATTCAATTTCTCACCTGCTTTCAATGTGTCACCATTTTAACCCGACTTGTCATGATGCTGTGCTTGTTTATTTTATTTTTTTCCTTTTATATAATCTGGATTTCTTTTTTTAAATTTATCATGAGATTTTTCCCCTGCTAAGAAAATCCCTACGCATATCTGTGACTATGCATCTGTCCATTCAAGTACAGTTGCCACGACATTAAGGGGGTGTTTGGATGTACTCAGTTATCCAAAAGTTGGGATAAGTCAGTATATTGCATTGGCTATGCAATTTCCTAGCTACGCCAAATTTTCTGAATATGTGGTACATCCAAACATCACCTAAGGATCAAAATGGCCTGCCTGTTGTTTCTACTCGGTTATTGGCAATTATGTTTCCGTGGATTAGACAACACAATCTTGGCTGTTAAAAGACAAGCTTGAATTGGCGAAATATAACATATTATGAAAATCAAGATGTCTGTGTATGTTAAAATAAAAAAAAAGGTGTATTTGATTTCCAATTTAGTTGCAGGGCACTTCTGGAAAGTATTGCTTGTATGAGGAATGAGATTAACTGTATTGGGTCCTGTTGGAGTTGCTTACTGTATTAAAATTAGTTCATTTTCTTTTTCATTGTCATTTTGTTGCTGGTTGAAATGGGGTTAATCATGACTTGGTGATATCAAAAGAGGAGGGATGACCTAGGAAATTGTCTCAGTCTTGCGTGGCTTATGTGCAAAAAAAAAACTTCATAGAAGAACAGATTTGAAGTGATTGTAATTTCAATGTTTTTGATCAATTTGAAGATTCATCATAATGCGATTTACAGTAATAGACATATCCCATCTCTGTGCAACAAACATATATTACATTTTTTATGAAATTTTTCCATAGAACTATGCACATAGAACCATATCCAAGGTTGTAAAAAGTGTATCATAGCCTGTACCGGTCGGGCTCAAAATACAATATGTATTGTATCATATCGTAAAAAATTGTATCGTGTCATTTTAGTATGCATTTGCATAAATTCACAATGTATGGCGAAAGGACACTCATATCAATTCATTTTATTCAGCTATGATGCGGATTTCTATACAATATTACTAAGAGGAAAGTGGTCGGTATGGGATGCTACTCTTGTCGTGTTTTGCCTGCCGTTAAGGTTTTTTTTTTTGGAAGTGGACATTGACGGATTGGGGGTGCCATGTGGAGAGAGAGAGAGGTGGTTGGAGCCATGTTATGGATCGAAGGTTCACAATTTGGATTTGGATTGTCTTGTTTTTGTTTCATGTCATCGTGGGCTGAGGTGGGGGGTGGATCGGAGGTTGAAGAGTTGGATTTTGGGTTGGGGTGGAAACAGTTAGGGACCATTCCATGTTACATGGTTTGTGGTGGGAATACATGTCGTTTGAAGAGAAGGCGGTAATATGACTCATGCAATTTTGTGACATGTGTGTGTTGACATGGTGTACGGACGGAAGCGGATGAGGCGGTATGTGGGGTGTGTTTGCACTGTTGAGGGCATGTAGGAGGGACAGAGAAAGAGCTTGCACTCTTTGTGGAGTTGTGAGGAGATTGCCTATAAATAGAAGGCCAGTTCCGTCATTTTGGACCAGTTGCAATAGAGATGATAAAAGAAGAAAATTGATGAAGTTGGTGCAGGTTCAGTATGGATTAACAGGGTGCAAGTTATTCCATGTTGAATGAACTAATGACTTCTTGCATTGTTTCGTCTTGTGGTGTTTCTTTTTGTTTGATAATTTAGTGCTTTAGAGAGGATGATGTGATTCTGGTTTTTGGCTTCTTTCACTCGGTATTGAGCTGTTTTAAAGTTGTTTTTTAATTGCTGGAAATGTCTCTGGTAGCAGCTGTAATTTACCGTTTGTTGTTTGTAGCATTGCAACAGCTTCATCTGTGTTTGCAAATGCTTGGTCTTGATTTAATTGTATTTGTTGTAGCTTGTTCGTTGCAGAAATTGACTGTGACATTGTTTGGATTGTTGCTTCTATATGTTGCAGTTGATGATAGTTCTAAGTAGGTTTGAAGGCACTGTATGACAAAATGATATTAGAAAGCAGATGTGAGTATTGATGGATGGTTTTCGGTAGACGTATCCTAGTGAAGTTGTATTAGTGTTTCCTAGAAAATAATTGTCTCTTTGCATGTGTGTCACTCCTTTTTTATAATATAATGCATGCCCTAGCACTTATTTACCAATGTGAAAGGAGTTGTAGCCTTTCTACAAAGCGATGTAAGTTTTTAGTAAGATCAAATAAGGATCTGCTCAGTAGAGTAAAAATAGGACAACTCTCATCATTATGACAGTTTCAGACATTACAATATCTTTGTGCAAAGGAAGCTGAAAGTTCAACATGGTTGTGACAAACCATGAAAGTGATAATGCACGTGCATTTGGACCGTAGATGATCTCTCTCTCTCTCTCCCTTTGTTTCTCATTTGTTGTTTGATGATGTGTGATCATACAATTGACAATTGTATGCATCTGGGTGTTGATAGGTGTAGACAATTGATGGTGAGTTTATCGGGTGAGGAACTTGAGATACGAGCCTTGTCAATTCTCTGTAGCTGAGGATTAGTAACGAAACATCTCATATGTAAGGCCTGAAGAAAAGTTAAGAATACGTACATAGTAACCAACTTTTTTTATTTGGCTATGCCAAAACTATTGTACTTTACAGATATGATACAACAGCTGATGTGGCTATTGGAAAAGTATTGTTTCTCACTATTTTGCTCATTCTTGTGACTGTTTCTTTGTGAGACTATCACTTGGGTGTATTGAGAGGCGTGCATGTTCAACAGTTTTGCATTGATATCATGCATGGTGTTGGCATACCAACACAAAATTCTTCATTTCAATAATCTTTACTAATTGTCTAAGCAAGCAGGTTAGCCATCGCCTCCAAGAGTCATCTAGATTCATATTCCATTGATAACATCATAACTCATAAGATGCATTTTTGACTAAAAATGTAACACATGAGAAGTGGTGGTCAATTCCATGAATTTTGTCACAGAAGCTTACTAAATCTAGAGAACATGAGTACGAAGAAGAAGGTAAACTTTATGAAGCAGTACCTGAATCGTTAGTTTCTCAAGGTGGTGGGATCTCTTTAGTAAGACACATAGACCAGTCCAGGTCATGCGGTTGCAGACAATCACTTTTAATTGTACCAAAATGGCAAAGTGGCATGGAAGAGCTGTATTTATGGAGTCATAACCTGTAAGCGCTTGTGGAAAAGGAATATGAAATGTTTTTGTGAAAAATGCTATTTTTATATGGTGCTAGGGACACAAAAACAAGACACGATTATTGGCTCAATATCGAAAGGACAGTTAAGTTTTACATGGGCAACATTAGCAAGAAATGTGCTTAGTACAGCTTTGTGTGCCTCTGCTTGGTTCTTGTCATCTTCTGAGAATCCAGTGAAGCAAATTATAGCAATTTCCAGCAATGACACATGCATTCATTTTACCTCCCATATTAACCCATTAAACTCAAAAGAATGGAGATTGGGTGCATCAATATCCAACGGATCCCAATAACAACACAATGATTTTTAAAGTCTTTAGTTGCAGGTTAGGAGCTCCATTGATTTTGATGTCACAGAAAAAGAGTTATCACACTTGTAACATAAGGTTCTCAAGGAGTACACAGTGGGATAACAAGCAACAAACCACATTTCCTGATATTTTCATATCACGAAGACTTATGGTATTTAGGTGATGAAGAACTTTGCAATGAGATAGCAGAAAAAGTTTCAGTACATCAAGGTGAAAGGATGTGTCTAGGTATAGTTGAAGGCAACTGAGTGTTCGTGTAGAGAATAAGTGTTGGATCCTATGTCACACGGACTCGGCTTGGGAGGCGACGCACCCGCGTCGACACGCCCCGACACGGGTGTGGACTCGGTCAACAGGTGTCAGACTCGGTCAATGCACCTGGACCGAGTCCGTCCACATTTTGGACTCGGTCAACTTTGACCGAATCTATTTTGTCCATTTTTAGGACAAAAAATGTATAAAAACTAAAAAAAATATCTTTTATATATATATTTTTAAAAATATATATACTGTGCAGCTGCACAGTCTTTAGCAGAAACAGTCTTTAGCAAGACTGTGCAGAGCACAGTCTTTAGATATATATTTTTAAAAATATATATGCATATATATACCTGTGTCCCCGTGTCCAAAATTTTTGAAATTGAGCCGCAACCGTGTTGCACCCGTACCCGCACCCACACCCGCACCCACACCCACACCCACACCCATGTGACATAGGTTGGATCCATGTTTGAAGAGTATAAACATGTCCTTGTCTTGGAAAGAAGGGGAGGGCTACACTTTCTACTTGCCAATTGTTAAGTAGGAAGCATTGATCCACTACGCTAGTGAAGTTGATGTTTTGCAAGACTTCAAGCTCCTTTTCCCATGTCGCTTCACTATTTTGGTGCATTGCCCTTAGGTGTGGTTTGCTGAAGGCCACCTCTTCCAGATCCATGTGAGGCATAAAATCCCATAGATGGTCCCATCTCTTTGACAAGCTGCCTGTCTTCACCACATCCTTCATCGGAAGTAAAGAGAGAATGCGGTGAATCAAACAGTCAGGTAGTGCACTTAGACAATTGGTTTCTCACAATGTTTTCACCTGTATTAACTGAATGGTATATATCTTGTCACACCAGTACAAAATGGAAGAACTAATTACGCTAACCGAGTTGGAAATAATATAAGCTGTTGAACTCTTTAGTTTGCACTATTATAAGAGTGCAAAAAGATGTATGAATATATACATCTTTTTGATATCATTTCATAAAAAGCTGTTTAAAATATTATAAAACAGCAGCTAAAATGATCATGCATGACAACTGTTAGCAGATGACCTCTCTAAACCAAGGTTGCCAGACGAGAAAGCGGAAGCGGGAAATGATACATGAAGCAAGAAACAATGTATTTTAAAATGTATAGGAAGCGGAAAGCATGGAATAAAACAAAAAAACAATATAAGAATTGAATTGAAACACAAATAAAAACTAAAAAGTGACTATTCTTAAATTTCACGATTTTTTAGTGTAAGAATTATTTTTTTAACAAAATCTATAAATGATGACTGCCAATTTAGAAAAAGCACATGGAAGTGAGTGGGAAGCATGGGAGGAAACACATAAAAAACATGAAAAGTAGAGTGAGAAAACATATAAGAAGACAAATGAAGCGTGTGGAAAGCATAGGAGAAGCGTGGGGGAATCAAGATTCTCATCAAGTTTCGGAAGCGACTGGTATTGCGCTTTCGAAGCGAGTTTCCGAGAAGCAGGCCTCCCACCTATCTATGAATTCCGGTAACTGCTCTAAACTTATAGTTATAACAAAACACATTCTTCAATGCATGTATCTACTTTTTGATGTCACTCCATAAAAAGCTGCTGGAGATCCATAAAATGACAGCTCAAAAGATGATCCCTAACCAGCCCAACGATCCATACAAGGGTCATATATCAACCTATCTCCAGTCACATTTGAAAACACAACCTATGATCGCATTACAGGTGTCTACTTTTTGATGTCACTCTATAAAAAGCTATTGAAGATTGTTAAAATGTATTGTGTATATGATAAAATGTATTATATATATATATATCTTTCTGTGTATGTAAACTGAAATACCCATCAGGGGTATTTCAGTCATTTCAGCATTGCAATAGGTGTCGGTCCACTAGGGACTGACGACTTCCCCTTTTTATTTTCTTTTTCTTTATTTTTTGACAGTTGTAAAAGTGGTGTTGGGAGCTGGTCCAACTTAGCTGTTGGATCAGCCTAGTTGGGCTAGCCCCTTGTGTATGGGAGTGCCTATTTAAAGGCACTCCCTCGTATTTAGCAATGCCTGTTTCTAAGCACATTTGAATAAAGGCCTATAATTTTTACTTGTGTTCTTACTCTCTTTTGAGAGATTGTGTGTTAGCCCTTAGTGGCTCTTTGGATTTGGCCCATTAGAGGCTTTTGTACTTGTGTGTGTGCAGCTTTGTAGCCACTTTGTGGCATTGTATTTGTGCACTTGTTTTTTCATTACATGGTATCAGAGCCTTCGGTGCTCTTGGGTGAAAGCTTGTACGTAAAGAGGAGGATCGTGGGATTGGTGGAACATTGGTTCGTTGGCTCATTGCTTTGGGAAGCATACTATCAATTTTTTCAACACTTTTTTTGCTATCTTCTCCTCTTCTTTCTTGTTTTTCTTATCTCTTTTCTTTCCTCCACTATGGTCGATAAAGAAATTATAATGGTTGTTCCCATAAAATTTGATGAGAAAAACTACAGCATGTGGGCCGCGACGGTGAAAAGAATCCTCATGGGTAAAGATTTGTGGCATTTTGTTGATGGATTTACATTGGAACCACAACCAATTCTCACAAAATTGGTTGTTGGAATCGATGGTGAATCCAAAGAAGAAAGCCGTAAGGGGATTGAAAGAGAAAAGGCGATGCTTGAATACAAAAAAGCCTATAAAGAGTGCGAAGTAGACCATGCCAAGCTTCTTTCCTTCTTTATAGGTAGTATGCATGAGGAGCCTTGCTCCGATATCCTTAAATTTGAAAGAGCTGATGAGACTTGGGAATATGCTAGACAAAAGATGTGGTACAGAAATGGGACCTCAAAGACAAAATACATAGTTGCAAACAAGGTGATAAAACCGTGAGGGAATATTGTAGTACCCTCAAAAGGCTTTGGGATCAATTGGCTAAACTTGAGCCTATATGGGAGACTCCTAATGATGCTCAAGAATGGAAGAACTACAAGCATGAGGAACAATTGTTACAACTTTTTAGAGGTCTTAGACCCGAATTTGAATAAGATTGGGTCAATATTATTTATAGGAAAAAACCTCTTTCTTTACGTGAAGTCCATGCTATGCATGGAGGAGACAAGATTAAGTTCTATGTCCGAATCTAAGGAGATAAAGGATAATGTGTTGGCTGTCTCAAGATCGGGTGCCAATACAAATGATTATAAATCACCACATTTTTCAAAACCTTACCATGAGAAGTCTATGTATGATGACAACAAGAAGAAAACTATATTGACTTCTCATAATTGTGGAGAACCGGGTCATATTAGACCATCTTGCCCTAAGTTTAAAGAAAGAGAAGACAAAAGGGTGGCATCCGTGGGAGTGTCTCGCGAAGAAAAAAGTGGAAGAAATGAAAATTCAAAATCTATTGGACCATGTTCTCTCAAATCATAGAGGCCCTTCATTCACTAATAAAAAAACTCTTCTCTTTCCCGTGCCGCGGTCTCTACATCGTCACCTCTCAGTAAGGTTTCATGGCTTTTGGATTCGGGAGTTTCATTTTATATGAGTCCACATTCCTCTTTACTTTCTGAATGTTGCACTAATTCAACAAAAAATAATGTTTTTACCGTCGATGGTTCCTCTCTTAGCATAAGAAGCATTGAAAATTTTGAAATTACTTTAAAATTCTCTATTCCAAAAGTTAGGTTTGTTCCAAAATTAAATATAAATCTCTTTTTTGTTTCATAAATTATCGACCATGGGTGTAGTGTCTCCTCATCCAAAATGTGTTTTGTGCAGGATCTCTAGTTCGGGAAGCATATTAGGGAAGGACATAGAGAATGAGACTTTTACTACATGGATCATCTTTTTCTTCCAAAAAACAATTTTTTTTATAATGTTCAAAAATGTAAATTTAGCTTTATGACATCAAAGATTGGGACATCCTAGTTTATCAAAATTATTTCACATACCCTATTTAAACAAATTTTGTAATAAAAAATTCTATTGTGAGGTTTGTGTTCTTGGCAAAATTAAGGCTCTTTCCTTTCCAAAAAGGAATCTTCTTCTCTTCTAAACCATTTGAATTAGTGCACTTAGATGTATGAGGACCTTCTCCTATTTTATCTAAAAGTGGTTTTACTTATTATGTAATATTTGTTGATGATTATACTGTATGTCACAGACTTTTCTAATAGGGCACCGCACCCGCGTCGCACCCGCACCCAGGCGGGTGCGACACTTGGACATAACTTCCTTTATGTTAGGTGAAGTCAACCACACTGAGGTCCATTTTTATCCAAAAGTAGGTTTAGTTAACCCTAATCAAGTCCATTTTTATCTATATTATATATATAAATACATAAATGCACACAAATACACATAGTGTTAACTTAAAACCGTTAAAATATATATATATATATATATATATATATATATATATATATATATATATATATATATATATATATATATATATATATATATATATATATATATATATATATATATATATATATCCTTCCCGCACCCCCGCACCCAAGTTTTTTTAAAGTGCCACACCGCTTCATCTGCACCCCCACTCACACCTATGTGACATAGATTATACTAGATACTCATTGATATACTTTCTTAGGCACAAAAATAAAGTTTTTGAGAACTTTAAAAGATACCATAACTTTATCAAAAACCAATTTAAGACCTAAATTTCATCTTTCGATCCAACTCTGGGGGAGAATTTATGTCAAATGATTTCAAAACTTATTTTGAAAATAATGAAATTATTCATCAAAGATCATGTGCCTATACTCAACAAAATATATTAGCTGAAAGAAAACATAGACACATAATTGAAACTACTAGAACTCTTTTAATTGCAAAATATGTTTCAAAATATTTTTGGGCTGAAGCATGCTTGAAGATTGTATATCTCATCAACTGACTTTCGTTATCAAAATTTCAAAATATTTCTCCTTATGATTTTTTTTTTCAAAATCTCTCCCAATTATCTTAGACTAAGACCTTTTGGATGTAAGTGCTTTGTTCTCACCAACAAAAATGATAAACTCTCTTCTAAAGCCATACCGTACTCTTTCTTTGGATATGGAGAGACTAAAAAAGGGTTTAGATGTTTTGACTTCAACGAGGACAAACTATATATATCCAGAAATATTCGTTTTCTAGAAAATGAAAAATTTTCTCAAAATGTGCCTAAGAAAGACTCTCAATATTATTTTTTGCTTGAGTTATTGCCTCAAAAGAAGGATGATTCTTTGTTTGAGAATGATTGAAATTAAGAGCCTCAATCAAATCAAGATGATGAAAATATTAAAACTGGATGACCTAACATAATTCAATATAGAAAATGAGAAAACGATAGTCAACCAAATGCCTTAGAAAGATACTCCACCTTAGAAAATCAACAATTTGAAGGAGTCACATGATCAGATAGGACTTTTAGACCCCCTGATAGATTTGTCTCATAGGAGTTTTTTTCACCACAATTTAGGGCTTGTCTAACTAAAATTTTATCTTATTTTGAACCTACCACATATAAACAAACCAAAGAATATCCCTGATGGATAAAAGCTATGAATGAAGAATTGTGGGCACTTGAATAATCTATGACTTGGGAAATATGTGATTTGCCTAAAGGTAAGAAAACTATAGGTTATAGATGGGTATTTAAAGTCAAAACTAAGTGTGATGAGACCTTAAAAAGAAACATGGCCAGGTTAGTTGTCAAAGGGTATGCATAAGAATACGAGATAGACTATGATGAGACATTTGCAACAGTAGCTAGGATGACTTCAGTTAGAACTCTCATTGGCCTATCTACCAAATGGATGTAAAAAATGCATTTTTAAATGGAGACTTAAAAGAGGAAGTTTATATGGATTCACCTTCTGGTTATGAAGTTTCATCTGGTAAGGTACTTCGATTGAAAAACTCTTTATGGTTTGAAACATGCACCCAAAGCCTGGTATGATCACTTTAATTATTCTATGTTAAAACTTGGTTTTAAATCTTGTTATACTAATACTGTCATGTTTGCTAAGAAATTTGATGCATGAATTGTTATACTTCTCCTTTATGTTGATGATATGATCATTATAGGTGAAGACGAACATGGAGTAAAGTATATTAAATGTATTCTTAAAAAATATTTTGAAATGACTGATCTTGAATTTCTTTGTTTTTTCCTTGGAATTGAGGTTGCTTACTCTCCTAGAGGATACTTGCTTTCTCAAACCAAGTTTGCTAATGATATTATTGACAAGTCAGGCATTACTGATGAAAAATGATGGACACACCTGTAGTTATTAATGCCAAGATGAAGATTGACGATGGGACACCTCTGGATAATACTACATATCGCCAAATGTTGGCACCCTGGGTTATTTAGCTATCAATAGGCCTGATTTGCGCATGTAGTTCATATTGTTAGTCAATTCCAAAATTCTCCCGCCATAGTTCACATGAGTGCTGCTGTGATAAGAATTGTTAGATATTTACAAACCTCTACTTCTAGAGGTCTTTTGTTATCCTTTTCTTCCTCTCTTGAGTTGATTGCTTATTCTGATTCAGATTGGGGAGGAGATTCAAATGATCGATGCTCAACTACTGGTTTTTATGTTTTTTAGGTGATTCTCCAATGTCATGAATTTAAAAAACAACAACATAAATATTTTTATCATCCACTGAAGTCGAGTATTGTGCAATGGCTATGACAACATCAGAGATTGCTTGGTTGTGAAGATTAATTGAAAACATGAGCGTTCATCTTCAGACACATTCGAGACTATCTTGTGATAACAAGACTGCAATGTACATAGCTGACAACCATACATTTCATGAAAGAACCAAGCATATAGAAATGGATTGCTACTATGTGGCTGAAGAATTTCTGAGGCAGACCATCACCGTATCTTATGTATCAACTAGCAGACTTCTTCGTCAAGGCGCTTCCATCACCTTGATTTTATTTTCTTCTTGACAAACTTTCGGTGATCACACTATAAGTTTGAGGGGGGTGTTAATATATATATATATATATATATATATATATATATTCAAACTGAAATACCCATTAAGTGTATTTCGGTCATTTTCAACATTGTAATAGGTGTCAGTTCACTAGGGACCGATGACTTCCTCTTTTTATTTTTATTTTTCTTCATCTTTTGACTGTTGTAAAAGTGGCGTTGGGAGCTGATCCAAGGACCAGCCCCAACAGCTAAAACGGCTGGAAATCTAGCCCAACAGTTACTTGGGCCAGCCCCTTGTGTATGGGAGTGCCTATTTACTCCTTCCCTTCTATTTAGTAATGCTTGTTTCTAAGAATATTTAAATAAAGGCCTATAATTTTTACTTGTGTTCTTAATCTCTTTTGAGAGATTGTGTTAGCCGTTAGTGGCTCTTTGTATTTGGCCCATTAGAGGCTTTTGTACTTGTGTGTGCACTTTTGTAGCCACTTTGCGGCATTGTATTTGCGCACTTGTTATTTCATTACAAAGATGTATAAAATGACGGCTCAACAAAAAATCTTTAACAAGCCCAATGGTCCATATAAGGGCCTTAAATCAACCTAGCTCAGGTCATATCTGAACCTATAATGACATTGCCTGGTGTCCAACTAACAGGATAGGTCCTACTGTACATACCCATCCATGAACTACCTTAATTGCCTATTTATATTAATTGATTCCTTCCCTACTAGCTCATCAAGCAGTGGTGACAAGAAAAGCACGGAAAGCCCATACCCATACTGAGAGCAGCCAGTTTCATGGAAAAAGGGTAGTGCTCAATACTATCTGCTTGATGATATTCTTCTTCTTACAATTTATGCCGATCTGAACATTATACACATCACAACTCACAAGTACTTACCTCTTTATATTTACACAAGGATGCTGAATATTGTAATGAAATGGTGGTCTTCAACAAATGCACAAATAACTCACAAACAAGTGTCTATTGGAGACACTACAAGCATGACCCTTGAAAGGGTATAAAAGGAAGAACACTTGAAAAATAAATAATACTTTATTCATGAACAAAATGCTTAAGAAGCATTGTCATTTACACTGAAGGGGTTCACCCCTATATATACAAAAAAGTGGGAGAGAGAGGAGAGCTCATTTTGAGCTCTCCAAAAGAGACGTTGGATTCCAACGTCTCTTAATATAGCTGTTGGACTACAGTCCAACAACATTTATTATTATAGCTGTTGGACTATAGTCCAACAACATTTATTATAACTGTTGGACTACAGTTCAACAGATATTTGCACAGTCAAGTTCCAACAGGAACTTGACTGGATCAAATATCTAGTTTCTATTGAACTAGATGCAAAAAAAAAAATAAAGAAAAATAGAAAAAGAAAATAATAAAAGAAAATATAATAATATTAAATAATATATATATATATATATATATATATATATATATATATATATATATTACAGTTTACATTTTAACACTCCCCCTCAAACTTACGGTACAATGAGCGAAAGTTTGTCTAAGAGGAAGTGAAATCTGGGAGCAGCGAGAAGCTTGGTGAAGAAGTCTGCTAATTGATATTCTGATGTAACATATGGCAGATCAATGGTTCCATGTAAGTATTCCTCTCTGACATAGTGACAGTCCATCTCAATGTGTTTAGTGCGCTCATGGAATGTCCGGTTGCTTGCAATGTAGATCGCACTTTTGTTGTCACAGCACATCTTTGAAGCTTGCGTTGCTTTAACTCCCATATCCGCTAGCAATTGTCTGAGCCAAACAACCTCCATAGTAGTGGTTGCCATGGCTCTGTATTCAGCTTCGGTGGAGGAAAGAGAGACTTTTTGCTGCTTCTTGCACATCCACGAAATTAAGGTTTCACCTAGGAACACACAAAAACCAGTAGTTGAGTGTCTATTATTGGGATCACCTCCTCAGTCAGCATCAGTATATGCAATTAAATTTAATGAAGATGAACCAGACAAGAAGAGTCCTCGTGAAAGAGAGGATTTTAATTATCTAATAATACGCAAAATCGCTCCCATGTGCACGAAGGTGGGAGTATGCTGAAACTGACTGACTGTATGAACCACATGAGTTATATCTGGCCTAGTAATGGAAAGATAAGAAAGAGCTCCAACAAGCTGTCTATAAGGAGTAGGATCATCAAGAAGTTCTCCATCATCAATTTTCATTTTAACATTGACAACTTCTGGAGTGTCTACTTTCTTATCATCTGTAATTCCAGACCTGGAAACGATATCAAGAGCAAATTTAGATTGAGATATCAAATACTCCCGAGGAGAATAAGCAACTTCAATGCCTAAAAACTATTTTAATAAACCTAAGTCAGTCATTTCAAAGTGAGTTTTAAGAAGAGATTTGATATTTGCAACTCCCTGTTTGTCGCCTTCGGTGATGATCATATCGTCCACATAGAGAAGAAGAATAATGATGCCTGCATCTGATTGCTTAACAAACAAAGCAGTGTCAGTTAAACAAGGTTGAAAACCAATATCAAGCATAACATGACTAAATCGGTCATACCAGGCTTTTGGAGCCTGTTTAAGACCATAAAGAGCTTTTTCTAGACGAAGAGCTTTACCCTTAGGGATACTCATACCAGGTGGGGCTTCCATGTATACTTCTTCAACGAGATTCCCATTCAGGAAAGCATTTTTGACATCTAATTGAAAGATAGACCATGTTCTAATGGAGGCCAAGGCTATTAAAGTTCTAACAGTGGTCATACGGGCCACAGGAGCAAATGTTTCTTCATAATCGATGCCATACTCTTGGGCATATCCTTTTGCTACTAAACGGGCCTTATATCTTTCCAGGGTCCCATCACTTTTGGTTTTGACTTTGTATACCCACCTACAACCTATAGGTTTCTTACCCGAAGGAATATCTTGTATCGTCCAAGTATTGGCCTTTTCTAGTGCATCCAATTCTATTTTCATGGCTTCTATCCATTCTATATGATTTTTTGCTTGAGAATAGGATGATGGTTCAACATATGATTGTATTAATGTAATGGCGGCCCTATACGTGGGTGAAAAAGATTCATAAGACACAATTTTTTCTGGAGGTTTAGAGATTCTAGACGTTCTTCTAGGTGAGACTTCAGAGTATTTTTGTAATACACATGGAAGATTTTGCTCTCTATGTCTTGAATATTGTAGACTAACATCCCTATGGATTTGCTCTTCATTATCATCATTTTCAACAACAATAGGACTTTCATCATTGTCAAGGTCACATCTAACATCACATTCATTGGATTTTGAAGTTGGATCAATTAAAAACAAGTATTCAGTGACATCCTTGGATTTTTCAAATTCAAAGAAGCTTTCTTTTTCCAAAAAAGATACATTTCTTGACACATATAATTTGTCATTTTGAAAATCGAAACACCTGTAGCCTTTTTGATTATCAGCATATCCTAAAAAGGCACATGGGATTGCACGAGGAGAGAGTTTGTCATTTCTGTTGGTGAAAACAAAACATTTGCATCCAAAGACTCTTAATCTAGAATAATCTGGAGTTAAATTAACAAGCTTTTCTATTGGAGTTGTATTCTTTAATGAGGAAGATGACATCCTATTAATGAGGTAGGTGGCAGTTAGGACCGCTTCAGCCCAAAAACTTTTTGGAACTTGATTTGCAATTAGCAATGTCCTAGTAGTTTCCATAATGTGCCGATGTTTGCGTTCGGCTAGGCCATTCTGTTGTGGAGTGTGTGGACATGATCTTTGATGAGTAATACCATGTAAATTGAGATAGTCTTTAAATTCGTTGGACATAAATTCTCCCCCTGAATCAGTGCGAAAAACAGAAATATCATTTTGAAACTTATTTTTAACCATTTTATGAAATATTTGGAAGTTAGCAAAGACATCAGATTTATGTTTAAGAAAATAAATCCAAGTATGTCTAGAAAAGTCATCAACAAAAATGACATAATATGTATAACCACCTTTGGAAATAACTGGTGCGGGGCCCCAAACATCCGAATGTATTAACTCAAGTGGTCGTGAGGAAACAAAAGTTCTACTAAGAAATGGTAACCTTTTCATTTTGCCAAGAATGCAGTCTTTACAAGAAAAATTTTCAGAATTACAAAATTTTTCCAAACTTGGAAAATATTGAATTTTAGACAGATGAGGATGGCCAAGCCTTTTGTGCCATAAATCCAATTCTAATTTCTGAATATTATAACAAAATGCATTCTTGGGTAATTCCAAAAAGTCCATGTAATAAAGTCCTCCTTCTCTATGGCCTTCCCCAATCAGCTTCCTTGACTGGCGATCCTGTACCCAACAACCATGAGAAGAGAATGAGATATTACATCCATAATCAGATATTTGCGAGACAAATAAGAGATTCAAATTAAGTTTAGGGATATATCTAACTTCTGGGATAAAAAATCTTTTGGATTTTTGAAGATTTTCAAAACATCCTATTCCTTTTACTTCGAGAGATGTGCCATCGGCTGTAAAAACCTTTGACACACTTGAGTTATTTTTAAGACATTCGGATAGACTATTAACATTTGGGGTCATATGAAAAGAAGCACCAGAATCTAAAAGCCAAGGAAAGTTACCTGGACCGGAGAAAGATGCAACTGCCGATCCAGTTGAGGATTCAGTTGAGGAGGATACCCCTTTGAGAAGAGGTTGAAGGATTTCCATCAATTGAGCCATAGACACAGGTGCATCTTGATCTTTTGACTCAGATTCAACAGATGCAACTCTTTTTTCTTCTCTTCTTTTTAACTTTGGACATTGAGGCCTATAGTGCCCCGGTACATGACAATGATGACAAATAATTTTTCTTTTATCAAAGTCGCCGTTTTGCCTTCCAAAATGAGGCGGCTTGTAAGTACGAGTATGATTCCCCGGTGTAGATACGGCTAATACGGAGTCATCATCAACTTTTGGAGTACTTTTTAAGTCTATTTTCCTCCATAGTGAGTTCTTCTATAGTATCAACAATAGAAGGAATCTTTCCACGATGTAAAAGGGCCGATTTGGTGGATTCAAACTCCGGCCTTAGACCATTCACAAATTGATAGAAATGTTTCATATCAAGTTGCTTTTGACGAAGCTCGATGTCTTCGGCACAATGCCATTTGGGCTCAAGAAGAGCCAACTCTTCCCAAAGTTCGGACAACTCATTATAATATTCTCGAATAGTTTTATCTTTTTGAGTCATTGTCCGAACTTTATCTTGTAAATTGCATACATGTGCAATATCTTTAAGGGAATACATGTTTTTGAGGTATTCCCAAGCCTTATCGGCATGCTCAAACTTAGCTAGACTAGAACATTTTTTAATGTCTATGCTATTGATGAGCCATGACATAATTTTTGCATGCCCTATCCTCCATTCTTTCCATTTCTTTTCATAAGTGGCTAACGCCTTACTCTTCTCTTCTTCCGTTAGAGGAACCTCTTTATCACCCTCTTTCTTGGTAAGAGATAGTTTAGGTTCCAAATCGGAACCATCCACTATACCCCATAAACCTTTTCCCCAAATGTGGTGCTTCATAATCGAAGCCCACATTACATAGTTAGTATCATTTAGCTTCATAGGAATGATGGTGATCTTATCATTGTCATCCATCTTTTACAAGGGTAAGAGAGGAATAAATAGGAGGAGAGAGAGAGAAAAATAAAAAGAAAAGAAAAATAGTAAACAAAAGAATAAGAGAAGATACAAAACCAAAATTTTTTGTAGCACAAGTTTGCCTTCAAACAAATCTTCTTGAGCCAAGAACAAGGTGATGAAACACCTTTTGTAAATGTGGCACGGAAATCAAGGCGAAAGCACTTCAAGATCTAAGGGTTTCGTAGCTCTGATACCATGTAATGAAATGGTGGTCTTCAACAAATGCACAAATAACTCACAAACAAGTGTCTATTGGAGACACTACAAGCATGACCCTTGAAAGGGTATAAAAGGAAGAACACTTGAAAAATAAATAATACTTTATTCATGAACAAAATGCTTAAGAAGCATTGTCATTTACATTGAAGGGGTTCACCCCTATATATACAAAAAAGTGGGAGAGAGAGGAGAGCTCACAAAAGAGTTGGATTCCAACGTCTCTTAATATAGCTGTTGGACTACAGTCCAACAACATTTATTATTATAGCTGTTGGACTATAGTCCAACAACATTTATTATAGCTGTTGGACTACAGTCCAACAGCTATTTGCAGAGTCAAGTTCCAACAGGAACTTGACTGGATCAAATATCTAGTTTCTATTGAACTAGATGCTAAAAAAGAAAATAAAGAAAAATAGAAAAAAAAATTAATAAAAGAAAATATAATAATATTAAATAATATATATATATATATATATATATATATTACAGTTTACATTTTAACAAATATTACATGTTTTTTACTTGATCTTATATATATATATATATTAATGGTGTTATATATGATGTTTCTTATCATTGCTATCGCTACTTCATCATAAATTAAAGGCAAGCCCAAACTATCTCCAACTTTTTTCATTACAAAAGAGTATCAAATGGATGGTCGTTTCACTACCATGCAACAACTCTTCCTAACATGATAATGGCAACTTGGGTGGACCTTGTAAAAAACTATGGAGCAACCAATTATATGCATGTTCTTTGTTCTGGAAAACACTTTAGCTAAGGGCGATTTAGACATGCATGGATCACAGTCTAAATTGTGGCAAAGTTTACTGCAGTATACAACCTTAGTTGCTAGTATTATACAATGCTTTTAAACCAACTTAGATATGTGTCATCAACTGTAGCATATGGATGCATAAATCCAAACAACATCACAATCGATTTCTGCAACGAACAATGAGCTACAACAAATACTGCTTGGTTTACCTTCTTGTCTTGTCCGTATGCCTTCATTTTCTAAAAGGTTAAAACCAGTTTCCTAAAAAAATTAAGTTACCTGCTTTGTTTACTCTCTCTCTCTCTCTCTCTCTCTGGCTGAGATGCAAACATGATTACTGGGGGTTCATCTACAATGTTTTTGCTGCAGTGATGCCTCTCTATATGGCCTTGTTCTTCAATTATGGTTCTCTAAAATGGTGGAAGATCTTTACCTCTGATCAGTGCTCAGGCATAAACAGGTTTGTCACTGTCTTGGCTGTCCATCTCCTCTCCTTTCATTTCATCTTCACCAACAATCCTTATGCCATGGACTTGAAATTCATTGCTGCTGATTCCCTTCGGAAAGTAGTTATCTCGGCTGTCTTGAGGCCATGGGTATGGTTAGACAAGAATGGCAGCCTTGAGCGGATGATCACCATCTTGTAGCAAAAAAGTGATTTACTCATATAAACATGCACCTTCTCAATTGACTAACCAAGTGATTTCTTGTCGGTCACTAGGTTCTTCATTCTCCGTCTCACATTCATGGACCATCAGATCAAATAACTAATTTTGGTAATTTAGTTTATATATATATGGTCACAGCAACCTGACCATGAGTTAGAAATCATATACGTTGACCCAATTGGATTTCATAGATGGATTCAGTGTAGTCTAAATGTTAGGAACTGGTTTTTAGATTATGTTTTCTGGACACAAAATAAGATTTTTCAAGGAAATATCACATATTGTGTACCATTGATTTTTCAAGACTTGTAAAATCGTGTTTATGTGTCATAATTATACGATTCAAAACCCAGTTTCTACTAAACCAAACAAATGTAGATCATATGCACAAGGTTGGTTTTATTAAAAACAACATAGAAAATAGAAAAAAATAATTAATCGAATGTCATGGCAAACAGACTATATATATATATATATCCAGCCCTTCCTATATAAAATTTCTGGTTCCACCCTTGGTGGTGGTGGTCATAGTGGGAAAGGAGGTGGTGGGTGGAGAGGGAGGGGGACGATGGTCATTAAGAAATATTTATAATTAAATTAACTAATCCTTCCAAAGGCCTGATTGTATTTACCATTTTGATGGCTCCTTGGATGCCATATATTGTTCACATTGGCGAGAACATTCAATACTAATTCTTGAAAACTATTCCAAGCGAATCACTCGTGGTACTTAGCTTTCTAATTCTGTTTATTGAAAGTCTTACTATAGATACATGGCTATTGCTATTCTTGTAAAACTTTTCAACATATGGATGCTGGATAGAAGTAACATGAAGTATTTCTGTGACGTAGGCTAGGGACTAGCCTACACCCAACTAGCACACCTCTTTCTGCACTCAACTTTGTTTTACATATTTCTTTTTGGTTTATTAAGCACTTCAACTGGAAACCCTTTGTTGGGGATTTTGGTACTGGTACTAGCCAAAAATTCAAGTATCGTTAATGTCCTTGTTGAGGAAAGATGGGGTTCTAACAAACAGTTGACATTAGAATCTCCAAGTACCATGCTGTATACTCATGCAGCAAATTGCATAGGCATAAGCTCAAGCACTTGATAAGTTGCTTGCTAACCCTGCTTCTCAGGTCCTTCCCTTACTATTTGTCAGGTCCCACTCATTTGCTCTTGATCACCATCATCTTCAATTTGGCAACTCATTCTTCTTGTAACTATGTAGAAACATCTAATAATGGGCTTTCAGTCGCCACAGAAGTTACACCACCTTTTTGAATAAAAATGTGCTATTTGCACTTCAAAGATTGGATAATCCTCTCTGCATTGGGACATCTCCACCAGAATAAAACTGTGATGTTGTTTCCTGCTACAACATGGTGCTTGTGGCTTCCAACTTGCATTCTAAGAGATGCATATCTCTGCACCATGGCATAAGTATGTTAGAATAGCATTTGATGCTGTTGTGGCCTACACTAGTATAGTGTTGAAGGATTCCACCATGATAGTGACTGAATAAATTCATTAAGTCTCCTTGGTTTACACTCACTAGAT
The DNA here is from genome assembly GCF_984573655.1 of Nuphar pumila. Lineage (NCBI taxonomy): Eukaryota > Viridiplantae > Streptophyta > Magnoliopsida > Nymphaeales > Nymphaeaceae > Nuphar > Nuphar pumila. The sequence goes on from NC_143257.1 coordinate 8,658,650, forward strand.
TCCTCAAAAGTTAATGGCACTTGTTCTTAGTCCTGATTATGTTACACATTGATTAGCATGATCTGATGTTAGGCTTTTACACTTTATCCTAAAACTCATTGCTGTTTAGGGCACAGACAACTAATCCAACCAGCTTTTTTGTATTTTTCCCATATAAGCCTTTAATGATAATGAAACTGCTCGTCTCCTAAAGATTTTGTTAATCACCTTATGTATGGCAACAACTATAAACATAGAGTTCAAGATTTGGGTGTAATTTGCACTCAGTAAAATTGGTTGTGAACTTTTAAAATATCTGGGACATGCACCAGCTAAACACTTGGAGAATGAGTAGGTGCTTGCTTCCATATAACTTCATGCACTTCCATTTCCTTTTTCTCTTTGCAATTAGATTTTAGGTTTAGATGTTTAAAACTTTTTTTCGGATGTTTTCAATGAAGAATACATGTGTTGTCAGGTATCTCATATACTTGTAAGAAAAAGGGTTCAACCCTTTATTAATAGAAAATAAGCAACATCTACTATTTCATCAAACACTTCAGTGCACTGTCATTAACCCTTTTCAATGTGAAATCGATGCTCTCCCTGGTTCAAGCAACCAAAGCAACTCAACATACTAACTGTTAAAAATAGTGCAATTTGATATAGCCCTTAGACAATTGTAAAATCATTGAGTCTTTCTTTTGGAAAAAATTACCTTGAATTATCTTTGTCAAGAATGTGATGCTCAATAAAATTACTTTCAATTGTTTCATTTTCTAATGAGCAATTTAACCATGTTTTTCATCGCTTTTAACAAAAAAATTGTTAAAAATGGACATTTAGCTTCTCTTCAATATATGTATTAGGGATGCACACGAGCCGAGTTTGGGCCGTACGGCTCGGTGCAAAATATTTCTGTCCAAGCTTGGCTCAAGCTCGGAGCCAAGCTTGAATGTCTTTGTCCTGACTTGGCTCGGTTCCGAGCTGAGCTTCAAGACATTCCAAAAAAAATCAATTTTTAAAAATATTATTGAAGGTGGGTTTCGAACCCAAACCTCTCTCAAGTTTTCCAAGTGACCCACGACTAAGCCAAAGAATATATTTTAGTCATTGACACTGAAAATAATATATACATACTAAAAGTACTCTATATTAACAGCAGAAAAAGTGAAAAATGGGATTCAAACTATGAGCCTTTTGATAAAAACCAATGGCCTACCCGTTACACCGACAATAACTTGTTGAATAGAATTGCAAATATATTATATATATACTTGTATCCGAGCCTTATCGAGCCTACCAAGCTTTATCGAGCTCGGTAGGTTGATCAAGCTCAGCTCGTTTGCTCGTCTGAGCCTTAGAACCATGTTCAAGCTCGGCTCATTTTAAAGCATGTACGAGCTTGGAGCCGAGCTCGAGCCGGCTCGGTTTGTTGTGCATCCCTATATGTATGTATGTATGTTAACATTTAGTAATGTTGACCTGACCATCCAAATGAGCTGGAAATCATATGGGGGGTATTGTTGACCCAATCCGACCTGATGGTTGGATTCAGCATGGTCCAAATGGTAGGAGCCAGCTTTTGGATAATGTGTTTTCTATGAAAAAACATGATTTTATGAGCTGAGAAAATGTCGCATATTGTAGGCAGTTGATTTTTCAAGGCTTATAAAATCATGCTTACATGTCATAATCAGGCGATTCAAAAGCCAATTCCCACTAATCAAAACATGTAGATCACATCTGTACAGTTAGTTTCATGAAAAATGACACAAAAAATAAAAAAATGAAAAAGAAAACTTATTTGGACGTCATGGCGACTTGCCCAGATGTGATCCATATATATATATGTATGTATGTATGTATCTATGTCACATGGGTGCGGGTGCGGGTGCGGGTGCGGCACAATTTTAAAATTTTTGGACACGGGGACTCGGCAAAAAAAAAAAATAATATATATATATATATATATATAAAATTTTATATATATATATATAATTATATATATATAATTTTATATATATAATTTTATTTTATTTTTAAAATGCCACAGCACTGTGACTGTGACTGTGCACAGTCACAGTCTGTGACTGTGCGACTGTGCACAGTCACAGACTGTGCACTGTGCACAGTCACATACTGTGCACTGTGCACACTGCACAGACTGTGCACAGTCTGTGACTGTGCACAGTCACAGTCTGTGACTGCAGCACAGTCACAGTTTTTATATATATATTTTTAAATAAAAAATATAAAAAATTTGGTTTTTTAGGGACATTTTTGGACTCGGTCAAAGTTGACCGAGTCCAAAATGTGGACGGACTTGGCCTGGACTCGTTGACCGAGTCCGACTCGGCGTTGACCGAGTCCGGGCCGAGTCCGAAGCCGCACCCGAGTCCGCACCCGTGTCGGTGCGTGTCGACTCGGGTGCGGCACCTCCTTAGCCGAGTCCGTGTGACATAGGTATGTATGTATGTATGTATGTTTTAAACCTTGCATTCCAGATTTCCCACTTCCATTCAGTCACTATAGCCACAACACTATCCACCATCTGCTTCCTTTAAAAGAAAGTGCTTTTGCATTTACTGTCATGCTGATCTCTTCGCCTTCTCAGGGTAACTATGAGATTATTATTTGGGCTGAAATGTATAATTGAAATGTGTGAATCTCCTGGATTAGATTATAAAAATTAAGGTGATTCTTGTAAAATTTATTTCTTCAGTTCATGACGTCCTTTTTATTAAGGGAGTGGTACCTGTGGAGTCTTTACCTTCTTCAGGCACAGTCTCTTATTCAAAACTCAAATCCTGGGAATCTAAGCAACTCTCTAAAAATGTTATTTCCTTTCTTGGGGATCAGATCCACATTTATGGGAGCCATCAACGTGTGCAGTTACTTTGATGCCTTTTATATGCTGTTTCACTTCTTGTGTGGTAAAAGTTCTCTCATGGAAGCATCAACTTTCACTGGCCGACTCATCTTGCACTATTGCAGAACCACGGAGCCTTCTTTTTGTGTATTTTGATTAAATATGCATTGTATTTTAAATTCATCATTCTGCACTACTGCTTCAGTGCTTTTAAAAACTGTTATGTACTTCTTTCTCCATATTGTACCATTAATAGCTATTTTATTTTTATCTGGTTCATGCCTGTTTCTTTTGGGAATTTTCTTAGTCGCTATTTGTTTCTCTATAGTGAGTGAATCTCCCTTTGATAGACAATATTATGTTTTGTTACATTCTCTTTCTGTTGCAGTATTTAGATGAAAACAAGCAATTGATTCTGGCAATCCTGGATAACCAGAACCTTGGGAAGGTGGCTGAAGTTACTCAGTAAGTACTTTGTGACTATATGTTGGCCTTCATTTTAATATGATCATGAGTTTTGGTTCATAAGTTGTATAATGCACCTATAAACACGTAATGAACATGAACAAGGATAGGCCTTATTGGTTGTTACCACATGAAATTTGATGAGTGGCAGCTTCCCATTAACCTGAAGCTTCTCTGGGCTCATTTTTCAGTTTCTTGGAGTAGCTGTCCGCAGGTTTTGCTGTAAAAAATCCATTGTTTTGGAAATGATTTGGAATGACAATTTAGAAGAAATCTATAGGTAGTTGGTGGGCAGGTTCTGCTATGAAGATGTTGGTTACCGTCCTTACCTCTTGAGTGGACAGCACACCGAGGGGCTGGGATGGTTTCAGATAGGCCTTCTAATGTGTCCCCCTCAGAAGGATTCTTTATCTAGTATGGAAGTCCTTCCAGCTGCCCCTGATTCCGCATCCTTAGTTTTGCGGCATCGGTTTCTAATGATGGTTCGAGTGCAGTGGCCGCAGTTGTGGGAATCCAAGGTTCACTGGCCTCTGGTTGGGACAGGAAGAACTTTGATGATTCTCTATTGCCTATGATCCAATGATGAAGCAATTTTCTAATATGTTTCCACTATGGATATATCAGTCCAATGGTGTTTTTGAATCTAGTAGTCAATATGCATTAGTTGTTGTGTGCTTTCCATCTTATAATAGCAAGAATTCTGCTTCATGTGTTTCAGGTTTCACATCAATCTTTGTTCTTTTCCTAACAACATTTTATTGTGTATCAGTCCCTTGGTTCCTCATGTTAATTTGAATGCTACAAATATCAATTTGTATTGTTTGTGCTACTTGGGTTTGAAGCTTTGTTCTGGCACTCCTTGTACTAGATAGCTTTTGAATGTCACTCGAGTGTGTGTTTCTTTTTGCTCAATAAGAAGAGAGTTGGGGGATTAAGGCTCCTCCTGTATTCAATATGATTAGAATGATACTTGATTTGTCACCGATGCATTCCAGTCAGGTGGTTCAACAAGTCGAGGATTGCCCATCATGGGATACTGTAAAAAACAAACTGGATTTTGCAATTTAAAATGACCGTTGTATAGAAATGAACACAACCTTATGAATCTAGGTACAAGCCTGTCCTGACCTTCCATGATAGCCTGCATCCGACAAATCCAATAGTGATTGTTGGAACCGATTAACATTTGACTATAGGAAAGACCAACAGTCATTAACAATCTCCAACACCTCTATCTTAGGCAAAAGATGCATTATTTTGAATGATGGCCACAGACTCCCCACTGATGCTGTTTTCATCGCAGCTTGAATACCAATCCCCAAAGATAACACAAGTTGTGCTTTGACACTTGCAGTTCTCTTGTTCTAATATTTTCTGAAGTATTACTCCGGTCCATAGTTCTAAAACCCATTGATTTGTGATTGGACTCATTTGGTCTTGACTTGATATCGAGTGGGGTCAACTCAGTTACTTGGTTGGGTTTTACCAACTTCTATTTCATATGTAAAACTGATAGAAATATATTATATGGATAAAATATTGTATGCAATGGCAAAGATATCTATGATGACCATAAAAATATTAACATATAAGTAACAATTAGGTAACAGAATGGTGTAACAATTATCTAAGTATGAACAAATATGAATTGTAGTAAGTAAATTCATAATTTTTATGAGTCACCAAACTATTATATCAAGCATCACAATCAATTAAATAGTGTGATGCATAGACTTTGGCATCATATAGGACGTGATATTTTGATATCAATAAAGTAATCAAACCTCAATGTGAAAAGAAAACATCAAAATGTTAAAATAGCAAATAATAGTAATTAGAATGCTTAGAATGCTATATTTTAATAAAAATTAAAATTAGAGTAGATTCGTGCACAAATAAAACAACTAAGCTTCATTTCTACCATGATATTTTTTTGTAAATAATGTTAATCGTGTATTAGAAAAAACCTTAAAAATAAAAAAATATGAAGGCAGATATATGGATTGGATCAACCAACTGGGTTCATCCAGTAAGAAGGTCGATTTGAACAAGTCATTGGGTCAACCTATGGGTTTCTAAAACTATGCGTGGTTCGTATAACACTAACTACTTAGTGGAGGGTTATGGGTTTTAGGATGAGAACTAGCACGCGAGTTAACTGCACGACTTGAACTGGTACTCTTGACAGTTAAGAGAAAATCATGTTGAATAGGAGTGGGAAGAGTGTGTGTGTACACTAATGGACACCAACACAATTGACATAGAAAGGCCAGCCATCATCAATGAATCTGGTTGAGGAATAGAAAATCTTGGTGGAGTGTCCAGGTTAAGTTGAACACGTCAAAGGAGTTGTACTGGGTTTGACAAATATTCTGGAGACTGATGTCCAGTCTCCCTTGAAAGGAAAAGAATCAAGAGCATCGAACCAAATGTTGATGACTTGACTGACAGCAAGATGCAGACCTGGTAGGTGTACTGGGTTTGATAAACATATTCTGGAGTCTGGTGTCCAGTCTCCCTTGGAATCAGGAGCATTGAACCAAATGTTGATGACTTGACTGACAGCAAGATGGAGACCCAGGTAGGTCTCCACACTCTATATCCAGGCAACATGTTATGGTGCCTAGTAATTGTAGGAAGTGTTATATAATTGGTAACGGCTACTTACTGGAATAATGTCATGCACAGATTGGCTGATGGCTGTGCCTGAACCACCTGTGAATTTGACCTGCCTTTTGACCCAGGTCAACACAACAAAAAAGGAGACAATGTTTGGGTTGGGTCAGGGTTGGACCCCACCCAACGCATACCCGCACCACGTCTGGTACCCTTACTTGTCCGACCATGTCGACAAGGGTACGGCTGGAGATATGCTGTGTGTATGTGACATAGAGTCTGTGTTACATAGCATAGGAGTAACATAACTTAATACAACCTTCATACTTAATTGCCTTCTACATGAAGCAGCCACCATTTTCAACTTGCACCTCTATACTTGGAAGTGGTATAACATTAAGGGGGACTTCAATATAAATCCAGTTATATAATATTCATGTCATGGTTTCATTGTGCAAGCTGATATCTAATAGTTGACCCTTGAGGTGTTTGGCGACTCTGTCAAACAATTTTCGTCAATCAAAGTTTGTCCAACTAGAAGCCATGTCCAAAGAGGAATTCTGGTTAGATACCTCCAACTTGAGGGTTAAACTAGGAGTCCATCGGTTAACAACTGGTGTACGATGGGTCACATGCCAAGCCACACGTTGCATAGTTAACTGCATATTTTCTTCATTTGTAGCACGAATAAGAAACAATCCATGTCACATGGGTGCCGGTGCGGGTGCGGGGATTCGGCACTTCCAAAAAACCCGGGTGCGGGGGTGCGGCAGGGCCAAAATTATATATATATATATATATATATATATATATATATATATATATATATATATATATATATATATATATATATATATATATATATATATATATATATATATATATATATAGGGTGTCCGGGGGTTCCCTCCGGCGTGGGTCCCGCTGCGCGGTCAGTGGGCGGGGGTCCAGGCAGATTCATCATAAGAAAAACCATACTCAAACTCGATAAAAACTACATGAACCAGACTCAGGCCATACCGGATAAACTACTATTTTTTATCATATTTACATTAAGAAATTGCGAGTCTTAATCGAAACACAGGTCGGGTCTGGGTCTGACATAAAATTTCACAAACTATACTGGGATTAATCGAATCTTCGGGTCTGAATCCGAATCTTAATCAGGTCACCATACATGACCTTATAAGGCTTGGTACGGGTCAGGTCCGGGTAAACCCGACCCGTTGATACCCCTAATCTTGACACTCAAAAGCTTCAAACAGTGTGCAAAATAAATGAATAAGATAAGAAAGCTAAATCGACAACTTCGTCTTTTAATAATTCAACCCTCGGCACACTTTTCGGGTTCATCGCGTACACGCTGCAGGACAGGCCTAGACCGATAGGAAACAGTAGACGCCTCTCTCTCTGCCCATTTCGTCTGTGCGTTCAGAAGAAAAATCAGGTTAACAGAGGGAGCATATGTTAAATGGAGGCTCCTTAAAACCATCATGAGCAGCAGCAACACCCGCAATGGAAATCTCACATCGAAGAAGACCAGAGCTTTCTGCCCCCTGCAAAAGCCCCTCGACTCGCATCACCACGAGATGCGGTTCGCCTCTCTGCAGGTATTTCTTCTTCCCTTCTACCTACCTAACAATAACAAAGAAGGATAAGAAACACATCACTCGTTGGTTCAAAACTTTTCTTCATCCTTTTTGTGTTTTTGTTCCGGAAATTTTTTTTTTAAACCCCCCCCCCCCAAAAAAATGAACCAAAATGACCCTGGGTGCGGTCAACGCACCCAGGGTCGGGTTGACCACACCCGGTGCCGCACCCGTGTCGAGTCACGTCGACGCGGGTGCGGCACTCTGCTAGCCGAATCCCTGTGACATAGGAAACAATCCATTCTTAAGCACAGGAAAGCAAATCCCAGTTATAGAAGGCCATAAAGTTCAGAGTGTTAAAATATATCTCGATCTTGTAATACAATATATATTACATATACATGTATATTATATATGTATATGTATATACTTATTTATATATATAAAATATGTATTTTCTCTTATTAGCCGTAGGGATAGTGTAGACATTTTCTTTGTATTTTTGCGCATATTCACATTACGAATATGCATGTATTTTTTATTCTTTTCTTTTCTTTTATTTCCTTTTTATTCTTTTTTTCTCTCTTTGACTTTTTGACCCACCTTGGGGGGCCTAACCATGTAGTCGTTGGGCCCTTCTAACGGTCACAATTGTGACCGTTGGAGGGGCTCCAACGGCTACAGGTTGGCCCCTTCAAGGCCTCTCTAAATGTATAAATAGGGGCTTCCTCCCCTTGTAAATGAGTGGGTTTTGGGACTATAGCCCAACCTTTTTTGATGCTTATGAATCTTATGAGTGCATTTGCACATTTGTGAGTTTGTGTATTGTGTATAAGTGTTTCGTGTTCTTGTTGTGCGTATGTGCACGCATTCGTTTCCAAGAATAGTGTACTTTTGATTGAAGTATCTTGTTGAAGATACTTTCACATGGTATCAGAGTCTCGTTTGAAGGAGGATCATGCATTTCTTCTCTTTTGAGTCCCTCGAAAAATGTGCCTTCAAGCTATTGGAGTTTGGAGTGGATCATCTCCTTCGGGCAACATTTTAGAAGCCTCTTTTGTCAAGAAAGAGTTGAAAAGCCTTTGAGGTACGTGTTGTTTCTCATAATCTCTCCTCTAATCGGTGAAAAAGACTTCCATTTTTCTCTTGGGTTCAAACTCAATGGGTCCAACTATCATGTTTGAGCCGGTAACATGGAAGCTCACATCAAAGGAAAAGGGCTTTGGGGATATGTCCAAGGCTTGATTCTCGAACCGGAACCCAAGATAACTTCAATAGAAGGAGAGATAAAGATTCTTGAAGGAGATGAAAGAACCAAAGCCCTTGAAGAATATACGAAAAAGCATGAAGAATGGGAAATGAGAAATTTTAAAATCCTCTCTTGGATATTTTTATCCGTAGAAACGAGAATCAATGCAAATATCATAAAGTTCAAAAAGGCTTCTCAAGCATGGGAATATCTTGAGAAAATGTATACTTCTAGGGATTTATCCCATAAATACTATCTCCAAAAGAGAGTGCTAACACTTGAACAAGAAGAAATGTCTATTAGAGAGTACTTTGCCGAGCTCTCTTATATTTGGGATGAGCTTGTTATGCTCGAACCCAAATGGAGTGGTGAAGCCATAGAGCTTCGTCACAAACAATTGGAAGAAGATAGATTTTTCAATTTCTTGAATGGGCTTAGGCCCAAATTCGAACAAATCCGGTCTTCTCTTTTATCCGCCTTCTCTTCTCTCCCTCTTGAAGATGTATTAACTAAATTAAGTGGGGAAGAAACTCGGATGAGTATAAGCAAGAATAACCCAAGTGTTTTAGCCACACCTTCCAATAATAAAGATAATGAAGGTGTAAATGCCGTTTCAAGACCAGGGAACAACTTAAAGACATACAAGCCTCCTCATTTCAAAAATCAAAATCCAAGTGGACAAGGAGGAAGAAGGGATTATAGCAAGCTTAATTGCTACTTTTGCAAAGAACCGGGGCACATCAAACCCATGTGTCCAAAGTTAAAGAAGCTTATTGCCATGGCTACTATATCTCAAGAAGGCCCATCATCTTCAAATGGAGCTCTATCTCTTCAACAAATCGTAGAAGCTCTTCAACCCCTTCTAAAAGGGGTCACTTTCGGTGCGGCCATGTCAACCTCCTTTTCTCCCGGTATGACTTCTTGGCTTTTGGATTCGGGTGCTTCTTTTCATATGACTCCAAGTTTTAATTCTTTTTCCGAGTATAAAAGAATCCCCTTCCATCCTTTGTTTCAACCGCGGATGGAATGTCTCTTGAAGTAAAATGAACGGGTAACTTTGAAAAACAAAGATTTTTTATTCCAAAAATTAGATTTATACCCAAATTGAACTTAAATTTACTTTCCGTTTCTCAACTCTCGGATCATGGGTGTGATAAAATTCTCATCTAATAAATGTTGGATACAGGATCGTCAGTTCGGGAGATTGATTGGGGAAGACTCTAGGAAGGGTGATCTTTACTATGTCGATTCCCTTCAAGTTCCCAAGAATCCTTTTTGTAATGTTGTCCAAAAAGATATTAATGTGTAGCACAAAAGACTTGGACATCCAAATATTGTAAAAATTTTTCATTTGCCTTTTGTCAAAAGTTTATGCAAAAGTGATTTCAGTTGTAATGATTGTATATTTGGGAAAATGAAAAAATTACCTTTCCTTCAAAGATCTATGTTTACATCTAGACCGTTTGAAATTGTTCATTTTGATGTATGGGGCCCGACACTGGTTTTATCAAAAGGTGACTTTGCTTATTATGTTATTTTTATTGACGACTATACGAGATATTGTTGGATTTATTTTCTTAAACACAAATATGAAGTTTTTTCAACTTTTAAAACCTATCATATGATGATTAAGAATCAGTTTAATGGGAATCTCAAAATTTTTAAAACTGACTCAGGAGGAGAATACCTTTTAAATGATTTCAAAAACTACCTTGAAAATTATGGTATTCTTCACTAAAGATCTTGCCCAAAAATCCCTCAACAGAATGGGTTAGCCGAAAGAAAACATATACATATAATAGAGACAACCCGAACTTTGTTGGTCTCTCAAAACATCCTAAAAGGTTTTTGGGCTGAAGCTGCTCTTGCATCTGTCTATCTTATAAATTGGTTACTCTAAAAATTTGAACAATATCTCGCCTTTTGAAAAACTCTATACTAAAGAACCTGACTACAATTGATTAAGAATATTTGGTTGTAAATGCTTTGTTCTTACTGATAAGAACGATAAGTTCTCACCTAAAGCAATTCCCTGTTCTTTTCTTGGATATTCCGAAACCCAAAGGGGGTTTCATTGTTATGATATCAAGAATGATAAGCTGTATGTTTCCAGAAATGTGCGTTTTCTAGAAAATGTTAATGGTTTTGAAACAGGTGAATCCCTTGAAGATAACATGGATTATTCTTTCCTATTTGAAATGTTAGCTCATGATGATGTCAATGAGGATAGTGATGATTACTCTGCTCCTAATGACATCAATGAGAATGAAGATAGTTCCCCTCCTCTTCCCTTGGTACCTCAACATAGTAATAAAGAAGGTTTAAGAGAACCCATAACATATACCCATAGAGATAGAAGTAATTTCAGGAGTGCTATTGAAAAATACAGTGAACCTAGTAGTTCTAACTCAGCAAATAATCATCTACGAAGAACTGAGATAAGTAGAAGAGTACCCTCTAGGTTTGTCTCATTTGATTCTTTTTCACCCAGATATAGGGCTTGTCTTAGCGCTATCCACTCTTACTTTGAACCAAGGAATTTTGAGGAAGCTAACAATCGTATACAATGGCAAGATGCTATGCAAAATGAACTCACTTCTCTTAGGAAAGCAGAGACATGGGAATTCCGAACTCTACCTGTGGGAAAGAAAACCATAGGCTGTTGTTGGGTATTTAAGGTTAAAACTAAGAGCGATGGATCTCTGGAAAGATACAAAGCTCGCTTAGTAGCTAAAGGGTATAGTCAATAGTATGGAATTGACTATGAAGAAACCTTCGCGCCCGTTGCCCGAATGATAACTGTTCGATGTTTCATTTCTGTTGCATCTATCAACAAATGGAGCATGTCTGAATGGTGATTTGAATGAAGAGGTTTACATGGATGCTCCACCTGGAATGGGGACTCCCAAAGGGAAGGTACTTCGCCTTAGGAAAGCTCTTTATGGCTTAAAACAAGCTCATAAGGCTTGATATAATAGGTTTAACTTTGTAATGATAGAAAATGGTTTTTCATCTTGCTTTACTGATACTGCTTTATTCGTTAAAAAATCTAATGCAGAGATTGTTATTTTGCTTTTATATGTGGATGATATGCTTATAACCGGAAGTGATTCTAAAGGGGTTAAAAGCATAAAATCAATTTTAAAGGATAAGTTTGAAATGTCTGACTTGGGTTTTCTAACTTATTTTTTGGGTATTGAAGTAGCTTACTATCATAGAGGGTTTTTTTTGTCTCAAGCTAAGCTTGTATTTGAGATTATTGATAGGTCAGGTATTACTGATGATAAGGTTTGTGAAACTCCTGCTATAGTAGGAGCTAAAATGAAAATTGATGATGGTATTCCTCTCTCCGATCTTACTCCCTATAGACAGCTTGTAGGATCATTTATTTATCTGAGTATTATCAGACCAGATATCTCACATGCAGTTCATACAACAAGCCAGTTTCAGCATGCACCCACCTCCATGCACATGAGTGTCGTCTTACGGGTTGTAAGATACATAAATGGTACTTTAAATAAGGGAGTTTTCTTGTCCTCTTCCTCTGATTTAAAATTAATTGCATATACTGATTCTGATTGGGGAGGTGACTCAAATAACCGTCACTCTACCAGTGGTTTTTGTGTATTTTTAGGAGACTCACTGATCTCATGGAGATGTAAGAAGCAGCAAAAAGTGTCTCTATCATCAACTGAAGCCGAATATCGTGCCATGGTAACTACTACCATGAAAATTGTATGGATTCATCAGTTACTGAAAGATATGAGGATCTCAATTGAAGGGCCTACCAAGCTATGCTGTGACAACAAAAGTGCAATATATATTGCTAAGAATCACACTTTTCATGGGCATACCAAACACATAGAGATGAATTGTCACTATGTTTGTGAGGCGTATTTTCAAGGAGTCATTGACCTTCCATATGTCATGTCAGAATATCAGTTGGCGGACTTCTTCACTAAAGCTTTATGCGCTCTGCGCTTCAATTTTCTTCTAAGCAAACTCTCGGTCATCCTGCCTTAAGTTTGAGGGGGGTGTTAAAATATATCTCGATCTTGTAATACAATATATATTACATATACATATATATTATATATGTATATGTATATACCTATTTATATATATAAAATATGTATTTTCTCTTATTAGCCGTAGGGGTAGTTTAGGCATTTCCTTTGTATTTTTGCGCATATTCACATTACGAATATGCATGTATTTTTTATTCTTTTCTTTCCTTTTATTTCCTTTTTATTCTTTTTTTCTCTCTTTGACTTTTTGACCCACCTTGGGGGGCCCAACCATGTAGTCGTTGGGCCCTTCCAACGGTCACAATTGTGACCGTTGGAGGGGCTCCAACGGCTACAGGTTGGCCCCTCCAAGGCCTCTCTAAATGTATAAATAGGGGCTTCCTCCCCTTGTAAATGAGTGGGTTTTGGGACTATAGCCCAACCTTTTTTGATGCTTATGAATCTTATGAGTGCATTTGCACATTTGTGAGTTTGTGTATTGTGCATAAGTGTTTCAAGTGTTCTTGTTGTGCGTATGTGCACGTATTCGTTTCTAAGAATAGTGTACTTTTGATTGAAGTATCTTGTTGAAGATACTTTCACACAGAGTTGCTCAAATTTAAACTCCACACATTCTTTATTGATATCACCAAACAGGTTTTATCAGCGGTCTCCCGCACTCGGATGGTCTAGTCACCTCCATCCTCATGGGTAGGAATGTTTCCCACCATCAATGTACAAGTTCGCACTGGCAAACTCTAGGAGATGAGGGAGGGGTCACAACATCAAGCCTTGGTACCCCTTGATAAGGGGGTTGTCCATTGCTTTTCGCTTTCATTATCCAATAACATTCTTGTGTTCATAAGGTCTAGATTTGAATAGATTCTTGCAAAAACATTCAGCCATGACTGGTTATTTCTGGTTTTATGTTCACATTAGTATAAAAGGTGGTCCTTTAACAAAGTTCACCTTTTGAGTTATATTGTATTTAATATACTTACTAAGTATATTGATGGAGTTGTTTCGATCTTGATATCATTAATAATATCGGAAACTGCTTTCGTATAATCTTGATTAAGGATATGGTTGATGTTATGCGACACAAAAGGGGTTATTTCTGTTGGTGGAATTGTTCAGCTTAAAAATATCCATGTATTTTCATTGACAGAATAGAGAACTCATTACTTTATGCTGGTGTGTTCTAGCCAACAAAACAACTTGCCAGCCTTGCCATGATGTCTAGTCTCATCACCATGCATGCCGTTACAATTATATCAATCTCCAGTTTTTCCCTCCAAATGCATCTCTCTCTCTCTCTCCCCATTTAACTCTTCACTCTTTTTCTTCAGCCTGACACCTGCTGTTAGTGGATTGTGCTTGAACTCTTCATTTAGAACATGTTCCTTCAATAGCCTGAGGTTCCTGTTACGATATATAATATCATATTGTATTTGTTGTATATACATGAGCTAAGTCACAGGGACTCGGCAAAGCAGGTGCCACACCCGCGTCGATGCGGGTGCGGTCAACACGACCCTGGGTGCGGTCAATGCACCTAGGGTCGTTTTCGTCCAATTTTTTTACCTAATCCTCTCCTCTCCCGCGCAGTTTCGCTCTCTCGCTCGCCTCCTCTCCTCCCGACGTCTCGCAGGGGAGCCCGACGCTACCTCCTCCTCTCCCTCGTCGCAGGTACCCTCTCGCTCTCTTGTTGGGTCGACAGGGGAGGGGCCGAGCCTCCCTCCCTGCTCCCTCTCGCTCTCTTGTTGGGTCAGTGGGGGTGGGGCCAAGCCCCCCTCTCTGCTCCCGCTCGCTCTCTTGTTGGGTCGGCAGGGGAGGGGCCGAGCCCCCCCTGCTCCCTTTCGTTCTCTTGTTGGGTCGGCAGGGGAGGGGCTGAGCCCCCTCCTTGCTCCCTCTGATTTCAGGGAGGGGCCGAGCCCCTCGCTGTTTTCGGCAGTGGAGGGGCCGAGCCCCCCACTCTGCTCCCTCTGATTTTAGGGGAGGGGCCAAGCCCCTCCCAAGAAAAAATTTCTTCCGGAGGGCGCTGCCCCCCTACGACCCCCCTGGACCCCTACCCGCTGAACGCGCAGCGGGACCCGCACCGGGGGGGGGGGGGGGAGCCCCCGAAATCCCCAGTAAGGGCAAAAACTTTTTTTTACACATATATATATATATATATATATTTTACATTTTTTCCCAGCCGTATCCCCGCACCCAAGGTTTTTGAAAGTGCCGCACCCACACCCACACCCACACCCACACCCACACCCGCACCCGCACCCGCACCCGCACCCATGTGACATAGTACATGAGTATACTTGGGTATACTTATTGGTATTTCTTTTTGTATTCTTTCTTTTGTACTTAAGGTATACTTTTGATATACCTATTGGTTTTTGTCCTTAGTAGTGTAAGTAGACTTAATAGGATAGAATAATTATTTCTCATTTGTTGCATGTATTTTTCAGTCATTATTTAAATTACTGATTTTTGTATTTTAATTTTTTGTTTTCTATTTATTATTTTTCTTTGTTTTTGGTCAAATTAGGTTGACCAAAAAGCGGCTACTTGGAGGGGGTCCAACTATTCGTTGGACCTCCCTCCAACTAGCCATCCCTCTCCCTCTTGTATATATAAGTGCGTGGGTGTGTAAGTGAATGTGAGAGAGGATGGATGTATATTGAGTGTGTGCATGAGTGTTGTAGTGAGGTTTTGCTTGTATATTTTTTTTTGTGTTTATTTCACATCAATAAAATATTTAATTTTTTATATCTTGTTTCTTCTCATTTTTTTGCATGAACTTATTGTATCTAGCCAAATGCATTTGGATTTCATATATGTTATTATTTTTAGTTTCTTGTGTCTCGGGTTCTGTGCTACTTCATGACATGGTATCAGAGCCAAGAAAAATTTCTTGGTATTTTTCCTCTTTGGGTCTTGGGACTCTTTGGTTTGAGTTCGTGCGTCGTGAAGAAATCATGATCAATGTATGGCTTGGATTCAAGGGAGATCTTAACCCGATATCTATCTTAAATCGTTATATATATGGTTATTTTTACATGAGTTGTCTATCTCATGCATTATGCAAATGATAAAACACTCATTTTCTTATCAATGAAAAATTATTTATTATTTTTTAAAGCTCTTTCGTTGAAATTTCTTTGTTTTATGCTTGTTAATTAGCATATGATTGAGCTATTTGAATTCTGTTTGGTATATGGGGTTATTTTTAAAACCCTTAAATGTTTTTTTCAAATTTATTGTTGGATTTAATTGCATTCATATTTGTGCTAATTTAAAAAATTTATTAAATGTTTTTATAAGGTTTATAATATTTATTTGATTTTATGAAATGATATTTATACATGTGTGTGTGCTTCCATCTTATCTAGTTTGAATCTTAGGGTTTTGAACTCTCTTTATTTAATGTGTACGTGTGTGATCGAGTATTCTTGAACATGTGTTTATAGCACTTAGATGCTTTATTCAAGTACCTCGTGGTTATGAATGTCAAAGCATGTCTTTGTGTATATGACCTAAATGTATAAATTATTTAGGCAATGAAAATGAATGTGAAGCATGATATTTTTGAGGTTCTATGTATGTTTGAATCGTGCTTGCCCTGTGATTTGAACGTATAGTTCAAGGAACCTTCTGTAATGAAAAGAGGCGGAAGCACCAATAGGGCAAAAAGTCACTCTTTAAGAGTGACTACTAGAGCCAAGAACACACACCAAATGTGCACACACAAAACTCTCAAATATAGAAAATGACTTAAAGTCATAAGTTGGATTTATTGAAGAAAGGAAGAGAAGGGTGTAAAAACCCATGCTTACAAGAGGAGAATACCTCCTCTATTTATAGAGGAGGGAGGCTCTAAAAAGGAACCACAAGGGGGCTCCCTTGTAGTCGTTGGGAGCCCCAACGGTCAGAAATCAGACCGTTGGAGCCCCAACGACTACAAGTGTGGGGCCCCTTGTGGTCATTACAAAAGGTAAAAAATAAAAGAAAAAAAGTAAAAGAAAAAAGGAAAAAAGTAAAAAAGAAAAAATAGAAAAGTACATTGGTGGTTTTACAATAATACCCCTATCGGGTATTTCACTAGAAGAAATAGTATATATACATATATGTATATATATACTTATATATATATACGGATGTATATATATATAAGTATATGTATATATATATATACATATTTTAACACGCCCCCTCAAACTTTACGGGGAGAAGACCGAAAGTTTGCTGAGGAACATAAATCGTGGAGTTGGAAGCGCCTTGGTGAAGAAGTCAGCCAGTTGATACTCTGAAGTGACATATGGCAATGTGATGGTCCCTTTGAGATATTCGTCTCGAACATAATGGCAATCCATTTCGATATGCTTGGTCCGCTCATGAAAGGTGTGATTGCTGGCAATGTATATCGCACTCTTGTTATCACAACAGAGCTTGGTGGGAGTGAAAATGGGAATGCCCATGTCACCATGAAGACTTCTGAGCCATACAATTTCCATAGTTGTCATCGCCATAGCCCGATATTCAGCTTCAGTAGATGATAATGATTGCATCTCCACGAGATGAGTGATTCACCTAAAAAATACAAAGACCCGTAATTGAGATTCGATCATTGGGATTTCCTCCCTAGTCAGCATAAGTAAAAACAGTCAATTCAAGAGATGAGGAAGATGATAAGAAGAGTCCCTTGGAGATGGTATGTTTGATATAGCGCACAATTCTCATTACGGCTGCCATATGAACCGTGGTAGGTGCGTGCTGAAACTGACTTGCTGCATGAACCGCATGAGCTATGTCAGGACGGGTGATGGATAGATAGGTGAGGGATCCAATTAATTGACGGTAGGGAGTTGGATCTTCAAAAAGAATACCATCTTCAAGTCTTAGTTTCGCATTGATCACTTCGGGAGTCTCAACTTTCTTTTCATCAGATATTCCTGATTTGGTACAAATTTCTGCAGCTAACTTCATTTGAGATAAGATGTATCCTCGTGCAGAATAAGCCACTTCAATTCCTAAAAAATATCTCAAATAACCAAGGTCAGACATATCAAAAGTATCTTTTAGTATAGACTTAACATCATTTACTCCCTTTTTGTCATTCCCAGTGATGATCATATCATCAACATACAATAGAAGCATAATCATTGAGTCACCTGTCATTTTAACAAAAAGAGCAGTGTCAGTATAGCAAGAAGAAAAACCTAAATTGATTAATACATTACTAAACCTGTCATACCAAGCTTTAGGAGCTTGCTTAAGTCCATATAAAACCTTTTTTAATTTTAAAACTTTTCCATTTAAATTCATACCTGGAGGTGGTTCCATATAAACTTCTTCATTTAAATTACCATTCAAGAAGACATTTTTAACATCAAGTTGAAAGATTGACCATTTTTTAACAGAAGCTATAGCAATAAGGGCTCGAACACTAGTCATTTGAGCAACTGGGGCAAAAGTTTCATCATAGTCTACCCCATACTCTTGGGCATATCCTTTGGCTACTAACCTAGCCTTATATCTTTCTAATGAACCATTACTCTTAGTTTTTACTTTAAACACCCATCTACATCTAATGGGTTTCTTGCCATTGGGAGGATCAATGATTTCCCAAGTTTGCGCCTTTTTAAGGGCATTAAGTTCAAGCTCCATAGCTTCATTCCAATGAGCATATTGTTTAGCATCATTGTAATGAGATGGTTCATGAAAGGAGTGAAGAACAAGTAGACATGCTCGATAATTAGGAGAAAAAGAGTCATAAGAAATAAATCTATTTGGTATCTTGGGAATGCGATTTGATCTTCTTTGAGAGGTTTCTTCTATCGACTCACTTTGAGAAAATCTTTCAAGGGCACAAGGAGGATTTCTTTCATTCCTTCTAGAGTAGACTTGTATTTGTCTTGAAGCATTTTCTTCTAAGTTTTGATTATTTGAATGTTTAACAAGATCTTCATTAAGAGGTTCACTAGGATCAACATGATCATCTATGATGTTTTCTTGAGGTAACAAGTCAAATAAAAAAGAATAGTCAATATTTTCATTTGGTTGATGCGAAAAACCATTTTCTTTTTCGAGGAATGTGACATCTTTTGAGATATAAAGTTTATTCTTAAGAATGTCAAAGCATCGATATCCTTTTTGTTTTTCGCCATATCCCAAGAAAATACATTCAATAGCCCTAGGAGAAAGTTTATCATTTTTGCGAGTTAAAACAAAGCATTTACATCAAAAAATTCTTAATCTTTTATAATCGGGAGACATATTGTAGAGTTTTTCAAATGGAGAAAGATTTTTCAAAGATGATGAAGGGATTCTTTTGATGAGATATGTTGAGGTTAGAACCGCTTCGGCCCAAAAGGATTTTGGGATATTTTTTGAAATCAATAATGTTCTTGTAGTTTCTATTATGTGCCTATGCTTTCTTTTCGCAAGACCATTTTGTTGCGGAGTGTTGGGACACGAACGTTGATGACAAATTCCATTTTCTTTTAAGTAACTTTGAAAATCATTAGACATATATTCACCTCTCGAATCAGACCTAAGAATAGATAGATTTCTCAAAAATTGATTTTTAACCATTGCATGAAATTCTTTAAAGAAGGAGAGGACTTCGGATTTGCGATTTAGGAAGTATATCCATGTAAATCTAGTGAAGTCATCAATAAATACCACATAATACGAAAAACCTCCTTTAGACAAAATTGGGGAGGGTCCCCACACATCGGAATGAACAAGTTCAAATGGCCGAGAGGTAAAGTAACTTCTTTGAGGAAACATAGTAGCTTTAGATTTCCCAAAAATGCAATCTTTACAAGTCATGTGATTGTCTTTACAAGTATTGTTCAAAAAAGGGAAAAGAGACATTTTTACAAAATTTGGATGACCAAGTCTCTCATGCCAAATTCCAATACTTTTGTCTTTAACAAGATTGCAAGATGACTTAGATGAAAGCGTCAAAAAGTCCATAAAATAGAGATCACCCCTTCTATGGCCTTGCCCAATCAGTTTCCCTGACTGGAGATCCTGCACGGTGCAATCTTTAGGTGAGAAAGAAACTTGGCATCCATGGTCGGTGATTTGGGAAACGGAAAAAAGATTTAAATTAATTTTTGGAACGACTCTTACTTTAGGAACAAAAAAGTTTTGAGAATTTTTGAAGTCAAGTGTTCCAATACTTTCAATTTTTAATGACGTTGGGTTCGGAAAAAACATTTGAAAGAGAGTTTTTATGGGATGTCATATGAAAAGAAGCACCAGAGTCTAGTATCCACATACCTGGAGGTGATGAAGAGTAGGCGATGGCGGCTCCGGATGTTGAAGGAGAAGACTTGAGAAGGTGTTGGAGAACTTCAGAGATATGATTAAGAGTTTCTTTGATATCCCCTTCTTTGGTACTTTCTTCCTTCTTTGGAGAACTTTCTCCAACCGCGGCAACCTTTCCTTTAAGCTTTGGACAAACCGGTCTAATGTGCCCCGGTTCATTACAATAGTGACATAATTCTCTTTCTAGACTCATTGCTATTTTTGTTAAAGTGGGGAGGTCTATATGCTTTAACATTTGATCCGGGCCTATTAACGGCCAAAACTTCATCACTCCTAATGCTCAAGCCAAGTCGAGTTTCTTCTTGACAAATCTCGGCAAGGGCATCTTCAATAGGTAGGGCTTTGCTTCTATGGAGAAGAGATGCCCTTGTTCAAATTTCGGGCGAAGTCCATGAAGGAATTGAAAAAAGTACTCCTTTTCAATTTGTTCCCTTCTTAGTTCAATATCTTGTGGAGCAACCCATTTAGGCTCAAGAAGGGCAAGCTCATCCCAAAGAGTGATTAAAGAGCTAAAATAGTCCCGGACACTCATATCCATTTGTTTGGTGGAACAAATTTTTTCTTGGCAAAAAAATTGCCGAGCAAGATCCTTTTGGGTATACATACCCTTAAGGAAAAACCAAGCCTCATTGGCTCTTCTAAATTTGGCAATATTAGCACAATTTTTAAGGTCAACATTGTTCATAAACCATGCCAAAATTTTGGCATGGTTACTTTCCCAATCCTCAATTTTGGATTGATGTTCATTAATGGCTTTGATGCGCTCATCGCCATCTAAAGCTTTTTCAACATCATTTTCGATTTTGGTAAGAACAAGAGAGGGTTCGGGATTAGTTCCCGTAACAAAGCCCCAAAGTTTCTTACCTCTTAGATGATTTTCCATAGCGGAGGCCCACATGAGATAGTTGGACCCATTTAGCTTGAAAGAAAGCTCCACTTTAGAGTCACGTTCCATCGGCACCAAATATACTTCCTTTCTTCAAAACTTTGAGAGGCACGCGTTCCAAGATGACAAAGGAAAAGCCCAATCACCAACCGAGCTCTGATACCATGTAATGAAAAGAGGCGGAAGCACCAATAGGGCAAAAAGTCACTCTTTAAGAGTGACTACTAGAGCCAAGAACACAAACACCAAATGTGCACACACAAAACTCTCAAATATAGAAAATGACTTAAAGTCATAAGTTGGATTTATTGAAGAAAGGAAGAGAAGGGTGTAAAAACCCATGCTTACAAGAGGAGAATACCTCCTCTATTTATAGAGGAGGGAGGCTCTAAAAAGGAACCACAAGGGGGCTCCCTTGTAGTCGTTGGGAGCCCCAACGGTCAGAAATCAGACCGTTGGAGCCCCAACGACTACAAGTGTGGGGCCCCTTGTGGTCATTACAAAAGGTAAAAAATAAAAGAAAAAAAGTAAAAGAAAAAAGGAAAAAAGTAAAAAAGAAAAAATAGAAAAGTACATTGGTGGTTTTACAATAATAACCCTATCGGGTATTTCACTAGAAGAAATAGTATATATACATATATGTATATATATACTTATATATATATACGGATGTATATATATAAGTATATGTATATATATATATATACATATTTTAACACCTTCACAGTGTCAATGTACACACTCGTGTGGATTTTTCTGTTATTGCATGGAATATTGTTATGCATGTGAGCCATGTCATTCATTTGATAGCTCGTGTGTGTACTTGGGTCTGTTAAGAACCCACGGGGTGCATAAGGTACCATACTAAATGCATATATCTACATCTTGAATGGTTGCACTCACTTTTATTGGCGAATTGCTCATATGGGCTAAAGGCACCAAAACAACATGATTGGGTATATAATAGCATCATGTTATAGTTTTTGCCCTAAGGTATTTCGGCTACTGAGCCCTGTTCAAATTTATGTATTTTTGTTTTGAGGGTTGTGATCATTTGTTGAGGCTAATCCTTGTGAGCATGACTTAGAAACTTGTGAAATTTGTATGGATGCATGTTGCATACTCTTAAATAATCTTTTGTGTGAAGTCCTTAGTAGTCTTATTTGACAATGTATATTGTTATAAGATTTTTTGCATATGCATGAGGATATTTTCATGCATGAACACTTTATAAGATTTTGATATGTTCTCTTCATACATGACATGTTCATATTCTTACTTGGTTAGATTTGTAATGCATGCTCTTGTATTGTCTATTAAACACTTTTGCTTGCATCTTAACATGCATTAGATCTATAGGATCATATTGTTCATTGGATATTATAATGTCTTTCTTTATGCATTCTTTGATCACTATTTTGAGCTTAATAAAATAAATTAAGTGTGCTCTCTCACCCTTACTGGTTTGTTTTCTCTTGCCCTATAGGATTGTGTTTGTGACCTTAGTGGCCTTGAATGTGTATCTCTCATTTCATTACATGGTCTCGAATGTGAAAATGCTTTGTGTATTTGTGAGAATTAATTAATATTTTAAGTATGGTCTTGTTTGTGTCCTTGGTGGCTCTTTTGTGCACTCTTGTGCTTGTGTTCGTGACGTGAGTGCTTCCATTGCCCTAGTGGCATTGTGATTATTTCACTATTGGCTAATTCCCTCTTGAATTGCCTTCTCATTGCATTCTTTATGAGGCTTTATATTTTTTGAATTTTTTAATGCAGATTATTGTGTGACTTATGGATGTCTTATATATGGTCTCTCATGAGGTTTTTAGTGACTTGCATCTTGTCACCTTGTCTTGCATATGATTGCATCTTTATTTACTCTAGGTTTCAAACTCCCTTTGTTGGATTTGATTTGAAATCTTGTTTTTCAAATCGGCTATTGTTTATAACCCTCTTTTTGGAAAGTGATTTATGATGTTTTCTTGTCTTCCTTTGGCTTTGCTTTAGTCCAGCACACTATTTTTTTTGATGCATCATCTCTTTCTTATGGCCTTTTGAGATGAGTTGTGTGCACCTTGTTGTTGTTGAATCAGAGATGTTTGGTTGTTGGGGGTGAGTTGTGTGTACCTTGTTGTTTTGTCAATTTTGATTGTTGGTTTATGAGTGTCATGTTAGCACTCAGATTGACTCTAACTGACAGTTGTTTGATATCTGGTTTTGAGAGTGTGTTGTATCACTCATTTGCTTATTTGGCCCTTATTGTTATTATGTTGGATGCTTGTATTGATCTTTAACTGTGATGGCTAAACTGTAAATTGCTTGTGACTATGTTAGTCTCTATGAATGAAACCTCATAATATTGCAAAATGTATTTCTCTTTCCTTGATTTGGATTATATTTTCAAATCTTCTTGCTTTTTTTCGTTGACATTATTTTGTTTTCATTATAGTAGTTTTAGCTCCCTTGTTTTTCATCTCTCCTCTTATTTGAGTGACTTTTTTCTTTGGACAAGATATCTTGTTTATCAGTTTTACAACCGTGTGTGGTGTTATGTGCACATGTTGTAGTTAATTGTGTTGTTTACAGTTTTACAATCATTTGTGAAGTGAGGGGTATGCACATCTTATAGTTGTAGCTAGCATAGTTGGCAAACCCGTCACTCGGACTCGGATCGCCCGACTCTTGACTCATGGGACAGCGGGTCAACTTGGTAATTCGGGCGGGTTAGGACTTAACTTTTTTTAGTGTTTTTTTAATAATACTTTAATTTTTGAAATATTAAATACAAATAATCAAATTCATTAAATACAAACATCAACAAATAAAAATTACAAAATACTATGTCACATAGGTGCGGATGCGGCGATGCAGAACTTTAAAAAAACTTGGGTGTGGGGGTGTGGGGAGGGCATACATATAATTTTTAACAGTTTTAAGTTAACACTAATAAAATAAAAACAATTTTCATATCATCAATTCATCATGCATAAATTCATGCAATAAATCAAATTAACAATCTACAATTCCTAATTCCTCATCAATAAAAAATAACACCACTGGTGCAGAGGTGCGAATATATATATATATATATATATATATATGTGTGTGTGTGTGTGTGTGTGTGTGTATTTATTATATATAATATAGATAAAATTGGACTGGGTTAGGGTTAATTGAATGTATTTTTGAACAGAAATGGACCTCAGTGTGGTTGACTTCACCTGATACAAAAGAAGCCGTGTCCAAGTGTCGTGCGTGTGCGATGCCCTGATAGAAGAGTCCGTGTTACATAGACAAAATATTTGCATAAAAAAAAACTTCCTGCACATACATAAGAACAACAATGACAAAATACAAGTGCAGCATATAATTTAGCAGCATGCAGTATGCACCCAAAGACAAAAAAAAGTTGTGCAAAACTGCACATTGCATACTACATACTTAACGATTACAAAGTAAAAAAGGTAAAAAATTCCTAAAAATTATAAGGAAACCCCGCAATGCACATACAGTTGGGGGTTTTGCACCATTTTCAATGAGAGAGAGAGAGAGAGAGAGAGAGAGAGAGAGAGAGAGAGAGAGAGAGAGAGAGAGAGAGAGAGAGGTTGTTACGATAGAAAAAATTATGCAAACATCCCCAGTTGTGCAAAACTGCACACTACACACTGCGTACTTAACGATTACAAAGAAAAAAGCTAAAAAAATTCTAAAAATGATAGGAAAACCCATGCTGCACACTGTTGGGGGTTTTTCACCATTTTTAACGAGAGAGAGAAGGGCCTCGACTCACCTCACAGAGAGAGTGAGAGGCCTCCTCAGCTCATCTCGCCTTGCAAAGACAGAGAGAGCCTCCTTGGCTCGCCTCACACAAAGACAGAGTGAGAGCCTCCTCTGCTCGTCTCCCAGAGAGAAAGGGGCTCCTTGGCTTGGCTCGCAAAGAGAGAGCCTCCTGGCTCGCCTGAGAGAGAGAGAGAGAGAGAGAGAGAGAGAGAGAGAGAGAGAGAGAGAGAGAGAGAGAGAGAGCACCTGGCTGCCGATGACGCGATGAACGATGGCTGCCAGTGGTCGTCAGTGGTCATTGACCGTCGCCCTAGGGGGTTCTAGACTTCGAGTCGCAAAACGGGCAAGAGAGAACGAGAAGAGGCGAGAGAGAAAAAACATGCCCTTCTAAAAAATTTGCCTTTTAAAGTGTTAAACAGGTTCGTATCTAAACAAACCAGTTTAAAATTTGAGACGACTCGACGAATTCCTGAGTCGGATCGCTGGGTTTGCCAACCTTGGTAGCTGGTGTTTATTGACAATTTAGATAGCCAATATTGTTGGTACATGGTTACTGATATAGTTATTGCTGACATGTGTTTTTGATATCTTGTCCTATGCATTCATACATTTGGATTTTGGAGGTCAATGAGCTGATTGTTTGTGGTGACCAAACCAAAGTTATCGGAAGCTTCATATATAGGTGGGAACTACGCTTCCCGAAAACTCTCTTCGAAAGTGTGAAACTCCTCGCTTTCTAAACTTGACAAGAATCTCATTTCTCCTCTATGTTTCCCACATGTTTCTTCTCAATTTTCCTACGCGATTCCTATACTTTTCTCTCATGTTTTTTTTTTTCATGTTTTTTATGTGCTTCCTTTCATGCTTAATGCACTTGGATTTCATCTATGTTATTATTTTTTAGTTTCTTGCATCTCGGATATGTCACACGAACTCTTCTAACAGGGCACCACACCTGCGTCGCACCCATGGTTGCCAGTTGAGGAAGCGGGAGCGGGAAGCGATACGGGAAGCGGGAGCGGGAAGCGAGGCACTTTCAAAATTTTAGGAAGCGGGGAAGCGTGGGACCACTTAGGAGCGATTCGGGAAGTGTCTCGGAAGCGACCTAGGAAGCGTCTCGGAAGCGACCTAGGAAGCGTCTCGGAAGCGAGGGGGAAGCGAAAAAAATAAAAAATAAAAAATACAAAAAATTTAAAAAAAACAGGGGAAGCGAGGGGGAAGCGAGGGGGAAGCGTGGGGGAAGCGTGATGGGAAGCGCGCTTCCCATTAAAGGGAAGCGCGTCCACCATTAAAGGGAAACGCGTCCCCCATTAAAGGGAAACGCGCTTCCCAAAAAAGGGGGACGCTTCCCCCCACGCTTCGGAAGCGCGACGTTCCGTGCTTCCGAAGCGCGCTTCGGGGAAGCGCGCTTCCCCTTTTAGCTAGGCGCTTCCGGTAACCCTGGTCGCACCTGCACCCAGGTGGGTGCGACACTTGGACACAACTTCCTTTGTGTTAGGTGAAGTCAACCACACTGAGGTCTATTTCTATCCAAAAGTAGATTCAGTTAACCCTGATCAAGTCCATTTTTATCTATATTATATATATAAAGACATAAATGCACACAAATACACATAGTGTTAACTTAAAACTGTTAAAATATATATATCCTCCCCGAACCCCCGCACCCAAGTTTTTTTAAAGTGCCGCACCCGCACCTATGAGACATAGCATCTCGGGTTGCATGCCATTTTGTTACAACTCCATGCAGAAACTGCCATTGCTGGCACGCTTTCTGCTTCATTGCTTCTTATTAAATTGTTTCGCACATACTTTAGTTTAGAAGGTGGACTTCCAGGCCAAGTTACAATGATGTGGCTTGTTTTCCAAGAGCCTTAACCATGTAAACTCTGTTAGTGGTTTTGTTTGTTCTATTAGACCCAATACCTCTTGAATTTGATGCAAGTCTGACCATGTAACTGTTCTAGATTTCAACTTTAATCAGAAATATTTGAAGTGGCAAAGCAAAAATCCTACTTATTTATCTTTCTAATTTAGATCTTTAGTTAAAAGGTAATGTAGATTTTTGTGTGGAAGTATGTCATTTTTCCTAAACTAATGAAATGAAGTCTTTAGTGGAAGGAAATATCCTCTCCTTTTTTGGATCAATCTTGCAAATTCTCCTATTTTCTTTCAACTTTTTGTTGGCTTCTCTTGTGATCTGAAGCCTTGCGTAAGTTCTATTATCTTTGATCATGTTCATGGCTTCTCTTGTGATTGGAGCTTTGCTAAGTTTCTTATTTTTCGTAAGTGACTGAGTCTAGTCTTTTGATTGTGATCAACCAATGGCTACGTGAGGTGAAAGCCAGATCTGACGCTGTCAACCTATAGTGGTACTGCAAAGCAAAAGATCAGTTTCTGGAGTTACGTACCATCTGTATTCTGTACCTTCTGGAAGGATAGGGGAAATGTCATGGAATTCAAGTTAAAAATGTCTCCATGTTGCAACTAAATGGAACCCTAGAATTTTTTGTTCAATGAAATAAGCTATGTGAGAGTGCAGGTGTGCACTATGATAGCAAAATCAGAATAGTTGAAGGCAGTATTGTGTGATAGTTTAGAAGGTAATTGCTGAATCTGTGTGCGTGTGTGCAATTAGAGGACATTCAATAGCATAAGGTTATTTTGCTTTTGTATTTAAGCGGTTTTAGTTTATGTTATGTTGTGCTTGTAGGTCTGAGATAAAACAACCTGCTTGCTCATTTGTTTGATCATATAAGTTATGGGAGCATGACTATCTAATTGAAAGTGTGATTTGAGCATGGATGAGCTCTTGATTTGCTTGAGTGTGAATTGGCAGTGGGAGCAAGAGCTATATTGCCCAATAGAAGGATCCAGCTACTAATTGTTGACTGACAAGTAAAGAAGCATCCAAAGATCAGCTTACGAAGGTGATATATGTAATTGTAGTCAATAGCATCTACTCTCTTTGGTTATAATAGCCTTGGAGACGACTTTTATCAACTGTTAAGAAACAACAATATTTTGACATTCTAATTAGCCAGAAGGCTTGTGAATGAGGATAAGGCACAAAACAGCACGTTGTTATGAAGATAAAGGAAAGAAATGTGGAGGCTATGGGAATGAAGATCTGTTTCGAAGTGTTTTGACTTTTATTGTTGTTTAATAGTCATCATGAATACATGGATGGAAATAAAATAAAAAAGGGAAGAAAAGTGGTTGGTAGTGAAGTAAAAGATAGGACCATCTGAAATCTGACCAACCCATTGCCAGTGGTTTTACGGCCTTGCCATTCTCTCTTGCTGATAAGATGCGCAACTGAAATTTCAATTTATACATTTAGCCAGCCTCTGGAAGCGATCATTTCATTCTGAATTCCATATTGGGTAAATCAAGCTTATTTATATGATTTTTTAGCTGTGAGTGGAACCTGCTGTGTGTCTTTTTGTGCTTTTGAATGTATGACCTTTGCTGTTTTTAAATTTCTATTGCGCATATAGATAATGGGATTGGTCTTTCCTTCAAAAGTAGCTCCATTAGTTTGACCCAATCTGAGATGTCAATTACAACAGCAAACGCTGAATATAGGATTATATGGAAGCTTCAAAAATTAAAGAGACTGGAGCTGTGGCAATGCTTAAAAATTGTGCTAGTGAGTGTTCCCTAGTATGCAGGACCTCCATCTACTGATCAGCACTCATTGCTGTATAGGATCATTGCATATTGCATATATTATCACTCATGTATGATGGCCTTATGAATTACAATGCAACAATGATGTTGTTGCCCTCGGTGCCATTTCTAATTACCAGGAGATGATTTAGGTACCAGAACAGGCTTCAGCAGAATCTCATATACCTGGCTGCTATCGCTGATGCCCAGCCACAACTACAGGCTCTGCAGCTTGCTCAGGTACTGCTGCTTATAAAATTAGATGTTCTTGTATCCTTCCAGTTTTCTGAATCCATCTTGATAATATGAGTGGATGGCAAATGCAACAGGGCGTACCACATTCTACAACTCAAGCTGGAGAGGGGCATCTTATGCAGCATCCACAAGCAATTGATGCAACACCACAACACCCATTCCCACCCAAGGTCCCTATGCAGCCCAACGGACCACAACAAATGCAGGAGCATCAACATCACCATCAGCATATCCAACAGCAGATGCTGCATCAGCAACAGTTTTCTCAGACCCCGTTTGGCATGAGGCCTGGGTCTAGCAATGGGATTCGTGCAGAAGTAGCATTAGGGGGTAGTAATGCAGCACAACAATTACCGGCAGGAACAATGCTCGTGGGATCGTCCTCCAGTAATCCAATGGAAAACATGCAAGTGACAAGTGGATTGGCGGCTGATGCACAAGGGAATAAGCAAGAAGCACGTGCAACTAGCTCTGATAATCCGTTATCTGGAAATCGTCCTAGGAGTTTAACCACTGGACATATGGGTATAGATTCTAAACCATTCGGAAATGGGGTCTAGAGAAAGGGTGTCTGAAAACAGAAAAAACTGTTCTCATGAACCTGTTTATGGAATAAAATGGGACCCATTAGTAATTTATTGTTCTTTGGTATTCTGCTTGCATACGTGTATGAATCTGCATATATGACGAGGCCAATATGCCCAAGCTACTTAACCGGATTCATTTTGGCATTGTTATCTTCATGATCACCATAATCATCGCCACAGCACATGCTCAACAGGCTCATATTGTGAACCGTAAGAGGGTTAGTTGCTAAATGGAGGGTGCATCAGTCCCACATAGGTTGGGTGGGTTATGTCAGGCCTTGACTGGGTTCAAATGGCTCAAGCTAATTCTTTTTGGTATATGATCGTCCTAGGAGAGTCGACTAGACCTCCATGTCTTGCCTTAGACCGCAACTATATTCCACTAAAATCTGCTAATCTGGTTTGGTGAATTCTGGAAATCCCATCTCCCCAGAAACTCCTCAGCCCCATTTCCCCTCCTGAAACCCCATCTCTCTCGCCAGTTGAAGTAATCTCTCCTGAAACCCCATCTCCCCTGAAAGTCCTCAGCCCCATTTCCCCTCCCGAAACCCCATCTCTCTCCATCTCTCCTGAAATCCCATCTCCCTCGTAACCCCATCTCCCCCAAAACTACTCGGCCCATTTCCCCTCTTGAAACCCCATCTCTCTTCATCTCTCCTGATATCCTATCTCTATGGGAAGATATTGGTATCTTTCCCATCTCTCCCGCAACCCCATCTCTCCCGAAACTCCTCGCTGAAACCCCATCTCGTCGAAATCTGAACCTTAGTGTGCCCGGCTGCAACATTGCCTTCACCAATCCCTTGGAGTGACTGTTGCAAGTCTCTCTCTCTCAAGAATGAAGAAGACAAGGAATGCTTTCCTCCACTCCATCACCTTCGCTGTTTCATGAAGCTCATGTTATGTGAAGAACCCCTAGATGGTGAGGGTACAACCAATGGATTGCGAGGGGGTATAGGAAGTAGAGGATTTCACATGGCCTCCTCTGCTAGGCAGGGGGAAGCACGACACAGTGACTGCCATCAGTATCGAGGAGCCAGGACGATATAAAGAGGTCGATGCTTGCTCTTGGGCTCATGTTGTGTTGAGAGGCCAGTTGCTTTTAGCGCAATTGTCGAAGTGGTGCAAGCTAGACAGGGAAACCCGACAAACAGGTACTCCCAGCTTCTTTAGCCCATGGGCTTAACTGTATTAGTAGGTTTTCTCGGCATCCTCACGGACAAGGGAATGAACTTCCATTTTATGATCCTCAGGGGATAGTGGGTAGGCATGAAAGGGATCTCATTTTATGTAATGCCCCAAAAATCTTAACCCGAATTTTAGCAATTTTTTTTTGAACTTTAAACAACTGAAAATGATATTTTCATGCAGGGGGTTGAAAGACTCTGGAGCAGGTTAAAGGTACGAATCAACAGTGTAAGATCATAGAATCATTTATGAAAAACCAAAAAATAATTTATATTTCTAAAGGTAGTCATTTACAAAATACAGTAAAATAGATGAGGACATAGTTGTAATTAAACAGCTTAGGATGAAAATAAATCAAAATCCTGTCTAGCCCTAGATCTTCAGAGGTCCTGGTTCTCGATGCCGCCTCTGCATCTCACCATTCACTGTGTAGCATATCAATTACTTGAAATCCCTTAAAAGGGCTGGATTCGTGAAAGTTTGGTAGGTATACACCAATTTTGAGTAATTACATTACATTAAAATACTCATTTACATATAAGATGCCACAATTCATCAAGGCATGATACGATTTAACAAAAAAATAATACATGTATCAAGAATAAGAAATTGTGAAGAATCGTGCAACTTTATTTAGAATGTGATCATGTGTGATTAAGGCATGTTTTCATTTCAAGACTGTCTAAACAAGGTCTTTGTTTCTCTTGATTATAATCTCCTTGGGTACACGGGGTATACGACACAACAGAAAAAAATACTTTGGCATTTATTATGCTATGTATTTTAAGTTTTTCAAAGGTCTAATTGCTTGGAGTCTAAAGCAGGTGGCCCGAGAATGGGAGAAGCTTCCACAATGGTAAATATTCAATATATGATGCATCCAGGACTAAATGCAGTAGTTGGAGATTTATCACCTATGATACATTGATAGCTCCGGTCTCCTAACCTTCGAGTGACTAGAGACCATCGAGATGCCTTGCTCTCATAAACATGATATTGTCACTCGAGACTTGTACCACCTACCTCTCTAGGTAGACCATAAATCCGAATGGGTTACATGGTTATCTTTCTTACAGAAACTTATCATTTTGTATGCCTCATAGCAGTAGACAAAAATCAAAGCTCAATAGCACAAGTACCCCTTTAGGATAATAAAATACATTATTGATTCATTCATATGTATCCAATTCATTCAGTATTGCTCCGATGCCTTTAGCCCATATAAGCACTTCACCTGTAAAGGCAAGTAACACATTTATTAGGTGTACATGTTTGACATGAAATATGTGAATCCTTGGCACCCATAGTGGTTCTTAACAACCCCAACTCATTCTAGAGCTAACTCTCGCTCATGTATCCCTTGCACGCCTTACAGTACATAGAAGTATACACCATACCCCGTATTCCTTGAGCCGCATGCTCCAACATGAGCCAAAAGCATTCATCACATGCATACATCATATCATGTTACATTTAATATAATAAAGAAAACAAAATTATTGCAAGCTTTGACATCACATCACGGCCACATGAAATATCGCATTTTATCAAGGATTCAAGTTTTCAAAAGTCAACATATACGTACTTGAAAACCAACAAGGGTAATTGGGAAAATTAAATTTGACATACATCATAAATGATACCTGAACCTTAAGTCAAGATAAACTAGATTCCTCAGATGCATATCCAAGAACTCGATATACATGCAATCATAGTTCACATAATCAAAGTCTCGCAATTGCTTAGTCAAAATATTTCAACTGTGTATGTCAGAAACATATATGCATCAAAACCCATTCTTTTGGACAATTTACAGTTCAAAACATGCATAGATGATGTTTTCATAAAATCTAACATATGTATACACATTATCGAGCATTTCAAAACATCTAAAAATTGCGTATACGTAAAGATATCCAATTTTAAGCCTTAAACATGCACATTTCATTTCAAACATATGCGTACATGATTTAAAAGCTCGTAAATTTCTACATGCATACCTAAACATGTTGAGTTTCAATATGGTGAAACACCCAAGAGGGGGGAGGGGTGAATTGGGATTTAAATTTTTTTGATACATACAAGAGAAATTACAAGAGATAGGGAGGAGGAGATAATTCAAGACACCAAATTTATAAAGGTTCGACAAATCTCGGCATACGTCCTCTGAGCCTCACACTTAATCCACTAAATCCATTAGTTTAACAGTGTTAACAACCAATACAACTACTTCACACCCCTAGTGAAACAAAGTAAACTTTTTTGATTCACAATATCTCTTCCCTTGAGCTTACAAACAAAAATAGGTTAAAAGCAACTCACTCTTTTACACTACAAGATTTGTATACAATGTTAATCAAGAGTGAAATAAACCTAAAGCAAAATACTTAAATATATCCAACACAATTGAAGAGATTCAAGATAGTTGATTGTTGGAGATATTTGACGAGCTTAAATCTTGAAATCTTTAAATCTTTGATGAACTTGAAGGTGTATGCAATTTCAACAACCCCAAAACACTCCTCTATCTTCATTTTATAGCCGGAGATGAAATATGACTATTGGAGAGCCGTTGGGTAGAAGATCTCATCTATCCAACGGCTAGAAGACCGTTAAAATTCATATGTTACGCTTTGGGTTGAATTTAATACTCTTCATTCTAGGGGTTGACTCTTTAACATATAGTATGACTTAGGCCTACCATATGAGTTGTCTCTTTTTCTCTAAGGGTTGACTCTTCATTTGGATGGTTGACTCTTTTAATGCACAATCAAACAACATGCATTCGGTGGCCTAAGGGTCGACTCACTATACATTAAAACACAAGTTTTAAGTTTTTACAAGGGTCGACTCTTTGGTTTAAGGGTCAACTCTTCTGTGCCTTATTTTATAAGACTTTGGAGTTGATTTTGAAGCAATTCAGGGATCAACTCTT
The DNA here is from genome assembly GCF_984573655.1 of Nuphar pumila. Taxonomy (NCBI): domain Eukaryota; kingdom Viridiplantae; phylum Streptophyta; class Magnoliopsida; order Nymphaeales; family Nymphaeaceae; genus Nuphar; species Nuphar pumila. The sequence goes on from NC_143257.1 coordinate 8,692,065, forward strand.
CTTCCTTATGAGTATGTGTATTTCTTTCAAAAGCCTTCATTGAAACAAAGTGATCTTTTATCACTTTTCAAGAGAATTTTAATTATCAAAGTCAATGTAAGTAATATTAACTCCCTACACACTTGAGATTCAATAATTAGTCCTTGGATAGTTTTGTAATCATTGAAATCAATCTAGGGACTTAATAGTCTCCCCTTTTTTGATGATGACAAAACTTTCCCAAAGATAATGCAAAAAGATATGCATAAGCAAAGATAATGTGCACACAAGAAAACCAACTTCAAATACGCATCATAATTCTTTTAATATATAGTTATGCCTTATACTTTACAATTATTTATTATTCTTCTAATATTTTTACCATTTCTCCCCTTGTTTTGACAGTCATCGAAAAGACTAATCATCTAATCATGTAAGAGCAAATATAAAATGTCTTGTATTCATATAATGTTTGACAGGGAAGCTTATAAAATAGAGAGTATAAGGTCACTGAATACATGTCATAAAGAGTTTAGTTAGCCAAAAGAGTGCCTTGTTAACGATAAAAAGAAAACTAAAGTCTAGATGTGATAGATAGGACACCCTAAGGAGGAGGCCTCTGGCACTATTGACTAATGTGTGTGTTCCTGATCTCAAGCAGGAACTCGTTCATATGAGTTTCCATATCAAACATATGATCTCGTGTTTTAACCACTAGTTGCCTTATTTCGGCTAGATCAGTCCTTACAACACAAACTTCTTCGAGTGTATAAGAGCCAAGTTGTGATCTCTAAAAGTCATCTTGCTCCTCTTCAGGCTATTTTGGTGCCCTCTTAGATTTGGAAGATGATGGTGCAGAAGAGGATGCAAGGGTGAAAGGAGTGTCTGAAGCATAAACTTCATCATATGAAGATGTGTCCTCCCCCTTAGTAGATGCAGGCTTTCTTTTAGGGATCCAATAATTTCCTTCCCAAGTATACCTCATCCTATGTAGGGTACCTAAATCAAACACATTTGAGTGCCCCCAATTTTTTTCCTTTTTCTACTGCTGAAGGAACTTCATAAAGTTCCAAAATCTTTGTAATCATAGAGCCATAAAGAAGAGGTTCTCTGTGATTGAATGCATTAGATCATGTGCTATAAAATAAATTCAAGCATATTTAAGCGATGGCCTCTGATGATGTAGTTCAGAAACATCATCTGGAGATTTGATATACCTGCAAGCTTAGCGCTGATTGGAAGGAGGATAGTGATGACACTGTAGTGGATTAAGCGGTAATTTAGTCTTAACTTGGTGGCTACTAGGTTTTTGAACCCGATGCATAGGGGTTTTCAGTAATAAGCCTCACTACTTCAGTTTCACTTTGCTTAAACTTGACCATACTGTCTATCCCCCTATCAGGAATGTGTAGAACACCACTCAGATCATCCTTGTTTATGGTGATCTCTTCCCCTTAACGAATGTGAAAAAACCATTGTTGGGGTACCTTCATGTTTGCATAAAAAATGACCCATTAAAATGGGGTAAGTGTGGCATTTGAATGATAGAAACTCTGTCCAGCTCATTATGTCAATTTTTTCTCTTAATGGAAGAGAAAATTTGTCCATAAACTTGAAATCTACCACCTTGTTGTTCAATACCCTTCTTTCTCCAAACTTTTCTTCATAAAAGGTTTGACAGACTTTGTTGGGAAAATACCTTTGGTCAAAATCTAGTGAAGCATCTGGGGTGTCTTGAGCTCGCTTGGATTGGTTCTCTCGTTCACCGATTGGATCTCTGGAGGAAGAAGAAACCATCTTCCTCTTGTTTGCAAGGCTTTTCTTCACCATTTTTGGGAAATCTACAAGGGCTTTGCTAAAAGGTTGTGATGGAATGGATGCACAAGCCGAAAGGAGGATTCTCTGCTCATAGTAGAGGATGAGGCATTGAGTTGGTTAGGGGTCGATTGTTCCCTAGGCATGGTTTGGGTGAGAGAAAAAAAAAGAGAGAAAGACACAACTCGAAAAGATGGTGAAGGGTCAGCCCTTTACTTAAATAGGTCACAAATGGGTCGACTCTTGAGTTAGAGGAGTCGACTCTCATGAGGAGTTTGAGTGCGAAAAAAAACAAGGGGTCGACTCTCGAAATGAGAGGGTCGACACTTGGTAAGAAAGATTCAATAGTTAACACAAAGGAGTCAATTCTTAAGGCTTAAAAACAATTTTGAAGTTTAACAATGCGAGATTCTGATAGGGAGTCGACTCTTCTTTGTGAAGGAGTCTACTCAAGCATGCTTGAGTCTCGTGATTTGAGAAAACTTAAGATAAAACCCGATGAATTGAGACAATGGTATGTGATTCGTCCAGTATCCTTACAAAATAATTTTTATTCAAATCAACAATATGATTTAAGCAATTTTAAGATAACTCTTTTTTCATTAAAGAGAATATATCTATGAACATGCATTCATATAACAAATCAAGAACAATTGTATATACCAAGCTCTCTTCTAATTGTAGAAAATCTTTCTTCACTAAAAGGTTTTGTAAAAATACCCGCCAATTGTTGGTCGGTCTGATAGGGAGACAACTCTTCTTTGTGAAGGAGTCGACTCAAGCATACTTGAGTCTCGTGATTTGATAAAACTTAAGATAAAACCCGATGGATTGAGACAATGGTTTGAGATTCATCGAGTATCCTTACAAACTAATTTTCATTCAAATCAACAATATGGTTTAAGCAATTTTAAGACAACTCTTTTTCCATTAAAGAGCATATATCTAGGAACATGCATTCATATTACAAATCAAGAACAATTGTATATACCAAGCTCTCTTCTAATTGTAGAAAATCTTTCTTCACTAAAAGGTTTTGTAAGGATATCCGCCAATTGCTTATCGGTGTCAACAAACTTTAGTTCTATATCACCTTTACCTACATGATTTCTAATGAAATGATGTCTTACTTCTATATGCTTAGATGTAGAATGTCAGAATAGACTTTTGAAAAGATTTATTACACTAGTATTATCATAATAAAGAGGTATACAATTTAAATTAATGCCAAAATCATGAAATTGATGTATAAGACATAATATTTGAGCACAACAACTATCGATGGCCACATACTCGACATCGGTAGTGAATAATGCCGCATAGTGTTGTTTCTTTGAAGACCAATCGATCAAGCACCCACCAAACAATTGACATGTTCCACTTGTACTCTTTCTATCTATCTTGCATCCTGCATAATCAACATCAGAGTAAACCGTAAGTTCACAAGGATATCCTTTTGGATACTAACGACCTAAGTTCAAGGTGTCCAATAGATATCTAAATATTCTCTTAGTGACACTTAGATGAGATTATTTAGATTTTTTTTGATATCATGTATATAAGCACACACTAAATAGAATGTCTGGTCTACTAGCCATCAGATACAATAATATACCTATCATATCTCTATAGAGTTTGGGGTCAATGGACTTATCTTTTTCATCATTTTCTAATTTTGTTAAGGTAGGCATGGGAGTTGAGCTTCCTTTTGAGTTATGCAATTCGTATTTCTTAAGTAACTCCCTTGTGTACTTAGTTTAACAAATAAAGATACCTTCTTTGCTTTGTTTAATATGAAGTCCAAGGAAGAAGCTTAATTCTCCCATCATGCTCATTTCAAATTCTCCTTGCATGAGTTTAGAAAATTCTTTATTCAAAGCATTATTAGTAGCACAAAAAATAGTATCATCTACATAAATTTGAATTATTAAAATGTTATGTTCATTTTTTTTATAAAGAGAATGGTATCAACTTGACCTTTTATAAATCCTTAATTTATCAAAAATACACTAAGCCTTTCATACTAAGCAAGAGGGACTTGTTTCAAACCATAAAAACTTTCTTTGATTTAAAAACTTCTTTGATAAATCCATTTAAGAATGTACTTTTGACATCCATTAAATATAATTTAAAGTTTAGTATACATGCAAATGCTAATAACATTCTAATTGCATCTAATCTAGCTATTAGTGCATGCATTTCATCAAAGTTAACTCCTTATTGGCTATATCCTTGGGCAATAAGTCTAGCCTTATTTCTAATTATTTCACCAGATTCATCATGTATATTTTTAAATATCCATTTTGTTTCAATGACATGATGATCTTTAGTTCTAAGAACTAAATCTCAAACATCATTTTTTTTAAATTGATTAAGTTTCTCTTGTATAACTATTATCTAAGATTCATCATTAAGGGATACATAAATAGATTTAGATTCTATTTGATAAATAAAATCAAGAAACTTGCACACATTATTCAAATGAATTCGATTTCTTACCCTTTCATTTGGATTACCAAGAATGTTTTCATTTTGATGATCCTTGGCATACCTCAATTCCTTGGGAAGATCATTATGTTGGATTCTCTTCTCTTGCAAATCTTCCAAAGGTGGGGTTATCTCTTCTTGTTCATTTTTATGTTGGTAGTTTTAATCTTCTTTCTTGCTTTCAAAAATACCTATCTCATCATCAATATTATTCTAACTTGGAGAGAGGTTAGATTAATCAAATATAACATGAATTGATTATTCAACAACATGAGCTTTTATTAAAAATTCTATAAGCTTTAGAGGACAATGAGTATCTAAGAAATATTCCTTCATTATTTTTGGCATCAAACTTCTCCAAATTATCTTAAACTTTATTCAAAACAAAACATTTGCAACTAAAAGGTTTAAAATATGAAATATTGTACTTTTTTCAATTATAAAGCTCATGTGAAGTCTTTTTAAGGATAGGGCTTATCATAGCCCTATTTATGATGTAGCATGATGTGTGGACGACTTCAACTAAAAAATAATGAGGAAGATTATTTTCACAAAACATAGTTCTAGTCATTTTCTCTAAGGTCCTATTTATCTTTTCAACAACTCCATGTTGTTGAGGAGTTCTAGGTGCCAGAAAGTTATGAGAGAATCCATTCTCATCACAAAACTTTGCAAACTCTGAATTTTCAAATTCTCTACCATGATCACTTCTAATATTTGTAATTGAATAAACCTTTTCTAATTGAATGTATTTACATAATTTAGTAAACTGATTTAATGCATATTTTTTGTTAGCAAAAAAAAAAAAATCCAAGTGAAACATGAAAAATCAACAATTACAAAGCCAAACCATTTTTCACCAAGACCAGTTATACCAAAGAGATCTATATGGAGAAGCTCTAATGGTCTAGAGGTGAAAATATTTTTGATTTGAAAGATGAGTAGTATGTTAACCTTTTGCACATGAATCACACATTTTATCTAAAGTGAAACATAGACTAGACAAACTATTTACTAAATCATGCTTGATTAACTTGAATAAAACACTAATGCTTGCATGTCCTAACCTTATGTGCCAAAGCCAACAATCAGCCTTGTCATTAGACATTAGACACACATTTTTCTCATGCAATTTATCTAATCTAATGACATACACATTTCCAATGCGACTTTTATAAAATTTTACAATATTAGATGATTTATCTATTATTTAATAATGTGATTCATCGAAATATACTTTATGTCCTTTGTCACATAGTTGGTTAATGCTAAGAAGATTGTGCTTTAGACCATCTACAAAAAAAATATTTTCAATAAAAGTGAAGCTTTCATTACCAATGGTTCTTACCCTAATGATTTTTTCTCTTTCATTGTCTCCATAGACAACCGATCTACCATCTTGCATGAGGAGAGAGTTGAAGTAGGAATTGTCTCTGGTCATATGCCTTGAGCATCCATTATCCAAGATACAAGCATCACTATCATCCTTGGCTCTAAGGCATACCTACAAGAGAGAAAAGTTCAAGTGCATGTTTTTGGTACCCAAATATGTTTGGGTCTATTGATATTAGTCCACAATTTAATTTGATCTTTAGGAATCCACATTGTTTTCACTTTGTGACCATTTTTCAGGAACCAACAAGTCTTATGCCCATTTTTTTCACAAAAATTATAAGTGACAAAAGGAGTACTAGATAATTTAAATTTGAAAAATATATCTTTAGCATATGCATTCTTCTTGAGGGATGAATCATTTTTAGGAGTATATCCTATCCCTTCTTTTTGAAACACCTTCTTTTGAGACCCAAGCATTGCATCTAATTTTTCTTTGCCTCATACAAATTTTGCAAGACATTTGTACAAATCAATAAATTTTTTTCCAAATAATTCACTTTTATCATAAGAGTTATTTTTCTCTATCATTAAGTTATTTACTTCACCTTGCAAGCTTTCGTTGAGTTTAGTTAGCCTTTTAACATTCTTCTTATGGTCTTTGTTTTCACTTTGAGATTTAAATAAGTTTTCTAATAATTCATCTAATGCTTTTAAAAGTTCATCAAAGGTAAAAGAAGTGTGATCAAGATCAATTACCTCCTCATGGTCGTTCTTGTTGGCCATGAAACATATGTTTGCTACTTCATACTCACTTTTATCGGATGATGAGTCATCTTTATCACTCAAAGTAACCATCACAACTTTCTTGCCTTTTCTCTTTTCTTTACTTTGATTGTTCTTTTCTAATGACGGATAATCTATTCTAATATGTCTCAGTTTCTTACACTCAAAACAAATGATTTCTTCTTTATCTTACTCCTTGTGGGTTGATGAATTCTTCGTGAATCTTTTACTGCTTCCTTTGCCATTCTTTTGTCGTCTAAGAAATTCTCTAAACTTTCTTGACATCATAAAAAATTCTTCATCTTCACTCCCCTTTTCTTCCTCACTATTGAATTCAAGGAGATTTGATGACTTTGATTTGAAGTCAAAGGTCTTCTTTCCTTTTGTCTCGGTTTCATTCTCCTCTCCTTTTAAGGTAATTTCATGAGTCATTAAAGAATCTATAGGCTCATCAAAAAACAACTTGTTGAGGTTTTTGGCTTTCTCAATAGCCATTACTTTTAGGCTCCAAGCTTTTGGAAGTGACCGAAGTACCTTACTCACCAACTTTGGACTTGAGTATTCTTTCCCAAGAGCTTTCAAACCATTAATGATGTTGGTAAATCTTGTAAACATTTCAAATATTATTTCTTCAGGCTTCATCTTGAAGAGTTTATAATAATGTATCAACATGTTTACTTTTGATTGCTTTACTTGAGTAGTTCCTTCATGGGTGACTTCAAGCTTGTCGTATATTTTCTTGGCCATCTTACAAATAGATACACAATTAAATTCATTAGCATCAAGAGTACAAAATAACAAATTTATAGCTTTAGCATTGATGATTAGTTTTTTGAAATAAGAGTCTATTCATTTTGACTCATCCACTTCACTTGGTTTGAATGGTCTATTCATAACAACCTTCCACACCTTATAGTCAATGGATTCAATAAAGATGCTCATCCTAATTTTTTAATACTTATAATTTGATCCATCGAATAGAGGACATCAAATGGATGAAGATCCTTCACCAAGAACAATTTCTACGATGTTTGTCATAGAGATCTTTTTTTTTAATGGTGAAATCTTTAATGAAAAAGCCAGTCTCTGATACCAATTGTTGAGTCCCAATATGGTGAAACACCCAAGAGCGAGAGGGGGGGGGGTTGAATTGGGATTTAAAACTTTTTGATACACACAAGAGAAATTACAAGAGATAGGGAGAAGAAGATAATTCAAGGCACCAAATTTATAGAGGTTTGACAAATCTTGGCTTACGTCCTCTGAGTCTCATGCTTAATCCACTAGCTTCACAGTGCTAGCAACCAATACAACCGTTTCACACTCTTTGTGAAAAAACAACGTAAACTTTTCTGGTTCATGATAACTCTACCCTATAGCATACAAATAAAAATAGGTTGAAAGCAAGACACTTTTTCAATACAAGATTTGTATATAATGCTAATCAAGAGTGAAATAAACCCAAAACAAAAAAGCCTAAATATATCTAACACAATCGAAGAGATTCAAGATAGTTTGTTGTTGGAGATCTTTGAAGAGCTTGAATCTTGAAAGCTTTGAATCTTTGATGAACTTAAAGGTGTATGTGGTTTCAACAACCCCAAAGCACTCCATCTTCATTTTATAGCAGGGTATGAAATATGACTGTTGGAGAGCTGTTGGGTAGAAGATCTCCTTTATCCAATAGCTAGAAGACCGTTAAAATCCATCTGTTATGCCTTGGGGTCGACTTTGATCTTTCATGGTTTAACTCTTTTCACCCAAGAGTCGACTCTTCATTCTGGGGGTCATCTATTTAACACATAGTATGACTTAGGCTTACCACAGAAGTCCACTCTTCCTTCTTGAGGGTTGACTCTTTTTCTCCAAGGGTCGACTCTTCATTTGGAGGGTCGTCTCTTTTAGTGTACAATCAAACAACGTGCATTCGGTTGCCTGAGGGTCGACTCTTCCTTTTTGAAAGTCGACTTACTATACATTAAAACAAAAGTTTTAAGTTTTTACAAGGGTCGATTCTTCTGTGCCTTATTTTATGAGACTTTAGAATTGATTATGAAGCAATTATGCTCAAGGGTCAATTCTTCTTTCTTATAAGTATGTGTATTTCTTTTAAAAGTCTTTATTGAAACAAAGTGATCTTTTATCACTTTTCAAGAGAATTTTAATACTCAAAAAATCAATGTATGTAATATTAACTCCCTGCACACTTGAGATTCAATTATTAGTCCTTGGATAGTTTTGTAATCATCAAAATCAATCTAGCAGCTTAACACATGCATACAAATATCATTAAAAGCTCATACACGTGATTTGAACAAGTCACAAGTATTTTCAAAGTATGAATACATGCAATGTACATATTTTATAATGTATGAAATTTAATCAGGGTATACGTATTTGTAACATAATATTTATATATATTCCCATGAATATATATATATATATATATATTCTTTATACATATTTTATGTATGAAAATATATATTTTAATATTATTTAATTATCGAGCAAATGTCATAAAAGACCCTACCTTAGGATTCAAGTGGGTTTTCAAGGAATGGGGAAAGGTCGCGGTGAAAGCAACGATAATGGTGGCTTGATTCCTGGCAAAGTGGTGGAGTCAGTGATGAAAACACTGAGTCAAGGTTGTTTGGCCTTGGGTTGCTGGAAAGAAGGGAGTGGCAGCGACAGCACCACCGCTGTTGCTGCTACAACTTTTACTTTATTGAAAGGCACTGACAAGATGGGGAACAATAGGTTGTGGCCTGTTGTTTCAGCAAAAACCAGGAGAGAGTGGAGGGCAGGCGACGAGTCCATTGTCCCTATGCCAGAGAAACAAGCAGACAGAGTAACTATGAGAGTTGAGAGATAAAGACTGAGAGAGAGAGGCTGAGAGAAAGACTGAGAGGGAGAACGAGCAGGGGAAGGAAAGGGTGGTTGAGGCCTCCACCTCCCCCTGCCCTTTTTATAGTGGGAGGGCATACGGCAGGGGAGATGACTCCTGCCATTTTCCTTATAGTGGGTGGCAAGGTTGGTGACCCGTGCCTCCTTCCTCTCCCTTGAGGTGCGATAGGGGGATACAAATGGCATGGACGGTGAGGGATGTGACCCCCATCATCCATGAAATGAGGGAGGGAATGAAACGCCATCCCCTCAGGCTCAACGAAGGGCGGTCCAATGCCGTCATCACCCTGTAGCTCAAGCTGTGGCTTAGGCCACAATGATGATCATGGTTCTGGTCACAGCGGTGACTGGTGTGCCATCGTGTCAGCAACACCGTGGTGGGGTGTTGGTTTGGTGATACTACAAGAAAAATGCTAATTAGCGACGAAACTTTGCGATGGATTTTTTTTGTCGCAAAGTTACGACAAATTAGCGAGAGAAAACCATCCGTCGTAAACACTCGAAATATTTACGAACTTAGCGACGTTATCATTTAGTCGATTTAGGAATAGCGTAGTTTAATTTAGTTGATTTAGGAATAGCGAGTTATCATTTTTTTTAAAATTTCTAATTAGTTAGTTTTAATTACTGCCAAGTTTGATTTTCACATCAGTTAGATTAGAGTAAGTAGTTAGAAATTAATTTAGATCAATTTGTGTAGAAATCATTTAATTAATTCAGCCAAATTTTCATTTATTGCAATTGTCATTTGTTAGAATAGTATAGAATATTTTCCTTAATTAGTAAATTGTGTGGCTTTAAAATTAGTTCCAGGTTTATCTAGTTAATTAGTTTTAATCTGATATACGTAGTTAGTTTTAGTATTAATGCAAAGTTGATTTTTCTTTGCCTTGCATAGGCGTTAATTAATGCATAGTTGCCGAGTTCTTGTTTTCATCCGTAGTTGCATAATTTATTAGATTAGGTAGATTAAGTATTTAGTTTATTTAGTTTTTCAGTTGTTATTAGTTACCTTGTATGTTTGTATAACATGTTAAGGAATAATGGTTACATATTATGCTAGTTAGTTTATTAATTTCTTGTTTTTTGACTCCCTTAGAACACATATGAGCATGATTGAATCACATATAAAGTTTTTTGACTGCCTTAGAACACATATGAGCATGATTGAATCACATATAAAGTTTTTTGACTGCCTTAGAACATATATGAGCATGATAGAATCACATATAAAGTTTTTTTACTGCCTTAGAACACATATGAGCATGATTAAATCACATATAAAGTTTTTTTACTGCCTTAGAACACATATGAGCATGAATGAATCAATATACAAGTTTTTTTACTGCCTTGGAACACATATGAGCATGATAGAATCACATATAAAGTTTTTTGACTGCCTTAGAACACATATGAGCATGATAGAATCACATATAAAGTTATTTTACTGCCTTAGAACATATATGAGCATGATTGAATCACATATAAAGTTTTTTGACTGCCTTAGAACACATATGAGCATGATTGAATCACATATAAAGTTTTTTGACTGCCTTAGAACACGTATGAGCATGATTGAATCATATATAAAGTTTTTTTATTGCCTTAGAACACATATGAGTATGATAGAATCACATATAAATTTTTTTTACTGCCTTAGAACACATATGAGCATGATTAAATCACATATAAAGTTTTTTTACTGCCTTAGAACACATATGAGCATGATTGGATCAATATGCAAGTTTTTTACTGCCTTAGAACACATATGAGCATGCATGAATCAATATACAAGTTTTTTACTGCCTTGGAACACATATGAGCATGATAGAATTACATATAAAGTTTTTTGACTGCCTTGGAACACATGAGCATAACTGAATCACATATAAAGTTATTTTACTACCTTAGAACATACATGATCATGATTGAATCACATATAAAGTTTTTTGACTGCCTTAGAACACATATGAGCATGATTGAATCACATATAAAGTTTTTTTATTGCCTTAGAACACATATGAGCATGATAGAACCAATATCCAAGTTTTTTGACTGTCTTAGAACACATATGAGCATGATAGAATCACATATAAAGTTTTTTTATTGCCTTAGAACACATATGAGCATGATTGAATTAATATGCAAGTTTTTTGACTGCCTTAGAATACATATGAGCATGAATGAATCAATATACAAGTTTTTTGACTGCCTTATAACACATATGAGCATGATAGAATCACATATAAAGTTTTTTTACAACCTTAGAACACATATGAGCATAACTGAACGACATATAAAGTTCTTTTACTGCCTTAGAACACATATGAGCATTACTGAATCACATATAAAGTTTTTTGACTGCCTTAGAACACATATGAACATGATTGAATCACATATAAAGTTTTTTTACTGCCTTAGAACAGATATGAGCATGATAGAATCACATATAAAGTTTTTTGACTGCCTTAGAATATATATGAGCATGAATGAATCAATATACAAGTTTTTTTACTGCCTTAGAACACACATGAGCATGATAGAATCACATATAAAGTTTTTTTATTGCCTTAGAACACATATGAGCATGATTAAATCACATATAAAGGTTTTTTACTGCCTTAGAACACACATGAGCATGATTGAATCAATATGCATGTTTTTTACTGCCTTAGAACACATATGAGCATGAATGAATCAAAATATACAAGTTTTTTTACTGCCTTAGAACATATATGAGCATGATAGAATCACATATAAAGTTATTTTACTGGCTTAAAACATATATGAGCATAACTGAATCACATATAAAGTTTTTTTACTGCCTTAGAACATATATGAGCATGATTGAATCACATATAAAGTTTTTTGACTGCCTTAGAACACATATGAGCATAAATGAATCAATATACAAGTTTTTTGACTGCCTTAGAACACATATGAGCATGATAGAATCACATATAAAGTTTTTTTACTACCTTAGAATACATATGAGCATGATTAAATCACATATAAAGTTTTTTTACTGCCTTAGAACACATATGAGTATGATTGAATCAATATGAAAGTTTTTTTACTGCCTTAGAACACATATGAGCATGAATGAATCAATATAAAAGTTTTTTTACTACCTTAGAACACATATGGGTATGATAGAATGACATATAAAGTTTTTTGACTGCCTTAGAACACATATGAGCATAACTGAATCACATATAAAGTTCTTTGACTACCTTAGAACACATATGAGCATGATTGAATCACATATAAAGTTTTTGTATGCCTTAGAACACATATGAGCATGAATAAATCAATATGCAAGTTTTTTGACTGCCTTAGAACACATATGAGCATGATAGAATCACATATAAAGTTTTGTTACTGCCTTAGAACACATATGAGCATGATTAAGTCACATATAAAGTTTTTTTACTGCCTTAGAACACTTATGAGCATGATTGAATTAATATGCATGTTTTGACTATTTTATAACACGTATGAGCATTTTTTTTATATTTTTTTTATAAATATTAACAGTTTGATTCTCTTGTAGGATACTGGAGATGATCAGTGTAGATGAGCTGACGGAGTTATGGAGAGAAGGGTAGGTCGAGAAAATGAAGAGTATGATGCCCCAAATTTTGACGATGATTAGTTTCATGTATTTAATTTGTTTGACATACTTGTAATTAATTATAACTTGGCAAAGTCTGTATTTTATTGTTTAACTTAGAACCCGTGTTAATTTTGTTTCATCTATATATGTATTTTGTTTTCTATAAGCAGGTTATATGAATTGTATTATGAGAAATTTTTCTCGAGTTTCATAATTCAAAATTTTTTAACATTAGCGACAAGTTATTTTCATCCCCAAGCCATCGCCAATTTCTATCAGATGATGGTTTGCGATGGACTGTGATCCGTCGCTAACTTGCCTACCAAAAGCTAGAAACAGATTATATCCGGATATAATCCATCGCCAGTCCATCACAAATTAGCGACGGACATAAGCCGTTGCTCATCCATCGCTAATTAGCGACAGACTGGCGATAGATAAATTCCGTTGCAATTTAGCGACTAGGAATATGCGATGGCCTATATCCGTCGCTAAGCCGTCGCTATTGTGATGGCTCAGCGACAGATAGCGGTCGTCGCTAATACGCATTTTTATTGAAGTGTGAGCCACTCTGACAGTGGCAGTGGTGTCAGGATGGTGTGCCATCATACCAGTGGCATGGTGGCGGTGGTCGAGATATAAGGTGGGTTGGATCCAACCCAAAAAAATTATGGTTTTTAAGGGTTTGATTTTGGGTATGGGCCTAACCTAAGTCCATTTGTGTAATGCCTCGAGATTCTTAGCTCTTGAAAAATGCAAGAAAATTAAAAACTTTTCTTTCTTTTTAAATAAACATTTTTAAAACTAGTGTTTAAAACCTCAGACGGGTTACATTTTAGGAACCACAATATACAATTAGAGTATGAAACTAAATTGTGCATTATATACACAAAATATTCAGATAGTTAAACACTTAAGATTTAAAAACAAAAATCCTTAGATCTACCCTGGATCCTGCAAGTTCTGATCCTTGATGCTGCTCGTGTCCGACATCCACTGTCATGTAAGGTTTCCTCTACCTAAACCTGAATTTCTCCATAACACAAGGTCAGACTTATGACAACCTGGTAAGTAAATACCAATTTCAGGTAACTTAAAATATCAAAACATATTTAGGAATCATAAATTAACTCTACTTGTGCAATTTAGATTCAGACTATATCAAGTTATCATTTGATGCTAGGTATCGTACTGCAAAAATAAGCATAAAGATCTACTAATATAATTTTAGCATAACGTAATTGCTTACTCATACACTTAACAAATGACTACTCATGTATTCAGTATGATACAAATATCCACTCAAGCATTTTATATAATGTAGATAACCACTCATGCATTTAATAACAATGTCATTGTCAACTTTTATGCAAGTACTTATTCAATTATAAAAGCTTTTGTTTCGATATTTATTTTTCCTGCGGGTACTCGCAAAGCCACTAGTCATTGTACCAGCCAAGACCATTCGGGGGTTTATTATACCATGTATATTTTAATTACCTTAAATGATTAGCTGAATGGATCCCAAGGAAAATGATTTATAACTAAGAGAAAATTCTCCTAAGGTCACTAAGAACTGATTCAGATACATCCTAAACTTACTGCAGAAGTTGGGAGAATCTCTCACCCTTGTATTCAAAACCTCTGAGTGACTGGAGACCCATGTGACACCTTGCATCAAAAAATGTTCATATGTCACTCGAGGCTTATACCACCTACCCTCTCCAAGGTAGGCTTATTGTGAATGGGTATAAGGGTTGTATTTTTAATGTAATTAATCATTTCATGTGTCTTCATGAAGTAAAAATTACAGTTATATGTACTCAACCCATTCAATGATGCTCTATGTATATAAGCATTTCGCCTGTGAATGCAGAAAACCACTTTAAGTTTATGTGTAAGCATGATTCATTTAATAACTGCGGCCTTTTTTTGTACCTCATGATTTGAGTAACCTCAATTGGTATATAAGAAAAATTCCAACACAATGATACTTTTCAGCAATAATCACGTACTACATATTAATCAACATGCCCCACGACAACAAAGGTTACTTGAATCTTGACCATAGCCTGGCTATAATAATTCATTTCATAAACAATAATTCAGGCATTTTAATTCAAAGCCTACAATGCGAGGTTTTATTAATCCCTAATCTCAATATTAAAAAACAATCTTTATAGCAAGCATTCAAGCATACTGACCTGCATCGATATATGCAAATAAAAATTAATGTATGTAAACATGGTTTAAAGTATGCGAACATGGATTAGGGTATGCATATGTTCATGGTAACATAAATTCATATCTACAATTATGATGCAAGTATCCAAAATATATTTAACATTATAGATTACAAGTTTTTGGTATAATAACTTACTTTGATCTTTATGTGATCTAATAAAATGTGATTGCCTCGAGAACTCACAAATTGAGGTAAAGCATAGTGATCACGATTTAGGGTGCTTCAAAAATTCTAATAGAGATCAAATTATTATGTTATAAAAAATCAAGCAACATTTAACCTAGTTTAAAATTTTATTTAGAGGATTAAATAACATCTATGTTGTCTCTACGTAATAAAATCCATAAGTTTTCTAAGATTTCGAGCATCACTTGCTCTGTTTCTTTTTGAAAAAACAAGAAATTATTTCAAAATTTTTGACAGAATCTGTCCTATATAAAAATGAAAATTCTGAGGATTCTTTTTGAAAATTTAAAAGAACTTCTGCCATTTCAGTATTAAAACTCTAAAAATGCTTTTCAAAAATTTTGCTAGAACCTCCCTTGTGCAGGGGAATAAATAGACTGAGATTTTGATAAAATCATCACATTTCAATCCATAAGAGAAATCTTAAGGGTTCAAAAAAGGAATAGGATGTCCTACGGGCACACATGTGGGTAAAGATGAGGGATAAGAATGCTTATCTTATTTATAAAAATTTGGGCAACGCTTGCGCATTGTTATGCCGAAACTGCTGTCGAATTTGGGCAGAACCTCTACTAATTGAACTTAGAAAGCCGATTATGAACCATCCACACTCCGAGAAATCGAAGACCGTAGTTGGATAGAGGCAAGGGGTGTATGAATTTATAATGGAACAAACCGAAAAAAACAATGAGGGTTTGGGTTAGAAATCTAGAGAGAAGGTGTTAGGGTTAGAGGGAGAAAGAGGGAATAGGAGAGACAAGAGAGAGAGGAGTTAGTGAGAGGTGAGGTTGATAATGCATGTTAATGCATTCATGATTCATTCAAAAATCATGCATTTATGTGTATTTTATTAGTTTACATTCCATGTTTATGATGTTTCAGGAATAAAGAAGCTATGATTCAAATTTCGTGCGATTCGAAGTTAAAACGAGAAAATTATAGCCCTTTTACGATTTTAGAGTGAATCCCAAGGCAATTCAGATCTTGATCTAGTCCAAAACACATTAATTGGATATTGGATCCAATGCTAATGTATTCAACAAACACTCCAACCCAAATTTACTTTTTAAATTTTCAAAAATCCCCTCTCAAATGGTGCCAACTTATAATTTTAATTTTCAAGTAGATTAGGTAGCATTTTGAATATTAAAAAAATAATAGAACTTAATTTGTAAATTTTTAAGTGGCTATAAATAACCAAAAAGGGTGTGTGTGAATGCTGTCTCCACCCTATTTCACGCCCATCCCCTTCTTCTCTATTCTCCATGTTTTCCTTTCTCTCTCTCTTTTTCTCTCCTAATTTCAATCTTCTTCTTCTTCTTTCTCTTCTTCTTCTTCCTTCCTTTCTCCATTGAAGATCAACATGGAGAGCTAAGTCGGAAGGGTGCTACAACATCAACAAGAAGGTGAGGATCATCCTTTCTTCAACCAAGTCGCCGGATGTTCAATCTGGTCATCTCTTATCTTCCCTCTCTATTACATGCATAGAATTGCGTTCTTTTTTCTAATTTCTTTTTCAATTTTTTTAGATCTTAATGTGCTGATTTAATTTCTGTAATTGCAGCAAATTTCTGTTCTAGCATTAGTTATTTCAATTTTCAATTCCTAAAAAAAAGCACAAAAAAAAGAAGCTAGATCGGATTTTGGAATTGACACAAATCCAATTCCAATCATCGAATCGATCTTCTCATTAGATCTAGTTGTTGATTTGAATTCTAGTAGTGTTTTTCATTTTAGATCATATTAGATTGAATCAAATTCAATTGATTCATGTTCAATATGATCTTTCTTTTCCTTCTTTGCAAAAATGCAAAAAAGAGAATGATGACCCATTCTCAATTGGCATAAATCCAATTTGAGATATGATCAAATCATTCTATAAATTGTAGATCTCATTTCTGTAATTTGTTTTTTATTTTTTGCGATTTCAATTTTGTAGTTAGTTGATTTAGAATTTAGATTTCATTCCATGAATTTTGAATTACTCATTCTTTGATCCAATTCAATGAATCAAAGTGTGAAATTTATTAATTCTGGAATTCTGTTTTTCTAATTTTATGCTTCATTTTGTTTTTAGCATAAATTGAGTTTTTAGAATCCAAAATGAAATCCATAAATTGGATCTGATTATTGCTTGAGTCTATTTTCATTTTGGAGATTGTTAGCAAGATTTGAGTCCATTTTACTTCCTATCATGTACTTTTCCGATGAGCTGTCCAGAAATCTTAGAATTGTTGTTCTACAATTTCCTGTTATTTTTTTGTATTTTGTTTTTCTGTTATCTAAAGTTTCCAGATTCCAAATTCAGATATGTAAATTGGACCGGATCACTAAACGAGTCTACTTTCTACTGTGAAATTTTTGTTTAGTTTCAATCCTGTTTGCTATGCTTCCAGTGCCAAATACGTGAAGTTGTCAGATAGTTGACAATAGATTTTTTATTTTTTAGTTGCTATTCATTTAGTTGTAACTAGAGTTTTACATAGATTTTTTTTTAATTTTGTAAATTGGATTATCTTTCTACATGTGTTAGAAACATATCTGTAAATTTTTAGAAGGATCCAAATCCGATTGATGTCCTGTTTTGCTAAAATACAAAAACCTATTTTGATAGAAAATTTTGTAATGTGAATGACAGAACTGTAATTTCATGTGCTAACCCCATTAGTGTAGATTTCACATTTTTTTGTGTTTTTGTTTACTTCTTTTGCAGGTGTGCACCATGTGCTGATTGGAGTGTGCTGAGTTAAAGAGGATTTGGATTTCAAAAGTGAAAGGTGAAAGCTTCAATTTTTATTTTTTTATTTTTTTATTTTTAGTTAATTAGGGCCTTTTGGCTACATTCAAGACTTGTAATTAATTTTATTTCAGTTTGATTAGGTTGTAATAAGCTCTTAAACATTTGATTATTGAATTTTAATTAATTTTAATTTTTCTTTTAAGACAATAATCTTAGCATTGATTGAAATACAAAGTTTATCAAAGATCGTTCCTTGAGTTCGACCTGATTCTCACACTAGTGAGAGTTGGTTTTTATAATTTGGTGGCTAACTTTCACAAATAATTTTCATCAAAATACATCTTGAAAATATATTTCAAAAAAATAAATTACCACCAAATTTTAGATGCCGTTGCGGGGGAACGACGATTAAAAAATAAGTATTCGCTTTATTGCCTCTTTGCTTGTTCACGTTTACTTAGGATTGTTAGTTTTAATTTTTACAAATTTTTTTATCATTGTTAGTTTAATTTTCTTGCAATTTAATTAAGATTGTTAGTTTGTTTTTGCATTTAGGAATTGTAGATTCACGTTGCTTGCTATCTATAGAGCTAAGTTTATTTTTCTTGCACGACCCACCGAGTAGGAAAACCCTTTCATAGGTGATTGTGCATCATTGGTACATTGCACTTAGTTTACTTCTTTTAAAAATTAACTGTGTGAGTGCAAGTGCGTGTTTGATTGTTTCTGTATTTTTTTTTTTGTAAATAATTGCTTGCTCCGTGGTTTGATCACGTGTGCATTCTAGATTTAGTTAGAAAACCATCTAGGATGGTTGCTACACCGGTCTCTACCAAAGGTGCATGCTAGGGCAACACTCACAAGACCATGAGATTGTTCTTCCCATAGAAGATCCAGAGTCTCTAATTAGGAAAGCCCATAGATCAAGCCAAATGACTGATGATAATCAAATGAGCCATCTCCTGAGGGAATACTTTATTCACCCTTGCTTCTTGCATCACGAGACCTGATATGGGAGAAAATACTTTTGAGATCAAGGCTAGCATTATTGAAATACACCCATATTTCTATGGCCTAAGTAATGAGGATCCTTATCCCCATCTTGATAAATTCCTAGAAATTTGCTCAACTGTGAGAATTCACAAATTTGGCGATGAAGCCTTAAGACTTACACCCTTTCCCTTCTCATTGAAAGATAAAGAGAAGCATTGGTTGAAATCCATTATTTCGATTCGAATTACCAAATGAGAACAACTTCAAAAGAAATTTCTAAAGAAATATTTTTCCCTTGGTAAAACAAATTAATATAGGAAAGCAATCACAAGCTTCTTACAATTGGAAGGAGAGAAATTCCATGAAACTTGGGAAAGGCTTAAGGATCTTTTGAGAAGATGTCCCCATCACAAAGTACCAAAATAACAATTAGTGCAATATTTTTATGATGGTCAAATGGTGGATGCTGCTTGTGAAGGCACATTTATGCTAAAAAATGAAGATGAAGCATGGTTGCTTTTCAAAACATTGAGCGATAATTCCATGCACCATGCCTCGTCTTCAAGGTTTGATAGAATCACCTCAGACCCTAGTGGTCCTAAAAAGGGAGGAATGTTTAAAGTTGGGTCCAGTCAAGAATTGCATATCAAAGTGGACCAGTTGACCAAGAAATTAGATCAATTATTAGCCAACCCAACTTCAGATCAAGTGAGTAAAGTGTGCGAGTTATGTTCTAGCCCTGCACACTATGTTTCTAATTGTTTTGCAACACCACTCTATCCTGAATTTGTTCAGGAACAGGTGAATGTTGCCCATGATTTCGCTAGACCCACCCATGATCCATATGCCTCTACCTATAACTCGGGTTGGCGAAACCACCCCAACTTTGCGTGGATAAATCTACAAGACCTACCCACTTCCCACCCATAAGTCAGACCATGTAACTTTCAACAAAGTTACTAAAAGCCCACATTCCCATATGCCCCTTCTCAGCTTAGTCTACCTTCTCCTCAAGAACCCACAATGAGCCAGTCTTTTGAGGAGAAGCTCCTTGAGGCTTTCTCTGACATTAAAGCCAACCTCAACTCCCATACATAATCAATAACCAAATTAAAAATTCAAATGGGACAGTTGGGTGATGCCTTGAGCAGGCACACTGATGAGAGTTTGTCGAGTCAGACTATTGTTAACCCGGGGGATAAGGAACCCATGCACCGTGTCTTACACATGATAGAGTCTCATCAAGAGCATGCCAATGTTGTTATGACCCTTCAGAGTGGGAAGAAATTTCATCCCATTCATGAGACGATTGAAGACAAAAGAAAACAGTCAAGAACAGTCAACTCCTTCTTCTAGGCCCAAGGAAAGTGGTCAAGGCTCACAACCTGAGCCTTCTCTTCCATACATTCCTAAAGCCCCATTTCCTAAGGCCTTAAACAAACAAGTATTTATACTAAGCAGGGTGCCAGAATGCAAGAAATGCTTGACATCTTCAAGCATGTTCATATAAACCTCCCCTTGCTTGATGCCATCCAACAAGTGCCAGCATATACAAAGTTCCTTAAAGAACTTTGTACATAGAAAAGAAAATCTAGATCTTTGCCTAATTTTTTTTTTACTAAACAGGTGAGCTCAATGCTTTTGCACCAAGCACCACCTAAACTTAAAGATCCTGGGGCACCGATAATCTCATGTGTTATTAAGAACAAGAACATTGAGCATGCTTTGCTCGATCTTGGAGCTAGTGTGAACATTTTGCCAAATTCACTATATGACATTTTGGGATTTGGGATTTAAAACCGACTATGACCATTCTTTAGTTGGTCGATAGGTCAACCAAGCTTCCAAGAAGAATCTTAAAAGATGTTCTAGTCAAGGTTGATGATTTTTATTTCCCCGTAGATTTTGTTGTTTTAGATATGGAAGGCACTAACATCACTCACTTGACCTCCATTATTCTTGACAGACCATTCTTAGCCACTGCCAATGCTTGTATTAACTGTAGAATGGGGGACATGGATCTTTCCTTTGGCAATAAGAAAATCAGAATAAACATCTTTGATACTACCATGAGAAATTCAAAAAAATGATGAATGCTTTCATATTAAGCATTTTGATCTACAATTGGATCAAGACATCATAAAATGTTCGGTTTGTGGCTCTACAACATATCCACACACACTTCACACTAAATTACAATTAGGTGTGGATGCTAATAATGTTTTAAATAAAAAAAAAGAATTACTACAGGGTAAACAAGGGCCGAGTTAAAGGTAATGTTGTAGAAAGGGCAAAAGATGAAACTATTTACCTCAGACCTTTTGATTGAGCATAACCTCGAGTCCGTTGATCTCATGGACGATGAAGGGTAACTAGAGATCTGTCTGGTTGATAACGTAAAACTTAGTGCTTGTTGGGAGGCAACCCATCTTAGTGTTGTAATTTTAGTAGTTTTTCTATTTATTTGTTTCTTTTCCTTTCTTCCTTTTTGTGGGCATAAAAAAAAATAGATCATGCATACATGTCATAATGAGTTACAGGTATAGGACTGTCTGGAGCTTCGCAGCAAGACACAATCCATCAAGGGAACTCCAACATTTATATTCGGTCGTATATTTTCGTCTCCCACTACCCTATGTTCTTTATGTGCATTCATGCATTCATATAGTTTCATGCAAGCATGAGAGAGTATCACTGAGGACAGTGACATTCAAGCATGGGAGAAGGTATGATATACCTGAAATTTTTTATCTATGTATAAATTTTTTAAAAAACTCAATAAAATTGGGCATTCTTAAAGCAAAAATTTAACATATGATGATTTTTGCATATCTTTGACATTTTGAGTTGAATTTTAAGCTACATATAGAAATTTTTCCAAAATCGATTTGGATGAAAAGGTTACTTATGTGACATTTGAAGAAAATATTTGTTTATAATTCTTAAAATCTATTATGAATTACATAAATATAGATGCACTAAAATTTTCAAATATGAGCAATGTAAGCAAAAAAAGAAAAAGAAAAAGAAAAAGAAAAAGAAAAAGAGCATACAAATAGTATTTTAATACTTCTAGTTGTAGCACATTTAAAAGCAAGGTTCAGAAACAAGTTGAAGTGCTTTCACTAATGTGATTGAATTCCTAATCATTGAGAGTAGACATGAGTTGAAGTGTTTGTACTCAAACAAATAAGGTAGCTAGAAATATCAAAACTCTCTGTGCAATTATCACATGAGACCTTTTGGATTCGAGTAATTAAGCTTGAGGGGTGTTCTACACTTAGTGCCCTAAAGCTATCTGGTTTGGGAGCCACTGACCCAAAGCTTTCTACAAGGATCCATTAGAAAGCCCGGTTAGTAAAGACATTGCTAAAAATAGAGAGAAAAACTATATGTAACTATGAAAATCCAAGATGTAGGGACCCAAGTAATTAAGATTGAGGGACACACTTTATCTAGTGCCTTAAGGTTGTCTGACCTGAGAGTCACTGGCCTAAAGCTCATTACATGGGTCATGAAATTTAAAAATTGACATAGTGCTTAATGAAAGAAAAAAAAAATAAAAGAGCTTAAAGAAAAGAAAAATATTGCTTAAATTTTTTTTACAAAACAGTGCAAAAGCATTTGTGTAATGATAAATAAAGGATGACATGAGTCAACAATTTTTTTCTAAAAATAAAACATACATAATCTAGAAGTCTAAAGAGATTGAAAGAAATTTTTTTCTACTATGGAGGCATGGATGAGTCAATAAATGAAAAAGAATGTGAATATTTGAAATATACTTGTTAAAAATAGCCTTTACTTGCCTGATAATTTTAGAAAAGTGTAAAAGTATGCATGACAAAGATGTTTGTGGGTATCATCACTGGAAACCCTCACAAGACCTTACTCGTCCACTGAGGTAACCCGGGGGTTTAAAGGGCTTGTTGCATATGCTAAATGCAACCGTGATTCCTACCAAAATGAGTTAGGCATTGTATTTTAATTTTGCATTGATTAGAATAGAGCTTTCATTTCTTGTAGTCTGGGAGTAGTGTTTGCATGAGGACTAGCAAATAGTAACTATGAGAGAATTTGATAATGCATAATAAGTCTTTCATGATTTATTAAAAAATCACACATTTATGTGTCTTTTATTGGTTTGCATTCCATGTTTATGATGTTTATGATGTTTAAAGAAAATATGATTTAAATTTTGTGTGATTTAGAGTTAAAATGAAAAAATTATAGTCATTTTACGATTTTAGAGCGAATTCTAAGGCAATTCAGATATTGATCCAGTCCAAAACACATTAATTAGATATTGGATCCAATGCTAATGTGTTCAACAAACACTCCAACCCAAATCCACTTTTTAAATTTCCAAAAATCCCCTCTCAAATGGTGCCAACTTGTAATTTTAATTTTCAAGTAGATTAGATAATATTTTGAATATTGAGAAAATAATAAGACTTAATTTATAATTTTTTAAGTGGCTATAAATAACCAAAAAGGGGGGGCGTGAATGCTGTCTCCACCCTATTTCATGCCCAACCCCTTCTTCCTCATTTTCCCTTCTTCTCTATTCTTCATGTTTTCCTTTCTCTCTCTCTTTTTCTCTCCTAATTTCAATCTTCTTCTTTATCTTCTTCTTCTTCCTTTCCCCATTGAAGATCAACATGGAGAGCTAAGTCAGAAGGGTACTGCAACATCAACAAGAAGGTGAGGATCATTCTTTCCTCAACCAAGTCGCCGAATGTTCAATCCAGTCATCTCTCCTCTTCCCTCTCTATTGCACGCATAGAATTGCATGCTTATTTCCAATTTCTTTTTCAAATTTTTTTAGTTCTTAATGTGCTGATTTAATTGCTATAATTGCAGCAATTTTCTGTTCTAGCATTAGTTGTTCTTTCAATTTTCAATTTAAAAAAAAAAGCATAAAAAGAAGAAGCAGATCAGATTTTGGAATTGGTGCAAATCCAATTCCAATCATCCGATTGATCTTCTCATTAGATCTAGTTGTTGAATTGAATTCTAGTAGTGTTTTTCATTTTAGATCAGATTAGATTGAATCAAATTCAATTGATTCATGTTCAATATGATATTTCTTTTCCTTCTTTACAAAAATGCAAAAAGAGAATGATGATCCATTCTCAATTGGCATAAATCCAATTTGAGATATGATCAAATCATTCTATAAATTGTAGATCTCATTTCTTTAATTTGATTTTTCTTTTTTGTGATTTCAATTCTGTAGTTAGTTGATTTAGAATTTAGATTTCATTCCATGAATTTCAAATTATTCATTCTTTGATCCACTTCAATGAATCAAAGTGTGAAATTCATCAATTCTGAAATTCAGTTTTTCTGATTTTTTGTTTTATTTTGTTTTTAGCATAAATCAAATTTTTGGAATCCAAAATGAGATCCGTAATTTGGATCCGATTTTTGCTTGAGTCTATTTCATTAAGGAGATTTTTAGCAAGATCGAAGTTCATTTCACTGCCTGTCACGTACTTTTCTGGTGACCTATCCAAAAATCTCAGAATTGTTGTTCTATGATTTCCTATTATTTTCGTGTATTTTGTTTTCAATTATTTGAAGTTTTCAGATTCAAAATTTAGTATTGTAAATTGGATCGGATCACTGAACGAGTCTACTTTCTACTGTGAAATTTTTGTTTAGTTTTGATCCTATTTGCTATGCTTTCAATGCCAAATATGTGAAGTTGTCAGATAGTTGACAATAGATTTCCTATTTTTTTAGTTATTATTCATGTAGTTGTAACTGAAGTTTCACATGAAAATTTTCAATTCCGTTAATTGGATTCTCTTCCTACATGTGTTAGAAAAATCTTTGTAAATTTTTAGAAGGATCTGAATCCGATCGATATCTTGTTCTGCTAAAATACAAAAACCTTTTTTGATAGGAAATTCTGTAATGTGAATGACAAAATTGTAATTTCGTGTGCTCACCCCATTAGTGTAGATTTCACATTTTTTTGTGTTTTTGTTTACTTCTTTTGTAGGTGTAAGCCATGTGCTGATTGGAGTGTGCTTAGTTGAAGAGGATTTGGATTTCAAAAGTGAAAGGCGAAAGCTTTAATTTTCATTTTTTTAGTTTTTCAATTTCTAGTTAATTAGGGCCTTTTGCCCATATTCAAGACTTGTAATTGATTTCATTTCAGTTTGATTGGGTTGCAATAAGATCTTAAACATTTGATTGTTAAATTTTAATTACTTTTACTTTTTATTTTAAGGCAATAATCATAGCATTGAGTAGAATACAAAGCTTATCAAAGACCGTTCCTTGAGTTCGACCCGGTTCTCACACCAATGAGAGTTGGTTTTTATAATTTGGTGGCTAACTTTCATAAATAATTTTAATCAAAGTACATCTTTAAAATACATTTAAAAAAATAAATTACCACCAGAGGTGTAGTGAGAGAAACAAGAGGTGGGGCTATTTATAGGCCTCAGAGGAGGTGTCGGCCCCCATGGGGCCCACACCCCCCGAGTGTCATAGTAAGGAGAGGGTGACTCACCCTCTCCCTCTCAAGGTGTCACCACTAGAAGAGAACGAGGGGTGACTCACCTATTTCAGGTGAAACCCACCTCTAAAACCATCAAATTCAATGATTTTTAAATTTTTATTAATACTTTTTATTTATTCATTTTATTAATTCCATAAATCCTATTTTCTTTTACCAAAATAGCCTTGGTCTAATTCCACATTACTACACTACCACTTGGATATGAAAGTTACCTTTTTACTCCTTTGTTGTTTAGGAATTTACCTGAATATGTCACTGGGGTGACAAATTACTATTTTACCCATGATAATTTTATTAATTTCCTAAAATACCCCTAATATAAAAATGATCTTTTTACCCCTTCGTAGTTTGAAAATTTATCTGAATATGCCACTGAGGTAGAAAATGATCATTTTTCCCTGATAATTTAATTATTTACTAATATATCCTTGAATTTGACTCAGATAAATATCTAAATTCGTTGGAAAATATCCGTTTGGATAATATCCAGATCCGTCAAAAGTTTAGATACGAGTTCAGATTAGTGTTTTGATCCAATAATTATTCAAATCAGGATTTTTAGACTTCAAATCATATCAAGACTGGTTCAGGATTCATAAAGGCTTGATTTTTTCAAAATTTATTTAACATTGAATTTTTTTGGATATTACATTCTATACCCCTTGAAAAAACTTTTGTCCTAGAAATTTAACGGTACGCTCAATAAAATAGATAGGGATATTTTTCCTGTATCTCTTATATCATAATCCTTCAAAAATTATCGCTACCTTTTCTGCCTCAATTTCATTTTTTTAGAAAATATAAATTTGAGGTTTTTATTATCAGAGGAGACCTCAAATTTCTCATCATAAATGAAATAACACCAACATTTTTAGAGCACTAATTATGCTTCCAATGTGCCACTCTAATTCTGCTGACTCCAGGATAGCCTCAACTTGAATTTGTAACTCAGGCCATAAAGGTGAGTACAATTCATCTTAATTCAGGGGAAGATAAACCTACAAAGGTTGATTCTATCTGATGATATAAATCAATTAATACAAGCTTACAATTATAGCATAATATGCATCATTGTAATATATTCTCATGGTTAAGGTATCTTGAGCTATCATTTCATGTATGGTACTATCATGATACCAGTATCTTGGCCAAGACACAACTACCGCTACAAAATACATGAGATACAACTATCACACATTGTACCTTCTCGGTACTGGCTCTCACAACCAAAACTCCAATACCCCTCACATATGAGCCACAATCACATTATGTCCACGTACTCACAAGTACAAACAACTAAGTATCATATTGGTACTTGGGTCTGGGCCAAAATGTGATACACATGACGATGCTCAATACAAAGGTCAACTCAAAGATACCTGCCCAGTACCACTGATCATATATGGGTCAATCATGCTCATCAATGTTAATAATCCTTCATGTATCATACACAAATAATACTCTATTATATAAATCAATTTGATCTTGTTCTGACATATCTCTAATCAGTTGCATTGATTCATTCATTTATCAGACAAAAATATTACATTCTTATACTTTACTTTAAAAAGCTTAACCTGTAACTAGCTAGGTATCGTTCATTGGTTATGTTGTGGTGACATAGATCATACACATATAGTTCAAATTTGACAACACTAGCTCATATTAATAATCCAGATACTTTATATTGAGTCTAAAATTTAGTATTAATATAGTTTGCAACCTCCTCAGGCTGCTATTTCTACTACTGAGATCTTTTAGTATTTCATCTCTGCTAGTCTGCCATCTTCTTGCGACAATCCTTGGCATAGTGGCCCATTTTGCCACAATATAAACTGATCGACTAGTACTTTTGAAAATGGTTACATCTCAGACATTTTGCGTTTGGTTGCTGGGGTGAGGCTTCTTCCGGTTTCTTTTGTTTCTTGGCCTGTGGGTTGAACCTCTCTCCTTCAAACATCCTTTTAGGCCAGCTCTTCTGGCCTCCAGACTGTGGTACTTTGATGGACTAGTACTTTTGTGACTCTAACCAGTCCTCCTGAAGTAAGGTGGTCTCTTCAACGAACTTATCTAGTGTCTTTGGTCTGCTGGTAAATACTTTGGTCAAGAGTGTTGGTCTCAATCCTCTGACAAATTTTCTCGTCCGTTCTTCTTTCGTGTCATATATGTGTGGACAATACTTCTCTAAAGTTTCTAAATTTAGTCATATATTTGGGCAATATGAGTCCTCCTTGCTATAATTCGAGAAATTCTCGCATCTTTCTGCTTCTTTCATGCTTTGAAAATAAGAAGTGTAGAGAACCTTCATAAATTGTTTCCATAACACTGACTCATTATTAAATTTTATTTCTAAGGTGGTCACCCATCAATGTTTTGCATCGTCTTTCAGACGATATGCCCCAAAGTCTATTTTCCTGTCTTCAGGGACAACTAGCACAAGTTTTTTTTTGTCAATCTCACGTACCCAAGTTTCTGCAACTTCAGGGTCTATTTTCCCGTAAATGTAGGGGATCTAACTTAAGGAATTTCTCATAAGAAATTTTACTTGAGTTGTAGCACTCTATGGGTATAATTGGGTCTTGTCTATTTTGTGTTAGCAGTGGCCAAGTTGTTAAGAGTTTCAATAACAAAGTTTGGTTGCTGGTTCTATTTCTAAGATGGATTCCTTCGTACTGGAGGGACCATCCTATATTCAATAAATTTATAATTAGAATAAATAGATAAAAAGATAACATTTATACATATTCACAATATGTACATCAATATCTATTAAATAGATATTTATTCTTTAGATTTCTAAAACCAACGAAACCCATATGTTCTTTCTATGGTCATTTAAAAAAGTGGTTTAAATATTCCTTTTTATTTCCAGTAAGCCTTGGTGAAGGTCTTAGAGCATCTCACTCTAAAGGATGTATCTATCCAATAGGAGGTTCTAAGCATAGACGACAGTCACAAGATCCTATTAATTGTTGAACCGGTGTTGCAGGAGTATAGATTGAGGAATCAGGGGGTTGAAGTATAGGTCAAAATTTTTGGGGTTGGAGTATAGGTTACCGAGGCTCAGTTCAAGGTAGGTAAGGTCAGGGTATAAGTTGATGCAACTACAAATTCTTTATTGATTGGTAAATTCAAGAAATTTCTAATATTGGTTGAGATAGTTTGCTAATGTGTGAGGTTTTATCTAAGAGGTCTTGTGTTGCCAATTGCCTTTTGTTGCACGTTTGTTTTTTGTTGATATTCATGGACATCATGTTTTGTTTTCCCACAAAAAATTACAATCTTCTGGTTCTAGGGGACATACTTTACGCGGATATATTTGTCGGTATCTATAGCAAGGTCCTCACCAGAGGTTTTGAAGCATCCACTGGACTTGTTATTTTAAATATTATATGATCGTATGTTATCCTTCAATTGCCTGACTTAAAGTAAATATGGGCTCGATCATTCCCTTAAGAGATATTGACTTATATAAAGAAAAAAATCTTTTTAGTAAATTATATATATACAAATGTAATTCAAACGAATACTTACAGTGCAATGTTGGAAGAAGGATAGATCTTGAATTAGAATTTCCAAAACTCTGCTCTAATACCATCTGTAATGCACCAAGATTTTTAGCCCTTGAAAAATGCATGAAAATTTAAAACTTTTCTTTTCTTTTTAAATAAACAGCGGAAACATTTTTAAAACCGCAAATTAAAACCTTGGGCGAGTTACATTCTAGGAACCACAATATACAAATCAGAGTATGAAACTGAATTGTGCATTACATACACAAAATCCTTTACAAAATATTCAGATAGTTAAACACCTAGGAGTTAAAAAAAAAATCATAAGATCAGACCAGGATCCTAGAAGTTTTAATCTTTGATGCCGCTCCTATCCGACATCCACTATCGTGAAAGGTGTCTTATACTTGAACCAATATTTTGTCATAACATGGGGTTAGACTTGTGACAACTTGGTAAGTAAATACAAATTCTAAGTAACTTAAAATATCAAAACATACTCAAGAATCATAAATTAACTTTACTTGTGCAATTTAGATTTAGATTGTATCAAACTTATCATTTGATGGTAGGTATCGTACTGCAAAAATACTCACAAAAATCTACTAATATAATTTCAACATAACATAATTGCTTACTCATGCATTTAATAAATGACCACTCATGTATTCAGTATGATACAAATATCCACTCAAGCAATTTATATAATGTAAATAACCACTCATGTATTTAATGTAAATAACTATAAATGCATTTAATAACAATGCTATTGTCCACTTTTTTACAAGTAGTTATTCAATTATAAGAGCTTTTGTTTCGATATTTATTTTTTATATCGGTACTTGCAGAGCCACTAGTCGTTGTACCAGCTAAGACCATTTAGGGGTTTATTATGCCATATATATTTTAATTACCCCAAATGACTAGTTGAATGGATTCCAAGGAGAAAAATTTGTAATCGAGAGAAAATTTTCCAAAGGCTATTAAGCACTGATTGAGATGCATCCTTGCTCGTTTAGATTGGATAATTTGATAGTACCTTGCTCGTTTACAAAGGGTTTCCATGCGACAAAGTCTTTGACTAACTTCCATCCGTTGCACAAGAGGCTAGTCAAAGTGCCTCGAGTCTTGCATCTGAAAGCGTTTGCTATAACATTTGCCTTTTTTGAGTAATAAGAGAAGGTGGATTTATAGTCTTTAATAAATTTCATCCATCGACATTGCCTCATATTCAACTTATTTTATGAAAATAGGTACTTGAGGCTCTTGTGATCGAATAGTTCCTCAAATTACTCCCCATATAAGTAGTAATGTCAAATCTTCAAGGTGAATACCATGATTGATAATTCCAAGTCATGGGTTGGATAGTTCTTCTCGTGAATCTTTAATTGTCGTGAAATGTAGGCAATTACTCTTCCATTTTGCATTAGTATGCAACCCAAGCCAGTTTTTGAGGCATCAGTGCATGCCACGAAGCTACCTTGACCCAAAGGTAAGGTCAACACAAGGGCTCTGGTGAGTTTTCTTTTTAAGATCCAAAAACTTTTTTCGCACTTCTCGTTCCACTTGAACTTAACTCCCATACTCAAGAGTTTTGTCATTGGCAAGGCAATACAAGAAAAATCCTAGATAAACCTATGATAATATTTAGCCAAGCCAAGGAAGCTCCTGATCTCACTATCATTGTTAGGTTGCTCCCAATATAATACCACTTCTACCTTTTAGGGCAAAAAATACCCCATCCTTCAAGATCATGTGACCTAAGAACATGACCTTATTAAGCAAAAATTTACACTTGGAGAACTTGGTGAACAATTGTTGCTCTCTGAGAATTCCCAATATGATCATCAAATGCTCTCGGTGCTGCTCCACACTCTCAGAGTATATCAAAATATCATTGATGAAGATGATTACGAATTGATCCAGGTATGCTTTGAAGAGCTGGTTTATCAAGTCCATGAAAGTTGTTGGTGCATTAGTGAGTCCGAATGACATCATTATGAACTCATAATGCCCATACCTCTTTCGAAATACTGTCTTTGAAATGTCATTGCCCTTAATTATAAGTTGATGATACCTAGATCTCAGGTAGATCTTCGAGAAGACCTTGGCCTTTTGCAAGTGATCAAATGAATCCTTAATATGTGGCAAATGATACTTATTCTTGATCATGGCTTAGTTGAGCATCTTGTAGTCGATGCACAATCTCATTGATTCATTCTTCTTCTTGATGAACAATACCAGTGTTACCCAGGAAGAAACACTGTGCCATATGAATCCTCGATCTATTAACTCTTGTTGTTGCCTCTTTATCTCGTCGAGCTCTGCTGGTTCCATCCGATATAATGCCTTGGAAATGGGTCTCGTTTCAGGCAAGAGTTTGATGTTAAACTCTATATTTTAGTATGAGAGAAACCTTGACAATTCTTTGGGGAACACATCCAAGAATTTACAGACTATCTTCAAGTCCTTGATTGGTACGATTGTCGGCTCTGTCAAGGTGATATTGACTAGGAAGGTTGTGCATCCTTTCTTTAGATACTTTTGAGCCTTCAACGATGATATCACTCGGTCTTTCAGCGTAGGTTGAGAGGGTTTGAACTCAGCCTTAGGAGCTCTAGGATGGGACAATAGTATCTTACCTTCTCGATATAGTAATTTGGCATGATATTTACATAACCAATTCATACCTAGTACGGCATCATACTCAGTCATATCGAGTATAATTATATCAGCAGGCAAGCTCTGTTTGTCCAACACAACATCTATGTTAGGTACATAATTCACGCATATATCCCTAGCCCCCAATGGGTTATACATCTCTAGTTCGTGTTCAAGGAACTCAATATGTATATTCAAGCTTTTGACAAAGTTTATGAAAATAAAAGAATGAGTTGTACCATAATCAAATAAAATAAGAGTTGCTTGTCCAGTGATTAACACAGTGCCTTACACTAGGTCGCTCCTGATCAACTACTCCACAGAGGTAGCATAGACACACCCTTCTACTTCTATGCATTTTGTTGTTGTTCTTGCGGTGGTAGTCAGGAGGGTTGAGATCCTCCAACACCTTTTCTTCTATTGTCAACATCCTTCTTGTGACATTTATTGATAAAGTAGTATATCTTTCCACAGTATAGGCAACCTCCAGTCTCTCAGGGATAGGGATGTCCCACGTGATTGCGATAGCATTTCAGACACATTTAAGATGATTGCTACTGTGGTGACTGGGCTGCGACCTACTATTGTGGTCGAGCTTCACCTTGGCATTTTTTCCTCTTGACAGGAGGAACACACTTTTTTCTTCCAAAATTTTTCTTATGGTAGCTCCTCTTGCCTCCAGACTACAATACAAACTTGGCTGACTAGGATTTCTATGACTTGTTCTAGTCATTGTGTAGAAGAGTGGCTACCTCAATAGCCTTGTCAAGAGTTTTTGGCAAATGAGCGTAGACCATAGTCTGAAGTACTGGCTTCAGGCCTCTGGCAAACTTCATCGCTCACTCTTCCTCGGTTGTGTAGACACTTGGGCAATACCTTTTCAAACCTCTGAACTTGGTAATGTAATCTGACAAGGTTAATCTTCCTGTTGTAGGTCAAGGAATTCATGTATCTTGTGTCTCCTTTCATGCTTTGTGAAGTAAGTGACATAAAAGACCACTACAAACTGTTCCCATGTCACTAGCTCATTATGCAACTTCACCTCCAAGGTGTTGCCTACCAATGCTCGGTGTTATCCTTTAGACGATACAATACCAAGTTTACCTTCCTATCCTCAAGGATTGCCAGAATTTGGATGATCTTTTCTCTCGTTCAGACACAATTCTCATCTGCTTCGAGATTCATCTTTCCTGTAAATGTTAGGGGTCCAACTTCAATTTTTTTTTGTATGTAACTTGCCTTGGTTATGTTTTGTTTTCATGGGTATAACAGGTTCTCGTTGGGTTTACACTTCGTCCCATATGGCCGTGGCCAAGTTGTTGAGGGCTTCCATGATGAAGCCTCACTGTTCTGCAAACTCATTTGGTGGATCCCCATTTGTTCGGTGAGTCATCTTAAATTATCAATGGTTTGGGTCAGTGGTCCGCAATTAAAAATACTTATGTTATGACCTATAAGAACATAGAAAAATTCTATATTAAGCATAATCAACTTAGTATATATCTGAATATTTTCCAAAAACCTAGCACTGCTGGTTAGCTCATGCTGAAAGAAATCTATCTAATAGGAGTTCATTAACTTGACTCCAAAACAACAAAAAGAATCCCTTGTTCATGTTATGGTTCTCCTAAGAGTGGTTGGAGAACTTTTTAACATGGTTCCTCCTATTTTTCGTACACCTCGCTTCACACAGAATGTAGGAGGGCAAAGCCAGAGTGTAAAAGGGCGAATTGGGAGTATATAAGGGTGAGTTCGGGATGTAGAGGGGCGAAGGCGGATATTATAGATGGGTGAGGCCGGAGTGTAGATATGTTCTCTGTTATCTAGTGTGCTTGACGATGAGTCTAAAGAAATTATTTCTGCTAGCACTGGTGCGTCTTAGAGGTCACCGTTGTGTGAGACCTCATCTGTAAGATCTGATGTTGCTAGTTGCTTTTTTTCATTGGCCTGCCTGAGTTGGCAGCCATAAGTGGAACAACCCATTTTTCTATAATAGTAGCATTCTTCTAGCTCTCATAGACACATTTGACCATGATGAATCTCACGGCATATCTGGCATTCTAGTCCGTCAACAAACCCTTCTCAGTTGGCATTTTTGTGAACCAATTGCTGAACTTGGTGTTCAAAGTTTTGAATGACTTTCCCTTGACGTTCCACAGCCTCAGTCATGGCATTCAGTACCTCGACCATATCATTCTATGACATCTATTCAAAAAAATTCTTAGTATTTTTAAGCTTCATAACATCCTATGTTATCACAAAAACATAAATATTGTAAGATAGGAATACTCATAATGCAATGTCGGATACAGGTCGAGACTTGAACCAGATATTCTAGACCAGGGCTCTGATACCAATTCTATAATGCCCAAAAAATCTTAACCCGAATTTTATTTTTTTTAAATTTTAAATAATAAAAAATAATATTTTTCATACAGGGATTGAAAGACTTTGGAACAGGTTACATGTATGAAAAAAAAACATAAGATCAAAGAATCATATAAAAAAAACCAAAAAAATGATTTATATTTCTAAAGGTAGTCACAAAATACAGTAAAATAGATGAAAAAGACAAAGTTGTAATTAAACAATACTTAGGATCAAAATGAATCAAAATCATAAGTTTAGCCCTGGATCTTCATCCTGGTTCTCGATGTCGCCCTATATCTCGCCATCTACTGTGCAACATATCAATCGCTTGCAATCCCTTAACAGGGTCTGACTCGTGAAAGCCTAGTAAGTATACACCAATTTTGGATAATTACATAACATTAAAATACATATTTCCATATAAGATGTCACAGTTCATTAAGGTATGATACAATTTAACAAGAAAACATGTATCATGAATAATAATTGTGAAGAATCCTGCAACTTTATTCAGAATATAATTATGTGTGATTAGGATATGTTTTCATTTCAAGAATGTGTAAATAAGAAGGTTTTTGTTTCTCTTGATTAAAGTCCCATTGGGTACATAGGGGTACACAGTGCAACAGAAAAGAACATTTTGATCGTTTGTTATGCTATGTATTTTAAGTTTCTTGAATGTCTAACTGTCCGGGGTCCAATGCAGGCGGTTTGAGACAGGAAGAAGTTTCCACAATGGTAAATGTTCAGTATAGGATGCTTCTAGGACTAGCTACAATAATTGGAGATCTATCACCTAGGACATGTTGACAACTCTAACCCCCTAACCTCTGAGTGACTAGAGACCATTGAGACGCCTTGCACCCATAAACATGTTATTGTCACTTGAGGCTTTTATCATTTTATGTGCTTCATAACAGTAGGCAAAAATCATGGCTTAATCGCTCAAATACCCCTTCAAGGTAACAAAATATGTTATGATTCATTCATATGTACTAAACTCAAACAGTATTGCCTTGGCATCTTTGGCCCATATGAGCACTTCAACTATGAAGGCAAGTAACACATTTATTAGGTGTGCATGTTTAACATGAAGTAAGTGCATCCCTATCACCCACACGGATTCTTAACAATCCAACTTGTTCCAGAAATAACCCTCACACATGCATACCTTGTATGCCTTATGGTATGAAGAAGCACATGCCACACCTCATAGTCATAAGTATCTCAATCTGGTTCCTTGAGTCGCAGGCTCCAACATGATCCAAAAGCATTCATTGCATGCATACATCATATTATATGATATTTAATATCCTAAAGAAAAGAGAATTATCGTATACTTTAACATCATATCATGACCACATTTTATCAATAATTCAAGTTAGCAAAAGTCAACATATACAAACATGAAAACCAATAGAGGTAATTGGGAAAATTAAATCTGGCATACATCGTAAATGATACCCGAACCTCAAGTCTGGATAAACCAGATTTCTCATATGCATATTCAAGAACTCGATAGTGTGACCGTAGTCTACGTAATCGAAGTCTCACAATTGTATAGTTAAAATATTTTAATTGTGAATGTCAGAAACATATATGCATCAAAATCCCTTCTTTTGGATAATTTACTGTAAAACCTATACATTTTTGAGATTTTAAATAAATAAAGAATTAACTTTACCTTCAAGTTAAAAATATACTTCTATCTTTTAAATGTCAATTATAGGCATTTTATATGCTTAATTATAATTTTTTGACCAATAAGGGTAAAATAGTCTTCAGACAAAATATTTTTAAAAATATTTAAACTATCATGTAAATTAATTGTTTAAGGGAGTCACAACCTCATCTAGGTGTTTTTAATGTCTTTTGAACGTAACTAGATACAATTTGGTGGTTTTCGAAACAAATTAGAATAAAGGATATTTTGGTCATTGTAATCAAAAGTCTTATTGTGAATATTTAATTTATCATTTGAACTATTTATTTTAGTAAATTATTACTCATCAAGGTGTTATCAAAATGTTTTGAACCTAATTAAATGTGTTTTTGGTAGTTTAGAAGAAATTCTATCAAAAAGGTATTTTGGTCCTAAAACAATTTATGAGAAATATTTTAGTCAAATAAACTATTATTTTAGAAAGTACCAAAACCACGAACTATTTAGAATTAGTATAGCTATTTTGTTGTTAATGAGATAAAAAAAATGAATTTTTGAAAAGATTATGGACCCGAAGTCCAAATGGTTTAGACCAAAATGGATCGACCCCAAACTTGAAGTTTTGAGGATTTGTAAATAGTAAATAAGTTTGTATTTAATTATAGATTTAGTTTTTGACACTAATTGGATAAATATAACCTTAAAATTTATTTATTTATTTTTTATAAATTTTAGAATCTAATTTTAGGGTTTTGGGCCATTTGGATAAAAAATGAATTTGGATTTACACCATTTAGGAACCCTTTGGAGCCACTAGGGCACCCAACCTCCATTTCTTCTCCCTT
Source organism: Nuphar pumila (assembly GCF_984573655.1). NCBI lineage: Eukaryota > Viridiplantae > Streptophyta > Magnoliopsida > Nymphaeales > Nymphaeaceae > Nuphar > Nuphar pumila. The sequence goes on from NC_143257.1 coordinate 8,728,734, forward strand.
TTCTTCCCAAGAGGGGTCGACACCCCCCTCTCGTCTCTTTTCTTTTTCCTTTCTCACTCCCCATAACAGAAAACCCGTATTCCCCTCTCCTGTGTGCTTGCTTTCACAGAGGCATCCCACTTAGCTCCGCTGGACCTTCGACCATCGTCGATCCTCCCCTTCTGTCGAACCACAACCCACAACCACTGTCAGCCCCTTTTTCTGCCTGCTTCTCTCTCTCTCTAAGGAAGGCAGACGCACAAACCTCCCGTTTCCCCTCTACACGAGTCCCGTCCCTTCTTTCTCTGCAAAATCTTGGGGGTTTTACATCGTTGTACAGACAAAACCTTCTTCGTTTTCCTCTGTCATTTTCAATTGAAACTCTAACCGCAGAAACCTGCATCGTTTTCTGTCCTAAAACTGCCTTCCATCTTCCCTTGTCTTAATCCTGTCTTTCTGATTCTCTTTGGTTTGGATTTCCCCCAAATTCATTTCGACCACTGTCATCTTCTCCATCTCTCTCTAGGTTGGATCCTTTATCATATTCACAAAACAATATCTCAGCCTTTCTTGGGAGTGTATCTACCGACAACGATGTCCTTGAAAGCAATAATGATTTGTCAAGAACTATGAGTGTTCCTACAAGTGTTGAGGCATCAAGTTTTCTAAATGCTATGACGGATGTACAAGTGGCTGGTGGAGCTGCAGGTGAAGACAGAGTCCAAGCTGTCTGCTCTGAAGATAATGGATGGCTATTCTGTGGAGGCTATAATGGTTTTAATGGACATGATGCAGCTGACTTTTTGGCTGTAACCCTCTATGAAAACTTTGGGTTTTACTTGCATTTGTTGTAGAATCAGCATCAAGGGGATATGCCTTCAACCCTGTAAAGCTCTCTTGAAAATTTAGAAGAAGATTGAAACATGAAAATCAATTATGCTCTTAAGGTCCACAAACTTGAGGCTTTTGATAATGTTGTGAAGGTGAAAACGTTTCCACAATCTTCCGAAGAACCATCATCAGAGCCATTTCGTTAAGGTGTCATGGGTTGCTTGAGGAGTGCAGTTACTCAAGAAGAGAATGATTTTAGGCATATGGTTGAACAGGAAATGGAGGAGCGCCCTCATTTGGTACCTGTTGGATCGGGTGTGATCATTGTAGTACTTCATGGTAAGGACCTATACACAATGAATCTTGGTGACAGCAGGGTTGTGCTGGCAACCATCGATGCATCTGGACATAGTCTATTGACAGCTGTGCAAATGACTGAAACACATATACTTGATAATCGAAGCAGGTTACATGTTCTCTCCCAAAGAGGGCAGTTAGCTACTTCGGGGGTCTCAATGAGCACCACTTATTTAAGCATGTGTGTTTCGTATCCTCATGTTTGTCAGCATTAATTAATGTTGGAGTTTGATGCGATTGCAAAGATTTAAGTACCCTCTCCTCCATTGGTACCAAAAAAATGACGATTCTAGAAAAGGAGTTGTTGTAAAGACTTAAGTATCCCGAAGATGATTATTTAAGACCCAGGCCTATGCACTGCAGGATTATCCGAGAAAGAAATCTCTCCTGGAGGAGGCCATGAACATCAACCCTTCACTCTCTCTCTCCCTTCTCTTTATGCTTCTGTGCACGTCCAACAGAAGATCCTACATTGCTCCATCAAGCACCGACTGACCTGCACATTGACTGTTGTGGAGCCTGATTCAGAGTTTTTAACCTTACAAAAGGAGGGTTTGTGGGCTCCTCCCAGCGTGGGTAGCATCATTCAACTAAATGAGTTGTGGATCCTGATTCAGAGTTTTTACCCTTACAAAAGAGGGGTCTGGGGGTTCCTCCCAACATGGGTAGCATCATTCAACTTGAAGAGTTGTGGAGCCTGATTTAGAGTTTTTACTCTTACAGAAGGGGGGTCTGAGGGCTCCTCCCAGCGTGGGTAGCATCATTCAACTTGATGAGTTGTGGAGCTTGATTATGAGTTTTTGCTCTTACAGGAGGAGGGTTTGGGGGTTCCTCCCAGCGTGGATAACATCATTCAACTTGATTCGTTGTGGAGCCTGATTCTAAGTTTTTGCCCTTACAGGAGGAGGGTTTGAGGGCTCCTCCCAGCGTGGATAGCATCATTCAACTTGATTCGTTGTGGAGCCTGATTCAGAATTTTTGCCCTTATAGGAGAAGGGTTTGGGGGCTCCTCCTAGCGTGGGTAGCATCGTTCAACTTGATTCGTTGTGGAGCCTGATTTAGAGTTTTTGCAATTACAGGAGGGGGGTCCAGGGGCTCCCCCAGGGCATGGGTCCCGGGTGTCGTGGTCAAAAAATGCACAGGGTGTCGTGGTGAGAAAAACATATGTTTGTTTCAAGCAAGGTTGGAAGAAATCAATGGAAAATTCAACAAGAAGCATGCCAGAATCAAGATGTGGATGTCAAGCGAGAATAGTGTTGTGCAACTCAAATAACACAAAATAATAAGGGTATGGTTTTTAGTTAAAATGGAAAATGTAATGACAATAGAAATCGCTTAAAATTTAGAGAAATAAACTAGACTCAATAACAAAGACACCACTTTTTACGGATTTGGAATATGACCTCCGGTTAGGGAGATATGGCCCTGACAAGTTGGTCCTAATTCGGGTAGCGATTTGCTTACTGAATAACACTATAAATCGCTATAGTGATTTGCGGAAGACACTACAAATCGCTATAGTGAGATCCAAAAACATTATAAATCGCTATAGCGATTTGCGGAAGACATTACAAATCGTTATAGTGAGCTCCAAAAACACTATAAATCGCTATAGCGATTTGTGGAAGACAATACAAATCGCTGTTGAAAAGCCGGATAACACTATAAATCGTTGTGGGGCTCATTGGAGACCCGAAAATATTACAAATCGCTGTAGGAAAGCCCGATAATACTACAAATCGCTGTTGGAAGGCCCCCAAAAAAATTGCGGCGGGGGGGAGCCCCCGGACCCCCCTTCTGTAAGGGCAAAAACTCTAAATCAGGCTCCACAACTCATCAAGTTGAACAATGCTACAGTCAGTGTGCAGGTCAGTCGGTGTTTGATGGAGCAATGTAGGATCGTCTGTTGGATGTGCACAGAAGTAGAAAGAGAAGGGAGAGAGAGTGAGAGGGTTGATGTTCATGGCCTTCTCCAGAGAGAACTCTTTGCCTCCCTTGATTTCTTCTCTAGAGAAAGAGAGGGTTTTACAGTGTTTTACGGAGAAGGAAGAAGAAGAAGATGACGATGAAAAGTTTAAACGAACATTTTTGATGGCTCAGGTTTGTTTCGTCGGATGACCATCGGATTGCCAGCTCACCATCGGATCATCGGCTCACCATCGTTTCGTCGGATCACCATCGGCAAAATGATTAAGGTTCGTTTCGCTCTGTAGGCTTTAAAGAGTCAACATCATCCTCGACTTTCTGGATGGAGGACATGTTTGTCCTTTTTTTGAACTGTTTGTTTTTTCTTTTTTGAATGAAGGGTATTTTTATAATTTTCTCAAACCATCGCTTTATGAGAAGAATAGCAAGAAAGGGTACTTAAGTCTTTGCAACCACACCAGACTTTAATGCTAAGTGATGTCAACATACACAGGAATACGAGCCCCATGTGCTTGTATACGTGGTGCTCATTCAGACCCCCGAACATAGATATGGGATTCAGTGAATCATCGGGGGAGAACATACACCACCCTCTCGTTGATAATGTAACAGAGCGTGATCAGCTCTTGGCTGACCATCGCAATGATCCATCAGCAATAGTTGGGGGATGAGTGAAAGGAAAACTGAAACTAACCCGGGCTTTTGGAGTTGGTTACTTGAAAAAGAAAATATGGAATAATGCACACTGATGGGTATTCTTCGAGTTCGCAATTTGTGCAACCCTTCTTATGTTTCTATTCAACCATCCATAATGAACCATAGAGTGTCAGATTATGATCTCTTTGTTGTTATTGGAAGTGATGGACTATTTGATTTCTTCATCAATAATGAAGTTGTTAATTTGGTATACCTTTTCATTCGAAATAATCCGTTTGGTGATCCAACGAAGTATCTGCCATAGGAGTTGTAGATAAGAGCTGTTGGAAAAGTAGCACTGTAGCACTCATACTATGAGAGGATGCCCAGTAGACCCTGTTTTGGTGTTTTTTCTTGGTGTTGCGTGTTGCACACCAAGTAGTCAAAGTTTTGCCTACCTGACAAATCGGTTGCAATTCTTGTAGAACTTTTTGGTTTTTGACTCCCGCTACCTTTTTCATCGCATCGCAAAGGTATGATTTTTAAACTAAATTTGCAGAATGTAAATTCTTGTTGTTTGGTATTAATTTCATGTATCTCAAATACTATGTTAAGTAAGAATCTTAGCATAGTACAAATTTAGCAACTCAAGTTAGAATTGCCTAATTAGATGGTTTGACATGAATTAAATTAACAATTTCGCTTATCTTGTCATTAGCATGATTAGTGTAGTGTATTAATATTGTTAAGCATGTTGTATAATGCTGAAGTTGAGTATGTCTTGATACATATATTGATAGACTTTTAACTTCTTAGTTTGCATCGTAAACATACACTTGAGAGTGCGCAATAGTGCATAGTTAATTATGTTAACACGTACATTGTTAGTAGGATCTTCCTATAGGCACATACATGGTTTGTAACCGCAAAGGGAAGATACTTAGATGTAAGTATCCATTTAGTGTAATAACATAAATGCTTAGAGTTATATGTATATTGCATTGTGTTAATTGATTTGCAAGTACAAAAAAAGAGAAAATAAATTATACTTATTGCTAAGTATCGCTTGCAGCTAGAAATGCCATGCGCAATGAATGCAATACATAAGAATACAAATCAGGTAAATACTCGTGGTAAGTAGGTAGTGCAAATGCATCATACACTATATTTATTTTATTGTATACAACACTTTCCTGCTCACACACTCACTTAGTTGTGGATATCTAGGACTGTTGTGACTATAGTTCGAAGATCATGCTGAGCATAATTTGAATGTATGAAAATAAAAGTGATCTTATTTTTGTAATTCGGAGATCATGCTAAGCATGATTTGAATATATGATAACAGAAGTGATTTTATTTTTATAGTTCAGAGATCATGCATGTAATGATTTTAGTTAGCGAAATATGAAGTGTGTTTGTTGTAGGTACATATGTTTGAGCATGCATTGTGTAAAATGTATGTTGCATAAATTTGTGTGTTTGATCTAATTACATCGAATGCTAGTGTGAATTAATAATAGAGTAAAACATGTCTTGTATGTGGAGCATGTATCCTGAGTGCATGTTTTAGAATGAATGTATCATGCGTATGAACACAAATATGTGTTAGTGCATATCATGTTTGTATGTTGATTATGATGTGACATGTACTGTACATAAAAAAAATTGAATCATCTATAACATGTTTCATGCATAGTAACACATTGTTGAAGAATCATGCATAAGATGTGTTGTAATTGAATCATACATGTTAAAAATAAATTATGCATGAGAGCATGTGTAGAATAAATCATGACATGATAAGATCATGCATGAAAGTAAATATAATTACGTCATGTAGATGCATGAGGGCATGTAAGATTAAGTCATGCATATGACATAAACTATTTTAGTCATGCGAGAGGGCATAAACTCTTGATATCATGCATGAGGGCATGAGAGGGTTATCATGTGAGATAATGATACTTGGTTGTAACCTATGACTTAATAATAAAGATAACCCTGGACCATGGGCCCATTTGAGGTGCTGATAAAGCTGGGCTCTCTGAGATGCCTAGGTCCGTCCCGATCTCTTGTCCTCTCAAAAGAGGAAAGGGTGGTACAAACCTCGTGGGACATGTTGAGTTTTTGAGGGCCGAGGAGGCTCTTGTCCCCGTCCTATAGAGGTTAGGGGACTGGTCTACCAATGTGTTCTAAGTGGTAGTATTACAGCTCTGCAGAGTTAGGGATGCTTACCCGATTTTCACAGACGATTTTGGTTTGGTGTAGGCCAAGACCTGGGACCATGGGTCTATTCTCCCAATCGCTGCATTGCAGTGTTGAATCGCTTGAAAAAGAATCAGTTAAGCCATACGCGGGTAATTAAAATATATAAAATAATAAATACTCTTATGGTTGTTTTTAGATGTCAATACCCTCTTTTATACCAAATATGTCTGAATAAACAAGAGAAACAATGAATTAGATTTTTATAATCACTATTATCATATGCATCAACATATAGATGTGAACATGTAAAGACTACTACGGTTTGCATGGTTATTACATATGAATTGTTACATGTGAATGAAAAATGCATGTTTATGTTGGTCATGTGATTGACCTGTTGATACAAGCCACAAGCTTAGTTGTTGCACGTGAGATGCTTGTGTGTGTGTGAGACACACGAGAGAGATCGAATAAGGGCATATTTCATATATATATCTGAATGCAAAGGTGCATAAATGTTCTAAGAATGAACATTAGAATTAACAATTTAAATAATGCATATCATAATCATGAGTTGAACATGAGTATGCTCTTTTGAAGATAAAGAAAGTGAAAGTTTACATTTTCATGGCTTGTTGTATTTTATTTCACATTAAAGCATGATGTGAATTGTGAATACTCATCCATTTATGCGAGCATCTGTCATGGATATGAATGAATGTAATATTCAATGTCATGAATGAAAATGAATATGAGTTTGAGTTTCATGCATACTACTCATGCATTTATGAATGCTATGGAATGAATGATGATAAATGTTGTTAAATGTTATGTGCATGTGTTGTTATGAATTCTCTTGACTCGCATTTTTAAAATGATGAGAATCACACTTTGATTGTACCATTACAACTTGAATTGTATTCTCCAAGTTTAGTTTTGAGTTTTCTACAAGCAAGTGTTAGATATCTTACATTCTTACAAATAACCTCATGGAGGACTGAAGCGAAGTGCAGGTTGCTGTGCGATTAAACGCTCCAATCTTACCTATTACGATCCCTAGAGGACCCAAATAAATTTTGATGGTTATAAACTTATAACAATTTAACATTTTGTCAGGATCTTTATGTTTTAAGAATTGTAATATTTTGGAATGAGAAGATTTCTGAATTCTGTCATTTCATTTCTGCAATGGTTATGCTTATGGTTTAGAAACTTTAAATCTTTACTTAACTCAATTGTCTTAAACCTTAAATAAATTTCATCTTCCATACTTGTTCATGCGTGAGAATCCTCAAAGTAATGACCCAAATTGAGTTGTGTTGATGAATGATTTCGTACTAGATCTGATACTTGGAGGCTAATATACACTCGCGCCTGCGCTCAGGTGGGCCGTCTAGTATTTGAAACGGTTGAAATGTGACCATAGATGAACTTGTTGGCATATTACTTTCGATAATCATGCAACTTTTCATAATAAATAAAAAGTTTATTTATTTTTTCAAAATTTTGGGTTTAGAAAAGTTTAAAATGTTAGATTTTTTAGGGTCGTTACATTTACAGTTCAAAACATGCATAGATAATGTTTTCATAAAATTTAACATTCATACACGCATTATCAAGCATTTCAAAACATCTAGAAATCATGTATACGTAAAGATATACAATTTTAAACCTTAGACATGCGTATTTCATTTCAAACATATGCTTACATGATTTAAAAGCCCATAAATTTCTGCATGCGTACCTAAACATGCATGCATCATCAAAGTTCATAAAACATACATAATTTTATGCAAGCTTGTAAAACATGCATAATTTTAAGCAAATATCATTAAAAGTTCATACACGTGATTTAATCAAGTCACAAGTATTTTTGAAGTATGAATACATGCAATATAAGAATTTTATCATATATGAACTTTTAATCAGGGTATACATATTTCTAACATAATATATGTATTCCCATAAACAAAGGCGGAGCGGGGGGGGGGGGGGGGACAGGACTGGGTTGTAGCCCAGTCCTGCCTCCCGGCCCAGTTAAAAAAAATGTTTTTTTTTAAAGCCCAGTCCTAGCCCAGCCCTTATTCCCAGGTCAGATCCAGCACCTGGCAAGGGCAGGCATCCGCTCGTCCTGGATCCGACCTGTTTCTACGACAACTACATTTTTTATTAATAATTGTAGCCAATTTTTATTTTATCTCAAAAAAAAATTTTGGGGGTGCTACCCCTGAACCCTAGACTATCACACCATTTTTGTTTTGCTACACCCCTGTTTGCCCCCCCCCCTCACATGAATCCTAGCTACGCCCCTGCCCATAAATATATATTCTTTATACATATTTTTATGTATAAAAATATATATTTTTTAATATTATATAATTATTGAGCAAATAGCATAAAAGATCCTACCTCAGAATTCTTGTGGGTTCATGAGGAGCGGGGAGTGGTTGTGGCGAAGGCAATGGCTCTGTTGGTGGCGAAGCGGCGGAAACATCGAGTCAAGGTGGTTCAGCCACGAGTTGCTGAAAAAGAACTGAGGAGCGGCAATGACAATGCTGCTACTGCTGCTGCTTCTACTCTGTTGGAAGGTGCCAACAAGAGGGAAAAACAGCTGGCGGCCTGCTGTTTTTAACTATTCGGGTTGGAGGAAAACAAGGTCCTGATCCACTGCCATCTCCTGGTATCCCAAAGTGGATGGACTTACGCTTTCCCTTGCCCCACCCCTCTCCATTCTTGATCTCGGTTAGTAAAATGCTAAAATAGTTTTTATGGATGACAGTGGACCGAAAATGGGCCTCCACCCCTTCTCACCCTGTTTGAAGCGGGGATGGAGGACATGAAAAGTAGGGGTGGCAAAATATGACACGACCTGCCAACCCGACCTGCCAACCCGCTTCTTAGTCGGGTTCAGGTTTGGCTTAAACGGGTTCGTGTCGTAAACGGGTCGACCCGCCTAACCCGTTTATTAAACGGGTCGGGTTCGTGTTAGGGGTATGCCAACACGTCTGACCCGTTTAATAAACAGGTTAGGCGGGTGGGTCAACCCGTTTACCCGAACCCGACCCTCCAACCCGTTTATTAAACCCGAACATCTGCTTGAGAAAACCTTAAGTTCGAGGGATGCTCTGCTGTGAGAGATTAAGAAACAGAAGATCCGCGCAGAGTTGATCGCAGCGGACGTCGAGAAAAGGCGTCGGATCGTGGAGGAGGTCTGCAGGGAGATCGCGCTCGAGTGGGAGCATGTGCTCCGGCGGGAGAGCCGGATGCTCGATGTGATGGCTTCTCTGGTCCCAAAAATTAGGGCAGAGAACTGCTTCTCGCTCGCTCTGCAGCCGTTGTCGGAGTTGTGGTCGGTGATCGACCGGTTTCGGCCAAGGTAGGAGCATTCCGGCCGGAGGCGGGGGATTTCGACCGGTGGTTTCTGGAGCTGAGGGTTGTGGAGAGAATGCCGGCGGCCCCGCCTCCTGTGAGTCTTGTTCAAGAAAGACTCTGTTTCTTTCCTTTTTTCCGCCAGGAATTACCTGCATTGCTTTCATAGGTTGCTTCTAGAGACATAGCTCATTCGAACTTAGGGTTTTCTCGAGCAGATGTAGTGACCCGCCCGCCAACCCATTTATCCGAACCCGACCCACTAACCCTCCCGCCAACCCGACCCGTTTATTAAACGGGTTAACCGTGTCGTGTCAGGTTACCCGTTTAATAAATGGGTCGGGTTCGTGTTTGCCACAACCGACCCATTTAATAAACGGGTCGGGTTCGTGTTGAGGTATGCTGACTCGCCCACACGACCCAATTGCCGCCCCTAATGAAAAGGGAATGAAAGCAGGGATGAAAGTTAAAATCATGACCACGGGCATGATAGACCGTGCCCCCGCCAGGTCCACTGCCATCCCTATTTGGGTATTATACCAGACAACATCATGACCACGGGCATGGTAGACCCATATGTGTTGGGACGTAGACTTGGGGACCAAAAAGTCACAGGTAAAGATAGGGTGTAGGTGCACCAAGCACCACCTACACATTGGTGGTGGGCCTATCCGTACGGTTGCCATTAATTCTTTTGTGTTTTTTTTATAAAAGAACCGTATTTGGTACGCCGTACGCTTGATTGTACCGCGCTCACTAGAAAAACCATACATCGTAGGTGCAGACTTTTGTCTAACCAATTTGGATCTACACCGATCAGATCTGGTTCCAATCCATTTACAGAACCATCAGATATGAATCTGGTTCCAAAGTTTCAGTGAGAGCCTGCAATTTGATGTGGATGTTGAGTAGCCCAGTTCCATGACAACCAATTTGTTGTCCTGACTGAAAAATAAATAAATTCAAGCAAATATGCTTAAACCAGTCAACCATTATTCACGGGGAAGCTCTGTTTGGATTGAGAGCAGTGATGGGGGGAATTCATCAATTGGGAACACCGTTTTGGGAGGGGAGACGGCATTAAAAAATCAGTGGATTTCAACAAAGTCCTTGTGAGTAGGTGTCAACCGGTCAGGTTTGGTTCGGACCCAGGTGAAACCAGACTTGGATTAGATTTTCGAGTATGGTATCAGGTCCAGACCGGGGTCTAATAAGGTCCATTATAAGAAAAACCAGACCCAGACCCAGACCCAGACCCGATAAGAACTACATGAACCAACCCGTACCATACCCGGTAAAATCATATTTTTTTTTTTAGCATTTTTACATTGAAAATTTATGGGTCTTAATCAGAACTCGGGTCGGGTCTGTCTGGTATAAAATTTCACAAACTATACCTGGGTCCATGTATTAATTGGACCTTTGGGTCCGGACCCAGGTCTTAATCGGGTCTTGTTATTTATCACCATACCCGGACCCTATAGGGTTTGGTTCGGGTCGGGTCCGGGTAAAGCCGACCTGTTGACACCCCTGCTTGCGTGGACGTTGTTGCCAAATCGGTCAATAACAACGGCTCCCACACATAGCCTTATTCAACTTTACAAATTTATTTTAGAAAAACTAATGTAGTTTAAATTAATGCCAAAATTATCGTTCTCAGGAAAAACTGGAAGTACGTGATACTTTGAAAATATGTCATTTTTTAGCATTTTATCGGCTTCTAAAACTATCGTAATAAAATGGCGATATTTTCAGAATATTGCCGATATTTACAACATAAGCTTAAAACAATGGGGTTATTTTTTTCCTAGATCCTTGTTTAGCTGAAAGGCATCTTTACAAGAAATATTTTATATGATATGTCTCTATGATATAAGAAGAAGAAGAAGAGGCGCCTCTCATCCCATTACCCCAAGAATTCCTTTGAATTGTAAAGTAGATATGAAAACAAATTGAGTGTGTGCCATGTTAGGAGAGCTCCTAGATCCTTTTCATGATGTTTCTTCCCATTTGTAATTATTTCATCTGAATTCCCACCTGTTTCCATATTTGTTCAACGAATTCTCTTAGTCTACGCTACTTGATTTATAATAAAATCCTTTTCTTTCCTCAAAATAAGAAAAAGAAAAAAGAAAACCTCCCCCGTTGCAGTTAAATCATCATAGTTTAGAGCCATATCCAACTACGTCATTAAAATGATGTGTGAGATGGGGCACAAGTGGGTAAAGAAACGGGCAAACCAAGTTGATTAAATTTATCGAACAAATTTGAAACTGTGGTCTCTGTTTTTTCATGTTGAACTTGTTAGGGGGTTAGTGTTATAAAAAGTTTCAAAATATAGCATATTTGTAAAGTTTTGGTGATTTTTTGTTGTTCACCAATAGTGCTTTGAAAATGTTTAGTCTAAGAGAGTGAATTTTTTCTATATTCTTTACTTTCATAAACTTTGTATGTTAGGGTGACTTGCGAACATTGCTACGCTTTATGCAGGAATGGACGTGTCGTTCGCACACACGCGCGTGTGCGCAAGGGCGCTTAAGGTGCAATGTGGCATTTTGATGGCACACTTTGGACGCTCGTAGCGGCGCAAGACGCATATGAGGTGCTAAGGTCTGCTTTGACCAAGCTATTTTTTGACTTTTTGTTTTTCGAAAGGTCTGATCGTTTGAAAAGCTTTAAAAATGCATTTATATAATATTTATGGGGCATTGTGATTGTTGTACGGTTTTGGAGGTCCTTGATCGTTAGTCAAAGGCGGGTGACCGTTCAGGGTTATTTGCGTACAATTTTCAAACCATTGAATTTATGGCCTTTAATCTCATTTATCACAAAACGTTTTGGCCTTTCTAAAGTATATAAATTTTTTAATTTTTCGTCTTTTCAGTCACCAGAATTTATGATTCTCAAGCTTTCTCTTTCTATTCTTTTGTTCTCGATTTGGCTTGCCAAGTTCAAGTGTGGGAGAGGTCACCTGATCTTACGAAGTAGTGACCCTCTTGAGGTTCAAGCCTAGTTGTATCTTGGTTACACAGTCGTAACAAACCCTTTTCACATTTTTGAAATTCTTGAAGTAAGGCGATTGAAGTTCTAAATATAGCGATCTTAAGAATATGCCTCTAGGCTTGAGATCTCGATTTTCTTAAATTCTGTTTTTAGTCACCGATTGTTCAAATAATTTTAGAACTTCAAGATGGCCTCTAGTTTGATATCTAACTCCATCAATCTGCTTAGCCGTGACCTTAATAAACTCGATCGATTTGATGGGTCAAACTTCAAGCGGTGGCAATCGAAAGTCTCTTTCTTGTTGTCTCAGCTGCACATCGACTATCTCCTCAAAAAGTCTTATCCTACTATTGTTGCTGGAAAACTTAAGACAGAAGAACATAAGACAGAACAAGAGAAGTGGCACACAGACAACAACCGATGCAAAGGGCATATCCTGAATACTTTAGCCGATTCTCTCTTTAACTTATATTCTCTTTTGGAGTCAGCTATAGAATTATGGGATGCTATGGAGATCAAGTATAATGCAGAAAATGCTGGCAATAAAAGGCTCATCGTAGACCAGTATATTAATTTTACTATTGTTGATGATAAGTCTATACTTGCTCAAATTCATGAGATAAAAATATTGACTTATAAGAATTTCTTCATTTTTCGCCTTTTGGATCATCAAAATTTATGATTCTCAAGCTTTCTCTTTATATTCTATTGTTCTTGATTTGACTTGCCAAGTTCAAGTGTCGAGAGGTCACCTGATCTTGCAAAGCAGTGATTCTATTGAGGTTCAAGCCTAATTGTATCTTGGAAATTCAGTCATAACAAACCCTTTTCGCATCTTCTGAATTCTCGAAGTTGGACGATTGAAGTTCTAAAGATAGCGATCTTAAGAACATGCCTCTAGGCTTGGGATCTCGATTCTCCTAAATCCTGTTTTTGGTCACCAATTGTTCAAACAATTTTTAAACTTCAAGATGGCCTCTGGTTTGACATTTAGTTCCATCAATCTGCTTAGCCATGACCTTGAAAAACTTGATCAATTTGATAGGTTAAACTTCAAGCGATGTCAATCGAAGGTCTCTTTCTTGTTGTCTGAGCCGCACATCGACTATTTCCTCAAAAAGTATTGTCACACTATTGTTGCTAGAGAAGTTGAGATAGAAGAATAGAAGAAAGAACAAGATTAGTGAAACACAGAAAACTACTGATGCAAAGGGCATATCCTGAACACTTTAGTTGATTCTCTCTTTGATTTATATTCACCTTTGGAGTCGCTAGAGAATTATCGAATGCTCTGGAGATAAAGTACAATGCAGAAGGCCCTGGTAATAAAAGGCTTATCGTAAACCAGTATGTAAATTTTTCTATTGTTGATGATAAGTCTATACTTGCTCAAATTCATGAGATGCAAATATTGACTAATAAGAATTTATTCATTTTTCGTCTTTTGATTCATCATAATTTCTGATTCTCAAGCTTTCTCTTTCTATTTTTTTTGTTTCCAATTTGGGTTACCAAGTTCAAGTGTGGGAGAGGTCACTTGATCTTGCGAAGCAGTGACTCTCTTGAGGTTCAAGCCTAATTGTATCCTGAGAACTCAGTCGTAACAAACCCTTTTTGTATCTTCGAAATTCTCAAAGTGGGGCGATTAAAGTTCTAAAGATAGCGATCTTAAGAACGCATCTCTAGACTTGGGATCTCGATTTTCCTAAATCCTATTTTTGGTCACCGATTGCTTAAACAATTTAAGAACTTCAAGATGGCCTCTGGTTTGACATACAACTCCATCAATCTGCTTAGTCGTGATCTTGAGAAGCTCGCACGTGCGTGTGCGCAAGAGCGCTTGAGGCACAATATGGCATTTATATGGTGTACTTTGCATGCTTGCATCGGTGTGAGGCCCCTATGAGGTCCTTAGGTTCGCTTTGACCAAGCCATTTTTTGACTTTCTGTTTTTCGAAAGGTCTGGCTGTTTGATAGAGTTTAAAAATGCATTTATATAGCGTTTATAGGGCATTGTGACTGTTGGACGGTTTTGGAGGTCCTTGATCATTAGTTAAAGGCGGGTGACTGTTCAAGGTCATTTTCGTTTAATTTTCAAACCATTGGATTTTTGGACTTTAATCTCATTTATCACAAAACGTTTTGGACTTTCTAAAGTCTATAAATATATTCATTTTTCCTCTTTTGGATCATAAGAATTTTTGGTTTTCAAGCTTTCTGTTTCTATTCTTTGGTTCTCGATTTGGCTTGCCAAGTTCAAGTGTGGGAGAGGTCACCTGATCTTGCAAAGTAGTGACTCTCTTGAGATTCAAGCCTAGTTGTATCCTGGGAACTCAGTTGTAACAAACCCTTTTCGCATCTTTGAAATTCCCGAAGTGGGGCGATTGAAGTTCTAAAGATAGCGTCTTAAGAACGTGCGTCTAGGCTTGAGATCTCGATTTTTATAAATCCTATTTTTGGTTACTGATTATTTAAACAATTTTTGAACTTCAAGATGACCTCTGGTTCGACATCTAACTCCATGAATCAGTTTAGCTGTGACCTTGAGAAACTTGATCAATTTGATGGGTCAAACTTCAAGCAGTGGCAATCAAAAGTCTCTTTCTTGATGTCTGAGCTGCACATCGACTATGTCCTCAAAAAGACTTGTCCCACTATTGCTGCTAGAGAAGTTGAGATAGAAGAATAAAAGAAAGAACGAGAGAAGTGACACACAAACAACTATCAATGCAAATGGCATATCTTGAACACTTTAGCCGATTCTCTCTTTGACTTGTATTCTCCTTTAGAGTCGGCTAGAGAATTATGGAATGATCTAGAGATCAAGTACAATGCAGAAGATGCCAGCTATAAAAGGTTTATTGTAAACCAATATGTTAATTTTTTTATTGTTGATGATGAGCCTATACTTGCTCAAATTCATGAGATATAAATATTAACTTATAAGAATTTTTTTATTTTTCATCTTTTGGATCATCAGAATCTTTTATTCTCAAGCTTTCTCTTTCTATTCTTTTGTTTTTTATTTGGCTGTCCAAGTTCAAGTGTGGGAGAGGTCACCTGATCTTGCGAAGCAGTGACTCTCTTGAGGTTCAAGCCTAGTTGTATCTTGAGAACTCAATCGTAACAAACCTTTTTCGCATCTTCAGAATTTTCGAAGTGGGGCGATTCAAGTTCTAAAGATAGCAATCTTAAGAATGTGCCTCTAGGCTTGGGATCTCGATTTTCCTAAATCCTGTTTTGGGTCACCGATTATTTAAACAATTTTAGAACTTCAAGATGGCCTCTGGTTTAACATCAAACTCCATCAATCTGCTTAGTTGTGACCTTGAGAAACTCCTAATGATAGTGTAAGTGTTCAACAATTAAAATATGACAATATTGTAGGTAGTCTTATGTATGCAATGAATTGCACAAGGCCTGATATAGCCTATTTAATGAACAAGGTGTGTAGATATACTAATAATCCTAAACATCAACATTGGAATGTTGTGAACAAGATTCTTAGATATCTTAAGCATACTTTAAACTAAAAAATCCACTATACCGAGTTTCCTGCTATTATTGAATGATATAGTGATGCAAGTTGGAACACTGAATTTAAAGATTCTAAATCTACAAGTTGTTGGGTTTTTACCCTTTGTAGAGGAGCAATTGCATGGGGGTCTAAGAAACAAACATGTATAACTCATTATACAATGGAATCTGAGTTTATTGTTTTAGCATCTGCTTGTAGAGAAGTTGAATGACTTAAGAATATGTTAATTGATATTTCACTAGATGAGAAGCCCATACTTGCTATTTCAATATTTTGTAATAGCTAATCAACTATATGTAAAAGAGATAATATGAAATACAATGAGAAGTCAACATATTAGTCTAAGACACATTTTTATAAGACAAATGATTGATGACAATATTATATCATTAAAATATGTAAAGTCATGTCAAAACTTGGCAGACTCATTTACAAAAGGTCTTTCGAGAGATGTCATTAGTAAAATATTGAGAGAAATATGAATTAAGCCAATTAAGTCATCGTCTAAGGATACTCAACTTAGAACATTAGAGGTCCCACATGCCTAGGTTCAATGGAAAAAAAATTGATGAATGATAGATATTAAGCATATTTATGTGAGCCCATTACTGATGTATGCTCATGAGTTGTAGCTAATGTAAGGGTTGAGTTAATAAATCTTAATGAGTTTGTAGGCCTTAAGGCTAGGGTATGTGTTACAGTACACATAGACAAATCCACCTATGTGAGTGTAGAAGTGTGAGCCGCTTCTTATGAGAATTGACAATTCTCTAAAGCATTCATGAATCTAGGAAAGCACAAGGCTCTAAATGTGATAACTTGAAATTCACACAATTGAACTTTTGAAAACCTATGTGATTGAAAACTCGGTTAACAATATAAGGAGCTAAGTTCATGATGAGTCCACTTAGCACCTTGGTTAATTTAGGTTTTCTTTCACTAAGTGGGGGTTCAAGTCCTGCAGACACTCTCACTAATGCATAAGTTATCTTTGCAAGACAAATATATTTTGAAACTAGTGGAGGATTGTTATAAAAAGTTTAAAAATATAGCATATTTGTAAAGTTTTGGTGATTTATTGTTTTCCACCAAAAGTACTTTGAAAATGTTTAGTCCCATATTCAAGAAAGAGAAATTTTTCTGGTGGTTTAAATATAGTGTTTGTTCTCTATTCTTTACTTTGGTAAACCTTGTGTGTTAGGGTGACTTGTGGATGTTGTTGCGCTTCATGCAGGAATGGATGCATTGTTTGCGCACATACGCATGTATGCGCAAAGACGCTTGAGGCACAATGTGGCATTTTGATGGCACATTTTGCATGCTTGCAGCGGCACGAGGTGCATATGAGGTGCTGCGGTCTGCTTTGACATAGCCATTTTTTTATTTTCTATTTTTTGAAAGGTCTGGCCATTTGAAAGACTTTAAAAATGCATTTATATAGCGTTTATGGGGCATTGTGACTGTTGGACGATTTTGAAGGTCCTTGATCGTTAGTCAAAGGCGGGTGACCGTTAAGAGTCATTTTTGTTCAATTTTCAAACCGTTGAATTTATGGCCTTTAATCTCATTTATCACAAAACGTTTTGGCCTTCCTAAAGTCTATAAATTTCTTCATTTTTCGTCCCTTGGATCATCAGAATTTCTTATTTTCAAGCTTTTTTTTTCTATTCTTTTGTTCTTGATTTGGCTTGCCAAATTCAATTGTGGGAGAGGTCACTTGATCTTGCGAAGGAGTAACTCTCTTGAAGTTTAAGCCTAGTTGTATCTTTGGAACCCAGTCGTAACAAATCTTTTTCACATCTTTCGAATTTTTGAAGTGGAGCAATTAAAGTTATAAAGATAGCGATCTTAAGAACGTGTATCTAAGCTTGGGATCTCAATTTTCCTAAATCCTGGTTTTGGCCACCGATTGTTTCAACAGTTAGAACACTAGTTATATGCCGATCTAAATTAAAAACCACCCAAACCTTGAAGAAGGCTTCAGGTTCTCACTTGAACCCAACCTACTAAACTCATTGGACTCACTAAACATGCACTAGGCGGAGTGAACCGAGTCACCAACCCAACCCTCCATATGTTTCCTATGGCCCACATATACAGCTAGCCGATGGGCTTGATCAAACCCCATTGGATGAAACAAGCCAACTACTTACCTTTCATGTGGCCATCTCTCTCTCTCTCTCTCTCTCTCTCTCTCTCTCTCTCTATATATATATATATATATATATATATATATATATATATATATATATATATATATATACGGCTAATAATTCAAGGATGTGTCCTAAATTCCAACTAGTAGCACGGAAAGTAAGATCTAAACATTACTGAATATGCAGCACCGAATCCAAAGTTGTACTAAAAAGATACAGAGGGAAGATGGAGTGCAAGACTTTACTTTTAATTATGAGCAGCAAATTGCAATAATGTATTGGATAAATTAATAAAAATTAGGAATTGTTGAATACCAGTGACTATTTTATGATAAAAGGGAGGAGAAGAATAAAAATAGAGAAGGCCTGCAAGATACATATTCTCCAAGTTGTCTCAATTTTTGAAAAGAAAACATTAATTCATAGGTCAATGATTACGCATGTTGAGCTCATCAAATCATTAGACCTAACCAATTTGGGTCTACACCGATCCATCTGGTTCGAATCCATTTACAGCACCATCAGATATGAATCTGGTATCAAAGTGTCACTGAGAGCCTGAAATTTGATGTGGATGTTGAGTAACCCAGTTCCATGACAGCCAATTTTTTGTCAAAAAAAAAAAAATTCAGTAAATATGCTTAAACCAGTCAACCATTATTCACGGGGAGTTATATTAGCTTCTTAAGCTCTGTTTGGGAGCCGTAGTTGAGAGCAGTGATGGGAAATTCATCAATTGGGAACACATTTTTTTGGAGGGGAGACGGCATTAAAAATCAGTGGATTTCAACAAAGTTCTTGTGAGTAGGGGTGTCAACCGGTCGGGTTTGGTTCTGACCCAGGTGAAACCAGACTTGGATCAGATTTTCGAGTATGGTATCAGGTCCAGACCAGGGTCTAATCAGGTCCACTATAAAAAAATTAGACCCAGACCCGATAAGAACTACATGAACCAAACCCAGACCATACCCGATAAAACCATTTTTTTTTCATTTTTACATTATAAAATTGTGGGTCTTAATGTGAACTCGGGTCGGGTCTGTCTGGTATAAAATTTCACAAACTATTCCGAGGTCCATGTATTAATCGGACCTTTGGATCCGGACCCAGGTCTTAATCAGGTCTTCTTATTTATCACCATACCAGACCCTATAGGGTTTGGTTCGGGTCGAGTCCTGTTTACACCCCTGCTTGTGAGGACGTTGTTGCCAAATCGGTCGATATCAACGGCTCCCAAACATAGCCTTATTCAACTTTACAAATTTATTTTAGAAAAACTAATATAGTTTAAATTAATGCCAAAAATATCGTTCTCAGGAGAAAAACTGGAAGTACGTGATACTTTGAAAATATGTCATTTTTTAGCATTGTATCGGCTTCTAAAACTATTGTAATAAAATGGCGGTATTTTCAGAATATTGCCGATATTTACAACATAAGCTTAAAACAATGGGGTTATTTTTTCCTAGATCCTGTTTAGCTGAAAGGCATCTTTACAAGAAATGTTTTATATGATGTCTCTATGATATAAGAAGATGAAGAGGCGCCTCTCATCCCATTACCCCAAGAATTCCTTTGAACTGTAAAGTAGATATGAAAAAAAAATGAGTGTGTGCCATGTTAGGAGAGCTCCTTTATTAGACCTGGAAAATGTGGTAGTCTAAATTTATGTTTTTTTCTTTATTCTTTTGTGCATGTTGGTCCCACAAAAGATCTTTAGCCCAGTCTGGATTCTGAGGGAAGTATATATGGAGCCAAAATGCTGGTGTCATTTTGCAAGTATTGATTGCCCTTCACATATTCTGTGCTAGTTGGGTATTCGTTTGTCAGTTAACGTTTTCCTTGATCTTTTTTATCATCCGGTAGGGGTCACCTTTCATCTCTCATCTCTCTCTCTCAATGGTGGCTTCAGGAGCCAGATTTCAATTTGGTTATTTCGGCCTCTTGGTCTAAACCTTCTACCAAGCACTGGGCTGCTCTTCAGCTTATCAGCAAGCTTTTGCGTCTTGCTATGAATATCAGGGCCTGAATCCATAATTACGATGTTAAGAAATTTCAGCATTTGGATGCCTAGAAGCTTGAGCTTTTTGAATTATACCAGTCTATGTCTTCCCCTGACGCTTTTTTTGAACCTCAACTTTTGAGTCTCCAAGCCAGGTCCATTGAGCTATCTATGTTGTTGAATAACTGGAGAGTAAGGGATGAAATCCGTTGGAAACAGCGATCCAGGGTGAATTGGCTCAAAGCCGGTGATGGTAACACTAAACTTTTTTACTCCTATGCGTCGCACCACCGTCGGAGGAAGGCCATCCCTTCTATCTCCATTGAGGGCATCTCTTTCTCTGATCAGCTTGTCAACCAGGCCGTCATGAGTTATTTCAAGTTTATTTATGCCTCTTCTGTGGTTGCGAAGGAGAATATTGGGTCTGTTATGCTACGGGCGATCTCTCATGACCAAACTTGTGCTTTACAAAGAAGATTCTTGGATGTTGAGATCCTTCGTGCTATCAAGGATCTGTCTGGTTGAAAAGCGCCCGACTTTGATGGGTTTAATGTTGACTTTTTTCAGGATTTTCTAGGATTCTGTCAAACCAGACGTGGTTAGCCTCTTCGACGAGTTTTATCGCAATTCCAGGCTGCCCTACCCTTTTTATTTAGCCATTATTTTTCTTATTCCTAAAGACATTGATGCTTCAGATATCTCTCAGTTCTGCCCGATCTAGGTGACGAGTGCTCTTTACCATATGATTGCCAAGGTTTTGGCAAACAAGCTAAAATCGATAGCTCAGCAGATCTTTTCAGACTCTCAGTTCACCTTCATCCATAATACGAGGGTTCATCATTCTTTTATCATGGCAATCGAGGTTGTGCACTCTTTGTGATCAACCTTCTCTTGTTCTTAAATTAGATTTTCATAAGGCCTTTGATTCTGTTTCATGATCATTTTTGTTTTAAATATTATCGAACTTCGGGTTTGGTCATCGGTTCTCTGGTTGGGTTAGGGAACTAGTCTCGAATGCCCAGGCTATGTTGAATATCAACGACACTTTTAGGGAACGATTCAAGCTGGAGTGGGGTCTGCATCAAGGTTGCCCTCTTTCGCCTTTATTGTTCAATGCGGTTGCCGAGGGTCTTGTTGTGCTGCTTAAGCAGGCCGCTGTCTGCAGTTTCATTGATCTCTTATCGGTCCAGGACTTCCATGCTCATGTTCTTATTTATGTTGATGATATGATCATTTTTTATCGCGCTAGTTTTCAGCAGATGATTCAGTTCAAGCTCATTCTTCACTTTTTTTTCTCTCTTTCCGGTCTTTCTCTTAATGAGCAAAAGTATTCTCTTTCTATGTTCTACGTCCAACCCTCTATGGTAGCTGTTGGGATGAAGATTTTTAATTGTGTTATATCTGAGTTGCTTATGTTGTACTTGGTTTTGCCATTACAAGTTAAGCATCTTTCTTCTGTGGCTTGAGCTCCGACGCTTCTTAAAGTTAAGGGCAAATTACTCTCATGGCAAGCTTCTTATCTCTCGTATGTTAGCCACCTAACTTTAGTGAAGCACGTTCTCTCGACCATTCCAGAATTTTTCATGTCCATGTTTCTGATGCCTGTGGGTGTGGAGAAGCAGCTGACGTGTCTGCTGGCAGGATTCCTTTGGTCTGGGTGTCATCTCAAGGGTAAGCGCCACCTGATTGGCTGACGTTCGATGGTCTTGCCACGTTCTATGGCTGATTTAGGTGTTCCCGTGTCCAGACCCAGAAGTATTGCCCTGGTCTCTAAGCAATACTGACTTGCTCATCAACCAGATAATCCTTGTGCTACTTTTCTTCTCTCTAAGTATGAGCCTCCTTCTCTCCTTCCGGTTTTCCTACGCTCGCAGTGTGGAGCATTTTCCTATCTGCGTAAGTCTTGGTTGTTGGCTTTAGCTTTCTTCAGTGACAATTTTGAGGATCTCGTCGATATTGGTAACTGGGTGCATTGGGCTATTTCTCCTATCGGGAAGTTCCTGACCAGTAAAGTCTATAGATCATTGCTTCCCTCGGGGGGGGGGGGTTGCCCGAATCTGCGCTCTGGTCGAAGGGCCCTTCACCCCATTTTCGAGTCCTGGCTTGGTTAATCTTGCACGATAAGGTCCAAACTCACTCTACCTTAAAGAGGTGGGGCTTCCAGCTTCTGAGCTGGTGTGTGCTTTGTCATGCTGCTGAAGAATCCTTATTCCAACTTTTTTGGTCTTATCCTACCTTTGTGGAGATCTTTTGTAGGACTTGAAGGCACCCAAAAGTCCTGGTTATGGAGGAGTCCTTTGCGTTAGACCTCATCTTGGGTCCGGGGTCCGATATGCTTTCGACGCAGTTAATCTGGAGGTCGTGGTTGTTTACCACTTGGTGGTTTGTTTGGATGGCGCACAATGATACCCTTTTTCGAGAATATTCGGTCGACATTAATCATCTTGCTCAGAAAATCCTAGTAGACGTTTACGCGATTCTATGTATTCAACTTTCAGATCTAACATTTCCTTCTACCGTCGCTCCGCTTTCTTCGGATTTTATTGGTTTTGTGGTTCCTGCGTGAGTCACTTTTTTCGCTTGTTTGGCTTCTACTTGTTTCTGCTTTTGTTCTCTTTGGGTTCAACTATGATGACTTTTTCTTAGGATATGTTGAAATCCTGTTTCCTCTCTCTCTCTCTCCCCTGCTAATAATTCTAGGCGTTACTGAATATGCAGCACAGAATCCAAAGTTGTACTAAAAGATATAGAGGGAAGATGGAGTGCAAGACTTTAGATTTAATTATGCACAGCATATTGCAATAATGTATTGGATAAAGTAATAAAAATCAGGAATTGTTCAATACCAGTGACTATTTTTTGGAAAAAGGAGGAGAAGAATAAAATAAAGAAGGCATGCAAGATAAATATTGTCCAAGTTGTCTCAATTTTAAAAAGAAAACATTAAGTCATAGGTCAATGATTACACATGTTGAGCTCATCAAATCATTAGACCTGTACAACCATAAAACTCAACCCTACAAGCCTGTTAATTGAACCAAATTGTGCCAATGAGACCCAAGGAATTCAAACCTGATCTTTATCCGAGTTTCAAGTGGTTTTCGAGTTAGGAGCAATAACTCCATAAATAGAACCGTATTTAAAGTAGTGCATGTTATCAGCATCACATTTGGTGCATGTGAGTTGTCTTTCATTGCGAAGGTCTGCCCATATATAGTTAAGCTTCTGGATAAGGATGCAAACGGATCGGATCTGAATTAGCTAAATACATAGTAAATTTGAATCCGGATAAGGTCAGAACAGCCAAAAATCATAAAACTTTCATACTGGATCCAGTCTGTTTGCGTCCCTACTTGGGGAGGTCATGAGGGTAGAATCATGTGATCAGAGCATCAAAACCAGACCCATCGTAGGCCTCAGTAAAAGTGAGTGAATTGAATTCCCACTGACTAATTTTTTAAATATCCAGTCAACTTCCAAATGAGCACAACAATTCTTGGAGTATCTTCTCCTCTAGATCAACTACCCGTACTATGCCACCCTTTCTCATACTTTTTTGTTGCAACTATGCAAATAATCTACGTCAGAGGACAACAAACGGATAGTTTTCACCATTTAAAAGTGCAACTTTGTGGTATTTTAGATCTGTGGTTATCTAATACGCTTCGTTCCAATTAAAGAAAGATTGTTTACTTTGCCCTAAGTCCAAGTATCTTCCTAGCGTCGGAGTTTTACGCTGCCAGCACGACGACCGTAGGTATGGCAGCAGGCTGAGCCAGTGCAGTTTCTTCAGGTTATAAATTAAAAAAAAAGTCCTGGTTATAAATTTGTAATACATCAAATTTAGACTCTTTTAGCTTCAAATTGTTATTTCCTAATTGTGGCATTTGGTTAAATTGATTTTTTTTTGTTCTTGATGCGTTTCCATCATCATCACCATCACCATCACCATCAATTGGGGTAATGACCCTAAATGTGGGTTACATTGTACATGTGGCATTTAATTCTCTAGCAGAAAATCATAGGTGCAAGCTTTGAATGATCAATCTGGCCCCTCGGATTTGATCAGAAAGATTCATCTATCGTGAATTGCAATTTGGATCGAGTAATTTTGATGTAAATATGTGGTTTTTCGTTTGCAAAAAAATTGGCTTTTGGGCTAATGTTCGATCTCATATAATGCGCCAAAAAACCATTTTTAAAGATCTTAAAAAAAACTTATTTATGCAACATAATCAGATAGTCTAAAACATGCTTTTGAGTACATGTTTGAATAGTCTTTTTTCTCTCTCTCTCTCTCTAAAAAAAATGACTATTCAAACAACGTAGATCTTATGCCCGCTGATCTGCCAAAAATTCAAGAGAACACATATAGAGCACCTTATTAGATAGTATGTTACAGTCCAACGTAGGTTTGGGTGAGCTCGTGTTGATAAAATCTCTAAAATATTTTATATATAATATATTTTTAATGTAATAAATAAAGAAAAGAATGCATAGAATATACATATAAAGAGAAAGATGCATGAAATATATATAAAATATGAACTTTAGTGTGTAAGATATACAACACATAATTCTAAGTGTAATACATAACCATTATATGCATATTCTATATAAGATTTAACATGAATTATTTTACACGAGCAAGCATGTGTTCGACTCGTCTCATTCAGATACGAGCTCAGCTCACGAGCTGAATCACCAGCTCGATCATCAAGTAAACGAGCTGACCAGCCCAAACATTCTCTCTTTGGCTCATTTACCAGCCTGAAGTCAGACAATGCAGGAGAAAACAATGTAACCGCGGGCACGGCCTAGGAAATAAGGGTGTGGGAGGCTACGATGTTTAAGAAATGCCTCATGCCCTGCTTGTGCTGTAAAACAGCAAGGGTGATTGTGATGTAATAAGCAATGTTTGGGAACTATTAGTGAGCATTCTCTGTCCAGTCATCCCAGCGATATTCAAGATCGTGATAATCATGCAAGAGACAATAATAGAAAATCCAACGATAATGTGGATAAGGTCAATCTCCAACATGAAAATCAGAGTAGCAAGGATGGTAACAGCGGGTGTCAAGGAGCGATTATCAAGGAGAATGTGAAAGGTAATCCAAATAGCCGTTGTAACGATAAAGATGACAAGAGAGCCGATGATAAAGATGATGGCTCTATAAACTGTAAAAGGGGAAGCCCAAAAACTTAAAAAAGAATATATTTTCTGCTCTGGCCTTACTATGGATGTAGGCTCATACAACCGAACCACATAAATCTACGTGTTCCTTTTCACACATGGTATCAGAGCCATTACCAGCTTGAGTATCTGGTTTCTTCTATCCTTTTCCTTCATGGTTTCCTAATCCAATGTTACAGCCAAATATTCTTACCCAGTGACTCTTAATGTCGCTAATTTTATATCAATTAAACTTTCCCACACCAATTATCTCTTGTGAAAAACCCAACTTCTTGGGATTATAGAGTCACAAGACCTCCAAGGATTCATTGATGGGTCTACTCCAGCTCCTACTAAACATATTGCTAGTACCAATGAGCAGCAAGTCCCCAATCCAGATTTTGCTGCTTGGAAAAGATTGGGCAGGCTGCTGCAGGGATGGATAATAGGTACCTTATCCAAAGTAGTTCTGGGCTTAGTAGTAGGGATAGAGACTGCACAACAGGTATGGTCCACCTTAGAGGAAAATTTCGCTCTTGACTCTTAAGAAAGAGAATGTTTTTTTATTCAAAAAATGCAGACCCATCGTAAAGGATCGCAAAGTATGGTTGAATATTTGGCTTCTTTTAAAAATATATGCGATGAACTTGCTGGCATCGACAAGCCACAAACCGATGAGAACAAGGTTTTTTCTCTCCTAAATGGACTCAGTAATGAATATGAGTCCTTTGTCATGGCTATGCGCAAGCCGCCCATTCTTTCTTACAACCGCCTGGTTATGCTCCTGGAAGGGCATGATACTCGCAAATCCCTTGCTAATCAATCTAGCTCCATTAATCAGAATAAGGCTTTCTTCACCCAGAAACAAGGTCAAGGGAGAGGCTATAACAACAACAGAAGAGGCAGTTTTAACCAGTTCTCATCCCGCGGGCGTTGTTTCAATCAATATGGCAACCAGTCCTCTCACCAAAACAATCAGCAACAACAATCTTTTGGACATAATCAACAAAATGATAAGCAGCAAAACAATCAGAAAGAAAAAATCATATGTCAAATCTGCTCAGAGCCAAACCATTCTACACTAAAATGCTACAATAGGTTTAATCAGATGTACTAGGCAGCTGATGCTCCCCAAGCCTTGGCAGCGATGAACCCCTCAGATGCTCAAGATGAAGTATGGTTCCCTGACATAAGAGCCAACTCTCACATCACTGCGAACCCATGTAATCTTACTCAACTTCAACCATATAAAGGGGCCAAAAAAATCATGGTTGGCAATGGGCAAAAGCTTCCAATCACTCACGTTGGGCTTACTTCACTTGATATTCTGTCCAAGAAGTTGAATCTTAACAATGTTCTAGTCGTGCCTCTGATAAAAAAGAATCTTATTTCTGTTAGTCAACTCACATATGACCAAGATCTCATTTTTTAATTTTTTGCCACTAATTTTGTGATAAAAGACAGGAAAACTTAGAGAAAGATAGCATCAGGGCATAGAAGTGGAGATCTATACGTGCTAGCCAATGAATCTAAAAAAGTCTTCTTCTCCAATCAGCAACAGACAATAGATTTTGATACATGGCACCACAGTCTGGGACACCCACATACGGGGATTGTGGAGTTTTTGCATAGAAATAATTTTATTAGGTGTTCAAATAAAAAAAGTAATGGTTTATGTGAGAGTTGTGCCATTGCTAAATCCGGTCGTCTTCCTTTTGATGTTTCTTTTTCACATTGTAGGCACTTATTTGAGAAAATTCATTGTGACTTGTGGGGTCCAACCTCAATTATTTCTTTTCAAGGTTTTAAATATTACGTTGATATTGTTGATGACTGCAACCGATATACATGGATTTATCCATTGAAATCCAAACGTTATTTTTTTTTGAAAAAATAAAAAAATTCAAAAAATGATTGAGAGTCAATTTCAGACAACCATTAAAAGTCTTCAGTCGGATGGCGACACCGAGTTTACAGCCTTAGCTTTTCAAGAACATCTAAAAGACCATGAGATTCAACATCTTCTTTCCTGTCCTAAAACCCCAGAACAAAATGCTAGGGTTGAGAGAAAACATCGAAGCATCGTCGAACTTGGTTTGAGCATGATGTTTCACACAGCGGTGCCTCTCAAATATTGGATAGAAGGATTTACTACTGCATCCTGGTTACTTAACAAACTACCTTCTTCAGTATTGAAAATAAAAACTCCTTATGAAAGGCTATTTTTCAAAAAACCAGATTACTCATATTTAAGGACTTTTGGATCCTGTTGCTGTCTGCATTTGAGAGACTATGCCAAGCATAAACTTGAGCCTTAAACTCTGCCATGCATCTTCATGGGATATAGTGACAACTATAAAGGTTATCAATGTTTGCATCTCTCGACAGGACATGTTTATATAAATCGTCATGTTATATTTGACGAACAAAGTTTGCCGTTTAAATCAAAAGTCTCCAAAAATGATGTTACACTTTGTGACTACATTTTTTTCTGAATGGCGTTCAGATTATGAAGATGATCTAGAGACACTTCCCATACCAACCAGTTCACCCGCTTATGCTACTCGATCTCAGTTGCTTCTTGATGCAGGTACTAATACTGTTGAGCCTAATAAAGAGGGAAACCATGTTGAGGACCAACCTACAACAATGCATGCACCCATCACTATTGAGGAACAACCAACTTCTCTTACAGCTCCATCTACGCCAAATGAACCACCATGAGCATACCACTATTGAGGATTAGCCCAACCTTCTTACAACTCCCCCAACAACCAATTCCCATGGTATGGTTACACGCAAGTCGGCATTGTCAAGCCAAACCCCAAATATTTTTTGACCGAGCTTTTCATTCCCTCTGAACCAAAAACTATTAAAACTGCTCTTAATGATCCTCAATGGTACCAAGCCATGAAAAAGGAAATGACCGCCCTCCATCAAACTCACGCCTGGGATTTAGTCCCCAAGGAACCCAACATGAACATAATCGGATGTAAATGGGTCTTTAAGACTAAACTTAAGGCTGATGGGACCCTCGAACGACTTAGGGCATGATTAATCGCCAAAGGATACACTCAGCTGCCCAGAGTTGATTTTGTTGAGACCTTTTCCCCAATTATAAAGCCTACAACCATCCAACTTGTTATTTTTATAGCCATTTCCTGAGGGTGGACCGTTCGACAGATGGATATCAAAAATGCCTTTTTACATGGGTCTAGAAGAGACAGTTTTTATGGAGCAACCACCCGGTTTCATCAACCCTTCTCATCTACATCATGTTTGTTGGCTCAACCGAGCTCTCTGTGGACTTAAACAATCTTCTCGCACCTGGTTTGATCGATTCACCTCATTCCTCCTCACTATTGGTTTCTACTGCAGTGGTGCCGACTCTTCTCTTTTTATTTGTCATGCTAATGAGGGCAGCATTTATCTACTTTTGTATGTGGAAGATATTATCGTCATCGGAAGCAACGATTCTTTTCTCACCGGCTCAGACTATTTTACAACTCACTTAAGAATTTGCTGTGAAAGACTTGGGAAAATTACATCATTTTCTTGGTATACAGGTTAAGCATTTTCCAAGAGGACTCTTTCTCAATCAAAGTAGATATGCCCGAGAGATCCTCGATCGGGCCAACATGGCTCATTGCAAACCCATCTCCACCCCCATGGTAAGACAACCAAAACCACCTCATGGTGACTCTCCTTTTGAAGATGTTCGACGTTATCAAAGTCTTGCTGGCAGTTTACAGTATCTTACCTTTACTCATCTCGATCTTGCTTATAATGTTAACTTCATTTGTTAGTTTATGCATGCATATTCTACTCTATGTCAAAGGGACACTCGAGTATGAAATTTGGCTTATGGCCCATACTCCTCTGTTGCTTTACGGTTTCTCTGATGTTGATTGGGTAGGCTGCCTCCTTACTCGTAGATCTACTACAAGCTTTTGTATATTTCTTTGAGGAAACTGCATATCATGGAGTGAGAAAAAACAACCAACTGTTGCACGGTCCAGCTCTGATGCCGAATATCGCGCACTTGCATCTTCCGCCGCAGAGGTCACATGGATAGCAACCATCTTACAAGATCTAGGGGCCTACATTTCACAGCCTCCTACTATCTTCTGCGACAATATGTCTGCGTTACACATGACAATTAATCCCGTGTTTCACAACCGCAGTAAGCACATCAAAGTTGATTATCATTTTGTGCGTGAAAAGGTGGCCCAATGACAGCTTGAAACTCGGTTCGCGTCTTCTCATGGCCAGCTCATGGATATTTTTACAAAGCCTTTAACTAAAGTGCTTTTCCATTCATTACGCTTCAAGCTTGGCCTTTATCCCTCGTTGCCAAGCTTGAGGGGGGGGGGGGGGGGTATTCTTCGCCCAATCATCCCAGCGATATTCAAGATCGTGATAATCATGCAAGAGACGATAATGGAAAATCCAACGATAACGTGAATAAGGTCAATCCCCAACATGAAAATCGGAGTAGCAAGGATGGTAACAACGGGTGTCAAGGAGCTAATATCAAGGAGAATGTGAAAGGTAATCTAAATAGTTATTGTAACGATAAAGATGACAAGAGAGTCAATGATAAAGATATGGCTCAATAAAATGTAAAAGGAAAAGCCTGAAAACTTAAGAAAGAATATATTTTTTGCTCTGGTCTTACCGTGGATGTAGGCTCATACAGCCGAACCACGTAGCCTGCATGCAGCCAATGTAAAGATTTTTCTTTTCTATGAGCTTGAAGGATGCAACCAATTATTTCAACTTGACTCTCTGGCCACTAAAAATGTCACAATCCTCTGTCAACAAAAAAAACAAAACTGAAAAAGTTGTCCTCAAATTCAACCACTAAGCAAGGTGGGCTCAAAGCATTTCACGGGCTCAATGCAAGGTTCGTTTGAATTGCAAATGCGTGTGGACAGGGTGTGCCCAAAAAAGTACATGCACTATTCGAGAACAGGACAGGATGCACTGTCCTGCCCTATCCACCTATCTCAAAAAAATGATTTTTTTTTTTTTTTTTGTATTTTTTGTCTGAGAATGTACGTTCTCCGCTATTTCTTGGACGTCAAATAACCATCCATGGAACACACCAATATTGCGTCTGCGCATTCCACATTTGGGTGAGCATGTGGGCAGTGCTTGGTGCCTCCAGCCACAGACTGCAATTCAAACGCATCCCAAAGGCAAAACGAAAGCCATAACTCCAATAAGCACCAGGGACCGTTTTGACTGAGATGCTGATCCCATCTCTACATTAGACTTTAATTTGTAAGGCAAGGTGAGTCATATTTAAGTAAGCCACGTGCACCGCCGGCCCACACGTTACGTTCACTGCCTACCAATCAAACTAATTTCTCACAAATTTCTGTTCTAAAGAAGAGAAGAAAAGAAGCATAGTTTAAAAACTCGTCCGGTTGACCCGGTGACTCGGCCCAGATCAGTCACCAGGTCAAAAAATCTGTTGAACTCGTTTTTAACAAAATGCAGTCAAGCAGCCATGGGCTGACTCGGTCGAGTCATGAGCGAGTCAGCCGAATTAAGGGAATAATATATTTTATATATAATTACATATATTATATAAAATATATTATAAATATTATATATAATATATAAAAATATGGTTATACATGTATTAATAAAATTATATATTAAGTATTATAAAAAATATCATATAATATATATTATATATTATTGGTAAATACTATAAAATATAGATGGTATATAACATATTTATATATTTTATATAAAATATAAAATTAACATGACCTGGCCTAGACATCGAGTTGACCAGGGTGAGTCATTAGTCACTCAAGGATGAGCCAAGTGACAGTCACCGAGTTTTAAAACACTAGAAAAAAGGTTCTATTGGAAGAAAAGACCATAGTGACGTCCCACATCATAAATCGAATCTTGATAACAAATTCTAAAACTGAATTGATTTCCAATTCGATGCACTAAAAATCTCAAAAAAAATAAAACCCCCAAATTTTGTATGTATAATCCAAGTAGGACTTTTCACCTTATATATATATATATATAATCTAACTTTAAACTAGTGTTTAACATTTAGATGGATTCAATTTTATAAAATGATTAAAACACCCTTAAAATAAAAATATTTTTGAGAAATATAAGATTACTTTTTGAAGTAAAAAAGGTAAGTTTGATAGCTTCTTAAAATTATATTTTTTGGAAAAGGTTTGACTTTTCAATTCTCTTCATGTTCAAAATGCCCAAAAAAGTAATCATGCACTAGTTTAATGTTAGATTAACCCACATATATATATATATAGTAAAAAAACCTATGAAAAACTTGATTCATATTGGTTGGTAAACATATTTTAGTTACCCATATATATACGAATCAAATATGTTTGTTGGTATGAATCGAGATTTTCATAGTTTTTTTTGCAAACCTAACCTTGCATATGCATTTGGCATAGTCTATTTGCTAGAAGTCAATTGTTGGATCATCGTAATTGGATCAAGAAATATGATTTTTTATGCTTGAATATTTATAAAAATTCTAAGCCATTGATTTTCAATCTTTAAAAGACCCTTCTTATACATTATAATTGGATGTCTAAGAGTCTATTTCTATAAAACCAAGCCTCTAGATCACATCCGTATGACAAAATTTTCAAAAAAAAGTAAAAAACCTATGAAATTCTTGGTTCATACCAGTAAATATATTTGGTTGATAAACATATTTCAGTTACATATATATATATATATGAGAAGTTAGAATATGTTTACCAATCAAATATGTTTGCTGGTATGAATCGAGATTTTTATAGTTTTTTTTGCAAATATTAATCCTGCTAATGCATTCGATGAGATTTTTATAATTTTTTTTGCAAATTTAATCCTGCTAATACATTCAGTGTAGTTCATTTGCTAAGAATTGATTGTTGGATCATCAAAATCAGATCAAGAAATTTGCTTTCTTATGTTTGAATATTTATGAAAATTCTAAGCCATTGATTTTCAACCCTTGAAAGATCCTTCTTATGCATATGCATCGTAATTAGATGATCTGAATGCCTATTTCTATAAAATCAAGCATTTAGGTGGCATCCAAATCATTACAAGAAAAACGTTAATTAGCGACGGATTATTTTCGTTGCAAAGTTGTGACAGATTAGCTAGAGAAAACTAGTCGTACCTAAAATTGGAATTAGCGACAAAAAATTTCTGTAGCAAAATCTGTCGCTCATTAGCGACGAAAATAATTCATCTCAAAATCCATCGCAAATTAGCGACAGATTAGCAACAAAAATTTTCTATCGCTAATTTGTGATGGATTTTGACCATCGCTACTTTTTGATTTAAACCGGCCATCTAGGGAGCAAAATTCTCCCTCTCCCTCTCTTTGATAATTTTTGATATAAAACGGCCTCTGTACGGTCGGATCGGACCCCTCCTCCCAAGCTTTTTGATAACACGCTCCCTTCTAAAGGTTTTCCCTCTTCTTTCTTCCTCGTTTCCTTAATTGCTTGCATCATTTTTTTTTGTTTTCTTTTTTTTTTTACTGATCAAGAGAGCTTGTTATGTTGCCTTCCTTGCAGAGGTGCTGGAGATTTGGTGGGGTGCGGACGCTGTGTGCTTCAACATCGACAGCACGGTGTGCGTCGACGAGGGGATCAACGAGTTGGCAGATTTCTGTGGCGCCAGAAAAGCAGTAGCTGAGTGGACGAAGAGGTGTGTTTGGTGAAGGATTGAGGGATTTAGGTGTTTTGGTTGTGTTTTTTGAATTTTTTTTGTTTGTTTGTTTTGAGGCAAAGCAATGGGTGGATCTGTTCCATTTCAGAACGCTCTGGCTGCGAGGCTCAATTTGTTCAAGCCTTCATTGGCTCAAGCGAATGATTTCCTCAGAGGCCTCCTAGGTGATGCATTTTTCTCCTACATTTATTCTTCATTCATTGTGGTTGGGTGTTTCTGTAAATGTCAAAAAAAATTGTTTTGTTTTTGTTCTCTCTCTTTTTGTTGTTTTCTTTTGTTTCGACCATTTTTTATACTATTGCATGAAATTTCTGTAGTTGTTTCTTATATTTTCAAATTAAAATCTCTTCAAGACTGTTTTTCTCAAATTCAATGAAATATTGCTTTCAGAGGAAGAAAATGCCGACCATAGATGATTAATTTTAAAATTTCTTGTGAGAGAAATGGTCAACACTATTATTGGTGGCTCTGGTCCTACACATGCATAGCTGCACATGATATCCATGGTTAGTGACACAGTATATTTTGTACATACTTTTGACATCCGATAAATGTCTGTTGGGTGTGGAGGTACTCTTTATGCGGTACTATTCTGTATAAGCTTAAAATTCCACTGGATAAAATATTTACTTTGTATTTCTTGTAT
The DNA here is from genome assembly GCF_984573655.1 of Nuphar pumila. NCBI lineage: Eukaryota > Viridiplantae > Streptophyta > Magnoliopsida > Nymphaeales > Nymphaeaceae > Nuphar > Nuphar pumila. Next base: position 8,762,301 of record NC_143257.1, read on the forward strand.
TGTGTGACTTGTTTCAATATACTTAGAATTTTTAGCACTAATTTAGTCAATTATGTGCCAGATCTGACAAAAGCATCTGCAAAATTTGGAAAGGCATTGAATGAAGAACAAATTCGTTGTTTAGCTAATAGCTTGATGCCTTGAGTACGTACTCCTAGCAACTTGTGTAACATGTTGTGAATGATAGTCAAGTGCTTCTCTTACTTTTTTCTTGCTTTCCTAAGCATCCAAAATTTTGAAATATTAATTTCTCATGGCAGAGAAGGAAGCTAGATTGAAAGAAAAGGCAATGGTCAAGGAGATGGAGCAAAACAAGTGGAAAGTTGAGAAAGAACATAAACGATTGGATCAAGAACTCAAGAGGGAGCAATTTCAAAATGTAAGAATAATCTTTTTACACTTCTACCTGAATGATGAAAAACTCGAAAAGCTTTTGGATTCATTATCTAACTCCTTCAGCTGCCATCTAGAAGGTAATCTGTGTGTCAGGCGTTGAGTACATTTCAACATGATGTTACTAGTGGTTCTTTACAGTGTGAGGCTGAAAACTTTTTCATCCAAGTAGTCTTGCCAATTTATTTATTTTATTGGAATTTTCTAGATTCAGACCATGTATATTTGCATCCACTTGCAGTTCAATCATGATCAAAATTTTCAATAGTGAAAGGTTACTTACCTTTTCATGTGTATGCCTTTAGAGACATTTTTTATATGCATCATACTTGTGGTTCAGACATTTGTTTCAGTTTTAAAAAGTAGGACGATCACACATTATTTTACTTAATTTTGTTGGTTAGATGATGAGTTAATTGAGGTTCCATCAAGAATCTCTCTTAACCGTCCCATAAGGTATCGATGGCACCCTTACCAGCAATTTTATGGTCTCATATATTTGCTATGCTTCTCTGAGAGTTATTAACCAACAACAATGTGTGTCTTTTGATTGTTGATAGCTTCCTGCGTACTAGAACCCCTCTTAAAGGGTAGAGTTATAATTAAACACCTTCAGGTAAGACATGTACTGAATGTTGATGTTAAAGAAGCAGTGGTAATCCAAACAAAATGTTTTAATTTTTTTTTTAATTTTGTGATAGATTAGCGACAGATATTATCCGTCGCTAATATTTAGTTTTGTGACAGAATGTAATCCGTCACTAATTCGTTGCTAAAATAGCGACAGATTAGCAACGAATATATATCTGACACAAAACCAAATCTGTGCTTATTTAACAATGGATTAACGACAGACATGATCCGTCGTTACGCCATTGCAAATTAGCGACAAAAGTAGCGACAAATAAATTTTTTCGCTAATTAGCGATCAGGAATATGCGACAGACTTTATCCATCGCTAAACTGTTTAGCGACATACTCTATCTGTCGCTAAATTGTTTAGCGACGGATAGCATATGTCGCTAATCCACATTTTTCTTGTAGTGAATGGTAATTTTTTTGAAAAAAAAGTAGAAAAGCTTAAGAAAATCTTGGTTCATACCAATAAACATATTTTGTTGGTAAACATATTTCAGATACCCATATAGGAAAGGTAAACCATTTAACCAAAAGAATATCCAAAATCTATAACTACACATCGATTAGATGACTCCCCTTCTTCAATGTTTTGGCATCTTATTGACCAGACTTCATATATTTGTTCTTTATAATTTATTTGGTAAGAAATATACTTTACACGAAGACTTTACGACTTATAAGCATGTTTTTTGAATCATAAAAAATTGATGGCTCACAATGCATTTAAAATTTTATAATATAAAATACTATGGGTTGTGGATTTTTAGTGCTTTTCAAAACACATCTAAACATTTAAAATTCATAATTCAAAATATGTCACTCACTATGTGAATGATAAAAATCCAGTATGCAAAGTTCGATTGACTAAAATTTTATAATACAAAATGTTATGGGTTGCCGATTTTTAGTGCTTTTAAAAACACATCTAAATATCAAAAATTCATAATCCAAAACATGTTGCTAAATAAATGAATGATAAAAATCTAATATGTAAAGTCCGATCGATGAAAAACTCGATTGTTAGGTAAGGAACACCGTCGATTATCATCGGTTGTAGATTTTGGATCTTCCTTTTGTTGAATAGTCTGCTATATATATATATATATATATATATATATTAATGAGTAGGTGCTTGAACATGTTGGCCATCCATCGCATACTTGACGAACAACAAACAAACAAAAAAGCATTAAAATGACAAGTTTTTTTGCCCAAATAGCTTTAGCAGCACTCAAACACTAAAGGTTTGGGCTGAAAAATGACTCTTAGCGGCACAGAAAAAGCACCACTAACGATATGAGGGACACACACTGTATTACAAAATTATAATGTCATGCAAGTCTCTTATACCTTTAGGCACCTTTTGAGTGTCGCTAAAGGTCTTTTTATGCCCAAACCTTTAGAGACACTTTTTCAGCCCGAAGCCATTTGGGTAAAAAAAACTCGTCATTTTGATGAGTTTTCATGTTTTTTTTTTCACTGGTCACCTATCAAGTGTGCGATGGATGACCAGCATGTTCAAGCACCTATTCACTCTCTCTCTCTCTCTCTCTCTCTCTCTCTCTCTATATATATATATATATATATATATATATATATAGAGAGAGAGAGAGAGAGAGAGAGAGAGAGTTGCTAGCTAATTGGGTTTTTGAAGGTTTTTCTCGTGTTTTCCTTAGATTGACCATACTGATGTGTTAAATATGGTCAGCTTATTAGGAAATTATACTTTGATCATATTTTTTGATAAGAAACATAATTATTTAAGCCTTCAATATTTATGAAAATCTTAGACCGTCAATTTTTAAACCTTATAAAAAGCTACTTGCATATCACAGAATCAAATGATTAAAGAGAATTCATATAAAATTAAGCATGTAAAACACAACCGTACTATCAGATTTAAGAAAAACAAAAGAAAACCCCTTCTGACTAGTGGTTGTGGAAAAGTGGTTAGTAGCTGTCACCTTATTTATATATATATATATATATATATATATATATATATATATATATATATATATATATATATAGAGAGAGAGAGAGAGAGAGAGAGAGAGAGGTATGATTCCTCTAAAATCAAGCATGCAGAATACATTGGTATGATCAGATATGAAAAAATACATGAAATAACCCTCCAAAAAAATCCTGTACAGTAGTAACGGACACGAATCAGTGTAAGCAGATGTGCCCTACTCTCTATATCCACGAGAACGCAGAAAATCCTAAAAATCTTCGGCTCTGCACTCTTTGAGAACGTGTCACAAACAAACAGACGTTTCTCGGACGTTGGAATTTTTATCTTGGGCGTCATGGCGCCTTTAGGTGAGACCAAGGCGCTCCAGCAAACCTGGCAAAGAGGAAAGCAGAACCATGACACAGGCATCGACCCACGTTGCATCAGCTCATTGTTATCCCTGGTTGCACCTCCATCATCCTCTCTCCTCCAGCAAATTACTGCTCCAACCTTCATCGTTTACGTAGTGTAATTCCACATAAAATCACCTTTAACCACACTCTCTCACTCTCTCTCTCTCGATACTGCCAACGTCTCTATTATAATAGATGTAATATCGAATGAGTAATTAATTTCATATTGTCTTTGCTAAGACCTTCTTGCGTAGCAAATTGCATCATTCCAGAAGAAAACAGACCTCCTTTGCTTTAGCAAACAGACACAGAGGATACAAATTATACAGAGAGAGAGAGAGAGAGAGAGAGAGAGAGAGAGAGAGAGAGAATATTAATGGATGTCAACAACAAGGCTGGCCCTCAATGTCTTAATTTTCCGCCTCTCATGACCCCATCAGCTAACAACCCTTTCCCCCTTCTACCTTGGTTGGCTCCCACCCACCCGACTTTGTCCGGTTTCATGTGTTGCCATCAAGACGAATAAATAGCAAAACCCCCACACACCCACATATTAGAAAAGATATCGGAAGGCAATACACAAAGAAAAGAAAGAAGGAAACAAAAATATCACTTTCCTTTTCCTTCAAAGCTATTAACAACTAGTTAATCGAGTTTTACACATCCTCACATATCAACCAACCAAAGGCGAGAAAGGCAAAAACAAGAAAAAAAAAAAAAAGAGATAGGAACACCAAAATTCTCTCTCTCTCTCTCTCTGTATCTCTCTCATGAGAGGAGGGTAGGAATTATTTTATCATCATCATCATCGATCAGGCTCTAAAACAGCCAACATGGTGAGGCTGCTTCTCCTTGTCGATTAGGCCCTGAATGTATCGGAACTGGGCGACATGGCAAGGGATGGTGATCGTGCCCTTCTGATCGAACCCGTACTCGTCCTCAGCCTCCTTCAACAGCTGCATGAACAACGGGTGGTTGAGATATATGATGGGCACGACGAACCTTTGTTGCTCCTCCCCTTGCCCCACCAATATGGCGAAGTAGCCCTTGGGGATGTCCTTATAGAAGGACTCGTTCTTCTTCCCATGGTGGAGATGAGGTAGGTGCAGGTGAAAGCTAGGCATGTGTTTATCGCTGCCCATCAACAACAACCCGCACCTTCCAACAACAAAATCAAGAATCCCAAACAAAACTCAAAACCCAAAGCTAAAAGCTTTACAAACAAGAAGATGATTCTGTCAAAGGGGAAGAAGAGAGAAAGGCCATGGATCGGAGCCAGAGATTTTTAGGGTGAAAAGGTTTAAGCAAGATTCACACAAGGACTTGGGAACGTTGGTCATGATCAACGGTGTCTTCCAAGAGTGTATAGATACATGCGAGCCAGAGAAGATGATGAGAGAGGAAGGAAGGAAAAGATAAACACAGTGAAGGGGGAAGGGCTTGAGAGTAGTTGTATGAAGAGAGGTAAGGGCAATTGCTGCTTACTTGCTTTATACACAAAAAAACTTGGCCTCATTTTAGAAGAAAAGATTTTTAATAATTTTATTGTGGAGTACGGCTGATAGAGTATCAAGGCTTCGAGTTACGTTACCAACGGGTAGGGCTGGCAATCGGGTCGGGTTGGCGGGTTGGCGTGTCAGCATACCTCAACCCGTTTATTAAACGGGTCGGCTGTGGCAAACACGAACCCGACCCGTTTAATAAACGGGTAACCCGACACGACCCGCCAACCCATTTAATAAATGGGTTGGGTCGGGTAAACGGGTTTTCAGGTTCGCGGGTCGGGTTGGCGTGTCAGCATACCTCAACCCGAACCCGACCCGTTTATTAAACGGGTCGGCTGTGGCAAACACGAACCCGACCCGTTTAATAAACGGGTAACCCGACACGACCCGCCAACCCATTTAATAAATGAGTTGGGTCGGGTAAACGGGTTTTTAGGTTCGCGGGTCGGGTTGGCGGGTTGACCCACCCGCCTAACCCGTTTATTAAACGGGTCAGCCGGGTTGGCGGGTTGGCATACCCCCAACCCGAACCCGACCTGTTTAATAAATGGGTTACGCGGGTCGACCCGTTTATTAAACGGGTTGGCTTAAGCCCAACCCGAACCCGCCTAAGAGGCGGGTTGGCGGGTCGTGTCAGAAATTGCCACCCCTACCAACGGGGGCTCCGCTTGTGTGGCAGCAGCAGTTAGTGCACGTCACCTTGTTGGAACGTTGCAAGTTCGAATCCCAGTGGTAAGGTTGTATAAAAAAAACAGAAGTTTCGAGCTATAATGAGACCCTGCCCTGCCTCTCCTTGTTTGGACCGGGGATGAAGAACATGAAAAAGGGATGAAGGTTAAAATAAAAAACCATGTGGGGATGGAGGCACGGATGGACTTACTCTTTCTCCTACCCCGCCCCGATCCCAGCCTTTTCCCGCCCTGCACTGTCTCCAATCCTTCTAAGGGATGGTAATGGATCGAAGAGAAACGATGCCCCGCCCTGCCTTGCCCCTGTTTAGACCAGGGATTGAGGATATGAAACTGGGATAAAGGTTAAAATCCAAACCAGTGCAGGGATCGAGGTTCGGATTTTGAGACCGGGCGAGAGTGAAAACCTTGTCCCTCACCCTTGCCCGGTCTACTGCCATCCCTATACCTAAGCCCACCTTTCCTTTAAAAAATAAATAAATAAATAAATAAAAGGTGATCACATGTAACAGCATATTAAAAAGTATACCATCACATTAGATCTAGGCGGGGTAAAAAAAAAAGAAAGAAAGGCTCAACCACATTGCACTGCATCTGGGCGGGGTTAAAAAAAAGCTCAGGTGGTTGAAACTACTACGGGATGGTCATGGAGCGCACCATGGTACCACGTGAAACGTGTCAAGGTTCATGAACCCACATAGAGGTTGTAAAACGGGCTAACCACTTACCATGAACTTGGCCATGTCTCAACCTGATGTAGAAAACAGGTCCAACGTACAAGGGTAGAGATGCATGGGTGGTCTCCCGACACAAGTGCTTTGGATACATAACTTGTTCCTGATTGAAGCAAGACACCCTTGTACCGTTCCAAAACGCATATCTTTTAGACTGAACCAAACGCCGTGAGGCACTGACTTGGCCAAGCTCGCAGCGAACCAAATTTTTTAGTTGATTTGGTCAGGATTAGGGGTGGCAATTGGGTCGGGTTGGTGGGTCGTGTCGGCGGGTTGGCGGCTCAGCATACCTCAACACGAACCCGACCCGTTTATTAAACAGGTCGGCTGTGTCAAACACGAACCCGACCCATTTATTAAATGGGTAACCCGATACAACCCGGTTAACCCATTTAATAAACGGGTTGGGTTGGGTCGGGTAAATAGGTTGGCGGTCGGGTCGGGTAAACGGGTTGGCGGTCGGGTTTGGGTAAACGGGTTGACCCGTCTACCTAACCTGTTTATTAAACGGGTCAGCCGGATTGGCATACCCCTAACATGAACCTGACCTGTTTAATAAACTGGTTAGACAGGTCGACCCGTTTATGACACGAACCGGTTTAAGCCAAACTCGAACCCGCCTAAGAGGTGGGTTGGCGGGTCCTGTCAGGTTTTGCCACCCCTAGTCAGGATGTCACTTACGTGCCAAACCACATGAAATGTCGCACAATGAACGGCTGAGATGTTGGGTTTTGTACACGTGGCATAGCAGATGAGAATTTTGGGGCAATATTGTTAAAATTTGTGTGAATCCCATCACTTACTGGGTTCAAAAGGTGCCGATTCACGTGTCATTTGCGATTAATTTTTTTTTTTTTATATATTTTTAAAGGGTTAAACGTTGTTTCATATTTTTTAAATATTTGTGTTATGGAATGATAAAAATATGTTAGATTCACAAACTATTCAATTCAATTCGGTTCTTGTGTTAAAAAAAAAAGGATTTTAACAACATTGATTTCAGGAGATTCATGTAAACGAAGGTGGGGTTGGTTTTGGAGGGTGGAGACAGGGGAATCTGACATGGGGATGTCCGGCCAGGAAGAAGGCTTTCTGAGACAGACAATGGCACGCCTAGGACATGTCCAAGTGGACAAAACGGGGCGTCACGTCATTCCTTTTTGGCTTGATTTTGATGTATTTGGAACCACCTTGCATGTGGCCCTAATTAATTGTAGTAGGATTTCGACGTTACCATCCCCTCTTAATTCTCCTTCATCTTCAAAATAAAAAATAAAAAAAATCCGTCCCCTGTCCCCTGTTAATTCCTGTTTTATGTTACGTTTGATTGAGAACCCGTTATCTCACATGAAACGGTGTTGATTTTGAAAAGTAGGCCGACACTAGGGATGACAGTGGGGCGGGGCGGGGCGGGGAACAAGGTCTCCACCCCCGCCCCGCCTCAAGATTTTATCCTCCACCCCCCCCCCCGCCTCCATCCCCAGCGGGGATGGATTTTATCCTCCACCCCCGCCTTCATCCCCGTTTCATGTCCTCCATCCCCAGTTCAAACAGGGATGAGGCGGGGCGGGGATATTGCGGGGAAAAGTGGTCGGGGCGGGGATGAGGCGGGGATCGTGGTGGAGCGGGGAAAAGTGCATGTCCATCCCCGCCTCCACCCCCAGGCGGGGATGGATTTTAACCTTCGTCCCCGCCTCCATCCCCGTTTCATACCCTTCATCCCCGGTCCAAACGGGGCGAGGCGGGGCGGGGCCCCGCTTTCCCCCGGTCCACTGCCATCCCTAGCCGACACGTTCAAAGATCTGAGCTATCTATCAAAATCACCTTCACCTTTTTCCCCTTTACGAAGTATGCCACTTCGTTTTGTCAATTATGCTTCGACTGGGTTAGGTCAGGTGGGCTCCATTGACCTTTGAATTGGTGACCAGGACATGGTCCCTGTGTTACTAAACCAAAACTTGACCCGCCTAAGTTCCAACCCACTTATATGTAAATTAAATTTATGCTAGCATGTTTATGCATTGCCTTGGGTTTGATCCATGCCTGGTAAGAGTAGGATGTGGACCTGGAGATGCCTCCCTAATGTAGATCTGGTCATATCAGTCTCACAACGAACAGAACAGGATCGGCTCGTTTAGGTTGGGACCCAGCCCAAGCTTGGGCTCGGTGTTTACTTGAGCCGATCACAAGCCAAACTTGAGCCAGATGAGCCGATCCCAAGCCGGCTCGTGTAAAGAATTCACATTGCATAACTAAATAGTAAACAGTGAGAGTCGAACATTGAACCTCTTCCTTACCTGCCATCCGCACTGACCACCACGAGTTTCTCGGTTCGTTTACCAGCCCTGTTCACGTGGCACCTTGTTATCAAACAATTTGTGTAGCCGTGTCTTTGTAACCGTATCCCGTCCACATACGTGTTTGGTGTCCTTGTGACAGGTGAATGAATGTAACTCAGCTTCTTTTTTCTTGTCTTGGAAGAAGGATGAATGTAGGTCAGATGCGCGCCCAACTCTAGCCCAATTCTCTTGCCTTTTTTACAAGTAATCAATCCATGCAGGACATAATCCATGATGTAAATTTCCTGTGGTTGGGTAGATCTGATGTCTAAATATATAGAAATTGAGGGGCAAGTAGAGATATCGATGGGTTTGAATTAGGGCTGTCAATGGGCCTGGTTTACCAGGACCGGACCCAAACCAAACCTATAGGGTCCGGGTACGGTGATAAATAAGAAGATCCAATTAAGACCAGGGTCCGGACTTGAAGGTCCAATTAATACGTGAACCAGGGTATAGTTTGTGAAATTTTATACCTAACCCGAGTTTCAATTATGGCCTGCAATTTTTTCAATATAAAGATGGAAATAAAGGGAGGAGGGGCTCGTGCCCCCCCTTTATTTGGCAATTTTGATATTGCTTGAATTTTTTTTTTCTCCTCTTCTTCTCCCTCTTGCTCCTTTCTTCTTCTTTCTTTTCATCTATTTTCCTGTGATTTTCTTCTTATTCAACCAAGATGTGAACTTACGTATGTGGTGGAGCGAGTAGATCATCTCGACACAACCACCACACAAAGCAGACGGCAGGTTCTCCTGTGGGGTTCGTTTTTTCTGATTGAAAGAGGTGTTTTCGCTCGAAAAGTTGGGGTTTTTATTCTATATACGTAAATTGAAACTCGTAGGCACGAGTTTAATCAAATTTCTAGTAAAACAAACCCTGTACCAAACCCCCCCATGCGTGGGTTTGGTGTTGGGTTTGTCGAGAATTGAATAGAGAGGGTTTTTAGAAGAAAACCCCTTTCAAAAAAAACATTTTTGTCAAAATCATTTTCTTGAGTTCGAAGTAACATTGTCAAGAATAAAGGCTTTTGTAAAAATCCAATTGGGTTAGTGAAGAGGGGTTGATTTTGATTCCCTTAAGGCGGAATTGATTTCATCCCCAACGTGAACAGTTTACTTAAAAAAATAAACAAATATGCCTATTTATGCAATGTATTATGAGCTTTCATAAATAAAAATCATATTTGCTTGAAAATAGGATAAAGTTTATTGATTTCTTATAAAACTTTTAGTTAGAAATTATAGTCTAATGTTCATGTACATGTGGTATGATGCCTATCATGTTTTGTTATTTTAGCCATAGAAAAATTATGCATCTCTATGCTTGTTATTACAAAAATACCAAAACTATTTATGAGGAAATAGGGTTCGGGAAGATGGATCGATTTTCTGGCCTAACGACTACGAAAGTGAGATTTGTCTATGATAAATTATATAACAATCATGTGCTATTATTTTAGAGATTTCATGTGTTCATGTGAAAAAAAAAGAGAAATATGAATTCAGGTGGCCTATTTCTGCTTACCCGAATGCATATTGTTCGCTATTACGTATTCTTGGCCTGATACTTGACCAGTAAATCATTCGTATCTCTAATGTCCGGAAGAGTTTTTATGAATGATTTCATGTGTTGGAAAGGTAACAAAATTTCACAGATTCTATGAAATTTTAAGCTTTGTTCTCAGACTGAGCACTAAACCGTGATAGTCGAAACAAAAAAGTATAAGCATTCACTAAACCAATCATATCTCCATCATTCAGAATTTTTTTTATAAACGGTTTGTGGCATCAGAAAGCTAACATGATTATGAGTAACCTGCAAAAAATTCAGTTATGTTCAATGATTGTACATTTTTTTGTGATAGTTGTAACAGTCAGATAGAATTGAGTTTTGATAAGTTCTGAACCAGTTAAAGGCCCGGTTAGTATGTACATGTGATTTCTATGTGGTTTTTGAGTGCGCTTTTGCGAATGAGAATCATATTGTATATAAATTGTTAAGATAATTTTTATGTAGAAATTAAGTACCAAATATGGGGCATGAATTGATTGTAGTGCTTATGACTAAATTGCCTTTGTTGCTATTCGCTAATAAACGAGACAAATAGAGTCCGACTTATGATTAAATACAATTGTTAATTATTCATAAATACTGATTTTGAAATGAATGACATGTGCATAATAATGTTAATGGTTGGATGGATTTAATTGTTAAAATCATTGCTTTATGTTGAATGTATGCTTAAGTCAAAATGAAAGAAAAATATTGTACAATAATACTTGAAATATATGTTTTAAAGAAATATACATTCATGGGCCCGAAAGAGGCCGAATCCCTGAGTTGGATTCATAAGTGAGTGTTGCATAAAATTAATTAATTTAAAAAGTTTAACCATGTAACACTAAAGATCAATGCTTGCAAGGAGAGGGCAAACAATACTTTCAGCTTCGTGGGTATTATTTTGAGCATGAAAGGTTGCTCCTTTCCAACTACGAAGATAAAAAAAACCTCTATATTAGACTGCAACGTAGATGATAGAAAGTCATGAGTAAAACTTGATGCATCGGAATTACAGTGTTAGGAGCGCTCTCTCAATATGCTCGTTCCTTATTTGTGGATTGGTAAAAGGTACCCGACCAGGCCAAAGCCACAATTGTATAAAAACACTATCTGCACCATGGCCCTGATCAAAGTTTAAGCTTGTGTTAGTATCCATAGGGCTAAAAACTAAAACCTAAAGTAATTGCCCATTCAGATAGGCATGACATGCATCATCTAAAAAAAAAACTAATTAAATATAAGAAGTTAGTAATGTATATGGTTTGACTTCTGTAATGGTAAGTGCATGCATTTTTAACTGCTCATGCATATATAATTGTTTATAGTTAAGCGAATGCTTTTGTTTGAACGAATCATGTAAATGTATGTTAGAAAGTCCTGTAAAGATTTGTACGTATGCATTCTTAGTGTGCTTAATCATGTGAATATTAGATTAATTCTTGTTTACTTATTTTAATTTATGTGTATTGAATAGCTCTGCCTTACTAATGACTTAATTGTCTGGCCCTATTATAATTAAATGTTTTTAGGTAGTAAATGAGGGACCAACCGATGGCGAGAGGTTGCGAAAAGAATCGAGCTAAACATTTCTCAAATTTTGGACTTGTTTTGAATTGTGAGCATTTACGAGTGCTCAAGACTCTGATATTGATTTAATTTAAAAGACTATGTTATTATTTAAATTCAAAGTATAATAGACATTTAATTAATTATGGATGTTTAATTTTAAATTTGTAGTGTATTTGAAATGGATATGTGAGAACTGTAATACGCCAAAGTTTTTCTCCCATTCAAAATTTTGCGGTAATTTTATAAAACTATTTAAAAAAAATACATGATTTTAGGGATAAAAAATTTGGGGTGTTACAATATATTAATGTTAGAGTTTTTCAGCATCTTACTAGGGTGTGTGTATATATATATATATATATATATATATATATATATATATATATATATATTTGTTGGTATTATAGATTAATTATGCTTGTTTTCTTATCATTTCTTTAATATTTGACATTTTTGTCTTGGGGTGGGTTGACTGTTCACAAGTATTCAATTAGTGTGATAGGGTTGAGGTTGATTGTGCACAAGCCTTCAATTGGAGTTAGTATTTTTTACAGGCAATTTGTTTTTAGAGTGGTTATTATAGGTAGTTTTATTAATTGAATGCATGAAGAATATATTAATGATCTTTTTGTCATATGCTATTTTCATTAGTTGAATGATATGTTTTGTGTGTAGGCACCTAATAAAGACCTCTGAAAGGGTTAAAGTATACTACCATAACACCGATTACCCTAATTGGAGATCTATATTGGTCTCTAAAACTAGTAGCTTTAAAGAATTTATGGTTTTAATATCTTGTAAAACCAGATTTACGAAAGAGTTATTGAGCCACTGATATAGATATTCTCTAAACGTAGATAGCCAATAAATATGGAAGGATATTTTGAATGATTGATGATATAGAATCAGTTATTTAGTGGTGATATTTACTTGGATGATTGCAGAGTTAAACAATGAGCAGTTATTCTTCGAAGCTAAATAAGTAGTTGAAAGTGATGTACAAGAAGCAGTTGATGATAGAGATGATGAGAATGAAAAGAATCATGTGGAGAATGCGCATCTATCTCAGACAACATTTAATGATAACAATTCTTTGGTGGACATACAACTACCCCAAACAGTGGGCAATATTGATGTTTTTAACATGCACACAGAAGGCATGTAGTTGTCCGAACCAATTAGAGATATAAATGTTCAATGTACAAGCAATGAATAACTTTCATGAACAATTGATGTCACACATGATCAGAAGATCACCGTAGAAGATATGAAACTACGTCAGCAAGCTAGTGCTATTGATATTCATTACAGTAATTTAGATAACATCTAACTTTTCAGAGCAATTGACATAAATAGGTACAAGTTGTTGAATTTTATAATTTATACTTGAGATATAGGTGTAATGATACATGTGTTATTTTTATGGTTAATCATAAAATTAAAAAAATGCAAGAACATTGCATGCATGAAAGCAAATGAAGTGATAAACACAATAACTTTTGATTTCGTTTGTACATCCGAACAATCAATTAGTCATAGCAGTGATCACATTGATAATAGAGAATCAGATGATGATGATGACTATACCATGTCAGATGATAATGTCTAAAAAATGATAGGAGATGACCAAAATATTGATGACATGAAACAATTAATGATTGATGCAAATGATGCATAAATGATAATTAAAAAGTTGAACCTTTGGTATATTGTACAAGCTATATGATGAGCATTTATCGAGCAGTAAAATTAATTTTCATTTTTATACTAATGAGATGTGATTGAATAAAAAATTTAATGATCGAAATTTTTTTCACTAGCAAACAACGAGCTCAAATGATGGAGACATTGTTGTCTGCCAAAGATTTAATGATTTAAAGCATTATCGTGAGTTTTTTAAAGATCATGTAATTATGAATAACTGTAAAAGAAAATTTGTGAGGAGATGTAGTAATAGAATGATTGTCGTATGCACGAGAAAGAACTTGTAGAATATGGGCAATTTTTCATAGATCTATTGCACAAAGTTGCGCAGAGTAACGTTCTTTCAAGTCAAGAAGTATGAAAGAAAGCATATACGTAGTGTTTATTGGATGAAAAAAGTTTCTACCACATGGATTATAGGTGTTATTCGCAAACACCTACATGTTAACTCGAAGATGACTCCAAGAGAAATCATCAATGGCATCAATCATGAGGAATATATATGGAGATTAGTTACAAACAAGCATGACGTGGATGAAAACATACAAAGGAAGAGTTATATGACACATATGAAGTGTCATTCAAAATGCTTCCTGCCTATTTGGTTAATTGATGACGACAAACTCAAGAATGCTAGGGTATATTGAGACTGATAAGAAAAATCTATTTAACTACCTGTTCTTATCATTTTGTCTATGAAACAATGACTTTTTAAAAGATGCTCTTTAGTTCTTATGGTAGATGGCATATTCCTAAAAGAAAAATATATTAGTATATTCATGTTTGCCCAAAGTATTGATCTATGTGGTAAGATGTTTTCAGTAACATTTATAGTAGTAGATAAGAAGTGCAAAGAGTCATGGATGTAGTTTTTGGAGCATTTGAAAGAAGAATACAAACACTTTGATGACTTGAGAGAGAAAGAGAAGTATTGGCAGTTATCTCAGATAGGCATATAGGGTTAAAGACGTGTCGTAGATATCATGTTGGATATTGCATGAAGCATTTGACATACAACTTTGCAAAAAAAATTGATTCACCACTCAGTGCACTTTGGTGGATCGTAGCTCGAGCAACCATGAAACTACAATGCATATATTTTATTAAAAAAATTCAAGAGCAAGATACAACCACATACAATTATATTGTCAACAATATGAAATAACAATTTTAGGCTATATCTCACTTTTTAGAAAAAAAATATGGGTGTTTGACATCTAGGAGGCATTCAGTTCATTTCCATAAAATCGCTATGTTAGGGGAACCTGAAGAAGCTATTCTAAAAGCCTAAAATCTCATGTTCTTCTGAACATGAGATTTCAGACAACCTGTGATTTTGAATCATTCTAATTTAAAATCATGACAATTCGTGAGATTTGAAATCTCACAGGTTGCCTTGGGATTTGGAATCAAAATGATTTAAAATTATTATGATTCAAAATCATGTGTGAGTTAAGGCATCCGAACGTCCCCCTAATGTAGCAAAGGGTTTCAATTCATGAATTCTACCATATGTGACAAGCCCCTAGTGCCTCTTCTAAAAAGAATTTATCTCATGTTAATGATTTTGTTTGATAAAAGAAAGAATATTAAACAAACAATGACAGATGTTGTGCCTGAGGCAAAAGAAAAGGTAAAAACACAGAAGAAAAATACACAACTATGTGTGGTTATCGTACATTTTTACTGACATTTATGCAAAGCGCACAACTGATCTCATAGTTACAATATTGATCTTAAAAAAATGCAATGCTCTTGTGAAACAAATAAATGGGAGGGCAAACTACTACAAGATTACTGCGATAAATTTTTCAAAGTTGAATAATATACAGTTGCATATCATACATTTTTATTTCTTCTGATGGTGGATAATGTCTCATATAATGCTTTATTGACTCTTATTTTAGTCTATCTATCAAAGGTGACAGGTCCACTAAGGCGACTTAAGGTGAAGAGATGGAAAACAATACCAAAGGATGTTGTGTCATACAAATATAATGTGTGGTGAGGTTTGACATAACAAGCAAAAACATACATAACAATATATTGTATTACCTCTTATTGTGAAATGAGTGTGTTTGTGTGTGTGCATATTCGTTAATAATTATTGAACATTGTGTTAATGAACTATTCCAATGTCTTGTCTTTTACCTAGATCTTAGGTCTTTCATGATATGGTTAAATAAACTAAACAAAAGTGTGACAATAAAAAAGAAGCTAAAGCTCCAATTAAGTTGTGGTAAGATGCATAATGAAACAAGTTATGTATACATACAATCAGTGGTACTACATGTACATGTTTATATGTAATTTAAATTGGCCATGAAAACAAGTTGATAAGGCTATGGATGGGCAACAAGCAAAAGAGTTAAATGAACAAGATTTTTTCATGGACACTTTGTTGAGTAGTGATGTAAGTGTACAATAACTACATTTGTTTGTTATGTTTGTAAATACACTCATTTGAATATAACATGAATGTATCACATATGTTGATTATGTAGCATCTAAAAATGATTGAGAATCACAAATGACACATGATAGCAGAAATAAAATTATCAAAGATCGTTTATCTTATCTCGTATTTCTTGGAAAGTCTCAAAATCGATAGTCTTCCTATTTTTCAAAGGACTAACAAAAACTAATTGCTTAACATTATTAACATCAAATGATTGAATGCCCTGCTACACGATTAGGGACTTGTTCTTACTTTGAGAACCAAAGTTTGTCATATCCTTTTAAAGAATATGACAAGATATCCGTTGAAGAATATTGCATACTTATATTTACGTTTACATAACATACAATGTATGCTTAAGTTTTCAATTCAATTTATGTTATAGATATTAATTTTGCTCAACTGGGGCAATCAACACTAGGTTCTTTGAAAAATGGATATGAAAGCAATGGTGTTTAGGCTATATAATTCCATGTAGGTCACAACTCATGCAGATAAGAACCTTAAATATCTAATATAAATTTGTTACTTATTAAATAATATCTTTATTTTTCTCTCATATTATATAAGATTAATGTTAGATTCTAGGTTTGCTTTTTAGCAAAGATATTTGACTACAACGCTTACTCGAATTGGATGGTTTGTCCCGTGGATGGTATTCCTCAACAAGATAACATGTAATTACATTGCACATGTTTGTTAACTCAATATGTATATGTATATGTATATATATGTTGTTGACTTTATATATGACTGTTACATAGTTGATTGTTGTATATTTGTCCTAGTACATGCAGTACTTGCACATAAATATTGAACTAAATTTAATGCAGGTACGTGTTTATATAACATGTTTTATTGCATTTTTGGGATATAAGCTAATTGATTGTTTGCTAATAACCTTTTTTCAGGCTAATGCAATATATTACATCATCAAATACTATGATAAATTGAAAAAGAAGAATATGATGCAAAAGAGTAAGCCAAAAAGAAGGTAGAGGAAAAGGAAAAGAAGCAAAAAAACCGCAATACAAAACAAAGGCAAGGGAAGCGAAACCAACTATCCCAGTAGGTTCAGAAAAAATGAACAAACAAAAGAAAGCAAAGGAGGAGGCTCCAAAGGACCTTGATGAGGAAGCTGAGATGAATGAAATATGAAATTATATGAGTTGTTGTTGATATGTAATCAAATGTTTTGTAAATTTGACACTGACATTAACCTTTGATTACTAACACATTTTTATTGTATATTATCTTGTTTATGTAAAATTTTTGCCAAGTTATATATTATATTATTTATTCTAAAATTTACTATAACTTAGCTTGTAGATGATAGTAACAAACTTATGGAAATGGTTACCTTGATATGAGCAAGTTCTGATAATCGCGGTGATGTTCACATATAGCATTATGCAAAATGAATGACATTCACAAATATAGGTCTTAGTTTGCAAATAGATAACATTTGCAAATACATAGTTGATTTCATAAATATGTGATGTGAATGTCCTAACCTTCGCAACTCCGCCATGAGGATGCCAAAGGACCTCATGTTCATTCATAAATTTGGAGAACTAAGGACCTTCACACATTAATTGTATTCAAATCTCCTTTAGGTATATAATAATTTATAAGTAAAAGCTGACATCTACAAATACATGCTTGAGTTTACAAATATGTGATGCAAACATCTCAACCTTCGCAACTCCATGATGAGGACGAGGATGACATGTTTGCGTCACAAATTTACAAAACCAAGATCCTTCATACATTAATTGCATGCATATATCCTTTAAATAATAGTTAAAAAATGACATCTGTAAATACATGCCTAAGTTCACAAATATGTGATCTCAAAAGATGATATCAGTGGACCCTGCTAAGGTAAATTTACCCCGATGAATATGCTTTGAGGAAAATCTTCCTTATGATCCTTATCCTAACTTGTTTAAATCTTGTGTTTTGAACTAGAACTGTATTAAGTGGAAGCAGTCTTAGACTGGAAACAACCAAAGAGCGTGTCAGATATCCGCATCGTTCTTGGTCTTGCATGATATTATAGAAGATTTATTCAGGACTTTTCTAAGATAGCGACATCGATGACCAAGCTACTTCGCAAGGAAATAAAGTTTGTATGGAATCAGCAGTGCGAAGAAAGCTTTCAGGAGCTAAAGAGTAGGCTTACTTCAGCCTCAGTGCTTACTCTACCTTCAAGCCATGGAGAATTTGTGGTTTATAGTGACGCATCATGTACATGACTTGGTTGTGTACTGATGAAACATGACAAGGTCATAGTGTATGCTTCTCGCCAATTGAAAGTGCATAAACAAAATTATTCTACGCATTATTTGGAACTAGCAACTGCAGTTTTTACCTTTAAAGTGTAGCGACACTATTTGTATGGGGAGCAGTTCAAGGTTTTCTTCGATCATAAAAGTTTCAAGTACATTTTCTCACATAAATATCTAAATATGAGACAAAGGCGGTGGTTAGAGTTCTTGAAGGATTATGACTTTTTCATATCGTACTACCCAAGGAAAGCGAATGTAGCGATTGATGCATTGAGCAGAAAAGCAGGAAGCCTAGCAAGCATGACCAACAATGAGTAGAGACTATTCGAGGATATGATTGATTGGAGACCCTTTGACTCAGATTCAGGTAGCATTTGGATCTCAAGCCTAGTCCTACGAATCAAACTCATGGATCAGATTGTTTCTCAGCAAAAAGAAGACCCAAGCTTCATAAAGATGGTTGCAATGTGCAAATAGGATGAGTCAGCCCTACATCTAGAAGAAGATGGTAGCATCTGATACAATCACAAGCTATGGGTGCCAGAGGATCAACAACTATGGAGGAAGCTACTTGATGAGGAACATAGAACTAAATACACTATACATCCAGGTAATACTAAGATGTATAAGGATATGCAGAGGAATTACAGGTGGAATGGCATGAAAGGGATATCACAGAGTATGTGTCAAGGTGCTTAGTATACCAGTAGGTCAAGATAGAATATTAGAGACCCAGCGGAATACTGCAAATGATCAAGATACCTTAATAGAAGTGGGAAGACATTACCATAGATTTTGTGGTAGGTCTGCCCAAAACATGACACCAGTATGATACTATATAGGTCATAGTGAATCGCCTTATAAAGTTAGTACACTTCTTACCGACCAGAGTAAATCAGACTATAGAAAGTTTAGCCGACTAGTATGTGGACGAAATTGTCAAGTTACATGGAGTACCTGTGTCGATCATTTCAGATATAGATCTGAGATTTGCGTCAAAGTTTTGGGGACAACTTTAAAAAAATTTGAGGACAAAGCTTAAGTTTAGCATAACTTTTCTACACACAGACAGATGGACAGTAAGAGAGGATGATCCATATGCTAGAGGTCATGTTGTGTGCTTGTGTGTTGGAATGGAAGGGCGACTGGAGTAAACATTTAAAGCTAGCCAAATTAGCCTATAATAATAACCATCATTCGAGCATCAGTATGACTCCATATGAGACTTTATATGGGTGACCCTATAGGTCTCCTGTATGTTGGAGTGAGGTTGGTGATCGATCTATCAAGTCATTGATAGAACTACAATACTACACCGACTAGGTGCAGTTGATACAGAAGAGACTTCTGATTGCTTATAGCTGTCAGAAAAGCTATGTAGATCCAAAGCATCGTGAAGTCACTTTTAAAGTTGAGGATTATGTATTTGTTAAGATTTCACCAACCAAGAGTGTGTTTCAGTCTGACAAAAAGGGTAAGCTAAGTTTGAGGTATGTATGATATTTTCTTGTCCTTGAGAAAATTAAAGGCATAGCTTACAGATTGGCACTTCCACTCCAGTTCTCGAACATCCATGATGTATTCCATATGTTGATGTTCAGGAAATATATGTCAGACCCGACATATATTATCCAGTATGACGAGGTAGAAGTCCAGAAGGATCTCATGATCAAGGAGCATCCAATAGAGATTTTGAACCGATGAGAGCAAGTATTGTGAAACAAGACTATTCTCTTAGTGAAGGTACGATGACAACACCATGGACTCGAAGAATGTACATGGGAGTTGGAAGCGGAGATGAAAGCAACATATCCAAGCCTATTTGGTATATAACATTAGTCAAATTTCAAGGACAATTTTTTTTTAAGGGGGGTTGGATACCTGTGATTTTTTCATGGATTTTTTGTGAATTTTCATGAATATTCTCATAAATAGTAATTGGATAATGACAATGGAAGTTATAAAATAAATAAATTATATTTTAGAAAAAAAAATCAAAACGACAAAGTGTCCTAATACCGTAGTGAAAATCGCTCTCAAAAATTATTTTTTTATAAAAATGCTAATTTTGAGAAAGGAAGTTAGATAAGTTTGATAAATTAGTATTTAAAAAAATTTAATATGAATTTGAATAACATGTAGAGTCACATCATTTAAAATTTAAAAGTAGTTTTAGAAATTTTGAAATCTAAAATAGCAAATAAAATTAATTAATAAAATAAAAAAACAATGGAATCAAAAATTGGATTTAACTAAAACCAATAAAAGAGTAGAGGTCCATAGGTGGGTCATCCCCTATGCGGCCTATCCTATGTGGCACCTCAAGGATTAATTGAAGATATTTAATTTAAAACTTTAAATTTCAAAGCTTTTTAAAAGTTACCAAAAATCAATTTCTAAAGCCTAAGTCAAAAGTTACCAAAAAGCATAGGGAAGGCCCTCCCAAGGGGAGTTGTCCCATCCTATAAGATTCTAGGATGGGCAGGATAGCTAAGAAGAAAAAAAAATAAATAAAATAAGAAAAAAAGGAGGAAGGAAAGAAAAAAATAACAATAAAATAAAAACAAAGAGACAAAGTCAAACTTGCTTGCCAACCAAACAAGTTTGATTAAATTTGGAATTTGGAAAGAAAACCCCACAAGGGGGTGACGTCCAGACCTTGAATGACTATAATTCATATAATGTACATAATAGTACATTATTTGAATATATAAGTAGAGAAAAATATATATATATAAGGTAAGACCAATAGAAAAATTAATATAAAATACATGTTTAGGAAATTTAGAAAAAAAAAAGAAAGGAAAGAAGTAGGGGATCTAGATCAAGGGCTAAGATTTTCTCCAGCACCTTGATCAAGCTTAAGAATTATGAAAAGGGAGGAGGGGCTCATGCCCTTTATTTGACATTTTTAGATTTCTTTTCTCTCTATCCTCTCTCTATTTTCCTCTTTCTTCTTCCTTTTGCTTGGTATTTCCCTCTTTCATACCACAAAAAGGTCTATACCACACGTTGAAAGGGTGCTAAGCATCAAGTTGTAACCATCACATGAAGCAGAGGAGGCGGTTTGAGTAGAGAAATCTATTTTTTTGACAAGCGAAGGTGTTTGTCTCGAAAAGGTAGGGGGTTCTATTCTCTACATGTAGATCGAAACTTGTATGCATGAGTTTATTCTAATTCTAAATAGATATACCCTATACCAAACTTTCCATGTGAGGACTCAACATCATGTTTTGTCAAATACCGAGTGACAAACTCCTATGTTCCTTTCATTACGATATTTTCGAATGAAAACCCTTCGTGAATCCTAAAATATGTTCATTAAGAAAGGACTAATTAGATTTCCTAGAGGGGAGGGGGGGGGTCTGTTAAGTCCCTACAAAACATTTTGTTTGAGTTAAAAACCTAAGATTTTATGTCAACCGTGTATAATGGCTTTTCTCATAACCAAAATTAGTTTCTAATGCAATAGGGAGTCATATAATTGATTTATGAAAAATTTAGTTAGTGTGCATGATTTAATTCTTTTATTCATGTTGTATGCTATTAATGTAAAAAATATAAAATTTATTCCATGTTGCTATAAAAAATTGTAGATATATGCATGAAATTAGGAAAAATACCGAAAACTTTTCTAAGGAAATAGTTTTTGAGAAGACAGATTGATTTCCTAGCTTAATGGCTGCGGGAATAGGTTTTGTCTATAGGAAAATATGTAATGTCATGTTTTGAGATTTTTGAGATAATGTTTAAAGTGCTGCTGTTGAAAAAATTTGGAAATTTCAATTTGAGTGGTCTATTTCTGCTTACTCGAATACTTATTTTTTGTTATTTCATATTTTTAGCTTGATATCTGACCAATAAATTGTTTGTATCTTCCTCGTTCATCAGAGTTTTTATGAACGGCTTGCTGCATTGAAAAGATAAGAAAATTTCACACAATCTATTAAATTTTAGGCTTTGTTCCCAAAATATGCATAGAACAGTGATAGTCGGAACAAAATTATACAAGCAAACACTAAACTAATAGTATCTTCCTCGTACAGAGGAATTTTTATGAACGGTTTATGGTATCAAAAAACTGACAGAATTTGCAATAATCAGTAAAAAATTTAGCTCTGTTTGCAGAATGTACACGGTTCTATGACAGCCATAACAATCCAACAATTTAGGGTCCTACGAATCCCGAACTAGCTAAAGACCGGTTATCAATATATATAATATTTTGCCAAGCATTCGAACATGATTTTATGTGAAATGAATGGTGCTGCATATGAAAGCTAATATTGACTATATGCAGGTATTGAGTGTCCAATTAGAAACACAACATGATTATGGTGCTTGTGGCATAAATGATTTACATTACAAAATTGTTATTGAAATGAATAAAGTATGCACGAAATGTGAATGTTTGGATGCATCTAATTGTTATGATCATTTCCTATTGATGAATGAGTGCTTAAGCTAAAAATAAAAGAAAAAAATATATAATGATACATAAAGTTTGCATTTTTAATAAAATGTGCATCCATGGGCCTGAAAGTGGCCGAATCCTTAAATTGGATTCATAAGTGTGTGTTTCATGAAATTAATAAATTAAAAAGTTTAACCATGTGATAGTAAAATACGATGCTTGCAAGGAGAGGGTAAGCAGTGCTTCTGGTTTCGTAGATATTGTTTTTTAGCAGGAAAGGTTACTCCTCCCCAGCCATGAAGATAGGAGAACCCTCCACATTGGACCTCACCGTAGAGAATATAAACTTATAAGTGGAAAACTAATGTATCAAGATAACAATGTTGGGAGTGCTCTCTCATTACGCTCGTCCCTCGCATGTAGGACTGGTGAAAGGCCCTGAAAAGTACCCCAGAAGAGCCCTCTGAGCCCCCCTAAAAAGGCCCTTCGAGCTTCTCAGAGAGTCCTTAAGTACTGATCATATTAAGATGTGTGAGAAACATAAGCAATGAAGATCAAAAGGAACTAGAGCTCAAGCAACTGAAGACCCTTTTTCTTTTCTTTTAGATTTAGGTTTATTTATTTGATTAATTTGGGTTTGTAATAAGGCTTGTAATAATTTTTATTCTTTGAGCCCTCCACAGAGGGCAGCACTCTCATTTTTATTAGTTATTTACTTTTATTTTAAAGGCAATAAAGCTTGCAATTGTGTGGAATACAAAGTTTATTCTTCTGTTTCCTAAGTTCGACCTGGATCTCACCCTAGTGTGAGACGATTTTTATTATTTGGTGTCTGACTTTCACAAAATATTTTATCAAAATTATATCTTTAAAAATTCATTTCATAAAACTCACACCAGTCACCCAAGGAGGGAGGGGTGGCAAAGGAGAGGTTGGGTGATAACCTCTCATTTGTTTATTTAGTGGAATTTCATTTATCCCCCATTATTTTTTTTATATTTCAAAATAACTACTTTAAAATTTTCCATTTTACCCTTTATCTATTTTATTATTTACTAATGTATCCTTGGTTTGAATTTGTTTGGATTAAGATCCGGATCCAACAAAATATTTAGATCCAAATTTTATTTGGATCAAATTTCTTTGGATTTGGATTTGGATTGCTTCATAGACCCAATCTAAAATTATATCTTTGATAAATTTTTATTCCATAAAAATCGAGGTTATTACAGTTTCAGCTTAAACATCATTCCCTCACGTTGTCACCAAAAAAATGAAAGATGTCGAACTAACGCTTCTGACCAAATCCCTGGTTTTGGTCAAAATGCGTCTCACAGAGTATGGAATCATGCAATTTCCATCAAAACCATGATTTCGATTGAGGATCTAGGGTGATAGCTAGGGCATGGCCTCTAAACGTGCAACAAGGGTTGCTACAACCTGTTCAATGCACTCATTGATGTCTTGGCATTGTCGAACAAACTCGGTTTGAGTATGTTCTGTGAATGCACACTCTTGCTTCGCATGCCGACGAGCTTCTTCGACCTTCTCCAGATGAGGGGGTTGTGGTCCCTCCATGTGATGTAATTTGCTCTGATATTGCTCTGTGGTAACCTCAAAATTTTCACCACTCGAGGCAGACAGAACTAGATTGGCCTGAGAAGATAGACCGGTTAGGATATCAGTACGAGCGATGGATGTGTACTCTAAATGGATGCCTATGAATTCTAATGGATTGAACCTACTAGACGAAGGGCCTGAGACCTATGGGACAATTTGGGATTTGGACAAGGGAATCAACAAAATAGGCTAAATAGGGAAGTGCGATTTTGGATTTCAAGGTTCCGAAAAGACTCTAAGACTTGGGTAAAGTCTTGGGTAGGTGCAAAGGTCCACTTACCACAAATATGCAGGCCTGGTAGGTCCTTCTTATGCTTTGGAACTCAAACACACGATATGCAATACTACAATGCTGGATCTCACAGAGGAAGTTAGATCATCCGGTTTGGAAGCACCGAAGGTTTGGGCTCTTCGGATGGGGTGAATGGTTTTTCCTTGAGAACCTGATATTCACATGGATCATAGAAGGAGAGAAAGAGATCAACAAAACCACAACTGGGTGTTTCAAAGAGGAGAAGATAATGAGTGGGCGCACGAGAGAGAGAAAGGGAGAGATGAAATTCTAATCCAATACTTACGTAAACTTTAAAATGGGTCTCCAAGCCACTTTATATAGAGAGTGGGCTTGGGTTGAGACTAGATCCAATCCAAAATGGCAAATCTAACCCATATTTCATATACACCCTCTAGCTGCTAAAAGTGAATCATAATTGATACTCAAAACTAAATCAGAGAAGGGTTGGTTAGCCCAACTAAAGACCCTCCCTAGCCAATCCTAGTTAATCTAACTAAATTGTTAAAAACATAAATTAAATAAAAAAAACAAATCACACTGGACCCAAAAACAAAAAAAATGAAAACAATCTAATCATAAAAGAAGTATAAAGTAGACGAGGCGGCCTTGCCCTCTAATTAGTAAAGTGAAGGGCGTCTCACCCTTTCTTTTTTGTTTTTTTGTCTTTCTTCTTATTTAGAGAGCCCTCGTATGACCCCTCATAGATTGACTTGTGGTTTTACTTTTCTTTCATTTTTCTCCTTCCTCTCTTTCTTTCTATATAAGTGTCTTCTTGAATTTTCAAAGTAGTTTCTCTTATAAGAACCTTCCCAAGCTTGCCATGTGTTTTTAGGACCTGCTTTGCCATGTCATAACCTCTTGATGAGTAGTTATCATGGATCCTAAAACTAGGCGCTGGCTCCAAAACGTGGCCTGGACCGTGACAATGCACAATCATTTTTCCCTTGCATCAGCAATGGAATGGAAAGGAGCATGTAATAAAATCACTCTTTTTTTTTGGTGGGGTGTGTGGAGGGGGGGTGCATCGCAGTGGCTTTTGAAAATATCCTGATAAAATAAATGATAATTTCAAGATATCGCCTATACTTGTTACATAACGACCGATTCGTTTACAAGCAGATCCACTCCGAATCAAAATTCGAAACCCAATCTCCATTGCACCAACCTTTTCTTAGTTGGACATAAAAAGGATAAACTGAAAAAAGAAAAGAGTGCAGTATGAGGAATTTCTATTTTCAGGATCACGAAAAACCGTCTCAGCGAGGAAGTTCGTCAACGATCCTACTGTCAAGTTGCAACCACCCGCAAGAATTGGCCTTCCTTTTGGACCACACAAGCTGCCATTCCCACGCGCTTCGTATTAATGTATATGGAAGAGAAGAAGCATCCCAAAAAGAGAGAGAGAAGAAAAAAAAAAGAGGAGGAGGAGGGAGGGTGAGTCGTAATGAAAATCATCGAGCCATCCCTCAACGTAGGCGGAGAAGAAGGACGAGGAGGAGGAGGAGGGATTGATGGTCCGAAACCCGCCCGATGCGTCGTCTCGTCTCGTCGGCTTCGCCACCCTCTTCCTCGTTGCGGTGCTCCTCCTCCTGGGCCTCGTCTCCGTCGCTTTCGTCCTCCGGTTCCGGTTCAAGACCCGGCGTGGCCATTTCCTGGCGCTCCGGGAATTCAACTCCCTATGGCCAATCCGAATGCTCCTCGTGGCGTCCTCCTTCCTCTGGGCCCTCTCTGAGCTCCTCCGTCTCCCTCTCCTCCGCCAGCCCGGCTGGCCTCTCTCCCGGCTCAGCTCTGCGCGCCAAGCAGACCTCTGCAGGCTCCACGTCGCCGCGTCGCTGGGCCTCGCGGAACCGAGCTTCTTAATGGCGGCGGTGTGGCTGGTCAGGGGCTCGCTTCAGGCCAGGCCGAGGAGTGAGAGGTCTGCCGTTGCCGCGATGCTTACGTGGTGCCTGCCGCTGCTCGCCCTCCATTCCATCGTCGCCTTCGTCCTCCCCCTCGTGGACCGGCCGAGCTTCCTCCCCGACTTCTTCGTCGCCGTGTTTGATAAGCCGAGCCGTGGATCCGGCGTGTGGTGCTCGTTCCCGCTGCTGAGCACGATCATAGCCGCCGTCTCCGGGATCGCCTACTTCCCGTACTTCTCGTCGCTCTGCTGGAGGATGATGGACATGGTCATCAACAAGAGGTTGGCGTTTCGGGTGTACGCGCTGGCACTGACGGTCCTGATCTCCCCATCCATCCACGTGGCGGCCATGGGCATCTCCGTCTTCTGGAAAGGCCAGGACGTAGAGTTCCAGTTGGTTGCACTCCTGAGCTTCGGTAGCGTCTGGAGTTGTTTGGCCGTGACCGAGATCATTTTGATAATTCTTCCCATAGCGGACTCCCTGGCCGTTGATATGCTGATAGACACCGATGATCGGGTCGATGAGAAGCTGATAGACATGTGTGTGGTTCAGATGAGCAGGGTGCTTCCTCAGGATGACCAGGAATGCGAGGAACTGCTGTTGTGAGGAACCGGGAGATGACGCTGAAGTTAATGGGATGCAATCCAATTCAGTCGGTTAAATGTTATTGGATCCAGATTTAGATCCAACTAAGCTTGATAAACAACTCCATCGACTCTGTAGCTCCTTATTGCCGTCAGATACAAATTTTTACCTGGTAGAGTCTAAGCAGATTCTTATCCTTGGCCAGAAAATCTGCCATCTGATTACACATTAGGATCTGATATGTGTCCAAAAAAAAAAAATGATTGAACAATACTGTTCATTTGAAACCTGCAACTCTTATCCTATTTACATCCCCAGCAAATTTGGTTCATGTATTCAACCCTATCTAGTGTTTTTCAGCTTTTCCAATGCTTTCTTCTTAACCCAATAGATGCGTTCAACATGGTCCATTTACTAAGGATAAACACCCAGATGAAAAACAATATCCGGAGGTCACAAAATTTAAAAAAGATTTTGATCAATTTATTTTTTGAACCATTTATAAAAGCCCACCCATGTGTGGGATCGAATGCTTCAAGAGCTGATCCTTATAAATCAAGTGCATAGATCACATATGTATAAGAGAATTTAAAAATAAAATGAAAAAGACCGAAAACCATTTAGTAGTTTCATTTAGCATATTGGCATAAGAGAGAGAGAGAGAGAGAGATGTGCAGCTTCTATGGTTATATTATATCACTATAGCTTATGGTGATCATACACACTTGATTTATATATATCTAAGCTTCAAAAGAAAAATCAAGTCATTGGATCATGTTTAGTATGTTTTATTTATGTTAAAGTTGACTCGTACCATTTTTAAACCATGCACCATTATTTCCATCAATTGTGACTGACTATTTCCACCATCTTAAAAATGAATCTAATGTTGTATTAGACATGATAAAAACCTTTTAATATATTAAATAAACCATACTAAAACACATCTGTATAATTAGATTTAACATTTGATGGCTAAATTTATACAAACAAGAGTGTACACCGTGTGGTATCATGGTACAAAACCACCATATATATGTATGTGGGTGTTTCTATGATAGTAAACACTTGATTTACATAAATCTAAGATTCAAATGCAAAATCTAACATTTGGATCATGTTTAACATGTTCTATTTATTATTTTCACATGTTAAAGTTGATTGAAATATGATGTTTTATACAATTTCTAGATCACCCCTATTTTCATGACACTGTCCGAAAAAATATGATCTTGTGATGTATTGGACATGACAAAACCTTATAACATAGTAAATAAATTAACCATGTTAAACACATCGGTACGGTTAGATTTACCATTTGGTGGTTAGATCCATATAAACAAAATTGTGTACCACCATATGGTATCAGCAACCGGATTAAGAACATCTCGCTCAATTAATTTAATCCTATGGGTTTCTTAAGCATAGTTTGTTTGCTAGGAATCATATCTTAGATCGTGTCTTTTCAAAATCAAATAATGATTTTAAAAGTTTTAATTGAAACTTTGGTACATATTGAGGGCCATTGGTATTTGGCATCCTTGAAGTTCCTTGTTATATCTCACAGTATTATAACTTAAAACCTGTCCACGGGTGAAGCTGGGTGTAACCTGTTGGGTCGAGAACGTTAAAGGGTTTTGCCAACCGGAGGCCAGCCAATGTGCGATCTGTGATTGATGTGTTTTCTTTGGATTATATAAAAAAAATCTATTTTTTATTAAACAATTCATGTAGCATTTTGATTCTTTTATTTGCTTTAAATATGTGTCTAAATAGAGAAAGCTCAGGCTACCCGAAAATTTACCGTCCACTCGTTTGATGGTAAATGACTTGGATGGAACACATATCTTGGATATGGAGGAATTGAGAGGGATCTTCTTGCTGAGACATGTTAAAAAGACGGAAGCAAAAAGAATGAGAATAATGGAGGCTATGTTTTAGGTGGTTCGGCGATCGCCTACGTCCACGGGAGAACAAACACACACTTTTCATTATTTGAGTGATACAGTTACAGCACTGCGTATGGCAGAATATAAAAGCAAATCTGTCAACGGTGATAGGTACAGCAGGGACGAGAAAAACCAAATGTAGCGCGTTCCAAGAAGGACCAGGTGGCCGAACGAGCAAATGTCGGAGGAGAGTATCGCCAAAGCGGTTGGCGATAAGGGAATATCAAAAGTGCAGCAATATATGAGGGGGCGACAGGCGCAAATGTCGCATGCAGTTGCTGGAGTGACGCCCATCACGACCTGCTGACCTTATCACTTTTAACACTCCCCCTCGGGTTGGGACTCGATGTTAGTTAGCCCCAATTTGTCTCCGATGCTCTGAAGTTTATCGCCACCGACAGCCTTGGTGAATATATCAGCCCACTGATCGTTGCTCTTGACGTATGGGGGTGAATATGGTTCCGGCTTGAATTTTTTCCCTCACTAAATGGCAATCGATTTCGATATGCTTTGTCCACTCGTGAAAAACTGGGTTTGCCCCTATGTGAATGGCAGCTTGATTATCACACCTCAGTTGCATAGGCTTGTTATGGGGAAATCCTATGTCGTTAAGGAGGGTTTTAATCCATATAAGTTTGCATGATGCCGAAGCCATAGCTCGGTACTCGGCTTCCACACTTGATCTGGCTACGACGTGTTGTTTTTTGCTTCTCCATGTTACTAGGTTTCCTTCTACGAATGTGCAATACCCAGATGTGGACCTTCTGTCATCCAGATCTCTCGCCCAGTCGGCGTCCGCGTATCTAGTAATTTCTGTGTGACCGTGCTTGCTCATGAGGATCCCTTTGCCTGGGGATGCCTTAATGTATCTCAGGATCCTGTGCGCAATGTCGAGGTGGGGCATCCTTGGACTATGCATGAATTGGCTAATAAGGTTGACCGCGTACGTGAGCAATCATCGATGAAGGTTATAAAATATTTAAAACCAAAATACGACACGATGGGAGCCGGTCCCCACACATCAGAGTGAATGAAGGAAAAATTTTCAACACTTTTAGTTTCTGACAATGAGAAAGGAATTCTAATTGGTTTTAATATTGACAAGCATCACAAGAGACTTGGGATGTAGGGATGTCGGGGAATATTCTTTTAAGGATCTGGTCCGAGGGATGTCCCAGTCTGGAATGCCACTTTCTGTCAATGTCCTTGTTCTTGTGGGCAATATGTGTGTGACTTTCTGTATCGAGGAGATAGATCCCATTCACAACTTGTCCTCTACCAATCACTCTCTTCGTACTCAGATCCTGAAAAATTATATTCTTAGAAGAAAATATAGCAACATAGTTATGGCTTTCGGTTATTTTGGTAACGAACATGAGACTAGAGCAAAGGGAAGGAATGTATAATGCTTCTGAGAAACATGTGCCACTGAGAAGGGAGACATCACCGACGCTCTGAACTGGGACTTGAGATCCGTTAGCTATGCTAACAGGGCCTTTATTTGTTGATCGAATATTGGTCAGCCGACCAAGTTGGCTTGTCATGTGGTTGGTGGCGCCAGTGCCGATTACCCACCTGGATTTAACAAGTTTGGTATTAAGTGCAAATATATTACCTGATGTTTCCTTTTGTTATTCTCCAAGAATTGTCGTCAGGTTGAATCAATTGATTTGGTCCAAGAGTTGCACGAGATCATCCCTGGTGGACCCAATTTTCGAAGTCTTTCTGCTCATGTGCGACTTCTGTTGGTCAGGGCGCCCATGGAGGTCCCAACACTTGTCTTTAAGGTGTTCAAGTTTTTTGTAATGGCTGCAGCGAGGTCTTACTCGGCCTCACGGGTGCTCGCCCCTTCCGTGTTTAGGGGGAGGCTTGGTGGTGCTTTCTCCAGAAAAAGCTACTTTTTCGTGAGTCTTGGTGCTAGCCTTCGGTTTGATCTTCATAACTTTTCAACATGTTTCTTCGCGTTGGATGACTGAACAGACCTCGTTGAAGCGAGGCAGTTCCTTGGACATGAGGATTTGACTCCTCAAGTTGTCATAGTCTTGTCCGGTGTTGGCGAGAATCTTGAAGACCTTATCTTCCTCAATACGTCTCTTGATGACGTCTATGCCATTCGTAATGGGCCGGTAAAGGTTCATTTCATCCTACATGGCTCATAGGGAACTAAGGTATGAGTGAAATAGTTTATCCCCTTAATCGCTTGAGCTATATCTTGCTCGAGTTGATAGACACGGGCAAGATTATTCTGTTCGCCATAGACAACTTTCAGAGAGTCCCATATTTCTTTTGCAGTGTCAAGGAACAAGAAACCTTCAACAATGCTAGGATTCATGGAGTTCAACAACCACGACATGACGAGGTGGTTCCCCGATTCTCACTCATCATAGGCTGCGTCGTCAGGATTTGGAGGAATGATCTTGCCGTTGACGAAGCCCAATTTAGATTTTCCACTCAGAAAGAGGGTGGTGGCTTTGAACTACGTTAGATAGTTCATTCCGTTCAGCGAAACAATAGTAATTTTGAGCATCGGCTTTTGCTCGTGCACTACCATCCTTGATGCGACGTGCGCTGGAGAGACATGCGCTGGAGAACCGATGCAGCTCAAGTCATCCTCTTTGTCCGCCTTCGATCGGATGAAGGGTGACCACAAGAGAGATCAGAGGTTTGTCTAAGCCGGCTCTGATACCATGTTAAAAAAATGAAATAAAAAAAAATGAGAATAATGGAGAAGATGATTTACCTGGTTCGGCGATCGCCGACATCCATGGGAGAACAAGCACGCACGCTTTTCATTATTCGAGTGATACAGTTACAGCACTGCATATGGCAGAATATAAAAGCAAATCTGTCAACGGCAATAGGTACAACAGGGATGAGAAAAACCAAATGTAGCACGTTCCAAGGAGGGCTAGGTGGCCTAACGAGCAAATATCGGGGGAGAGTATCACCAAAGCGGTTGGCGATAAGGGAATATCAAAAGTGCAGCAACATACGAGGGGGCGACAGACTCAAATGTGGCATGCAGTTGCTGGGGTCGGTTTTTTGAAACTCCCCCACAAGGAACCCTCCACCACCTTAGATGGGTCGCCACAGGAGCTTGAAGGCCAGGTCAGGCTCTGTCGAACGGCAGCCGACCATTGTCAACAGCAGCCAGAGGTCAGCTGCTCGTGACGGCCACAGCAGCCGGTCGGCTACTGTGGTTGTGAGCGCAACCAGCTATTCTGCTAGCTGTCGTTGCCATTCGCGGAAGAGATCGGCCGCCGGTGGCCGCTGCTGTTGGCATGAAGGTTCAGGAGGGGGGAGGCTGATTTTTGTTTTCCACCGCTGCAGTTGCCGATAGTAGCCGACGACAATTGGGGCCGCCTGCCGAAGGTGGCTGCCAACGGCAGTGGCCGGATAAATAGGAAGAGGGTTTAAACCCTCTGAAAAAAGGGGCTTCTCCTTACCTTCGTTGGCACTGGTGGGGTGGATACGCCAGCGGGAGTAAGTTGTTGTGGGGTGGCCTTCGTCGGTGGAACTGCCCGTGCCAGTGGCTGCCTGAAGAGGGGTGGTGACATGGTTTTGAGAAATCGAACAGACGTTCGGTTTCTGAGTAAAACTGAAGGCATTCGATTAAAATGAATGTCGTCGGGTTCCATTGTAGCAGTCTACAATGGAACCCGACCTGATGGGTGGCCCCATCTGAACCCGATCTGTATGGATCGGGTATTGGATCTGAGTTTGGGCGGACCTGATCCAGACCCGAATTCTCTGTTCGGGGTGGATTAGGTCTCCGCCTGTCCTGGGGCAGACCTGATCTGAACTGGACTGGACCTAGGATCCAGATCCAACATGGGTCCTTTATGGATTAGGTCTAGATCTAGATCAAGTCGAGGACCTGGATCCCATCCGGACGCTGTTTGGACTAGGTCTAGATATGGATCGGGTTTCAACCTGAATCCTATTTAGATCAGATCTGGATCCAAATCAAGTCTGGATCGTGAGATCCAACCCAAGGCCTGATAATAAACGAGTCAGGATCCAGACCGGATCGGGATGCGGATTGAATCATATCACGTCCGAAATAAGGTTAATATATTATTTAAACCTTTAAATACTGAACCGGCTCTGTGACTGATATGGGGCATTTCAGGACCGGTTCAGAGCCCCTTTTGACCAATTTCTATCTGTTTTGCACTGGTTCCTGAATGTAAAGACCTTGTTTTCATGAATCTATAAAGGAACAAAGATGTTTGCATTCAATTTTAGGGCTTTATAAGCTTTTGTACATGTTTTAGACTGATTTGATTGTTCTGAAACCAGTTTAGGCCCTTAGTTGATCAGTTTGAGGTCGTTTCAGACTACTTCAGAGCATTTTTAGACAGGTTCCAATCTGAGGACCCCATGTCTTACCCATAAGAGCATGTCTTTGTAATTTTTTCATGCTTTATAGTTGTTTATTATCATGAAAGCATGAATTTTTTACATACATTTGATATTATTTAAGTTATTCATGATATTTAAGCATGAATTATGTCTAAATTCATGACATATGTGATGTATTTTCATCAAAATTTATTTATGCATATAAGTTTAAGCATGAATTTGTAATTTTTTTATGATATAATATATATTTCATCATGAATACATATGCATTATCATGTGTGCATAGGCATGCTCCATAATACTAATATGTTTGCAGAAAAAAATCTTGATTAACTGACTCATGCAATCACAAAAGTATTCTGAGTTGTGTTAATTGAGGATTCTTTGGACCGTGTTAAGATTCAGTATTATGATTGTGTGTAACTTTATAAAAAAATAATTTTACCCAAAAGGTATGTCATTATGTTCCAAATTCACACAAGGTGTAATAGTAGATATGTATATGAGCCCATAAAGCATGTTTGTATCCAAAGGTACAATGTTGAATTGTCTCTAGTAACATGATCTGTTAGTTTTACCAATTGAAGTTAATTCCTTGTGAATTGAGGAGATGAAGCAACTATGAGTATTATCTTTCCCACAAAAGTGAAACGATAATGACCCAATTATTCATGCCTTAGAAAAGGTGAATAATAGAGGACCTCAATTTTTACCTTTTTAACATAAGTCTTGTTTGAGCAATTATAAGTTCTTTTTCTTTTGTTTCCTGCAGTACCAAGTTCTTTGATCATTGATGATTCTCTATCTAAGACAGATCCAATTTTTCAGATTGAAAAGAAATATTATTGTTCACTCTAAATTACATGGACTTGAATTTGGCTCTTAGAATTTACGAACCTCCCGCTATTATAGAGCAGAGTATAGTCCAGCAGAAGACTACCTTTGAGAAGTGAGAGCGCTCGAATAGAATTAGCCTATTGCTTTTGCAATCTCGAGTGGCTAAGAACATTCGATGCACAATTCCTTACTGTAAGATAATGAAATAATTTTTAGGAGAAATTGATGCTCAGTTCGTCAGTTCTAATAAGGCTATGGCCAATATACTAATATCCAAGTTGGTGTATATGAAATATTCTAGTGATAGTCACATCTAACAGCACATCTTGGAGATGAGAAACATTGCATCTCAACAAAATGATATGAAGTTATCATTTTAGACTCATTTCTGATCCATCTGATTCTGACATCATTGCCCATTGAATATAGACCCCTCAAGATCTCTTACAATACACATAATGATGAGTGGTCTTTTAATGACCTCTTGAGCAAGTGTGTTAAAGAGAAAGAAAGACTAAAGGGTGAGAGGGTGTCGAGTGTACATATGGACTCTCATCAGGAAAAACATATGCGGGGGTAAAGAAAAGTTCATTCAAGAAGAAGATCAAGAAGAAAACTTTTGGAGATAGTTTCAACTCTCAGATGAAAGCCAAAACATAAGTAGAAGGTTCTTTTATAAAGTGTTTCTTCTACAAGGAGAAAGAACATAGGAAGGTGGACTGCCTAAAGCTTAAAAAATGACTCAAGAATAAAGGTAATGAGTCATTCATTTCTCATTATTGCAATTTAATCCATGTTCCATTGCATAGTTGGTGGATTAATTTTGGTGCCACGATGCACATTGCTAACTCTTTGCATGCATTTTTAAACAAAAGGGAACCATCAAAGCATGAAACAGGAAATAAGATGCGTTCGTATGTCAAGAATGTTGGGACCTGTAGTGTTGTGTTGGAGTCAGGATTCATTTTGGATTTGGTTGATACATTTTATGTTTTATTCTATAATTAGAACCTTATTTTGATTTTAAAACTTGATATGTTTGGTTTTGTTTTTAAATTTTAAAAAACAAAGCTTATTATTGTTAAAAAAATTATTTCTACAGGTTCTGCATATGTGTATGATAGTTTGTATCATTTGAAAATCAAATTTCAAATTCAGGAATCTCAATCTCTTAAGAACACAATGATTGGCAATAAACATGGCTTAAAAATAGATCAATCATATATGCTTTGGCATCGAAGGTTAGAATATATCATGAAAGAGAGAGTCCAAAGACTTGTGAAAGAAGAGATTCTTGGATCCCTTAATTTCAGGGATATAAAACCATGTGTTGACTGTATAAAGCTTAAGCAGTCTAACGCATATAAATATGCCAAATGCAGTAATAAAAAAATGGAGATCGTGTATACAAATTTTTACAAACCGTTTTTCCCATGTTATATGGGTAAAAAATATTTTGTCAACTTTATAGATGATTACTCACTATATATGTATCTCTACTTATTATTTGAAAAATCAGAAGTCTTTCAAGTTTTTAAAGACTTCAAAAAGTAGAGAAATAGATCGGTGAAGTTATTAATGTGGTTAGGTCTGATAGAGGTGATAGATATTGTTGTCGTTTTACTGAGATGAGACAAAAGAAATGGCTATTCGTGTGGT
Source organism: Nuphar pumila (assembly GCF_984573655.1). Lineage (NCBI taxonomy): Eukaryota > Viridiplantae > Streptophyta > Magnoliopsida > Nymphaeales > Nymphaeaceae > Nuphar > Nuphar pumila. Next base: position 8,798,171 of record NC_143257.1, read on the forward strand.
TTCTGCAAGTGGAATGCATTATACCTCAATATACCATGCTTGTTAGTGTTTATCAAAATAGTGTAGCTGAAAGAAGAAACCGTATGCTTAAAAAAAATGATTTGAGTAATATTAAATCACTCAAACCTTCCTTTGACCTTGTGGATTGACACTCTTAGGACAACAATGCATATTTGAATAATGTTTCTATGAAGGTTGTTCAAAAGACTCCTTACGAGCTATAAACTGATAGAAAACCTTTTTTATCATATGTGCATATATCAGGATATCAAGCTGAAGTTACATTGTATAACACACATATAAAAACTTTTGATCCTAGAAGGACTAGTGGATTTTTCATTGGTTATCTAGAAAGATCAAAGGGTTTTAGGTTTTATTGATTATCTCATACACCATAAATAGTGGAAACAGATAAAACAAGATTTCTTGAAAATAGTTCTATTGGGATAGATATGCATCTCAAAGTTTTGAATTTAAGAAAATGCAAGATTCATATTTCAAGAAAAATTGTTCAATTTTTCTGATCATTGTCCTTTGGATAATGCTAGGAAAAATCTGGTTAATGAATATCAATTCCAAGTAGAACAAGTTGTTGATGAGGATATACAATAACAATAGGAGGCAGAGGTTCATTTTAAACCACTTGTATGTAGGTCTATGAGGATCATAAAATCTGCTATCCATCTAGACTATTGTGGTGTATTTATAAGAACCCAATGATTTCATAGACATTGATAATGATCCTTTTGCCTTTGCAGAAGCCATTGAAAGTGAATGATTGGCACATTGGATCAATGACATAAAAGAAAAACTTAACTCTATAGCAAAAAATTAAGTGTGGGATCTTGTACCTCAACCTGATGAAATAAGACTTGTTGGTTGTAAGTAAGTCTTTAAGACTAAGATAGACTCCAAAGGGCAAGTGGAAAGTTACAAGGCTAGGATCATTGCAAAGAGTTTCACACAAATGGTGGGCATTAATCATAATGAGATTTTTTTTCCAATCTCAACTAAGGAATCATTGAGGATAATCATGGTCCTCATAGCTCATTTTGATTTAGAGATACATCAAATGGATGTGAAAATTGTTTACTTCAATGGAGATCTAGAAGATCAGTATATATGCAACAACCTCTTGGCTTCAATGTAGATTACTCAAATCATTTAGTTTGTAAATTAAAAAAATCAATCTATGAACTTAAACTAACCTCCCGCCAGTGGTATAAAAAGTTTAATTAGGTGATTTTGAACTTTGGATTCACCAAAAACATTGTTGATTAGTGCATATACTTTAAAGCTAGTAGGAGTAAGTTTATAATTCTGGTTTTATATGTTGATGATATTCTTCTTGCAACTAATGATTTAAGCATACTACATAAAACAAAAGATTTTATTTTCTCTCATTTTGACATGAAAGACATGGGTGATGCCTCATATGTCATTGAAATTGAGATCTGTCGCGATAGAATTAAGAGTGTACTTGGCCTCTCTCAGAAATTCTATATCCTTAAGGTTTTTAAAAGTTATGGGATGGAGAATTATTCTCTTAGATCACCACCCATAGTGAAAGAGGGTAAATTTAGCTTAAAGGATTGTCCTCGGGATGAAAATGAAAATGCTTAGATGAAAATTGTCATATATGCTTCGGCGGTTGAGAGTTTGCAGTACGTGCAGACCTACATACAACCAGATATTACATTTGTTGTGGAAATGCCTGGTAGATATCAATCTAATCCAAGCATTGCACACTAAAAGGTAGCAAAAAAGATCATGCACTATTTGTAAGAAACAAAAGACTATATGTTAACCTAAAGAAAGGTTTACCACCTAGACGTCATTGGATACTCTGATGTGGACTTGGGAGGATGTCTCGACAGTAGAAAGTTCACTACTGGATACATCTTTCTGCTAGAAGGTGGTGTCATTTCATGAAAAAGCAAAAAATAGTCTACAAATATTGTTCATACCATAGAGGCAGAATTCATTGCTCTATACGAGACTTCAACTCAGGTTATTTGGATAAAAAAATTTATTATGGGTCTTGGGATTGTGGACTCTATTGAGAGACCACTAAAGACCTTTTGTGATAATGAAGATATTGTATGATTTTTTAATAACAACAAGTGTTCAACCTCGTGTCGACAGATAGAGTTAAAGTACTTTGTTGTTAAAGAAATAACTGAAAATCATTTAGTATATATTAAAAACAGCGGTACAAAGGAAATGACTGTGGATCCTCTTATTAAAGGGCTAGCACCAGGATTGTATTTTCAACATGCAATGATGATGAGTTTATTTAGTTCTTTTTTATGTATGACAATACATTATGGTTTTATGTTATCACATTTCTGAAACTAAATTGATTCTTTATGATTTTGTGCATTGTTGATTATGTGTAAATGATCTCTCATTTTAAAAAGAGAGAATAGCAGAATAACAATATTAAAAGGACCAATAGAATGGGTTAAAAATCAACATATTCATAAAGGTATTCTTAACATGCTAAACACTGAAAATGAATAATATTATAGTACATGAAAATATGATAACTCATATAGAGATGTTCACCATAAGTTGAACCCACATAGAAATTGAATTGAGATAATAGTAAAATCTTGATAAAGTGTTTTTCCATGTCAATGAGTCAAGTGGGAGAATGTTAGAATATAGATTGTATCCAACCTGATGTGACCCAGTTTGACATAGGTACATCATGGGTTTTAGCTCAAATTGTGTTTGCATTTATTTTATTTTGTTAATTCTTGTTGTTCCTTTTGCTTCTATGCCCCATCCACCTACCTACACACAGAATCTGGAACACCCCTCACGTGCCATTCACCTGGTGGGCAACGACCCACCTGCTTGCTAGGACACCTCACTTGATATTTCCTTGTGGTTTATCATAGAGATCTAAGTGAAGTTATTGATGGATATGCTGTTTTTTTTATTGATTTATGGTGGAGATCTAAGTGAAGTTATGGTGGAGATCTAAGTGAAGATATTTCCTTTTATGAGTCGCAAGGAGAAACCCAAACATCTGTTCATTGAGGAAAAAGAAGGGGTTTTACTTGGCTTTACCTTATTGCCACGTAGATTCAACTTATGGTGAACATAACTTTATAAACACATGATTGGCTCTGCTATGTCTTGCTTGACTTCGCAAGCAAGAGAATTTGATATTTTTTTAATTGTGCTTAGCCAATTGTGGCACCTTAATTGACTGTGGGTTTCTTGCTCTTGTATTTGCATTAATGCTTGAAAATAATTCTTGAGTGGCTCCATTACCTGCATTACAACATAAAAGTGATTTTCTACTATTATAACATTTTTTTTCTGGCATAGTTAGTTTTTTATTTGCCAAATGACACTCTATTGATTCTATTGGACTTTTATGGTGGGTTCTATTGGTTTTAGAACATTTCCTTGCTTGTTTGAAATAGCATGAATGTTTAATTAGAGTTTCAGGGTTTTTTTTTTCAATTAGCATTATGCATGAATGATGTCTTACTCTACAGATCTCCATCTGTCTTTCATTATGTTACTGTTATTAAGCAGGAACACAAGCATCCCCTATTTTTTGTTATTTGATGAGTTCAAGTGGAAGGCCAAGATGGTATTAAAGTGCCTCTAGGAAAAGGAAACAATTTTTTGTTTTCTGAACCAACCATCTTTTATGTTAGAAAATTTTAATTCTAGAGGAGGTGGGAAGTTCCGATCACAGTTTGTAACTACAAATAATCCTTTATTATTTCAAAATGATTTCCTTTTTATTATGATTTGTGCTTTATCCAACATGTGCTTACAACAGTTTTTATCGATGGGCTTCTTTTGATCAATTGGGGCACATTTTATTTTCTGTTGTTCTGTCTGACATTGTAATGGTTGTGATTTATCAGGTACAATGTTGTGACCTTTGTTTCCCATAGACTGTTTGAGACAGATGATCCGGTAATGTTGCGATTCTGCAAATTTCATATAAAGTTTGATTTCACGTTTCTAAGAGTTTTTTGTTTCCAAGTTTGTAAAAAGGTTTTGGCCTTTGTTGTTCATGGTGGATGAGATTTGTAAAATTACATCCTTTTGCTTCTTCCTCAGAGGTGATAGCAAATGGATTTCATTTCAGTGCACTCTTGAATGCTCAGTTCTTTGGTTAAATAATTACATACTTAAGTTGTAGTTAATTTTTGACACATGAATCATATATATATATTGAGGTTGACAAAAATGGATGTATATCATATACTCTTTTTGTTGTGGTGGACCAGTGTTGTGAAAAGCGTTGAGGCATAACGAGGCACTCCACCACAATCTATGACGAGGGTAAGCCTCAAAAAAAAAAAATTTAACTTAAAAAAAACTATAAAAAATATCTAAAATTATAAATAAATAAAAAATGCTTTATTGATGAAGCAACAAGCAATAAGAAATAAAAAATCTCAAATAAATACTGAAAAAATATGAGATTAACATGTAAAAGTAACATTAATGCAAAAAATCTCAACGAGGGTTTTCTGGTTTAGTTTAGAGATTTAGAATTGTTTAATTTGTATTTCAACTATATTTTCTAGGCAAAATGATGTTTCTTGTGGAGTGAGGCCACTGGCCGAAATTTCCACTGTTATTACATTTCCTCAAAAAGACATCCTATATCCCTGGGTCCAGTTAACATCATCCATACATGATGCATACGGTAGTCCAAGAACACCCAATTTTGATTTTGCACTGATCTACGATGGGATATGGGTGATGGTCCTTGTGATCTTTTGCAAACAATTGCCAATCCTTGATGTGGATGACAAAGTTAATTTCCGCAAAGGCAAAAGAGCAGTGCCAATAATGTCTTGCGCTTTAGAGCTCTGCATGTAATGTTTGTATCCCTGTATCTGCGCCCTATTCATGTGACATGAATTCCAATTTTAAGTTCGATGGAATTAAAATGTGCAGTCTGGACACAAGCATTTTGTGGTTAGACTGACCTCATGGGTGTTAGGTGCAAGAAGGGAGGGGAGAAAAAATTCCAAGAAGAAACGTGGGGTGTAAAGTTTGGTTTTGATGGTGTGAGATAGTCTCATATTGATGGTGTTTGAGTTTGTTGTGGGATTTATAACACATATGTAAACCCTTACACTTGTTCCTAAGAACAAGGGGTTGGGATGACTACCACACACACGCCGTGCCAAGTCGGGCTCGGGCTCTTTAGGGCCATATCCAATCAAGACCAATGTATCCTATTGCCCCGATTTTCTGTTTTTCCTTGGATTATATAATGAAAAAGAGTCATGCCTTTTGGAATTGGTGACCCTTTGCAGAGTCACACCCGTTCAGAACTGGTAACCCTTGGCAGAGTCACACTTGTTCAAATCTGGTAACTCTTTGCAAGGGTCATGTTTATTCAAAATGGGAAACTCTTCAAGAGTTATGTCCTTTCGAACAAATCTCTTCCACGTCTATATAAACGTGGTTAGAGAGGTTCCAATGGGACGGATGTACACTCGATCATCTCTCTCTCTCTTGTCTTGTTAAAACTGTTAGGTCTGCAGTTGTAGTTTCTGAGGTTGTTTTTGAAGGGCGATCTACCATCGACGTGCACCGATCCAGATCGTCGAGGCTATTGTATCCTGGGGGAAGGACGTCAGACTCTGTTTGCACTGTATGTGGGGGCGAATCTTCTCTAAGGGGAGTACTTTCGTACGCCTTAGCCTTTTACACAGTTTTAACATGCTTTCGTTGTTTTTATTGTGTTTTATGCATCTGATTGTTCATATGCTGCTGTCTGAATTTTGGTTTTATGCGAAAACTGTCATGCTTGCTCCCTGTTATTGTTTCGATCGTCTGTCAATCATGATTTCCATATTGTTGTATTTCCTGCTTTATGTCATGATGTTGATTGTGAAACTGTGTGATCTGAAATATGATCCAACAATGGGTTACCCTCTCTGTAGGCATATAGCCTTTTAGGTTCTTTAGCATTTGGCCTTGCATAACCAAGCTGGTCCATGTGTTGTGAGATGCACAAATTTCACATGCAGTTCCGAACAAAGCTTAAACATAAATGGAAGGTTGATTACACATGAGCACTTGCGTATTGTATGAGTAGGTTCAATTTTTTGTATCCATTTTTGTTCAAACTTGTTTGATCCCAAAGCAGTCCTGCACATCATTCGTAACAACCAATGAACTAATGCATTGATCCCAAAGTAGTTCTACAGTCAAAAGATGCGACAAATTAGATAACAATGACTGTCAAACAAAATCTTTTAAGATTATGTAATACCTAACCTAGCCGGCCAAGTGGGCTCGAGCCCACCTAATTTGGCTTGGTCAAAGATGGTGTCCCTTCCCCTCTCCCACGCTAATGAGTAGTGGAGAGTGGAAAGGGCTCCCACATTAATGCATTAAAGAGGAGACCTTCGTCTCTCCCACACATGGAGTAGTGGGGGAAAGGGAGGGATCCCTTGTTAATGAGAAGGTTAGGGGGGTGAAACCCCCAATACCCATAGTCCTATAAAATCTTCCCCTCTATTTTCTGTGAAAGAGAGAGAGAGAGTAAGGAGGAAGAAGAAGAGAGCGCGAGGAATTGTGAGAAGAGAGGTGTGAGGAAAAGAAGGGGGGGGGGGGGGGCACAGAGGGTCTGTCCCTGTCACTCCCCAGTGAAGAAGAGAGGGAGACATGAGGTAACCTTGTCTCTGCCACCTCCGTGAAGAAGAGAAGGTGGGGGAGGCAGGAGATAGAGGGTGTCCCTCTAGCTTTGTTGTTCCCGGCAGCACCTCCATGAAAAAAAGGGTGGGAGGCATGGGGGAGGACATGTCTCAGCCACCAGCAACCACGAGGTTGCCGATGGCGACCCTATCAGAGAAGGGAGTCGCGGTTTAAACCCGTGGCCCCTGTCTCATTCTTTTAAAAGGATCACCAAACCGGGTCCGGATCTGAACTCGACTAAGTCAGCTAGGCCACTCCATCTGGGTGCGACCCAAACTGAGCCAAGCCGGTCAGTACCCAGACCAGCTTGATCTGGGTAGCTCGGTCTGGGTGTAACCCAGACTGATTCAGGTCAATAAAAAAAACACTTTTGTGGCCCCTATCTCAGTTTTCTAGAAAACCACCGAACCAACTCAGTTTGGGCTTGAACCAGACCGAGTCAGCCAACCTGCTCTGTCTGAGTGCAACCCAGACCGAGTCTGATCGGTCTGGGTGCACCTCAAACCGAGTCAGATATGCCTGTACCAGACTAACTCGGTCCCGGGGTGACCCAAACTGACTCAGGTCAAGAGTTTAGAAATACATAATAATATATATATATGGGGGGAAAACTGAAAAGATCATTATCTTGATTTTTTGTCATGAACTGAATCAGGGTTGGATCCAGTTGAACTAAACCCCAAAATGGATTCGGTTTGGATCTAGTTCGCACCAAACCCAAACTGAATTGGGTTTAGGTCCATTTGGTACCAAATCTAGAATGAACCGGGTCTGAATCAGATATACCAATTCTAGATCTAGTGTAGAAAATTGAGATTGAATCTCTATGTCAGGTCCAGATTGAATCCAAAATTGCACTGGATTGGATTCAATATGTGCAATAGGAGGAGAGGAGAGACTGAACTAAGTCCAGGTTAGGTTTAATAAGAGATTAGGTTAAGAAGATCCATAAGCTTTGAAAGAAAAAAGGAAAGAAATGTGTAAAAAAAAAAGTAAAGGTTAGGATTTGAACCCCCAACCTCACCATAGAAGGGAACTACACCTAACCAGTAGGCCAACCTAGTTCAATTGGTTAGGAATAGTAATTAAATTTTACAAATACCTGTTTGGAAATAAGTATCTTATACAAATCCCAAACAAGAGTGATCCAGAACTAGAAAACAAACTCAAAGGATCGACTGGTTCTCTCACGAATCCTGTTATCCAGATTCAGACTCATCAGAGCGATGAAATAATCATTTTACCCTTATTCTACATATTTCGATAAAACAGACATAACTCTTTACTCTGAACTCAAAATCGAGTGAGGTTTAGTGTGTTAGAACCAAAATACAGAGGAATCTGCTTGTCATATTTTTATGATCAAACACACAACACAGAAAATGAGGTCTATTAGACTATCTTTATGAAGGGTAATTTGATAATTTTGCAATTTTTAAAGAAATATTAGTCTGGTAAATGAGTCTTTGTATATTAAACAAATCCGACGACTATGAGGGAATCGATTGTAGAGTGAGATATTCACACTTGTTTTCAAGGTAAGAGAATATTTGCAAATAACTTCTTAGATAAATAAGATACAAAGTTGTTCATAAATGCATCATGTTATGTGATTCTATGTGCTTTAAAAGTATGTTGATTATTTCATGTATATGAATTGATTGACTGAATTGCAAGATTAAGAATCTATATTACTGATACTTTCAATAAGATGCATGTAAATTGTTACATATTACATATTTATCTTAATACTTAATCATGTCATAATGTTAGCAGATGATATGACTTGTATAATAGATGTGTTTGTTGTGAAAATAAGGATAGTGATTGGATGCGTATAATATGTTGTGAAAAATAAGAGAAAAAAAGGCATTAAGGTTATAAGGTAGAGTTTCACATTTCTAAGGACAAGGGTTTGTTTTGAGAATGACATGCTTGTACCTTAGGAGAGGTCATAATGTCATGGCATGAATTATCATGATATGTCTCTGTGATGGATTGTTATCCCTAGAACCGTTGGTGTATCCATGTGATTACATGTTGAACACTAGTTAGTGAATGTATAATACAATAACACCGAGAAAAGAAAGGAAAAAAAATGAATAATGCACATAGGATAACAATACAAAAAGATTTAAGAACTTTACCAGGAAGAACATAGTTTATGGCTTTGTTACAGGTCTGTACACCTCACTAGTCCCTAAGATCTTGAAGAATTTCTAGGTAACCATGAAGGATTAAGACATAGCCTATTAGACACATGTAAGAAGTAGCATGAATCACAAACCTTGGAGACATGTATATCTCCTCTAATACCTTAGGGCAGGTATAGACTTTTGAGCTCTTCGACGAGCTACTGATGGACATATTGGGCTCTCCAGCTTACAACCGGTGAACAAAGCTGCAATAATTGAAAATTCATAATTTAGACCGGTTTGAACTATATTGTTTGTGGGTGGTTCAGATGTCTGGCCAATAATCGTAGACTTTAAGGTTGTCTACATGGGTTGCTATGCCCCAGGTGACTATTTCTGAAATAACCGATTAGCATGAATAACGACATTGAGGTATGTCTACTATTGAAATAAAGAATAATTTCAGAAAGAGTAAAAAAATGATAAAAATAAGAATAAAATGTGTAAAAAATATGTATATTCAATTAGATAACTAAACTAAAAATAGGAGCTTAGAACTCACTACGGTTGTAACGGTCATATACTTATATTTGTGAATGAAACCTTACTGAGTTTTAAACTCGTCGCCGCTTTGTTACAACTGTAAAAACAAAAAATGTTGCGGCAATGAGGACATGACTTGTGAACTCAGACTACACTGCTGGTGATTTGAACTTGAAGTACTGTAGAGTAGTTCTACCTTTTATTTTATTCAAAATGTGTAATTTGAACCTTCTGTTTTATTGAACATGAATGGATAGCATTAATTTTGGATGAATGAACTTGACAGTTATGTTAAAAAAAATGGCTTGGTTTTGATGTGGTTTTGGTAATTTCTCTATGGGAATTAACATCTACGAACCCGAGCTCGAGAGTCCCTGATTTGAGTCATTACAGATTACAACTTAAGGCTTGTAGTCGGTTGCAATCAAAGACTTCGTCATCAAAGGATAGCTTCAAGGTACAAGCACCAACATATCACCCATCATCAAATGCCTTATTAATTCGTCAATGATGCATAAACACAACCACCCAAAAAAAATGCAGGCAGAACACCAAAAAGAGGCAGGAATTTCAACTGTTTATTGCAGAGTTGGTTCACTCTGTTGCATAAGAAAATAGTATAAGCCACTTCCATGCATTCCGAGACTTGTGACAATGCAACACACACACACACAAAGGTGTGGGCACACAAGCTTTGTCACATCAGATGCAGCAGCAGTCAGCTGTCAAGACCTAAATTTTCAAACTCACAGCTGAGTCAAGAAACCATTACTCTTGAAGAGTGATAGAGAACAGACGATGTGGTGTTGTGTGTCAAACAGAGACACGGTTAACAAAAACAAGCTGAATCGTGCAACAATTGTAAGAGCCTAACATAGATGGAGGTTATTATATGCATGAAAATAGTGGCAATATTTTGGATCTACCCTTACTCTCATGAAAAGAAAAAGCAAAAACTCAAGGCAGATAAAACAGAGGAAACCTTGGAGAAAGATTAGTGAACCCATGACAAGGTAACCACTTCAATCCAAGGAGCTTCCATGACAGTTTAAGTGGCCATTATGAATGCCTGGTGTACCAGATATTTTGGTTATGCGATCCGAACGACAAGTCTTGGACTCAACGATTTCTATCACTGCCCCAGAGATCTGGAAAACCAACAGTATTAGCACAATTAATATCAAGTAAGCAACTTAAGGAAAACAAAAGATGCTTCTAACCACATTACCATCTTCTAATGAAGCTAAAAACCTAAGGTCACTAAAACTTGTCTTGCTCATAAAATCATGAGTCATGACCACACACCTCCTAGGAGTTTAGGACAGTTTCAAGTGTACTCACAAAATCACCACTAAGAGAACACACAGAATCTCAACATATACACAAGATTTTCTTGCATACAAATACTTTCTTAATACCAGTATGCTTAATTTCGAAACTGGGGAGAACAAAATGTTTAGCACATCTTGAAATGAAACATGTTCAGTTCATTACTGTCCATAAAAGAGAAGGAAACTAGAAATAGTTCAAGGTATGGATTGCAACGATGATGAGGATGATGAAACAAAAAATAAGACATTTGTTATCTATGGACATCCTATTCATGAGGAGTCAAAGACTGACATGAAGTTGAAAGTTCAGCTACAAGCAGAACGCTAATTACAAAAGCAAATAAATGGGCTGCTATAGACGTTCCAACACCAACAGTTATTTGAAACTGCCAACACCACATGTATACACACATAAGAACACGGACACATAACATCTTGTGAAGAGGATTATGGACCGGCGTTAAATGGATGCAAGCAAATGCACAACATCAAGAGAAGGAACAAAGTGGCATTCCAAAATAGTAAGTGAGACTGTAATGGACTAAGGTTTGAAATGAAACAAACAGAAACAGATATCTTTGTGCAGAAACAAATGCTAAGATGATCATAAGAGACCCACCCTCCATAAGGTTTAGATGTGTATGATGAAAGTGATCCATAACCATTGTCACCAACCTTCACAATGGATCCAAAAAATCCTCAATGAGAACAATGATTTCATTGCATGTAAAATAATATAAAAATTAAAGGGGCTGCAGATGGCACAGTTGAGAAGGTCGAAAGTGTAGGAAGACTGCCAGGATAAAGAGGAGGCTCACAAGTCGCACGATCACCATCATTATCTTTGAGCACATCATCTCTTAGCCTTAAAACAATCCGACTAAGGGCATATCTTACGCTGCCACTTCACCAGAAATCTAAAGAAAAAAAAAAACCCTAAAACCCCTAACAGAAAAAGCACAACAGGGGAGAGAGAGAGAGAAGGAGAGAGGCAGAGAGGGGAAAGGACTCACCTGACACCCGACTGGAGAAGGAGCTCGGCGACGGTGGGGAAGGAGCTCAGCGACGGTCGACGCGGGTGGGGAAGGCGCTCAGCGATGGTGACCGTCTCGACAAGGGTGGGGAACGAGCTCGGCAATGGGGTCCGGCGTAGGGAAAGCGAGCGAAAGGGAGGGCGAGAGGGCCAGGCAGGTGTGAGCTCAAAATTTTTCAATAGGCCGGCCCAAAGTGGGCCCAGGGTCAGCTCATCAATTGACGAGAAGATTAAAAAATAGAGGAAATTGTTATTCTTGTCTAATTAATTAGTTATTATTAGTAGGTTATATTTAATTAATAAATTAAATAATTTATTTAAAAATTTAAGAGAGAGTAAATCTAAATTATTCTAAGTATTGTTGGGATCTTAGCAAAGATATAAAATCAACATACGAAATTTTGAGACTGAAATATCCAATTGAAACACATTGGGATTCATTGGATCTTAAAACTAATCGAGTTTGAATCTTGAAGGAGATCCAAAAGAGTCGACCCACATGGTTTGAAACTGAATCTATTTGGGAGATCTGATCCAAATTAAAACTAAATTGAGTTTGGACCTCGATAGAAATCCAAATTAAAATGAATATATCTTAGTGACTTTAAATCTACATTATACGGATCCCCTTTATAGTTCGTACGCTAACCCAAATGGATATGGGTTGGGTTTGGATCCTTGTTTAGATTTAAAATAGGAAAATGAGTTAGATCTGAATCCACTAAGATCCAAATGGGTCTTATCCAAAAACCTCATGTCAACTCATCTTCTCAAAAGCTACCAAAACTATCACCTCTTATAATTCTCTCACAAATATTTCCCTTTTTTCTACCCTTTCATGCAAAAAAGACTATAAATAACCCCCCTCTCAAGCCTTTCTCTTCTAATTCTCTCACACACACTCTTTCGATTTGGAAGACCACCAAAGGCTCCACCTCTCAATGCTGCCCTTCTTCGATTGCGGCCACTTTGTTTAGTGAGCCCCATTTAGTAGTGCAATACCACGTTCACACATGCACTCCCAAACTTGTGACACAGAACTTGAGGCACAAACTAGTGTTTTTTTGTGTTCGAACCATCGGCAAGCGTAATCCACCCCATGCATTTTAGAGAAAAATCCCTAAGTTGTAATTTTGAAAATTTTTGCTCATCGTAAGCTTCACAAATTTTGAGGTAAAAAAAATTTACACCAACTCTGGTATTTATATGATTCTAAAGAATGCATATTAGTGTAAGAATTTACGCTAATTACCCAATAGTTATATAATATTAAAATATATATTTATTATTTATGTAGTAAGTATGTATACTTGAGGTTTAGATGTTTCATATTATGAAATACGCATGCCTAAAATTACATGATTTAAATATACATGTTTCGAGGTTCAATTTATGAACCTATGAATTTTAAATAATATTAAATGCAACTATGTTATGATGTCAATGCGTGTGATGATATGTTGTTATATGATATTTAAATGCCACATAATATGATATTTGATGTGATGCATAATAATAGAATGCACTTGATAAATTTTTAAGAACATGTAATATGTTGAGGGACTATTCCCCAGAGGTTGATTTATGTGAGGATATACATATCCAAGATCAAGTAATTAGACTAGAATGATAAATTTTTGTGAGGACAAACATGTTCAAGATTAGGTAACCCAGCTATGACGATAAATCTCTATGAGGATGTCCATGTTCAAGATCAGGTAATTTGCCAGAGGACTTGTTTTAAAGATGTGGTGAATCTTTGTGAGGATGAACAAGTTAAAAGTAATGCTTGTGGTGGATTGTGATAATTACATAATCTTGTTAAGATAGCCAATTGAAAAAATATGATTTTGGCTTTACTTCAATTGTTGTAGCATCATTACATGTTGAACTCGAATGTGAAAATCATACCCTTATCGATTATGGGGAGGCATGAGGTAACCTTGTCCCTGCCACCTCCGTGAAGAAGAGAAGGTGGGTAGGCAGGAGATAGAGAGCGACCTTCTAGCACCGTTGTTTCCGGCAGCACCTCCATGAAAAAAAGGGTGAGAGGCATGGGGGAGGACCTGTCTCAGCCACCAGCAACCACGAGGTTGCCGATGGCGACCCTATCAGAGAGGGGAGTCACGGTTTAAACTTGTGGCCTCTGTCTCATTCTTTTAAAAGGATCACCAAATCGGGTCCAGATCTGAACCCGACTAAGTCAGCTAGGCTACTCCATCTGGGTGCGGCCCAAACTGAGCCAAGTCGGTCAGTACTCAGACCAGCTCGGTATGCGTGTAACCCAGACTGATTCAGGTCAATAAAAAAACACTTTTGTGGCCCCTGTCTCAGTTTTCTAGAAAACCACCGAACCAACTCAGTTTGGGCTTGAACCAGACCGAGTCAGCCAACCTGCTCGGTCTGAGTACAACCCAGACCGAGTCGGATCAGTCTGGGTGCACCTCAGACCGAGTCAGATATGCCTGTACCAGACTAACTCGGTCCGGGGGTGACCCAAACTGACTCAGGTCAAGAGTTTAGAAATACATAATAATATATATATGGGGGGAAAACTGAAAAGATCATTATCTTGATTTTCTGTCTTGAACTGAATCAAGGTTGGATCCAGTTGAACTAAACCTCAAAATGGATCCGGTTTGGATTTAGTTCGCACCAAACCCAAACTGAATTGGGTTTAGGTCCATTTGGTACCAAATCTAGAATGAACTGGGTCTGAATTATATATATATACCAATTCTAGATCTAGTGTAGAAAATTGAGATTGAATCTCTGTCAGGTCCAGATTGAATCCAAAATTGCATTGGATTGGATTCAATATGTGCAATAGGAGGAGAGCAGAGACTGAACTAAGTCCAGGTTAGGTTCAATAATAGATTACGTTAAGAAGATCCATAAGCTTTGAAAGACAAAAGGAAAGAAATGTGTATAAAAGGGTGAAGGTTAGGATTTGAACCCCAACCTCACCATAGAAGGGAACTACACCTAACCAGTAGGCCAACCTAGTCCGATTGGTTAGGAATAGTAATTTAATTTTACAAATACCTATTTGGAAATAAGTATCTTATACAAATCCCAAACAAGAGTGATCCAGAACTAGAAAACAAACTCAAAGGATCGTCTGGTTCTCTCACGAATCCTGTTATCCAGATTCAGACTCATCTGAGCGATGAAATAATCATTTTACCCTTATTCTACATATTTTGATAAAACAGACATAACTTTTTACTCTAAACTCAGAATCGAGTGAGGTTTAATGTGTTAGAACCAAAATACAGAGGAATCTGCTTGTCATATTTTTATGATCAAACACACAACACAGAAAATGAGGTCTAGTATACTATCTTTATGAAGGGTAGTTTGATAATTTTGCAATTTTTAAAGAAGTATCAGTCTGGTAAATGAGTCTTTGTATATTAAACAGATCCGACGACTACGAGAGAATCAACTGCAGAGTGAGATATTCATACTTGTTTTCAAGGTAAGAGAATATTTGCAAATAACTTCTTAGATAAATAAGATACAAAGTTGTTCATAAATGCATCATGTTATGTGATTCTATGTGCTTTAAAAGTATGTTGATTATTTCATGTATATGAATTGATTGACTGAATTGCAAGATTAAGAATCTATATTACTGATACTTTCAATAAGATGCATGTAAATTGTTACATATTTATCTTAATACTTAATCATGTCATAATGTTAGCAGATGATATGACTTGTATCACAGATGTGTTTGTTGTGAAAATAAGGATAGTGATTGGATGCATATAATATGTTGTGAAAAATAAGAAAAAAAAGGCATTAAGGTTATAAGGTAGAGTTCCACATTTCTAAGAACAAGGGTTTGTTTTGAGAATGACATGTGTGTACCTTATGAGAGGTCATAATGTCATGGCATGAATTATCATGATATGTCTCTGTGATGGATTGTTATCCCTAGAACTGTTGGTGTATCCATATGATTACATGTTGAACACTAGTTAGTGAATGTATAATACACTAACACCGAGAAAAGAAAGGAAAAAAAATGAATAATGCACATAGGATAACAATGCAGAAAGATTTAAGAACTTTACCAGGAAAATCATACCCTTATCGATTATAGATTATAATATGAGGTTATATTTTGAATGAATATGTTAACGTATTGATGAATGATAGACCATACTTATTTGGTCACTTTGCAAATGAATGCATTATAATTATATGATTAATTTATATTATGGATATCTAATTAAATGAATTATTTTATTATTAATGTAACATGTATTATCTTTGTACAATCTCTATATGTTATTGTATAGACCTATCAAACTTTCACGAGTCTAACTTTTTTTATGAGATTCCAGGTGAAGTATGACTTGTTGTCGTGAAGCGGATGTGGGATGCTATGACAACATCAATGAGTTAATTTTTTTTTCTTGAGAACTGAATTTTTGGATAAACAATATTACTTGTTTTGAAAAAACATTATTGCTTATTTTTGGATATGTATCACTTTGTTTGTTGAATCAAAGTATTTTAAATGAGTAATGTTATATGCCTTAAATTCAGCGTGATTTGTAACTCACTTGAGGTTTTAACCAAAGTTAAAAAAGTTTTCACTGATGATTTAAGAAGAAGAAAAAAGTTTTAAATTTATACTTAAATTTAAGTTAAAAATCTTGAAGCTTTAGGGTTAGCCCATTTGCTAACCTTATTTGAAATGATTCAAACGTTTTGAATCTTAACATTTGATGAGGGTAGTCTGGTGCAAACTGTGAGGCAAGTGCCCTTACCGTTTGAGCTGAGGTGGCTTTATCTGACCGTGATATGCAGAAAGATTCACCAACAGAAAGGCCATTTTGGAACGTTCATTCTACTTTATCAATGTCAAAATTTCGCTTGACATCGATATGTTAGAATTATGGACGCCCATAGGAAACTTGGAATGACCACATATTATTGATTGGCATGCGTTCACCCATGAGCCTTCTCATAGATATCAATACCATGGCTGCAAACGTATCCAGTTTCAATTCCTAATTCAAAATGCACTCTGTACAACTTTCATTCATACATCCAAATCAAATTCGTTGAGGCAAGGTTGAACTCAGATTAAAAAAATGCATGTGGTAATACTAGATTCAGTAAAGAAAAAAAAAAGAATAAAAACAAGCTATTTACTTGTAATGAAAGGAATAGATCTTGATTTGAATCTGAACTAGATCCGACTTTAAATACTGATGAGAATCCAATCTGAATCTGAAAATAAAGAGATTTAACATATCTGAATCTGATCTGAGTGCACATTTGGATCTTACTTTTAAGGAACATATAACATGCATGTCGCACTCAAGCCAGATATCCAACTAGGTCGGACATTTATTGGCCCAGGAAACGGGTCCGATATCTATAAAAAATCTGAAGGCGTTGAAAGGGTTGTCCAGTTGCAAGCTGTTGTAGCAAACAAGTCAACCGAACGGAAGCAAATCAGGTCATGCTGAACATGAGCTTTTTGCTCATGCCAACATTGTGGCCGTCTGTTTGCATTTAACGGGTCGGGTTTTGGTTCGAACTCAAGTGAAATCAGACTTGGACCCACTTTTCAGGTATGGTATCGGGTTCATACTCATGTCTAATTGGATCCACTATAAGAAAAACCATACCCAGACCCAATAAGAACTACATGAACCAGATCCAGACCATACCCGGTAAAACCATATTTTTTTATTGTTTTTACATTATAAAATTGCAGGTCTTAATCGAAACTTGAGTCGGGTCTGGGTCTGGTATAAAATTTCACAAACTGTACCTGAGTTCATGTATTAATGGGACCTTCGGGTCCAAATTCAGGACTTAATCAGGTCTTATTATTTATCACCATACCTGTACTCTATAGGGTTTGGTTTGGGTCGGGTCAACACCCCTAAATAACAACTGCCATCTTCAGAATATGGCTAACGTTCTTATCAATGTTAATCTAGACGTGCTGGGTTGCGTCAAAACATTTCATGTTCTATATATATATATATATATATATATATATATATATATATATATATATATATATATATATATATATATATATATATAGTAAAATGCACAGCTGCTTGATGAATAGGTGCTTCAGCACCTACTTAATCATGCTGACCGTTCATCACGCATGTTGATGGATGGTCAGCGTGCAAAAAATATAAAAAATGCATTTTGGCACAAAAAAGTAAAAATGTCTTCCAGCGGCCCTCAAAACCGCCCCTAAAGGTAAAAGGATACGCATGATATTACAAATTTGTAATACCGTATGCATCCTTGAAGCACCGCGAAAGGGTCTTTTTGCTCTTCTTTGCATCAAAAGACATATTTTCAGCATTTTTTTTTGGCTGACCGTCCATCAAGTCAGCGTGATTAAGCAAGAAAGACAGAAATTTTCATTCCAGAGACAACCTTTTGCTCCTAATTCCAAATATGGACCACAATGTTCTTGAATTCTAAATATGCGCCAAACATTCAATAGAAACAGTCAAATAAGAAAACCCCCCTGTCAACGTCTATCATCTTGGAAAACGCCATTACTTTTTTTGTTTCTTGTACTGTCATTTGAAAATTGTTAAGTATTCATTTATCTCATAAAAAGAGGAAAAGTAAACCTTTGAACTCTATGAAGATGGTCAATGTTGTAATTTGGTTTTTTATATAACATGCCTTAAAAGACAATATTAAATGCAGGTCCTAGGTTGACAGTTTTCATGGAAGTAGCCCATATTTAGAATTGCAAAAAGATGAGGCTCATGTTTGAAATTAGAGGCAAAAGGTTGGACGCTAAATAAAATTTTCCCTATTTTTTACATATTATACTTAAAATAAATCTATTTTATATATTACACTTAACATTCATATTTTATGTATATATTTTCTATGCATTATTCTCTTTATAAATACATTTTATATATTTTTTATATATTATATTTAAAATATATGTTATACATAAATATATATTTTATTTATACAAGCTCCCTTGAGCTTAGCCGAGTCAAGCCGAGCCGAACACCTTGTGTTTGGGCTTGTCACACTTAAGCTAAACAAGCTGCTCATGGCTTGAGTCACCAACTATATGAGCATATATATCATAAACGAGGTGAATTGAGTCGAGTCACGAGCTGTTTGATTTGTCTACCACTTATAAGATGGCAGTCTTATTTTTTTTTTAAATCATCTCTTCTTTCAGGAAAACAAAAACACAAAGAAGTCCTATGAATTAGAGATTATGATTATTGTTCATTTTTCTTCCAAACATAGGACAAGAAAAGAATACAAGAGCAGGGTCAAGAGTACAATATTGAGGATGAGATGATCATGAGTGGAGATGAGGATTTTTCTTTTAAAACAATCTTCATACTATCCTTGCAAAATAGCACGCTAACCAAAATACTTACTAATTTGACAAAATCTCTCACATATCCAAAATCATTGATTCTTTACTTTTTTAAGACATTTTTTCCCTTTGCACATGCGAACCTACTGCGGTCCACGCGATATATAGCTATGTTGTAAAAAGTTCACAACTTAAAAAAAAAAGAAGATTCTAAACGCATTTGCAAATGCAACATGACATTCACAAATATAGTATGACCTTTGTAAAGAAAACTTGATAACCTCACTTAAGTAAATACTTCTCAAAGAGGTCCGCAAATAAGTGAGGTCATTTGCAAATATCTATTATGAATGTCCCATACTTTTTCACTATGATTTAACCTTCATAAATACAATATGACCTTCACAAAAAAACCCTGAGAAACTCACTTAAGTAAATGCTCCTCAAGGAGATCCACAAATAAGTGAGGACATTGGCAAATAAATGCTCCTCAAGGAGGACCAAATATCTGTTGTAAATGGCCACGACTTTCGCACTCTAATATGACCTCCACAAATAAAGTACGACCTTGGCATATATAGTACGACCTTCACAAAGAAAACATGTGAACCTCTTTTAGCTAAATATTGCTCGAGGTGCTCCACAAATAAGTGAGGACAATCACAAATACTTGTTGCAAATGTCCTCACTCATTTTTAACGTCCTCATGATGTTTACAACATGATTCATGAACATCCTCTATACATGTAGATATTGTACCTTATTTGCAAACTTTTTGAACATTCGCATATTGGATAAGAGATTCACAAATTTTCTCAAAACTTAAATGTGAATTTTCCCATGGTTTTCTCTGTACTTGCATTAACTATGATTCTTTGTTTTTTAAAAGTGATGGTTCACATTTTAAGGTTTTTCACATAAACTAGGGTTTTTTGTAGTACCCAACTCCTTTTGCCCATATACATTTTTTTTTGGCAAAAACTTTTCATAATTTTTTGGTGACTATTTTTCGACAAAATTATCTCATGTTATTGCTTGCTCTCCATCGCACGACGATATTCATCGATGACTTTTTGAGTACCCGAGACATTATCAGTGGCAAGATATTTCGATAAGCACATCTTTAACATATGAAACCATTATTTTTTTTATTGGCATGCATCAATCATTTTATGAAAGAATTGCATGGTTTTCAAGTTATCTTTGCATGACCAATAGGCTATTCCATTTTTTTGTCTGTTTAATTCATTTTTATGTGAGTTATTTATTTCTCGTTTCGTTTTCATAATTTGGTATGCCTTCATTTTCATGTGGTTGTTTATCTGATGTGGTCATGACCATTACACTATAGAAAAATTATATTTAGTGCATTAATCATTAAATTTATTATTTTTAATAAGTGTATTGTTTAGATTTTTTATCATTAAATTTGTTGAATATAGTTATTTCTAAGAAGTGACCGATGGATTCTAAACAACTTCATGCTTATAAACATTTACTTTTTCATAGAACCCCTTATGGTAATCTTTATATGAGAAAGAGTTTCTAAAGGTTGGCAAAAGGTTCCTGGTCCTATCTTGTTTTACATAATTAAAACCATAGTAAACCAATAAATGCTTTTCTATTTAGTATAAATCTTTTTATACCTATTGTTTTGTGATCATCAAATGTTATACATATTAATATTGATTTCCTGTTTAGATGATTGTATTATATCTAAAAAGGAAAATAAAAAATAAAAGTATAAAAGTGAACCTTTTGTCTTTATTTTATGAATATTTATTGTTTGCTTCATCTTCCTCGTGAGATTTTATTTTAGTATGAAATTTCCATCTTGTGAACACAATAAGAAAATAAACTAAAAAGACATCTTATTGCAATGCATATGATTAGGCATTTGCAACATTTGATATTATTTTTAATATAAAGACTTGATGCCTACTTTTATTAGTTGCTATGAATATGATTTTTCAATGACCAATCTGTTCATTTTGTTTAAGTAAGAAATTGTTCACTTATTGATTATAAAATGATGATTGAAGAGACTATCATGGAGGCCACAACACCTACACTAACTGTAATATTTAATATTTTTCTTGGGTTTTATAATTTCTAAAAATTGGCAGTGTGGATGGATTTTTTATGCAATTGACATACTTAGTTGTGTTCCTATATTTTTTAAATAATGGTTTTTATTTCATCAAAATCAGAGTTATATCAAGCCTGATATGTGCCCGACAAGTTTTAGGGGCAATTTGGGTAATTTTCATTTCTTGGGGACATAAATGTCATTTTTATTTATTCTGGAACAACTCTGCACATGGGGGACACGTCCAGATTTAATTAATTTGACTGGGTGGCATTTCTGGTTTTGGGAGAGGTTAGACATGAGTAAAAGATTCATTTGACCAAAATTTACTTTTGATGGGCATTTTTATCTTTTTTACAGAGACAACAACTACAACTACCGCCCAGCCCAACCAATCCCAATAAGCCAGACTTGCTAGGTTCAGCTGGATTCAACCAAGTGGCTAGGCCCTTAGCTTTTTGGGTTAGACCAATTAAGTTGGGACCTAGTTACCCCAACTAGTGGGCTAACTAGGAACCCACACCCCTAGTTGGTTGGATCTGAACTAGATCTAGACCCTGTTTGCCAAGATACATACCCGTGTCATAAAGTTTTATTTGAACTTCCCTAAGGCCACACCCCTCATTTATCTCTCTTTTGGTGAACTTACTCTCTTTCCCTTGAGACCTTCACACTCCCACCTATCTTCTTCCACCTTTGTAGACCTCCTACCTGCTCCACCATTGTTCTACACCACCGTGGAGCCTTACTGCAGCTGGTATGGCATTATGGAGGAAACCAGTCTGCATGTAGGCCTTGGGTTGGAGGAACGACCTTCCTAGTTTGTGGGTTGCAGCTAGGGAACTCAGGTCTGTGTGTGAGAGTTGCATGTAGCGTGTTGGTGTTCTTTTTCGAGGAATTAATGAGCAAGGTAGGTGCTTGATTTCTCCTCTTGTAGATAGTGAGCATGCTAGAATTGCATGTAGTTTGTGATGTCATTTTTGTGAAATAGCATGCTTAGAATGTTCTCGTATGTTACATTGATTTTGAGCAATATTATGGTTAAATGATGTGTTTAACCGATTTGAGAACCCCAAAGAATGTTAGGGTTGATTTTTGTTTGAGTTGGATGCATCAAATCCTGAGTTTTCAGTGTTACGAAAGAGTAAAACAATACTGAAATGTCGCAAAGGTTGACTCCTGCATTATAAGGGTCGACTACTCAGAGCTCTTTATATTCTGGATGACCCAAGGGTCAACTCTTGCAGATCAGGGTTTGACTCCTCCTTGTTGTGCTCTATCAAGAGTTGTTAAGAGACAGAGAGTCAACTCATGTAATCAAAGAGTTGACTCCTTTTGTATAAGAGTCGACTCCTGAAGTGAAAGAGTCCTCCAATATGTCATTTAAGTATTGTTTAGCCCAATGATCGACTCCTGAACTAGGAGAATCTGTTTGGATCAGAGTTGACTCTTGAGTGGGTTATGTGATATATATGATGGGTTTTTATGCGATTAAGGACTGTCTAGCATGGAATTTGGTGGAACGAGCCCAAAGCAGTCATGCACAGGTTGGTTAGATCAGTGGATGTTTTTTTATCTGCAATCACAATTTCTATAATTTTCAACTGAACCATGTTCTTTTTCTAGTTTCTATGCTTACAGTAATTTTAAGAACAAAAATGTGTTTTTGTTGTTATTGTAAGTCATGTATATGCAAATCCGTATACATTTTTGTTACAAAGAATGTTTTAAGATATGATTTTTGTACCTGTTATATGAACTGCAATACTATAGTTTTTTTCTGTTGCAAATAACCTTTAAAAATCTGATTTTAGTACCAGCTTTATGTATTGGAATTCTATTTTGGCATGTTGGGTATTTCTAAGAGTGTATTTTGGAAACTGTATATATAGTAGATTTTATGTGAAGAAAGTATACATTAGCATGTTTTCTTGAATTTATATATTTTAAACCATGTTGATTTTTAAACTCTTTGAGTAAAAACTATGTTGTCATCAATGTGTAGAGTTTTGAAAGTAAAATCTGAGTGCTGAGAGTTAAAAAATCATAGAAATTTGGTTTAAAAAATGTATATGTTCTAGATTTTAAAGTTAGAGATTGTATTCATGATTGTAGTTGCTAAGAATTATTCAATGCCTTATATTTTTATGAATCATGTTTGTTGGGTTCATTCGTTCTAACCTTAAAAAGGTTGGGTTGGAGTTTGATTTGGTAAAATCATGGTTTGGTGGAGTTTTGTAGCTCATAACGGTGTTTTGACGAAGCTACATAAATCTGTAAAGCACAAGAGTCGACCCCTACTGCTTTACAGAGGTTTGGGAAGACTTGAGGGTCGACACGTATTGGAAATGTGTTCTCTTGATTTAGAAGAGTCGACTCTTGTTCAGAGTGTTCTCTTTGTTTTGAAAGAGTCAACTTCTTCTTTTAGAAAGTTGACTCCTTTCAGAAGAGTTGACTCATGACTCAAAAGAGTTGACTACTACTGAGAAAAGTCGACTTCTGAATCAGAAGAGTGGACCAGTGTGAGCTGTTTAAATTGTTATTAGAACTAAGAGTTGATTCTTGAATCAAGAGTGTCAACTCCTATGTGTTGTTTAAGTTCTATTTGGCATAAGAGTCGACTCTTGTGTCCAAGAGAGTCAACTCCTATGTCCAGGAGAGTTGACTCTTGTATACTAGATTGTGGTTTTTTGATATTTTAAGCTCAAGTAAGGGCGGTTGAGCCTGGGATTTAAGTGAATCACCCCGAGAATAGGCTAGGAGACATGTAATGACTATATTTTTGGATTCGATGCATGAATGTATTCAGTGGTTCAAGGGAGGACCCAGTTTGTGTTGAGATATTTGAATATACAAGTATGCATGCATAGGGTGATGCATATGAATGTGATCATGCTCTTTCCTTTCAGAATTATTGATAAAAGATTGATGGTATATCAGTAGTACAAGTGTGGCATTACATGGTTTGAGCATGCATAGTTTTGCTTGTTGTGGTTCGTATTTGCAAGTGTGGCAATGCAAAAATGTGGTGCTGATATGGGCACATAATTTTGATTTTGTATTACAAGATGGACAATACGAAGATGAATGAATGATATGATGTAAGTTGGGGTGTGAGAGTGACCTCATGTGTGCAAAAAGAATTTTTACACAAATAGAATATATTGCTTAATTAATTGCATGGTGTAGGTTGTTGGGTAAGGACCTAGGGTACTGGTGTGAGTACCTAGATACTTTTGCATTGATGCACATAAAATAAAGATAAAATAGAATAAGTTATATAGAGCTAAGTGGTTATGCCCTGAAAGATGGGGTGACCTGTCACCTTGAGTAACTTTGTACTTGTCTTGTGAGCGAGTTTGCACTAACCTTATGGACTTAACGGTTGACATGTTATGGGTGAGATCCCATCTTTTGGTCACTAGTATGAACCAATCCTCGACCACCGTGGCTTAGAGGATAAAGACTCTAGAGAGTCGGAGGTACTCCTATGTACACTAGTTGTAGTATACTACTACTTGTTTCAAGAAAAGAAATGCCTCGATGAAGGGTTCTGGACCTTGGTATTGGTGTAACCGAGAGCTCATGGGGTTTAAAAAAATACATAAAATACCAATGATTGAAAATATACCTCCATGTAGACTAGTGATCATATTGTGGCCCGAGGTAGTGGTGCTCTCATGGAAACAATTAAGTAATATCAAAATAATTTAATTTGCAATTAACATCATGTAGAGAGCAAAAAAGAAAACCTAAATGGAGAAAAAAATTAAAATATGTGCATCCATCTAGGATTGTGTATGTCTTGGTTTGTGTCACCTGTTGTTGGTGTTTCCTCTAGTGTTTGAAGATGTGCTGAGTCAAATGCCACAAAGAGATGGGTGTATGACTAATGGTTGTATTGTGGACCTTCAGTAGGTGTTGTTTGCTTGTATACTTAGCCACATTCACTATCGAGAGAAGAGAGGTCAAGCGTCCTGCTGAGACAATGGTTGATCTCACTCCTACTTCTTTTTCTCTTTTGAGGTACTCACAGGTAGGCAGGTGTTCAAGGCGATGGAAACTGAGTTCTCATGTACTTCTTAAGGCCGAACTTGGGACCCATTCTATTGTTGCGACCTTGTTGATTTTGGGACTTAAACCTATTACTATTTTGGAATTTTGGAATTTTGTAATTGAACTTGTATAAATGAACTTTCATTTTTATGGAATGGAAAGGTTTAGTTGGATTTAAATCTTGAGTTCAATCCAATGTGAATGACAAAAGTTCAATCCAATGTGGGTTGAGAGGAAACGTGCTTTGTGGCCAAAAGCAAGGGTGTCTGACATATTCCATGATAAATACAGCATGAATAATATAAGCTCATAAATTTATGCTCCAATAAGAAGTGACTAACACTTTAGTGGTAGCAAAAGAAAGGGTTGAGAAGCCTGTAGCTAGCCAAAATCATGTCTCTCATTCTGAAAGCATATAATGAGGGAGATTCGTGAGTGCAGTCGGTGGTGAAGAAGTTGAAGGAGTCATGAACAGAGTCTAAGGTTGTTGCTAACCTCAATGTTCGGGTGGAGGAAGTAGGAGACATGATCACCTGCAGTGGCAGTGTGAGATGTAGAAGAAGAATGTGAACATTGTGAGAGTGGAAAGGGTAGAGGAGGTACCTCACAAAGAGAAGGATGTCATAGTTGAGGTGGACAAGATTTTGGAGAAGATAGAAGGTGGAGATGTTGAGGTGGAGAATGATGTTGATGGTTCTCATCCAAAGGAGAAGAAGAGTGAGGGTCTTTTTGCAGAGGAGGTACCTTAGCAAAAGGAAAAGGTCACAACAGAGCGTAGGAGGATGATTAAGAGTTTGAAAAGGTTTAGGAAAGAGGTCGCAATGACAAACAAGGTCAAATGCTTATGGATATATACTTCATTAGTTATTATATACAATATGTTTGTAAGATGTTTACAATCAATTCCAATGTTGCATTCAATCATTCATTAAATTGTCATATATGTGTGTTTATTTTTATTTTTATAATTCTATCTTTAAAATGTTATATATGTGTGTGTGAAACATGTACGATCACTATTTTGAATAAATAATTTATTGATTAATTTGTCATATATGTGTAAACCATGTTTTTAGAATATCTTGTCTGAGTATAGACATACATTTACTAATTTGTTATATGTGGGCGTGCATGTAAAACATGTTTGTAAGATAACTAGTTTGATTTTTGCAATTCAAACTTTAAAATGTTATATATGTGTGTGTGAAGCATGTTTGTAAGATAAATAGCTTGAATATTGTAATTCATTGATTAATTTGGGTGTGAAATTGACTGAGTTTGAATCTTAAATGATTTTTACATTGTAAATTTTAAGATCATTTTAATTATGGGTTTAGATTTTTATATGAAACTCGAATTTAAATTTGTATTTTAATTTAGAATTAAAATTTTGATTTTGAAACTGAGTTTGAATTTTAAATTGACTTTTTTACTTAGATTATAATTTGAATTGTAAGTTTGTATTTGAATTTTAAATTTGGATTTAAAATTAAATTGTGACTTTAAATTTGAATTTTTATTCAGCTTTTAAATTAAGATTTGAGTTTAAACTTGAGTGGGTTAATGTTTGATTTCTTAATTTTATTTTTTATATTTGAAATTGAATTCTAAATTTTACTTAATTTGGATTTTAAATTTTAAGGTTTGAATTTGGACTTTTAACTAATTTGAGTTTGAATTTGAATTTTAAATGAATTTTGTATTATAAAATTTAAACTTTAAACAAAAATTGTATTTAAAATTGAAATGTGACTTTAAGTTTGAATTTACATTAGCTTTTAAATTTGTATTTAGAAGAATTTCTACTTAAAATTTACATATGTTTTCCTATGAATTTGAATGCATTTATAATTTGAATTAAGAGTTTTGATTTGAAATTGAATTCTAACTTTAGATTTTTAATTTGAATTATAAATTAAAGTTTGAATTTGAATTTCAAGGTTTGTAATATTGGAATTGATTTTGGGTTTTCCTATGAATTTATTTTCTAATTTGATTGCGAAGCATATTTGTAATATTGAAATTCAATGATTAATTTGTCATATATGTGTGTGAATTGAATTTGAGTATTATATTTAATAATTAAGTTATGATATTTGACTTATTCCATACAAATTTTATTGTGATTGTAGGATTCACAGGCTCAAGAGTCGGATGATCCAACAAGCCGTATACATCGGTTCTACTAGTTTAAAGCACACGTGTGGTTCTTAACACTATTGGAGGAAGTGAAGAGCTCTTTGGATCAAATGCATTTTTGGAAATTCTTGGAGTTCATACCATGAAAAATTGGTCATAGTCTCCTATATTTCATGGTGCAGTTCTAGAATCCAACAAGCAATACATTTAAATTCTCCAATTTTGAGATGACCATCACCTTGGAAGATGTAGCATGCATCACCAGATTAAACTACTATGGGAAGCAAGTGAATGGACCTCGGTTTGGAGAATTCAAGCACTAATGTCAAGTTTTATTAGAAGCACTTAAGGATGCATTAGAAGATGAAAGGTTGAAGTTATCATGATTGAGAAACAAATATGGCATCAACAGGGCATTTGGGAATGAAAGATAAGTTATCTTGTGTTGGAGGGAAGGTCGGTCATAGGGTTGACAAACAGTTGAAGGTATTCTTGCTCTACTTCTTCAGCACCTATTTATTCATCGACAATAATGCAAAGTTGATTCATGCATCATATGTGCAACTGATACAAGACCTAGATTATGTTGATGAATATGCATGGAGAGCAGCTTAACTTGCACACCTATATGCAAGTTTGAGTAATGTGAACCATGAAAGAGAAAACTTGGTTGACATATTGGTGTTGTTGGCAGTATAAATAGTGATTTGATTTGTTTAATATGAAAACGTGATTTTGTTATCTTTATATACTAATTTAAGAATTAATTTATGTGTTGAACCTTGTAGGTTTAGATATAGGAGCATATATTCATTAAAATGCCCCTTAGACGTAACCTAGTCTCTCAATTTTTGCATATTGCTATGTAGAGTAGGTCACACACTTGAAGCAACCTAGACTCTGAGAAAGAGGAGGTGAATGATAGAGGTGGGATGGAGCCACCATCTTTGAAGAATTTTGAGGTGTACCTTGCATTCCTATATCCAGAACAAAGATCAGTTAGCATAGTTGTCAGGAATATCCTAAGAAGTGATTAAAGAAAAGTGATGATAGAGCTTAATTGCTATCACCACCATCGCCTTCCCGAAACTATTGGCATCACCTTCATAATAAGAATCATGTTTGTTCCCTCAAACACCACTATTGACTTCTGTATGTAGCAACCTGTAAACACCCCAAATTTTTACCTTCATCCAGTGTTTGTCCATTTCATAAGTCATTACAGATCATTGCATGTCATTGCATGTATTCTGCATAGCATTGTATAACATTGCATCTCATTTTCGAGATCCAGTACTCCTATTTCAAAACATTCAATCCAGATTTGAATTTTAAAGCTTTATTTCAAAATCAATTTCAAAACTTGGGTTTTTATTCAATACTTTGTCATTTTCCAACCCCAGGACTTTATATTTCGAAATATTTTCTCAGAAAACAATCTGGATTCCTTTCAAATTCAAACTTTAATCGATTTCAATTCACAGATGAGACCCATTTAGATGGTGTCGCTTCTGAATTCCTCTATTCATCAAATTTCCCAAAATTTTGAAAGTTTCAGTCCGATCAGGACTCTGTCTCAGAGTCCTGATCCGGCCAGGAGTCTGTTTTGAGGTCAGTTTTACTTCCATTTTCAATCTTTTCCGTTTGCTTTCAAAATTTAGGTCATTTTACAGAGTCCAGTTAGTTCAGGACTCTATTTTAGAGTTCGGTCGAGTTAGGAGTCTAACCCTGACTATGTTTTCTGACTTATTTCATCATTTCTTGATAAAATCTTTTGAAAATTCTTTCATTTGGCTTTTAAAATCTAAAATCTCAGAGTCCTAAGAGTTCAGGACTCTAACCCGGAGTTCCAGTTCGCTTGAGACCCTATTTTCAAAGATCTTGAATTTCAAATGTCAATTTTAACCCTTTTTCAAAGCCATTTTCAGTGTTTATTTCAAAAATGTTCAAAATTCGATGTGGGCCCGCTCAGTTGGCACCATATCCAGAGGAATTCTAACTCAGTTAGAACCTTATGCCATTTCAAAAATCCTAACTTTAAGATTACTTTTGAAGATCCTTTTGAAAACTCCTTCAATTTCAAGTTTTAAAATCATTTTTTTTGAAAAACTCAAGTAGGGCCCACTCGGGGTGGTGCCATATTCGAGTCAGTCAGGGCTAGACTAGGGTTAGTTGATGTCTTGGTTGGTGTTAGAGGTTTAGAAGAGTCAAAACCATTTTGAAAAACTCATTTTTGAAAGTTAGTTTTTAAAACTAGTGTTTTTAAAGGTTTTTAAAGGTGTTTTAAAAACCCAATGTGAGAAAATGCCAAGTGGCACCACATTTGGGGGTTTTTTAGGATTAGCTAGGGGTTAATTAGGCATTATTTAGGATAATTTAGACTAGGGGTAGTTAGGTAACTCCACCCCAAAATCGCCCCCCCTTTAGAGTCCAAAATTTTCAAAATTGTCAATTTTTAAACCTAAAAAATTTTCTATAAATAGAGGCCATAGGGGGGTCGATTTTTCCATCTCTCTCCTATTGGATTCTTGGAGCTTCTCTCTCCTCTTCAGCCCTTCCTCCATTGCAGCAACCTCAAGGTAATTATTTTCTTTAATTTTTAGTTTTTATTTAATATTTTTCATTGTTTTAAGCATGATTTAGCCATTGGCACCATCACCT
The DNA here is from genome assembly GCF_984573655.1 of Nuphar pumila. Lineage (NCBI taxonomy): Eukaryota > Viridiplantae > Streptophyta > Magnoliopsida > Nymphaeales > Nymphaeaceae > Nuphar > Nuphar pumila. The sequence continues at coordinate 8,828,217 of NC_143257.1, forward strand.
TCATGGATTAAACCATGGATTCAACCTCAAGAACCATCAAGAATCAGCAAGAACGATCCAAGAAGGTTATCTAACCCTGTTTTGGATGATTTACAAAGATTTTAATCCATTAGAATTGATTTTAATGTGATTCTTTGCATTATTAACCAATAAAATATATGATTTACCCTTTTTAATGGGTTAAATCTATGTTTTAAAGGTGATATTAAATTCCAGCCATTGATTCCCTGTTTTTAATTTATTTTCATGGTTTATTCATGTTTGTTTTACGTTCTACAGCATAAAAATAATTTTTATTACTGTTTTATGGTTTATTTTATTTATTTACATTAGTTAATGCATGGTTTTTCAAGTTTCTTAAATTTCTGTGTGTTTTAGGTTTAGAATAGTAAAGATAATGTTATTTCGGATTGAAGTTCTCATTGTTTATTTCTGTTTTTTTTATATGTGATGTATGCATGAGTTATTGAGTTCCTGTAAAAAAAAATCAGAGGTTTTGGATCTCGGGAACCCTGTCAAAAAAATCAGACATCAAATCGGGTTTTTAAAGTTTTAAAATCATGGTTAAAATCAGGAAGGTAACTTGCTGTTATGATATTTCTCTCATCTTATATCAGATTTTAGATCTGTAAAGTGATATGGATTCACATTGAGTAGATATGTCTGCTGTGAAATTTTAGGATTTTTTGATCACTGTTTAGTATTTTTCCCTTTTCAGAGAATCTGTTTTTAAATTTAAAACTCGTTAGGGTTTACCAAAACCCTAATCAGACTTGTATTAGTCATAAATCCCAAACCACAGATATGATTTTAGATATGTAAAAAGTGAGTATTGTTATTTTTCTGTCTAATGTTCATCACTAAAATTTCAGAGATTTTTGTTTAAGATTGCTATTTATGTCTGTATTTTCAATCTGAAGTAGCTGTTTTAATCCCTGTTAAAAGTGATATATGTTAGCTCAGATTGCCGGAAGGGTTTCTCCCTAACCGGAGATGATTTTTCCAATATGTAAATTGGGAAATCTTTGTTTTTCTTCTTAGTTAATCTCTGTAAAATTTCATAAATTTCCATGGAGATTTGACCCCTGGTTCAGGTCTTGGACTGAGACTGGTTGGTGAATTAGGTCAAAAATAGCATATTTTTAGGGTTTAATGCAATTTTCGGATTAATTTAATGTCAAAAAATTATTTTTATAATTCTAATTCGACATTAGGGTTATAAAAAGTGCAGGTACCAATTTTTATGGATTTTGGAATCCATTTGATGGCTGAATCAAGCAAATTGCAAAACCGGGTTCCTGAAAGATCCAAAAACACTGCAAAAATCACAAAATTTGTGATATTATTGGATTTTCGTGCATAAGCATATGGTTTTAGGGTTTTATTATGTTCATAATCATCTTAGGATACTTTAGGTTTAATTTTATAGTTATTTGATTTCATTTAGGTCATAAAACCCAAATTTTTACCAAAAATCTATTTCTAAAAACCCTGATTTCAAGGCCATAGTCTTGCTATCGGGGGCAATTTGGTCATTTGACCTAAATTTCAAAATCCCTAACCCTAATTTTCACATATTTAAGCATGTCACATCATATTTAGCTTAGTTTATTACATTTAAATTTCAAAACTTGCATTTTATCAAAATATCTTTCTAAAAACCCTAATTTCAAGGCCATAGTCTTGTTATTAGGGGTATTTTGGTCATTTTGACCCCAATTTCGAAATTTCATATCTTCTCTTCCTTATTTATTCCATTTTATTTCATACTTTATCAATTTTGA